>NC_056626.2:385689461-386298628 GCF_002870075.4 Lactuca sativa
TTTTTATACTTTTATGTGAGTTTTATAACCATGCTATTGACAATGATGGCCTGTAACAACGTTCTTCAGACGTTGGAACTGTTATGACATTTGTCACCCCAGGCCTGCCGGCCTAGCTGTAGCTAACAGCTTAGGTGCGGGATTGTCAATCCCGTATAGATCTATACACAAGTATCACGCTCCCCCTACAAGGGATTATGGTATATAATACAGGACTTAATAATGCATACTCGAACGTACGTGAAGCTGTCTCACATTACTAGGTATAAACAGATTTACGATGATAAAAGACTGTACTTCTTTTGAAAGCATTTCATTTGTCGAGATGTATATGTAAAAAGTATGAATCACTTGAATTCTATGCTTAATATAGTTTGTCAAAAGTATGTTCCCATTTGGTAATAACAACTTGGTGATATAATATCCCTTTAAAACATAAAGTTATTTTTGTATCAACACTCTATAAGAACGATATTATAAAAATAATACTTTGATTTGTAATGTACTTGTATTTCCCCCCCTAAAATGTGAAAAGAATTGAAAAGTAGGGGTATGAACTCACCCGTTTCGAAGAGAGAGGCTAGGGTTGAGCAGAACTTCGTCCGCGGATGGTTGCGTCGTCGGGCTCTTCGGGGATCTCTGCAGCGTAAATCTTCCGTCGGGGGCTCGAGTGCGGAAACCGAGGTGAGGGAATGGTCTCTGGTGCTTGGAAGGGTGTGAGAGTGACTGAAGAATTGAGAAAGGTGTGCAAAGACTCGAGCTCATGCCATCTATTTATAGTGCTGGAAGAGTGAGTACGCGGGGCGTAATTTTGGAGTACGCTGGGCGTACTCACGTACGCGGGGCGTTCTTGGTTACGCAGGGCGTAGAATGGCGTCATGGCTTACGACTCCTGGCTAGCTAAACGTAGCTTGGGCGGGCCGATGGGACTCGACTCTGGGTCTAGTACGCGGGGCGTACTCCCAGAGTACGCGGGGCGTAATCCCAGCTTCCGACTTCTAAATTCCGTAACTTTTGCGTACGATCTCCGTTTTTCGCGTTCTTTATATCCACGCGTAGGTGAGATTATGCTCTACAACTTTCCTTTAGACTCCGTCGGCTAGTTTTGACTTTATTTTTAATGATATATTTTTAATAGGCCGGGCCTCCTAAAGTTCGTTAAAAATTCATAGGTTCTTTATTCGACGTCGGTTTTCGTCTGTCTTTTTATTGTTTTATTACTACTGAGGAGATCTTCAACTTTCGTTTAGGTTGCTTTAGCTAAATAACACTCGATCTTCAATCCGAGTTTTTAGCCCTCTACTACTGTTACGAGGCTTTGAAAATTCGTAACTTCTTCATACGAGGTCCAATTTGGGCGATCTTTTTATGTACGTTCACCGTTCAACGAGATCTACGACTTTTGTTTAGATACTTAAGGCTTTAAAATGCATCTTATTGAGATTCTACTTTTTACGTCAAATAATGTTTTAACGTCGCGTCGTAAATATACGAGTGGTTATAATTTCTTCAATATAACCCGGTTTTGAGCGTTCTTTATGTTTTTGGAAACCTTGGCATGATATCTAATATTCGATGTATTCCAACTTAGATACTTGAACACTTTATTTTCGAGGTTAATTTCGTTGTTTTTAGCTTTCGAGTGTTTACAATGCTTTTTGGGAAAAATAGGGTTGTCACATCATCCCCCTGTTAAGGGAATTTCGTCCCGAAATTTAATCTAAGATAGAGTTTACAGTTTTAGGAAAAAGATGCGGGTACTTTTGTTTCATCTGATCTTCGCGTTCCCAGGTGTATTCAGGTCCTCGCTTGGCGTTCCAGCGGACCTTTACAATGGGTATGCGGCTTTGTTTAGTCCTTTTGATTTCCCGATCCATGATTTCTACTGGTTCCTCCACAAATTGAAGGTTTTCATTTATTGCAATTTCGTCTAGAGGGACGACAAGGGTCTCGTCGGATAAGCACTTCTTTAGATTTGATACGTGAAAGGTAGGGTGTACGTTGTGGAGTTCCTGAGGTAGTCTAAGTTTGTAAGCCACTGGACCGATTCTGGCAAGGATCTCGAATGGTCCGATGTATCTAGGGTTCAGTTTTCCACGTTTTCCGAAGCGTATTAAGCCTTTCCAAGGTGAGACTTTGAGTAGGACATGGTCTCCAACTTGGAATTCCAAGGGTTTGCGTCTCTTATCTGCGTAACTCTTTTGTCTATCCCTTGATGCTTTTAGACGTTCTCGGATTTGAACAATTTTCTCCGTAGTCTCCCTTATGATTTCTGGTCCAGTGAGCGTGTTGTCAGTTGCTTGTCCTTTTGCTAGTTGCGTGTCCCCCACTTCGGCCCAGCACAAAGGTGACCTGCATTTGCGGCCATAAAGGGCTTCGAACGGGGCAGCCTTGATGCTGGTGTGGTAGCTATTGTTGTACGAGAACTCAACCAATGGTAGATGTGTGTCCCATGCTTTGCCAAAATCGATTACGCAAGCTCTCAGCATGTCTTCTAGGGTTTGTATAGTTCTCTCACTCTGGCCGTCGGTTTGTGGGTGATAAGCGGTACTCATGTCTAGTCTTGTCCCCAAAGCTTTTTGTAGCGACTGCCAGAACCTTGAGGTGAATCTACTATCTCGGTCCGAGATAATAGATATGGGCACACCATGCAGTCGTACGATTTCTCTGAGGTATGTTCTTGTTAACTTTTCCAATTTATCCGTCTCTTTGATCGGTAGGAAATGTGCTGACTTAGTTAACTTGTCGACAATTACCCAAATGGTGTCGAGTCCGCTTGTTGTCTTGTGTAATTTTGTTATGAAATCCATGGTTATCCGCTCCCACTTCCATTCGGGTATTTCTGGTTGTTGTAATAAACCCGAGGGCTTCTGATATTCCACCTTGACTTTGGCACATGTCAGGCATTTGCTTACGTAGGTAGCAATTTCGGCCTTCATGTTTTGCCACCAGTACAATTTCTTGAGATCGAGATACATCTTATCGGAGCCGGGATGTATGGAGTATCGTATTTTATGGGCTTCGTCCATAACGATTTCTCTGAATCCACCAAACTTCGGTATCCAAATTCGATCCATGAAATAACGGATTCCGTTGTTCTTGGTCTCAAGGTTCTTATCCATTCCTCTTAGGGCTTCTCCTGTCACATTTTCGGATTTCAAGGCTTCTATTTGGGCTTCCTTGATTTGCGTGAACAGGTGTGAATGGATTGTCATAGTTAGGGATTTCACTCGACGACCTGAGTACTCCTTCCGACTGAGTGCATCAGCCACTACATTAGCCTTCCCGGGGTGATATCGGATTTCGCACTCGTAATCACTTAGTAGTTCTACCCATCGCCTCTGTCTCATGTTGAGTTCCTTCTGGTTGAGGATATGTTGGAGGCTTTTATGATCAGTGAAGATGGTACATTTTGTGCCGTAGAGATAGTGTCTCCATATCTTCAGAGCGAAGACGACTGCTCCTAGCTCAAGATCATGCGTTGTGTAGTTCACTTCGTGCGTCTTTAGTTGTCTTGAGGCGTAGGCGATGACCTTCCCTCTTTGCATTAAGACACACCCAAGTCCTTGGTTTGAAGCATCACAATAGACCACGAAGTCCTCCGTTCCTTCTAGCAAAGTTAGGATGGGCGCACTACATAAGGCTCGCTTTAGTGTCTGAAATGCACTGTCTTGTTTTTCTCCCCAGTCGAAGGTCACATTCTTCTGGGTTAGGGTGGTAAGTGGCTTGGCAATCTTTGAAAAGTTCGGTATGAATCTTCGGTAATACCCGGCGAGTCCCAAAAATTGCCGGATTTCTGTAGGGGTTCTTGGAGTAGTCCAACTATCTATTGCCTTTATTTTGGAGGGGTCCACGTGTATTCCTTCTTTGCTTACAACATGTCCTAGGAAATCCACTTCCTGAATCCAAAATTCACATTTGGAAAATTTTGCGTAAAGTTTCTCTGCCCTTAATGTTTCCAATACTTGGCGGAGGTGTTTGCTGTGTTCTTCCTGGCTTCTTGAATAGATGAGTATATCATCTATGAACACGATCACGAACTTGTCCAGGAAGGGACAACATACTCGGTTCATCAAGTCCATGAACACTGCTGGAGCATTCGTCAATCCGAAGGGCATTACCACAAATTCGTAGTGACCATAACGTGTTCGGAAAGCCGTTTTGGGGATGTCTCCTTCCAGTACTCGTAGTTGGTGATAACCAGACCTTAGATCGATCTTTGAGAAGTAGCTTGCCCCCTGCAGTTGGTCGAATAGATCGTCTATGCGCGGTAAGGGATATCGGTTCTTGATTGTGAGTTTGTTCAGCTCCCGATAATCGATGCACATGCGAAAGGATCCGTCCTTCTTCTTCACAAATAGGACTGGCGCTCCCCATGGTGAGAAACTTGGTCTAATGAATCCCTTGCTTAGCAGCTCATTTAATTGACTGGATAGTTCCTGCATCTCGGCTGGAGCTAAACGGTACGGCGACTTTGCTACAGGGGTAGCCCCGGGGATTAAGTCGATTCTGAACTCGACTTGACGTTCCGGTGGGATTCCTGGAAGATCTTCTGGGAAAATATCCGGGAAGTTGCAGACTTCCGGAATATCTTTAATGTTTTTCGTTTCTCGTTTCTTGTCTACTACGTGGGCTAGAAAGGCATGATATTCCTTACGAAGATACTTTTGTGCTTTAATACAGGAAATGATTTGTAAACTTGAACTAGGTTTGTCGCCATAAATGACAAGAGTTTCACCGTTTGGCAGTTTTAAGCGAACAGCCCTTTCGTGGCAAAGGATATCGGCATGGTGAAGGCTCAACCAGTCCATACCGATGATGACATCGAAACTTCTTATGGAAATGGGCATAAGATCGACTTGAAACAAGTGCTCGTTTAAATTTAGTGTGCACCCTACGTATAAATCGTTTGCGTGTTCTGTTTTACCGTTTGCCATTTCTACAGTGAATATTTTATTGAGTGGTTGGGGTTCTCGATTAAGTAGGTGTTTGAATTTATGACTCACAAAACTTCTCTCCGCACCGCAGTCAAAAAGTATGCATGCATAAGTGTTGTTGAGTAGAAACGTACCCGTAACCACCGTGGGGTCCGCTATTGCTTCTCTCTGTCCTACTGCCAGCACTCTCCCCACACCGCCAATATTCCTTTCCTTGGGACAATCCCTCCTGAAGTGTCCAGTCTCTCCGCACCCATAACATGCCCGGCTTACCCCAGTTCCAGGAACCTGAGTAATTGGTCGTGCTGGTGCTTTACAGAAACGGGCTGTGTGCCCTTTCCTGTCACAGTTCTTGCAGTGCATCTCGCGACAAATACCATGGTGATGGTAGTTGCACTTGCTGCACTTGGGCAGAATCCCTGCATATGGTTTTGTTGGTGCAGAGGTAGCAGGAGTTGTGGTGGGGGTAGTAGCAGCATAAACCGCAACCATTTGTTTCTTTGAAGGTTCTTGTGAAGTTTGCCCCTTCCTTTTGTTCCAAAATTTCTTCTTATTGTTGTTGTTGGCATTGATTTCATTGTTGCTGTTCCCTTTGGTTGGTTCAGCCATAATCTCCGCGACTTCTTGACAGACACCATGATCAACAAGAGATTGCGCTAGTTCCTTGGCGCTGGCGAAAGTCAAGGGTCTGGAAGCTAGCACACTTCCTCGAAGTTGGGGTGATAGTCCCCAAATGTATCTCTCAACCTTTTGGCTCTCCAGGGTTAACATTCCTGGGCAAAGTGTTATTAAGTCACTGAACCTGTTGGTGTAACCAGCTATGTCCGATCCTATCATCGAGAGGTTCCACAGTTCCTGTTCAAGCTTCTGAATCTCGCCTCTTGGGCAGTATTCTCGAAGGAGCATTCTTTTCAGGTTTTCCCAACCCATGGAGTTTGCCACCACCAGGGTTAGTGTCTGGACGTGGCCGTTCCACCATGTCAGGGCGCGTTCAGAGAAAGTAAAAGCGGCGAACTTTACTTTGCTTTCTTCAGGACATGCACAGATTTCGAATACAACTTCTGTTTTCTCTATCCATTGAGATAGAGCCAATACTCCCCCAGTCCCGCAAAAGGGAATAGGTTTTCCGTTGGTGAAGTCTTTGTAAATGCATACCCCTGAACGGCTTTGACCTTGGCCATTTGTAAAACTGTTTGTTCCTCCCCCCGATCCGTTGTTGCTCATTTGAGCCATTGCTGCAGTTACAGCAGCGGTTACAACAGTCTGGAACATAACGGTGTCCATAATTGGAGGAGGTGGTGGAGGTGGTGTTGAAGTTGAGTTTCTGCGAGTTGATCTACGAGGAGGCATGTTCTGGTAGAGAAAAATAAGAATGAATACTATAAGTTTCTAATGTTTTGACAATCGTGTGTTAGTTGCATCTTGTAATTGGTTTTGACTTTAGTTTATGGTTTCAAGGTAGGCATAGAAATTTAAAACTCGAAATTTCTGAGAGGTATATAATAAGAAATACTTCATATTTATACATATAGGTCACACCTGAGGTGTGTTACATTGCATATCTTGTTTGGGAAAATTTGATCCTCCTAGAGATCTCCGATTACGGATACAACAGGGAAATAAAGGAAAAACTTTTATCCGAGATTCTAATCTATAACAAAATTGTTGGGCATCGAACAATCTCTACTTGCGGCGTTTGGAGCTAGACTCGGCATCCGACCGTTTGACTCCCATCAGTCGCCTCTCGAGATCTGCTTGTTGTTCCTTCATTCCTCTTATTTCTGCCAGAGCCACTATCATTTGGTTCTGTAGTGTTCCCGTGTAGATTTGGGTATTTTCATGTAGTCCTTCCAAACGGCGGATGTCAGCGGCGTTACCTTGGGTAGCAGCATTGATTTCATGAACTCTGGCTGCTTGTTGGTCCGCCTGGTAGTTCTGGTTAGCTATAGCATTCACGACGACAGGAAGTGCTCGATCTGCTGAGCCTCCCCCACTGACGTTGTAAAAATCCCGACACATGCCGAATGGAGGGCGTACACCTTGTTGGCGGCTCCAGTAGTAGAGGTGGCTTCCCCAGATGGGGATGGGTCCTGGTTGGTCTGGTCTGATTACGGGAGGATGAGGGATGGGAGGGTCGTACACTTCTGGCTCGGAGTCTGTCCCGCTAGAAATCTCCACGATCTCTTCGTCGACTTTGAACTCCTCTCCGACTTCGACTTCGAATTCTTCCTCGACCTCTTCTTCGATTTCCTCTGGGTCTTCCTCCGGGTCTTCTTCTATCCAACCGCCGTTGCCTTGGTTTGGGTAGTAGGGATCTCCTGGTAAATGGAATCCGGCCATTTGTCTGTACTAGGATAGACGTGTGAGAGCTTTATGAGAAAAGAAGATTCTATTTAACGACTTACTATCTATAATCTGTACAACTATTTTTAATAATACTCCTATAATATTACAATTGGGCGAAACTAAATTGATTTGTATTTGGGTAAGTTTTCGGCTTGTTGTCCACTACGACCATTCCTCGACGTACGTTGGTCAAATCCAGGATAAATATAGTTGATCAGGCTATATTTATTCTCGACATGATTACATACCCCGAGGCTCAATCGTAGTGTCGTAACTTGCCGTAATACTTTTTAGTAAAACTTGTTATGATACGAGATTTATGCATGCTTGAAAAAAATGTATATCTTTAAAAGAATGTATTTTGTTCATGAAAATGTTTCATCAGAGGGTTTTTGGTCCCCTTTGCATTTATAGTTTGTATATCGTATGTGGTTCGATATACTTAGTTCACTATAAACAATGCTCTGATACCAATCTGTCACACCCCCAAACCAGAATGGCGGAAACATTCGGGGGTGGGTGACTTCACGTAGTATCACAACCATTGAATATTGTAAAGAAAGTAACACAACCATCACATATATAATGAAAACGTATGTTGTTGCGTTATACATAATAGCAAAAGAATATTACAATGAGATGATAAATGTTCAATAATAAAACATCTTTAGTGTTTCCTTCTCCAAAAGCTGGTAGTTACCTGTATTACTGATTCCCTGAGAAATACAAGTGGTTTCGAAAAAGTGTCAACAATTAAGTTGGTGAGTTCATAAGTGTTTTGCATTGAAAAGTATGTCCTTTTTTGATAGTAAATCGATGAACGAGGTTTTCAGAAAATCCAATATTTTCTATAGATGATTTGAAAAGTTTCCCGTGTTGGAGTGCATTAGTGTTTTCCATGCTTGAATAATAGTGATAACATTTGTATTAACAATGAAATGGAAAACTGAAATGCATGTATGAATCTCGTAAATCTAACTTGTTTTTATACTTTTATGTGAGTTTTATAACCATGCTATTGACAATGATGGCCTGTAACAACGTTCTTCAGGCGTTGGAACTGTTATGACATTTGTCACCCCAGGCCTGCCGGCCTAGCTGTAGCTAACAGCTTAGGTGCGGGATTGTCAATCCCGTATAGATCTATACACAAGTATCACGCTCCCCCTACAAGGGATTATGGTATATAATACAGGACTTAATAATGCATACTCGAACGTACGTGAAGCTGTCTCACATTACTAGGTATAAACAGATTTACGATGATAAAAGACTGTACTTCTTTTGAAAGCATTTCATTTGTCGAGATGTATATGTAAAAAGTATGAATCACTTGAATTCTATGCTTAATATAGTTTGTCAAAAGTATGTTCCCATTTGGTAATAACAACTTGGTGATATAATATCCCTTTAAAACATAAAGTTATTTTTGTATCAACACTCTATAAGAACGATATTATAAAAATAATACTTTGATTTGTAATGTACTTGTATTTCCCCCCCTAAAATGTGAAAAGAATTGAAAAGTAGGGGTATGAACTCACCCGTTTCGAAGAGAGAGGCTAGGGTTGAGCAGAACTTCGTCCGCGGATGGTTGCGTCGTCGGGCTCTTCGGGGATCTCTGCAGCGTAAATCTTCCGTCGGGGGCTCGAGTGCGGAAACCGAGGTGAGGGAATGGTCTCTGGTGCTTGGAAGGGTGTGAGAGTGACTGAAGAATTGAGAAAGGTGTGCAAAGACTCGAGCTCATGCCATCTATTTATAGTGCTGGAAGAGTGAGTACGCGGGGCGTAATTTTGGAGTACGCTGGGCGTACTCACGTACGCGGGGCGTTCTTGGTTACGCAGGGCGTAGAATGGCATCATGGCTTACGACTCCTGGCTAGCTAAACGTAGCTTGGGCGGGCGGATGGGACTCGACTCTGGGTCTAGTACGCGGGGCGTACTCCCAGAGTACGCGGGGCGTAATCCCAGCTTCCGACTTCTAAATTCCGTAACTTTTGCGTACGATCTCCGTTTTTCGCGTTCTTTATATCCACGCGTAGGTGAGATTATGCTCTACAACTTTCCTTTAGACTCCGTCGGCTAGTTTTGACTTTATTTTTAATGATATATTTTTAATAGGCCGGGCCTCCTAAAGTTCGTTAAAAATTCATAGGTTCTTTATTCGACGTCGGTTTTCGTCTGTCTTTTTATTGTTTTATTACTACTGAGGAGATCTTCAACTTTCGTTTAGGTTGTGTTAGCTAAATAACACTCGATCTTCAATCCGAGTTTTTAGCCCTCTACTACTGTTACGAGGCTTTGAAAATTCGTAACTTCTTCATACGAGGTCCAATTTGGGCGATCTTTTTATGTACGTTCACCGTTCAACGAGATCTACGACTTTTGTTTAGATACTTAAGGCTTTAAAATGCATCTTATTGAGATTCTACTTTTTACGTCAAATAATGTTTTAACGTCGCGTCGTAAATATACGAGTGGTTATAATTTCTTCAATATAACCCGGTTTTGAGCGTTCTTTATGTTTTTGGAAACCTTGGCATGATATCTAATATTCGATGTATTCCAACTTAGATACTTGAACACTTTATTTTCGAGGTTAATTTCGTTGTTTTTAGCTTTCGAGTGTTTACAATGCTTTTTGGGAAAAATAGGGTTGTCACAACGGAGATCATGGTTAAGAAGTTCGAGATGAGAATGATGGTTAAATTACTTTCTTTTTGGGTTTGCAGGTTAAATAAATAACTGATGTAATTTTTTTGTCAAGCTAAATATATTGCAAACATGCTAAAGAAGTATGGTTTCTCTGATTGTAAACTGGAAAAGACTATGGTGTTCTCATCGGTGTCTATTGGCGTTGAAGTAAATGCAACTCTATATCGATGAATGATAGGCTCTTTTCTTTATCTTACTACCAGTCTCCCTAAAATTATGGTTGGTAATATATTGTGTGCTCATTATTAAGCAAGATCTAAGGAATCTCATATTCTCGTTTTAAAAGGATATTTCTACACTTAAAGCGTGCACCCAATCATGGTTTATGGTATCATTGTGATTTTGAGTTCAAGTTGGTGGGATACACTGACTATGACTATGGTGGATATGCCATTGATCATAAAAGTGCCTCAGGAGGTGTTCAAATGCTTGGAGATAGACTAGTAAGCTATTCCAGCAAGAAGAAAACATTAGTTGCTTGTTCTACCGTTGAAGCTGAATACGTTGCCGTTGGAAGGTATTTTGCTCAGTTTCTATGGATTTAGAATCGGCTCTTAGCTTATAGTGTAAACTTGTCAAAGACTCCTATCTTTTGTGACAAAACCAATGACATTCAGATGATACATAATCCAACGCAACATTCCATGACCAAGCACATTGATATCCGTCATCACTTCATTAGTACCTTGTTCAAAAGGGAAAACTAGAGTCATTCTACATTCCATCCACTGATTAGCTGGCTGACATTTTCACCAAGTCATTGGACGAGATGACTATAAACAAATTTATTATAGATCTTGACATGCTTTCAATGATTTAATTGTTTTCTGACTCGTTTGATTTAACATGGGTTCTGCTTGCCTTCTAAAACAACACAAAAACAAATGCTACTCTTATTATGTTTATAGATATTTACATAATTTTCTTAAGCATTGATTCTAATTTTTACAAGTATTTTCTTTTCTATCATCTATCTTTTACGACTATCTTCGATTTATCTGCTCCTCTTCAGGGTAAGAGAGAGCTGCAGTCATGCAGAATGTTCAGAATGCTCTAGTTGTTGAGAACAATATTGGCATTAAGTATTCTTCTTGTTTGTAATAATCCTTCCCTCCTCAACTCATTGCTATGGATGCAAGGAGCAACCATCAAAATAGTAAGTCATGTTTTTATCTACTGACTCATAATATGATAAAACTTCGAATTCCCTCACATTGATCTTGACAACACGATGGTTTCATGAATTTAATCCAGTGAACTCGTTGGTTACAAAGACTGTTTTCTGTTGTTCTCTTGCTCCGGATGAATATGAAACTTGGCATCCATCTGTAAAATTTCAATGATAAATTGCATCATCACTCTGAGATTATATTGAGATATTTTATAAATTTATGTGCTTATCTTTGCTTATGATTTATATTATATACAGACTTGAAGAGTAGATATCTCTAAGAATGGAAATTAATTAATGTCTAGTGATTTGAAAAAATTTATCTTTGATGACACTATGAAAAAGATTGTTTACCTTTATGATTCATCATAAAAGGCTATATAGAGGGCCTCTGAAAAGGTTGTATATTCCTTTTCCTTGTTTACTCTTATATTGTTTATTATTTTCTCTTGTACCACATTAAATGAATTGATGGTGAACTTTATAGTTCTTAACTGCAACTCAACTCTATGATACGGAAGTTAAACCACTTCTTGTTGATGACTTAACAACCCCTTCTTGCCTTTATGTTCTTCTTTAACGCTTTATGATTCATTGTAATGTAACATACAATGATGAGAGCTTGAAAAATCTATGCCAATGGTTAGGATAGAACAAGACAACTTATCACATGCTTCAAACTATTCTTTCCATAAATTATTCTTTAGAATTTTATGATTCATCATATGATACCAGACACTGATGAGAACTCAAAAAATATGTTGATGGGTAAATCATTGCTTGTGATATATTATACACACCTACCCACTCTTTGCTAACAATTATTTTACTAAGAAGTTAATGATTCACTATATTAATCTGTACACTGATAAATTCGACACTCTTTGTCGATGGGTACATTTGATTCCATAATGTATTACATACATCATACCACTCTTTCCATCTTCTTCTAATGAAAGTGATTGACGAGTCAGAGTATGAAACCACATGATAATGATATCTCGCAAATTATGTTAGTGAAAGGTAGTTTAAGCCCACATTATCTGGAGACATCATAATCTTGCTAGACTGAAAGCTATAATTTTGATACTCTGGACGCTTCCTCCAAACCTGTATTTTCTGCTGATGTTAAAAACGAAGAGAATCTTGCTAAAGCTGAAGAAACTACTAAACGTTATTAATCAAAAGAAAAACAAAATGTAAGAGGGAGTTAAGCTAACATCAACATTCTTAGCTCATCATTTCTAACATTGTTAGCTCATTTGTCAAGTCGATATCAACATTCTCAAATCATCATCTCTTTGTCTGTCCGCTACGATTCATAAAAGCTTCCTCAACTACTTGAAAACCGAAAATGGGAAGTCATTCATCTTCTCAAGGGGAGCATTCGTTAAAGTTGAATAACTAAAAATTTCAATCTTAATCACAGAGGGAGCACGAGCTAACGGATTCAATGAATATTAGTTTTGACATCAGCAGAAAAGGGGAGATTTTAAGGTCACACCTTATGATCTCATGAGTCAAACACTCTACACGATATCTGTCAACGTGAGCGTCTACATCACCATCAATGTCATTGTATCAAGTCTATCAACATCAATGTCAAAATATTTATTTTATGTAATTTTTGTATATTTGGTAATGATGTTGATAATTATATAATAGATAATAGATCTAATGTCTTTGTGATGTAGATCGTTTCTTACTATAGATTCGATACAATCCCCTCAATCAAGGTATATACTTGTATAGATTAGTATATATATTCAACATTAGGGTGCAACTTTAATGTACATGTCTTGGTGACCTTCTTCATGAGAACATCGTTTTTCTTGGTGAAAACAAACCTTCCTAGTTGATATACAATTTGGTGAATTACTTGTGTTCTTTACTTTCTGTCCTTTGTTTATTTAGATAAGTTTTCTTTTGTTTTTTATACTTGAAGTGTGTCCGATCGATACAAACCTTCAATATATATATATATATATATATATATATATATATATATATGTGTGTATATATATGTATATATATATATATATATATATATATATATATAGTCAAAGTTATATGAAATAACACTTTTTTTTTTCTAAGGCAACTTTTTCTTACAAAAAATGCAAGTAAACTTTTGTAACTAAAAAAATAACAATTATAAAGTTGTCGAAGAAAATATGTTTGAATTTTCTTACAAAAAGAAATCATCCATGTTTTCCAAAATCTGCACAAACTCTTCACTTTCCATTTTTTCTCGACCACAACCATGTTGACTAGCCATCTTGGGAAATTCACTTCTTGGATCATCTTGGCATGTATTAATATTTCAACTTCTTCTTATATGATCATAGTTATTTCTATTGTAAACTTACTTGTCTTTTAGTTTATGGGCCTAAAATTAGGGTTAATATTCAATTTGTTAGTTATTACATCTTTGGACATAACTGTCATATCCTCGTGTTTCCATGTGAAGATTTGTTTTCTTGTTTAGGAACTTCTTTAACATTACTTTATTGGTCTTCCTAAACATCTCGTGCTATCTTCCTTAATTGATATGCCTACCTAGGTATAGTTGAGTTCTACATGGATATTGTGTATAAATTTTTTTCTTTTTGCAAGTCACTATCATGAATCCATGGCATGCTAAATATAAAATTATAGCATGATAAAATATATGCTGCATACAAATGTTGGATAGAATTAATTCCCTCATTCTATATAGGAAATTTGATTACTCTAGAAAATTCATTTTCTTAGGTGTTTCTAGGGGGTGATGTTAAATCAATTTCCCTTATCTATCAAGATTCTCCAGTTAAAATGGTTGGTCACATATATCATTATGAACATACCATCATGAAGGGCATAAAATACATCTTCCCTATCATCTTCACCGAATGGTATCTCCTTCTTGTTGATCAAGAAAGAATTATTTATTTTCTTTCGTCTTTCTCCATCTTGGAACTCTTAGCACATCTCTTGGTTGTAGAATAGTAAGATCCACAGATGTTAGAACCGCTACAGATAAAGTTAATTACATTTGCATATATAGTTGGAGATGTTATTCTTTGGGCAAGATTCTCAATATCTTGAAACTTCAGTTTTATTTTGTTCCTTTTTCTTCCCATGAGTTCCTTTAGGGGACCTTTACTTAGCATACATCTAATTTCCTTTCTTGGGAAAAGCAATCTTTGATGAGATGCTCGAAATCTTCATGATAGGTGCACCACTTAAATTTATCTTTCCAAGCATTGGCCTTATCACTTTTCTTGGTCTATCTAGCATTGTCGCCAAGATCTTGAATTGCATAAAGAAGAACTCAAACTATGAAAGAGACATAGGATATGAACGCTGCATAGTTACAGCGATCAGATAAATCTTTTGAGGATTGAGTTTGGATACCTTCGGATGGGTTTCCGATGATTTGACATGGTGGGTCATCCTTTTTCCATACATGAAGACGAGGTTGCACATGATCAACGATTGTGGTGTAGGGAATGTCTTCTATATCAGAGGATTCTTCGCTTGGGGACTGTAGTTCCCCCTAGACTTGAGAACAGCCTGCAGAATTGTCTTGAACTAAGGGAGTAGGATCAACATTTTCTCGAGCAGTTGAAAGATGTTCCCCTGGATTGCGGATGGGAGTTCCCCTTGAAACTGAAATGGTTCCCCATGGATTGTTGAGAGAGTGATAACCCTTGGATCGGTTCTTGTGTAAATAGTCTCGATGTTGTCATAGTCCGAGTCTGAGGATACAATCGAAGGTAGAGATCCTCTACGGGGAGGGACCAGAGCTACATCCTCAAGAACTGCATGTCACACCCCAAAACCGAAATAGCGGAAACGTTCTGGGGTGGGGACGTCATGTATAGTATCACAACAATGCATAATAGTAAACTAGCAACAACATCATCCATTGCATTAATAATATAATTTACTACAAGTGTGTTCTGTGTATAGTTTATAAGACACCAAAAATGAATAATCAAAATAAAGGCTAGTCATGAAAGCTCCGTCTTCTTAAAAACCTGGCCATCGATACCTGTCTACTAGTGACCTGAGAATACAAGTTAATTTGAAAGATTAGATCAACATTAAAGTTGGTGAGTTCGTAAGTATTTTACTTTCATTGTTTGTATGAAAGTGTTTGTAAATGTTTGAGGTAAATGTTCATAAGTGTTTGTAGTAAATGTTTGTATCTCCTAGAAAATCCTATATTTTCTACTTTAAATGTAGCCTTCTACCAAGACCCGAATATTATGTATGTTGTTTGTTTGTAAAAGTGCGTAATTTTCCCAAGTATGACTATCATTACCAAAATATAGTTTACATTACCGTTTATGTGAGAAGATCACAATGTGAATGCAATGGGAAAATAAAGATGTATTGTACTATTATATATAGGTAACTACCAATGTACTAACTACCTTAAACCAATTGTTAATTAAGGTAGAATGTGATATGATTGTAACCATACTTGATCGACTATTAAAATACTACACTCGAAGACGTCGAAATGGTATGACATTCGTCATAGGTAGACCTGCAGGTCCCATTGTAACTAGCAGCAAGGTGTAGGACGGTCAGTCCAGTATAGATCTATACACAAATTCACAATCTCCCTCCACGAGACTCTGGTTACAAAACGTGACACAACAGTATACTTCCATGCCATGTAGTAGTGGCTCACATTAATGTTATAGTATTCTAGTGTTTGTATAGTATGTTCTAGTGTATTGTATGTTCTCTCTGTTCTAGTGTATAGTATGTTCTCTTGTATAGTGTAGTGTATGTTCTCTTAGTTTCTCATCATAGTATGTTCTTTCTGTTTCTCATAATAGTAAGTTTGTATTGACTCATGAATGAATTGACTCTTCTATGTTTCATTGTACTAGAAATAGTGAGTAGTTAACCTCTAAACTATGCATATTATAGTTTACTAGTAATGTTGTTTGAATGACTGAGTATGTTTGTTCACCTTTGTTACCCAAAGGTGCTGAATTGATGTAAGGACTTTTATATCTATTCATATATATATATATATATATATATATATATATATATATATATATATATATATATATATATATATATATATATAATATAACTAAGATTCAAATGACATTCGGACAAATAACTGAATACCATAAGTCCACAACCAAACAAGGAACATGAAATAAAGTGAGTTATCAGTCCTAAGCCCTTCCTACCTTACTTATATAACAATATCTATATAGACATGATTTTTGACAATATAGAAGTTCTAAAAAGAGTTAAATAAAGATTATTGCATATAAAAGAGTTTTAAACCATTTGAATGGCTATTGATGACTTGATGTCAGTCTATAAAATGTTTTGAAATAGTTTGATTGATAAAACAGTTTGAAGTATAAGAAATCCACTTGTTTGATAGTTATTAATAACATGTGATTGATATAATAACTATAATAGTTCTACTTGTATTCCCCTCATAAAAGGATTTAAAATCATTTAAAAGATAAGTTAAGGGGTATGAACTCACCTGTAGTGAGTGATACGAATGTAAGATCGATATAGGATGCTAAGTGTCAAGTGAAGCCTCGAGCACAAATGGATCCTATTAAGCATATAATGATACATATATGTATATAATTAGTGTATATACAACTAATTGTGCAAGGAAACCACTTTTGGGACTAGGAAACACGTGTACTATAGTGTTTTAATCACATATGATTGATTCAAATGGAGTTTATGGTCATACCTTGGAGTTTACGGCCACACCTTTGGTGTTTACGACCAAGGGGAATTTACAGTCCTAGAGCATGACTTTAAGAGGTGTTTAGGACCCTAACTATCATTCACTAAGTGTTCACAGTCCTATGCTTGGACTTAAAACGAGTTTGTGATCAAGATAAGTAACAAGACAAGGGTTTACGGCCATGCAAGGATTTATGACCGTAAACTTTTGATGTTCAGGAAATATATGATGTTTTAAGGCTAGGAATCATGTGCTTATCAAGCCTAACTAAAATATAGAAGAGATACTTACACTTTTGAAGGCTTCTAAGTAGTTCACGACCCAAGAACAAGTACGTGTCTTTGGTGAAAGCGTTGAATACTTGAAGTGCTACCCAAAAAGATGAATTTCAAGGATGAAATCAAAGGGTGATGCTAGATTAAGAAGGATAACAACTAATCAAATGGAAGAATGGCTTACATTTTTGAAGATCAAGGTGAAAGTTCTTGATGATATTTGAGAGGAAATCGAGTTCTTTAGATGGGAGTGTGAGAAAAAGTTGAAAAATGAAGGAATATCTTATATGAGGGGAAGAGTTCATGGCCAAGGAGGTGTTTACGACCGTAAACCCTAGTTTACGGCCGTAAACTCCAATACTTTGAGTTTTCCGGCTTGTATGCTGCACACTGAACTCTATTAGATAAATCCTAATACTCCTTCGTTGAAGGTACTAGGCTTAAAACACTCAAATAGACCCTAAACAATGCTAAAAGATATCATAAATGAGTCTGACTTTTATTGGATTGAATGCATGTACAAGATAGAAATTTCAGGTTGTCACATCATCCCCCCGTTAGAGAGAATTTTGTCACGAAATTAGAGTTTACGCAATTACAATTAAGTAAGCGAAAAGATGAGGATATTTCAGTTTCATTTGATCCTCGCGCTCCCAAGTGAATTCATGAATTCGCTTTGCTTCATTTGCTTGACCTCTCGGTCCATGATCTCTACTGGTTCTTCCACGATGTCGAGGCTCTTATTGATCTTGATCTCTTCGTGTGGGATTACAAGAGTCTCGTCGGACAGAAACTTTTTCAAGTTCGAGACGTGGAAAGTAGGATGTACGTTACCAAGTTCGCAAGGTAGTTTGAGTTTGTAAGCTACAGGGCCGATTCTAGCAAGAATCTCAAAAGGCCCTACGTATCTTGGATTTAGCTTTCCACGCTTTCCGAAGCGTATCAAGCCCTTCCAGGGTGAGACCTTAAATAGAACACGATCGCCAACCTGGAATTCCAAAGGTTTCCTTCTCTTGTTTGCGTAGCTTTTCTGTCGGTCTCTAGAGGCTTTCAATTGTTCACGAATCTGAACGATCTACTCTGTCGTTTCTCGAATGATTTTGGGACTTGTGAGAGTGTTGTCAGGAACGCGTCCTTTATCTAACTAATTGTCACCCACCTCAGCCTAGCATAGATGGGATCTGCACTTCCGGCCATAGAGGGCTTCAAACGGAGTAGTGTTTATGCTCGTGTGATAACTATTATTGTATGAGAACTGGACAAGGGGTTGATGAATATCCCATGCCTTTCCAAAGTCCATCACACGGGCTTAAAACATATCTACCAAAGTTTGAATAGTCCTCTTACTTTGTCCATCAGTTTGCGGAAGTTAGGCTGTACTCATGTCCAACCTAGTTCCTAGGGAACTTTCTAGTGACTTCCAGAATCTTGAAGTGAATCTACTATCTCTCTCAGAGATAATGGATATGGGAACACCATGTAGTCGTACGATCTCCATAATGTAGTTTCTAGTTAGTTTCTCCATCTTGCCAGTCTCAGTGATAGGAAGGAAGTGTGTAGACTTGGTTAACCTGTCTACGATCACCCAAATGCACCAAACGATGCGCAAAAAGGGACATGCAACGCTGCTAACCTAAGCACATCATTGCTAGCTGGGCATGGGCAATATTGTTTGTGCTTGGGCCAGGGATAGCAAATAGGGACCTCTTAATGCCTATCTCTGATCCTGTACGTGCAGCACTAGCAGGGCGTGGGCACCAATCGTACCTCAAAGAAGGCAAGTCTTGTGTTGATGCAGTGTACGAAGCTATCCCGCCCACACAAAGACGCTAGCCAGGCTTGGCATCTTTTGTGCTTCCAAGATAACTTCAACACCCCGTGATGATCTTGAATGTCTGAAAATGCTTCTCGATAATGTTTCCGTCCTCCACGTTGTCGGCGCTCAATGCCAATTGCGCTTAGGCACCCAAATCGCACGTCTAACAAGGATAGACTAGCGTACCGTAGTAGTATCACAAAAAGCAACACATGCCACTTTAGCGCTTGTCTCTTCCCGATCATCAGCACAGATCAAATGCTGGCTAGCACAAGTAGCACGTCGAACAAATATTAGCAAGCACATTATGATCGTATTGCCACACAAAGAGATCATCCCACATTTCCGAGGCTAGAGCATAAACCTGGACCGTTGTCACAGCGACCTAATGAGGCATCGCCACACCCCGCCAAGGCCCCCACTCGGAGGGGTATTACGTAAGAAACTCAGAACTAAGCAACTGTCACCCAAGATCGCGCGTTCACCCCTTTGCATGCTCACTCACGGCTCCCCCTATATACACATATTGCACAAAGAGCTTGACATTGATTTCCCTGAGGATGGATAATTTTTAATATGTGCATGGCATCGAGGAAAATGAAGGCAACGGGGCCAGTTTATGCGGACGGCGTCGAGGAAAATCAAGGCAACAGGGCTAGTTTATGCGCATGGCGTCGAGGAAAATCAAGGCAACAGGGCTACTTTATGCGCACGACATCGATGAAAATCAAGGCAACGGGGCTAGTTTATGCACACGGCGTCGAGGAAAATCAAGGCAACGGGGCTACTTTATATGCACGGCGTCGAGGAAAATCAAGGCAATTGGGCTATTTTTCAGGTCATCGTTCGAGAAATCAAGGCAGTGTGTTGGGGGGTTGGCCTCTTTCATGGGTCGTGGGACTTTGCTTGGCTTGCCTTTTTGGTGCTCGATACAGCCTCATGACTCTTAGTTGCCCATCGCCCAAGCCGGGAACCCATGCGAATGAGACCCCATGGTACCCCCTATATATACATATTGCACAAAGAGCTTGGTGACAAGAACGGACATTGATTTCCCTGATGATGCATAATTTTTGGATACGCACGACATAGGGGCGAGGGAACTCGGTCCTCCAGATTTTCAAGGGCCACCGAGAGAGCACCAGACACCGCGCAACATGAGGTGGTCTTCCAGCCGCTGTACCCTACCTCCGACTGAGTCGTTTCCAGGGTGGGCAGGCTGTTACACAGAAAAGATAACTCTTCTCGAGGCCCCCGCCGACGTCTTCGGACTCCCTAATGTTTCCGTCAACCGCCACGTCCCGGTTCAGGAATTTTAACCCGATTCCCTTTCGAAGCTCGTGCGAAACGCACTATCTGACGGGCTTCCCCCGTCTCTTAGGATTGACTAACCCATGTGCAAGTGTCGTTCACATGGAACCTTTCCCCTCTTCGGCCTTCAAAGTTCTCATTTAAATATTTGTTACTACCACCAACATCCGCACTGACGGCCGCTCAGCCCAGGCTCACGCCCAAGGTTTTGTAGCGACCACCGCGACCTCATACTCATCGGGGCTTGGCACTTGCCCCGACGGCCGGGTGTAGGTCACGCGCTTAAGCGTCATCCTTTTTTCGAGGCTAGTTGATTTGGCAGGTGATTTGTTACACACTCCTTAGCGGATTTCGACTTCCATGACCACCGTCCTGCTGTCTTAATCAACCAACACCCTTTGTGGGTTCAAGGTTAGCGCGTAGTTTGGCACCATGACCTAGCTTCCGGTTCATCCCGCATCGCCAGTTATGCTCACCAAAAATGGCCCACTTGGGGCTCTCGATTCCGTGGTATGGCTCAACAAAGCAGCCGCACTGTCCTACCTATTTAAAGTTTGAGAATAGGTCGAGGGTGTTGCGCTCTCACTTCCATTATGGTACCTCCGGTTGTTGAAGTAAACCTGATGGTTTATGGTATTCGACCTTAACCTTGGCGCAAGTAAGGCACTTTCTCACGAAGGTAGCAATCTCTGCTTTCATGTTAGGCCACCAGTATAGCTTTTTAAGATCCAAATACATCTTATCTGAACCTAGATGGACGGAATATCGAGTGTTGTGTGCTTCGATCATGACCAAGTCTCTGAAACCACTGTTTCTCGGTGTCTAGATCTGATCCATGAGATATAAGGTTCTGCCACCCTTGACTTCAAAGTTCTTATCCATCTCTCTCAAGGATTCACCCGCCACATCTTCAGGTTTCAAGGCTTCAAGCTGAGCCCCCTTAATTTGTGTGGATGGATGTGAATGGATAGTCATAGTCAATGATTTGACTCTATGACCAGAGTATTCTTTCCAATTTAGCGCGTCAGCTACAACGTTGGCTTTACCAGGATGATAACCAATTTCGCATTCATAATCATTTAGTAGCTCAACCTACCTTCATTGTCTCATATTGAGCTCCTTCTGGTCAGATATGTGTTGAAGGATTTTGTGGTCTGTAAAGATAGTGCTTTTTGTACCATACAGGTAGTGACTCCAGATCTTCAGAGCAAACACAATCGCTCCTAACTCAAGATCATGTGTGGTGTAGTTGACGTCTTGTGTCTTTAGCTATGTTGAAGCATAGGCGATGAACTTACCTCGTTGCATAAGAACACAATCGAGTCCTTGGTTAGATGCATCGCAATAAACCACACAGTCTTCTATTCCTTCTGGGAGGGATAGTATCGGTGCACTGCATAAGGCTCGTTTAAGCGTTTGGAACACCTTCTCTTATTTCTCTTCCCAGTCAAAGGCCACACCATTCTGGGTCAATGTAGTAAGCGTTTTTGTGATCCTAGAGAAGTTCTGAATGAACCTGTGATAGTAGCCAGTGAGGCCTAGAAATTAACGAATTTATGTTGGCGTCTTCGGTGCTAACCAGTTCTCATTGGCCTTTATTTTAGAAGGGTACACGTGAATTCCTTCATCATTAACAACGTGACCCATGAATTTGACTCTTTGAATCCAAAACTTGCATTTAGAGAACTTTGCGTAGAGCTTCTCTGATCGTAATGTTTCCAAGATCTGACGTAGATGCTTAGTATACTCTTCCTTCCTATGAGAGTAGATAAGTATGTCATCAATGAACAGAATGAGAAACTGATCCAAGTAAGGATGGCATACCCTATTTATTAAGTCCATGAATACTATGGGTGCATTAGACAATCCGAATGGCATCACTACAAACATGTAGTGTCCATAACGAGTTCGGAAGGTTGTCTTGGGAACATCCTCCTCTTGCACTCGTAATTGGAGATACCCAAATCTCATATCTATCTTTGAAAAGCAATTCGCCCCTTGTAGTTGGTCGAACAAATCGTCTATGTGAGGCAGAGGGTAATTATTTTTAATGGTTAGCTTTTTTAGTTCTGTGTAGTCGATGCACATACGGAACGATCCATCTTTCTTCTTCACAACAAGACCGGCGCTCCCTAGGGTGAGAACTTTGGTCTAATAAAGCCCTTGCTGAGCAGTTCGTTAAGTTACCTGAATAGTTCCTGCATCTCAGCTGGTGCTAGACGATAGGGCGATTTGGCTATTGGGGTAGCCCCTGGGACTAAGTCGATTCTGAACTCGAATTAAAGCTGTGGAGGTAATCCTGGGAGTTCTTCTGGAAAGATGTCTGGAAAGTCGTGTAGTTCTGGGATGTTCTTTATGTCTTTCGTCTCTTGGCTCATAACAACCACATGAGCAAGGAGTGTGTGACATTCCTTTTGGAAGTACTTTTGGGCAAGAATACTCAAAATGATGCGAAGGTTTGTGCCATGTTTGTCGCCATAGATAACTAGAGTTTCGCTAGATAGCAAATTAAGGTGAATTGCCTTCTCGTAACACATGACTTCAACACGATGAAGACTCAACCAATCCATGACGATAATGACGTTGAAACTTTTAATGGAGACTGGCATGAGGTCGATTTGAAATGAATGGCTATCTATAGTTAGAGTACATCCTATGTACATACTACTAGTGCTCTCTGTCATTCCGTTAGCCATTTCTACAGTGAACGGTTCTTTAAGTGCACGTGATTGTTGTCTAAGTAAATGAGCAGTTTTGTGGTTCACGAAACTCCTCTCTGCTCCACTATCAAACAATATGCATGCATATGAGTTATCAAGGAGAAACGTACAAACCACCACTGTGGGGTCGGTAATCGCTTCCTCGTGGGCTATAGCAAAAACTCTTCCCACTCCACCAGCGTTCCCTGCCTTCGGGCAGTTCCTTTTGTAGTGACCCACCTCGCCACATCCATACTAAGCCTGACCCACACCAACGCCGGGGACATGGGTGATTGGCCTTGCCGGAGCCTTGCAGAAACATGAAGTGTGCCCTTTCCTATTGCAGTTAGCGCACTTCATTTCCCGGCAGGGTCCGTTGTGGTGGAAGTTGCGCTTGTTGCACTTGGGCAAGCTTCCAGCATACTGCTTCATTGGCACAGTTGCAGTAGGTGTTATCTCCACATGAACGGCCATGACCTGCTGCTTTTTGGGAGCGTTTTGCGCCGCATTCTTCTTCTTGTTATCCCAAAACATCTGCTTGTTTTCAACGACTTTGGAGGGTTCTGGGATGGCCAAGGTTGTTGTTGTAGTTGGGGTGCGGACTCCATGATCGATGAGCCACTGTGCCAATCGCTTGGCACTATCGAAGTTAGTGGGGTTTGAAGCTAAGACATTCCCCTGGAACAGAGGCACCAGCCCCTAGATATACCTTTCTATCTTCTTTTCTTCTGTAGTGACCATTCCCAGACATTGCCACCAGATCGCTGAATTTGGCAGTATAGGCCTATTGGATTAGTGTCTAAGGCTGTAACTATATTTGGTAAGTATTCGACCCGATTGTGCATGGTCCTTTTGGGTTGCCTTCACCATAGCATCTTGATTGGGTGATTTAGAGAGAAGAGATATTATTATTAATGTATTATAAGAATAATATGTTAGAGAAATAATAATATTATTTGATTAATATAATTCATAAATTAATTAGGAATTAATTTGGTGACTTAAAGAGATTAATTGAATAAAGGGGTATAAACTGTCAAATGTGTGAAAGTTGTATTTTGAGCCAAGAATCCTTATGGATATGGGTTGGACGATTTTAGGGACGTGGATCACCTAGAAATCGTCCAAGGGATTATCTAGCCTTAAGTTAATGATTATCCTTGACATAAATATAGATAATTTCAAATCTTTTAAATATTGATTATTTATATGATAAATATTGGACTATTTAAGATTATTTGGTAATTATCTAATGACTAAAATTGGATTAGGTCAAATATAGATAATTATGAATTTAATTGTTTAATTTGAATTATTTTTCATTTGATCCCTGTTGTTTGAAAAGTTCAATTTCTATCCCGAAGTTTTGAAATTTGAATTTTGTGATTAATAGTTTAATTTAGAAAAATTTAAATCTCAACCCCTAGAGTTTTACAAGCTTAAAATTCAACCCTATACTGTTATATTATTAAAAGCTTAATAAATATATAAGTAAAATTAAAATGCTAGTCTTACCTTTAGTAGGCCTTATTCACGAAGCCGGTCTATAAGGTGGGTATAAGGATGATGTCTATAAAATGGCGCTTAATACGTGTACACTCACACCCACCGCTTGCGTGACCGGTGGAGGGTCGTATGCCGAACGGGTAGAATAGGGAAACTATTTCTCCTCATTAATAAGTATAATGAACATATAAAGTAACTAAACTATTTTTTATAAAATACCCCATCTTAGTTACTTTAGGAAAAGTGAATTGATGAAATCCCATGAAATTGCACTTTGCACCCTTACTAAGAAGTTAGTGGAGCGTGTGTGGTTTACCGGCACACTAATTGGTTCTAAGCAAAGGTGCAAAAGGGTGATTCATTGTTTATCATAGTTCAATGGAGCGTGTGTGGTTTATCGGTACATCGAATAGATGATTGTAACAATGAAGGCACCATGTAGATTTGCATGGTAATTCACACCCGCTTTGTGATCCTCGGTACCCCAGTCACAAACAAGAGGGGCATATCGAGATTTAAAATGCCATTGAAAGGTTCAATGAATCTCTGAAATATAGGAATTCTCAATAAAACTTAAGGTTATGCTTTCGTTGTGAAGGATTAGTGAATCCTCATTCGCTTACCTCCAAATTATTTGCATGATTGGATTACGACATCCCTTTTCTAATATGTAAATAATGTTGTTGTTTCCTAGCCCTAATTTTTCATTTTGGGTGTTTAATTAGTGATCCAAATTCTAATCAAACTTTGTCCTTTCTATTTGTAGATGTCGAACGCAAACAACGCTGCTACTAACTCATTCACGTTAATGAGTCTTTGCTAAAATGTGACCTTCGATGGTACGAACTTTAGCGAATGGATAAGATACATTTGCACCATTGCACGCTACGAGGACAAACAGTATGTCCTCGACGAAAAGCTCGAGAAGGTCAACCCGGAAATCGCTACTCCCAAAGAGGTGGCTGTCTTTCAGACACACGAACATGATGCAACGAAAGTACATTGCATCATGATAGCCACTATGAACCATGAATTCCAAAAGTCCTATGAGGACATGTATCCGTATGAAACGCATCAAGACTTGATGGAGAGGTACCACCAAAGCGTGAGGCAAGAGAGATACAAGATCATAACTAACATGATCATCGCTAAGATGGGAGATGGAGAATCATTGATTGTGCACTTGCAAAAGATGCAACGATATGTTGATCATCATCGAAAGTTAAATGTTAAATTTACGGAGGATTTGGCCATCGACATTGTTCTTCATTCCTTTCCTTCATGCTACAACCAATTTAGGATGACCTACCACATGAACAAGGAAGAGGTCACCCTAAGCAAACTTCAAGGACTCCTTAGGACTGCTGAGAGCAAACTAAAGGACAAGTATGTTGCTCCTGTTTTGGCTATAGGTTAGGGAAGGGGCAAGAAGAGGAAGGCACCGTCAATGAGCCACCGCAAGGGAAAGTCCCAAGATGGTTCCTCCTCTAGTGGGACCAAATTTGATCCTACTAAATCCAACCCTAACCCAAAGGAGGCAGAGTGCCATCATTGCCACAAAATAGGGCATTGGAAGAGAAGCTGCCCATAATATCTGCAAGCCATCAAGGATGGAAAGATCAAGCCATCTTTTGTAGGTATATACACAATTAAATCTAGTAATTCATCTCACACTATTTTTTGGATTCTTGATACAGGATGTGGTTACCACATTTTTTTTGATTTGCAGGGACTAAGAAGAGATAGAGATGTGGAGCAAGGAAGAATAAATCTAATCATGGGAAACAGAAGATCGTCGCCTGTCACCAATATTGGAGTGTATTCTTTAGTGCTTAGTAATGGATTAGGTCTAGATTTAAATAATTGTTGCTACTCGCCTGATATGGCAAGAAACATCATTTCATTTCATGGTTTCTTTAGACAAGGATTTACATATTCGTTTAATAATATGAATGGTTCTATTTATGCTTATCTAAATGGTGTTTTATACTTTGAAGCAATGCCTTGTAATGGAATTTATGAGACTGTTATGGTTGTAGATAACCTAGGAAATTATGTGTTGTGAATAAATTCTTCCAATAGTATGGATAGAGCATCTTTCTGGCATTGTCGACTTGGACATGTCAACAAGAAGCGCATAGCCGAACACCAAAAGGATAGAGTGTTGGAGTCATTAGACCTTAGGGAAGATGACACGTGTGAATCTTGTTTACTTGGAAAGATGACCAAGTCACCCTTCACTGGTACTTGTGAGAAGGGTGAGCGTTTATTGGATCTCATACATACCGATGTATGTGGGCCCTTTAGATCCACCACAAAGGATGGAAATCGCTTCTACGTGACTTTCACCGATGATTATAGTAGATATGGGTATATTTACTTCATCAAGCACAAGTCTGAAATGTTTGAAAAGTTTAAAGAGTTCAAGAATGAAGTGGAGAATCAATTGGGCAGGAAAATCAAGATGCTTCGATCCGATCGAGGAGGAGAGTACCTAAGTCTTGAATTCCACGACTATCTCAAGGAATGTGGAATAGTTTCACAATTGACGCCACCTAGGACAACGCAGTTAAATGGTGTGCAAGAAAGGCACAATCGAACCTTGTTGGACATGGTTCGTTCTATGATGAGTCATGCTTGACTATCTATCTCATTTTGGGGGTATGCCTTAGAGACTGCCGCCCATATCCTTAACCGAGTCCCTACCAAGAAAGTTGCCAAAACACCTCACGAGATGTGGACAGGGAAAGCTCCCTCGTTGGCACATATCAAGGTTTGGGGTTGTGAAGTTTTTTCGTAAGACGAGAAACTCATGAAAAGCTCGAACCTCGTAGTGAGCAATGTATTTTCATCGGCTACCCACAAAAATCCTTGGGATATCTCTTCTATAGACCGAGTGACAATGTTGTCTTCGTTGCGAGGAGAAGGGTTTTCCAAGAGATAGAACTCATAAGCCAAGGAGACAGTGGGAGGCAAATCGATCTTGAAGATATTCAAGAGCCGAGTGATGAAGGAACCTCTACTGCTGGCGCTCAACCCGAGGAGGAAACTCCGGTTGAACCAATTGACGAGTCATTACCTCTTAGATGTTCCGAAAGAGTTAGAGTTCAACCCAAGTTTTATGGTTTTCATATTACTACTAAAGGGGACACGTATATTAGTGATGGTACACTAATAAATCTTGATGAACCTAATTGGTATAAGGAAACCATGGCAGGCCTGGAGTCTGCGAAATGGAAAGAGGCGATGGACAGCGAGATTCAGTCCATGTATGACAACCAAGTTTGGAATTTGGTTGACAATGTGCCCGGACGTAAGACGGTTGGGTGCAAATGGATCTTCAAGAAGAAGACCGACGTGGATGGGAATGTGCACACATATAAGGCACGATTGGTGGCGAAGGGGTTTACTCAAACTCCCGGAGTTGAGTATGATGAGACCTTTTCACCAGTTGCGAAGATAAAATCTATTAGGGTAATGCTAGCAACTGTCGCATTTCAAGATTATGAGATATGGAAGATGGATGTCAAGAACTCTTTCCTTAATTGGAAGTTGACTAAGGTGTTTACATAGTTCAGCCAGAGGGTTTTGTCGATCCGAAGCATCCAAATAGAGTGTGCAAGCTTGAGAAGTCCATTTATGGACTTAAGAAAGCGTCTCGTAGATGTAATCTTTGCTTTGATGAGAAAGTCAAAGAGTTTGGATTTGTACGAAGCGAAGATGAATCAAGTGTATATGTCAAAGCCAGTGGGAGCATAGTTAGCTTTCTCGTTTTGTATGTCGATGACATACTACTCATAGGAAACGACATCCCAACTCTGCAGGAGGTGAAGTCCTGCCTCGGGAAGTGTTTCGCTATGAAGGACCTCGGAGAGGCTTCCTATATTTTGGGAGAAAGGATAGTGAGAGAAAGAAGTAAGGGACTAATAGGACTTAGTTAGAATACTTACTTAGATAAGGTACTAAAACATTTTAGTATGGAAAACTCAAAGAAGGGAGAACTACCGATACAAAGTAATACCAAATTGAGTAAGACTCAAAGTCCGAGTACCGAAGCTGAGATAGCTAAGATGAGCCAAGTACCTTATGCTTCCGCAGTTGGCTCGATCATGTATGCTATGACTTGTACTCGACCTAATGTGGCCTTTGCTTTGAGCGTGGTCAGTAGATATCAAGGGAATCCTGGTAGAGCGCATTAGATTGCGGTCAAGAACATCCTTAAGTACCTTCGGAGGACCAAGGAATGGTTTCTAGTCCTCGGAGGGAGTGATGACTTAAATGTGCGAGGGTACAGTGACGCCAGTTTCCAGACCGACAGGGACAACTATCATTCACAGTCGGGATGGGTCTTTACCCTTAATGGAGGAGCAGTAACTTGGAAAAGTTCCAAACAGGAAATTGCAGCTGATTCAACGTGCGAATCAGAGTACATTGCAGCGAGCGAAGCGTCAAAGGAGGCAATATGGTTGAAGAACTTCATTGGTGATCTTGGAGTTGTGCCTGCCATAAAGGAGCCCATGGAGATTTTCGGTGATAACGAAGGAGCGGTTGCCTTAAGCATGGAACCGATGGATCATGGTAGATGTCGGCATATCGACAGAAAATATCACTTTATTAGACATCGAGTAGAAGAAGGACACCTCGTGGTTAAGAGGATATCATCAGAAGATAACCCAGCAGATCCGCTTATGAAGGGACTAAGCAGGGTTAAGCACTTGCAGCATGCTAGGAGTATTGGGCTGAAGGATGATATTAGTTTAGATTAGATAGTATTAGAAACGTGTAATAGATAAATGTAATTGGCATTTGATGATTAAATAAAGGAGTATTATTTATAAGTAATGTTATTGTCTTATGTTAATTGTTTAGCTATTGTTTCACTTTGCATGTTTTGACTTCCAGAATAATTAAGTATATTAAGAATAATCGAATTATTCAAACAAGTCCACAATCATTCATATGTTGGAAGTAGGTATGAATGAAGATTGTCGTGAATTGGTGTGTAGATTATCTAAATGGTATTAGACATAGAAAAGGTTTTCTACAACGTTCATGAGTGCTTATGAACAAGTTTTGAGCATTGGAATAAACCCGCGCTTGCTGGAATCACTTTGGAGTGATCGCAAGACGATAATATCATATGGTCTTAAAACCTAGATATGTGGTTTATTATTTACTAATTGGTTGTATATTGATAATGTGAAACCGCATCAGTAAATTGATGTCATAAAACGCATTGTTGTGTACGGTTGGTTAGTCGATAAGTAAATGCATATAAGTCGAAGTTTATCTGTTAATTTTTTCCTAAGAGGGTAAAAGCGATATCATGGCCGCTTGATGATTTGATTTGACTTATGTGCCGGGCCCGGTCAGGACTGAATTGATGTGTTCAATTAAGTTCTATGTCAAATAAATCTGAGATCGAGAAAATAGTTGTTGGATGATGAGTATGACTATGTTTCATGAAATCGTCTGCACGATATCAAAAGAGAGGGATGTACGATCCCTTATCTAAAGGACATGTTACTTATAAGATCAGAGTTGACAGCGTCTTTGAGAGCTATGATTGTTGATCGGATTGTGTTTGTGTTTATAGTTACTAGACTTATCCAAGTGGCAGACTCCTGGATTAGTGTCTAAGGCTGTAACTATATTTGGTAAGTACTCGACCCGATTGTGCATGGTCCTTTTGGGTTGCCTTCACCATAGCATCTTGATAGGGTGATTTAGAGAGAAGAGATATTATTATTAATGTATTATAAGAATAATATCTTAGAGAAATAATAATATTATTTGATTAATATAAGTCATAAATTAATTAGGAATTAATTTGGTGACTTAAAGAGATTAATTGAATAAAAGGGTATAAACTGTCAAATGTGTGAAAGTTGTATTTTGACCCAAGAATCCTTATGGATATGGGTTGGACGATTTTAGGGATATGGATCACCTAGAAATCGTCCGAGGGATTATCTAGAAGAGGATTTGGATTGCTTTGAGGCTAAGTTATCCAATTAGGAGCATATAGTATAAATAGACCCATAGGGTTGAGGAAATCGGCCATCATTGTGATTGTAGTAACCCTAGAGCCGATTTCCCTCTTCCTCGTCTCTCTCAAGTCATCTTCTTGCTAGTTGGTGTTTGTAAGCCATTAGAGGAGTGACTTTTGTGACTCTAAGCTCCAAGAAGAAGAAGGTTTCAAGCAAGTAACTCAAGGTATTATTCTAGATCTGTTTTCATATGCTTTAATTATTAGATCTAGCCATGAAAGTCTTGGATATGTTGCATGTTCAATTAGTGAAACCTAGATCCATGTTTTAGGGTTGTATGTGCACATAGGGAAAGTTCTTATGTCCAAAACCCATCAAGGCCACTATGTTGGAACCCTTCATGCTCAGGATCCAGAGTTCCTATTCAAGTTTCTGAACTTTTCCCCTCGGGTAGTATTCTTCTATCATGAGCTCCTTCAGAGCTTCCCAGCCCATAACATTAGCCACTATTAGAGTTAGTGACTTGACATGGATATTCCACCATGTCAAGGCTCTGTCCGCGAAGGTGTAGGCAGCAAATTTAACGTTGCTTCCTTCCGGATAGGAGAAGATCTCAAAGATTGATTCCATTTTATCAAACCATTGTGAGAGGGCAATGATTCCGCTAGTCCCATTGAAGGATTTGGGCTTGCAGTTGGTGAAGTCCTTATACGAGCACTCCCTAGAGCGCATTGGAGCATCACCTTGAGTGGAATGCACAGTCGTTCCACTCCTGCTAGTTCCACTAGCACTGAATTAGGCTAAGCCTACCGAAACAGCCGCAGCCACTGCAGCTTGGACAACTATTGGATGTATTGTGGAGGAGGTGGAGGTGGTTGCATCGGAGTTATCGGAGGATTACGCCTTGTCACTCTCTGTGGAGGCATCGTTCAATTAAAAGTTTACAAAGATGAAGATGATAGTAAGAATCAATTGCAAGTATAATGAGAGTGGTCCATGGAGTAACTCACCATAGCCCAATAAATCAAATAAGAGTATGATTGATATAGAGATTTAGCAGTAGCAGTCTGAAAGTAATCGGATATGGATTTCCCACAAGATTAGATGACTATCAATTATATTGGCATTAATGAGGTAACAAGTTTGGGAAAAAATGACCTAGTAGTAGGTCATACATCAAAACAAAATAAGAAAATGTTGATAGTAGTAAGACCTTAAAAGACTAACAAGTTCAAAGTCTTATCATAGATAGGAAACTAAAACTAGAGCTTTTACATAGACCTAAGTTACATCCAAAAGAGAAAGTTGAGTAGGCTCTATCTGCGACAAGAACCACTAGAACGAGTCCTTGATTCTGCCATACGGCGCTCCATGTCTCTCATGCACCTTTCAAATGTTGCTTGACAAGCTCGAAGTTCCCTAACTTCGACTTGGGTTGCAGTAAGTTCTCTCTGTAGGGCCGCATTCTGGTTTGTAGTTCTTTCATGAGCAATTTCCAAATGGCGAATGCAAACGGTATTGACTCCCGCATCAGCATCAACCTCCATGATTCGGTTGATGGCTTCCCTACCCTGCTCATCATTACGAGCAACCTTTCTGACCAAAATAGGCAGGACTCTGTCTGCTGAGCCTCCCTCGCTCATGTTTTTCAAACTTCTATCTCCGTTGTAGGTTAAGGGTTCGTGACTCCATCTGTCACACCCCAAAACCAAGAACGGCGGAAACGTTCTGGGGCGGAGGACGTCATGTAAAGTATCACAACACAGTAAATGTAAATAAGCAAACAACATCTTCCATTTGCATTAAATATATAATTTTAATACGAGTGTGTTCAGTACAGTTTTAGACACCAAAAATATAAGGTAAATCAAAATAATAATATGATGAGTCTTGAATGCGCTCCATCTTCTCAAAAGCAGGCATCGGTACCTGTCTACTGATGACCTGAGAATACAAGTTATTTTGAAAGAGTTTATCAGCATTAAGCTGGTGAGTTCATAAGTATTTTAGTGTCGGTGTTTGTTATCAAAGTCGTTTGAACGTGTCTCAAGTATAAGTTCGTAAAATGTACGTAAGTGTTTGTAAAAGTTTGAATCCTTTAGAAAAACCTATATTTTCTATTAAAGTAGCCTTCTACCAAGGCTCAACTGTTTTGTATGCTCATTTGTTGTAAAAGTGTGTAATTTCCCAAGTATAACTATTATTTAACAAAATATAGTTTGTACATTAATGTTTAAGTGAGGTTATCACTAAAAATATGTAATGGGTAAATCATTGTAGTACTGTAGTTTTGTTTTATAGAAACTACTGTTGTACTAACTATCTTAAACCGGATTTATATTAAGGTATAATGTGATAATTGCACCATACTATCGACTGGTAACAACGACATATGAATGGTCGTAATAACGGAATGACGTTTGGCACCCGCAGACCTGTTGGTCCCGCTGTAGCTAGCAGCAAGGTGTAGGATAGTCAATCCAATATAGATCTATACGCAAACTCACGCTCTCCCTCCAAGAGAATTTTGGCTACAACTCGGGACATGACATTTAAGGCATGCTCCGATACAGTGGATCACATTTGTTAACGTATTCTCGTATATGTAATGTAATGTTTCTAGTTCTAGTATAGTTGTATATGTTCTCGTAGTATAGTTGTATATGTATGATCCTGCGTTACCCTGATGGTAACTAACTAGTGATGTGTCTAGTACGTATGAAATATGGGAGTACTTTTATGTCTATATATGTATATTTGATATATAATTAATATTGAAACGACCTTCGGATGGTCACCCGAAATCCCACCAGACCACATCCAAATCGAGGAAAAGGAAATAGGGCGGATGGCCTTCCTAAGCCCTTTAAAAATTATTTATATATCTATACATATATGGGCATGCAATTTATAAGAAGTAAAAGCATAAATAAGATTTTATAAGACATTTGAACCATAAATATTATTTCAAGAAAAGATCGACTTGATGTCAATCTACAAAACAATTTGAAGGCATAAGTTTGATAAAACAGTTTAAGTAATTGGAACATTTGTTTGAATCACAGTTGTAAATAAGTTTGAAAAGTATAGGAGTTTGTAAAACATTTCAAAGTAAAGCAGTTTGATAAATAGTTTGAACAGTGATAGAATCATTGGTTTCCTAGTTATTAATCACATGTGATTAAATGCAATCACATGTGATTGAAGCAATAACTATAAGTGTTTGACTTGTATTCCCCCCCATAAAGTATTTAAAACATTTAAAATCATTTCAAAGGTTGATTAAAGGGGTATGAACTCACTTGTGGTGAGCTGTTTGAATTGTAGTGTCGGATACCGTGCTAGGTGGCAAACGGAGACTGGTTTACACGCACGAGCCTAGTTATCATATAATAAGCATATATATAACTAATTAGCCAAGTAATAACTTAATAAAATAAGTTGGGACACTTAGGAACATGAAAACACTTTGTATAAATCTTATAGGTCCTAAGGGTTGCATCTAAGTCGATACGGGACAAGGCAAAGGGGTTTGAAGCACCAAATGACCTTGTATAATAGTTCACCACCCAACAAACCCCACCATTGGAGTTTACGGCCGTGAACCCATGAGTTTACGGCCGTGAAATCCTCACTTGGTGGTTTTGGGTGTTTTGAAGTGCTATCTTAATCCTAGAATTAGCCTAGCATTGTTGGAATAATCCTTGAAGTAGTTTAAGGCCCTAGAATGCTCCATAGAGGAGTTTACGGCCTAAAGACCATATCCCCTAGAGTTTACGGCCGTAAACTCCTATGGGGTGTTGGTTTTAATTCTTTTAAATCACTTGCACATCTAGGATAGCTTCTATGTTTTTATCTAAGGCTAAAGGGGACATTAGGCACACATTTGTGCCTTTACTTGGAGTTTACGGCCCAAGTGATGTTCCTTGGCCGTAAACTCCCTTTAAGGGATGATTTTGATGTCATTTACTCCCCATTCAAGTCCTATGTATTCAAGGGTAATTGTCTCAAAGCCTTAGGGGTGATTTAGGGCACTTATAGCCCTTAAAAAGGGGTTTACGGCCCAAGAGATATCCTTGGCCGTAAACTCCTAAAACCTTATTATTTTGAAGTGTTTTGGTGTCCAAATTAGCTACAAGAATTAGAGGGTAAATGCCTTAAGCCTTAGAGGTGATTTAGGGCTCACTTTGGCCCTTGGAAATGGTGTTTACGGTCCAAGAACTCTTGGGCCATAAACTCCAAAAGCCTTATGATCTTGGATGATTTCTAGCCTCTAATGTTTATACATTAAGTCCTTAACTAGTTGCCTAACAAGGAAACGGGACTAGGTAGCCTTAAAGCTCCATTTTGGAGTTTACGCCCCAAGAACGTTCTTGGGCGGTAAACTCCCGGATCTTGTATTTTAGACATGTAATCTATGTTATAAAGCATAAAACAAGTAATAAAACACATCTAGGAAAGTAGACTCACAATCTGGGATGAAAACCCGAAGATCCGTCAGAGAGAAAATGGCTTTTCTCTAGTTGGAATTGTGAATAATGAATTAATTTAATTCAGAATCTATTTATAGTCCTGAAATATTTTGGCAGAAAATATTTTTATTCCGGAGCTTGGACAATGACATTATGAAACTTGGAATGTTCAAGTTTCACAATTCCAGGAGCATCCACTCTCCTGATATCTCCTGAAACGTAAACCCTAACGTACACAAACTTGTTCGGAAAAGTCTGAAAATCACTGAAACTGGACTGGCTTCTATTGAATAGATATTGTTCGTACAAATGGAAATTTCGGGTTGTCACATCATCCCCCCTTTAGAAGGAATTTCGTCCCGAAATTAGAATTTAAGCAAATAAGAAGTTACAATTAATTAAGCGAAAAGATGAGGGTATTTCTGTTTCATCTGATCCTCGCGTTCCCAAGTGAATTCTGGTCCTCGCTTGGCATTCCAGCGAACCTTCACGATAGGGATACGGCTTTGCTTTGTCTGCTTGACCTCACGGTCCATGATATCTACAGGTTCTTCCACGAAGTTGAGGCTCTCGTTGATCTCGATCTCGTCGAGTGGGATTACAAGAGTCTCGTCGGACAGACACTTTTTCAAGTTAGATAGGTGGAATGTAGAATGTACGTTACGAAGTGTGTCGGGTAGGTCGAGTTTGTAAGCTACGGGGCCGACTCTTGCAAGAATCTCGAATGGCCCTATGTACCTCGGATTAAACTTCCCACACTTGCCGAAGCGTATCAAGCCCTTCCAGGGTGAGACTTTGAGAAGGACTCGGTCTCCCACCTGAAATTCCCAAGGTTTTCTTCGTTTATCAGCGTAGCTCTTCTGTCGGTCTCTAGAGGCTTTCAATCGTTCACGGATCTGAACGATTTTCTCTGTCGTTTCCCGAATGATCTCCAGACCGGTCAGAGTACTGTCGGAAGCTTGCCCCCTGGCTAATTGGGTATCACCCACCTCAGCCCAGCACAGAGGGGATCTGCACTTCCGGCCGTAGAGAGCTTCAAATGGAGCGGCCTTGATGCTCATGTGATAACTGTTATTATAGGAAAACTCGACAAGGGGTAAATGAGTATCCCATGCCTTCCCAAAATCAATCACGCAGGCTCGCAACATATCTTCTAGTGTTTGGATGGTCCTCTCACTCTGTCCGTCAGTCTGAGGATGGTAGGCTGTGCTCATGTCCAGCCTTGTTCCTAGGGAATGTTGTAGTGATTGCCAAAATCTTGAGGTGAACCTACTATCTCTATCGGAGATAATGGACATAGGTACACCATGTAGCCGTACGATTTCCCAAATGTATGTTCTCGTAAGTTTCTCCATCTTGTCAGTTTTTTTTATAGGCAGGAAGTGTGCAGACTTGGTCAATCTATCGACGATGACCCATATGGTGTCAAGTCCACCCGTTGTCTTGGGCAACTTGGTTATGAAATCCATAGTGATCCGCTCCCACTTCCATTCCGGGATCTCTGGTTGTTGCAATAAACCATAGGGCTTCTGGTACTCGACCTTAACCTTTGCGCAAGTAAGGCATTTACTTACGAAGGTAGCAATCTCTGCTTTCATATTAGGCCACCAGTATAGCTTTTTAAGATCTAGATACATCTTATCTGAACGTGGGTGGACGGAATACCGAGTGTTGTGCGCCTCGGTCATGACCAAGTCTCGGAAACCACCGTGTTTCGGTGTCCAGATCCGGTTCATAAAATATAAGGCTCCGTCACCCTTGGCTTCTAAATTCTTGTCCATTCCTCTAAGGGATTCACTCGTCACATTTTCAGGTTTTATGGCTTCAAGTTGAGCCGCCTGAATTTGCTTAGACAAGTGTGAATGGATGGTTATTGACAATGACTTGCCTTTGCGACCAGAATATCCTTTCCGACTTAGGGCGTCTGCTACTACGTTGGCTTTACCCGGATGATAACGAATATCGCATTCGTAGTCACTGAGTAGCTCGACCCACCTTCGTTGTCTCATGTTGAGTTCCTTCTAATCGAAGATGTGTTGTAAGCTCTTGTTGTCGGTAAAGATAGTGCTCTTCGTTCCATACAAGTAATGTCTCCAGATCTTCAGAGCAAACACTATTGCTCCTAGTTCAAGATCGTGGGTCATGTAGTTAACCTCGTGTGTCTTCAACTGTCTCGAGGCGTAGGCGATGACCTTTCCTCGCTGCATCAGAACACATCCGAGTCCTTGATTTGATGCATCGCAATAGACTATGAAGTCTTCTATTTCTTCGGGAAGGGTTGGCGCAGTGCATAAGGCTCGTTTGAGCGTTTGGAACGCTCTTTCTTGTTTCTCTTCCCAGTCAAAGGCCACGCCTTTCTGGGTCAGGGTCGTAAGAGGTTTCGCTATTTGAGAGAAGTTCTGAATGAATCTGCGGTAGTAGCCAGCGAGACCTAGAAATTGGCGAATTTCAGTAGGTGTCTTTGGCGCTGACCAGTTCTCAATGGCTTTTATTTTGGATGGGTCCACGTGGATTCCCTCTTCACTTACCACGTGTCCTAAGAATTCGACTCTTCGGATCCAAAATTCACATTTCGAGAACTTCGCATAAAGCTTCTCTTTTCGTAATGTCTCTAGAACTTGTCGCAGGTGCTCGCCGTGCTCTTTCTTACTTCGGGAATAGATCAGGATGTCGTCAATGAAAATGATGACAAACTGATCCAAGTAAGGTCGGCATACTCTATTCATTAGATCCATGAAGACTGCAGTCGCATTGGTCAATCCGAATGACATCACCACAAATTCATAATGTCCGTAACGAGTTCGGAAGGCTGTCTTCGGCACATCCTCCTCTAACACTCGTAACTGGTGATATCTGGATCTCAGATCAATTTTAGAGAAATAGTTCGCCCCATGCAGTTGGTCGAATAGATCATCTATGCGAGGCAGAGGGTAACGATTTTGACTGTCAGTTTGTTGAGTTCTCTATAGTCAATACACATACGGAATGATTCGTCTTTCTTCTTAACGAACAAGACCGGTGCTCCCCAAGGTGAGAAACTCGATCTTATAAAGCCCTTACTGAGTAGTTCGTAAACTGACCAGAGAGTTCCTGCATCTCAGCTGGTGCTAATCGGTAGGGGGACTTGGCTATTGGGGTAGCTCCTGGGACTAAGTCGATTCTGAACTCGACCTGTCGTTGTGGAGGTAACTCGGGTAGTTCTTCTGGGAAAATGTCGGGAAAATCGCTCACTACTGGGATGTTCTTTAGTTCTTTCGTTTCGAGGCTCGTGTCAACGACGTGAGCAAGGAATGCATGGTATTCCTTACGCAGATACTTCTGTGCTTGAATACTTGATATAATACGAAGACTTGCGTCGGGTTTGTCGTCGTAGACTATAAGAGTTTCGTTAGACGGAAGGTTTAGACGGATTGCTTTCTCGAAGCACATGATGTCGGCGCGATGAAGGCTTAACCAGTCCATGCCAATAATAACGTCAAAACTTTTTATTGAGACTGGCATGAGGTCGATTGGGAATGAATGGTTATCTAGAGTTAGGATACAACCTAAGTATATGCTACTCGTACTTTCAGTTTTTCCATTAGCCATTTCTACTGTGAATAGTTCCTTGAGTGCGTGTGGTGGTTGATTAAGCATGCGAGCAAATTTATGGTTTACGAAGCTTCGCTCCGCTCCACTATCGAACAGAATGCATGCATAGGAGTTATCGAGGAGGAACGTACCAGTCACCACGGTCGGGTCAGCAACTGCTTCCCCATGGCCAATAGCTAGTACCCTCCCTGCTCCTCCAGCATTCGTCGCTTTGGGGCAGTCCCTCTTATAGTGGCCTGCTTCGCCACATCCATAGCAGGTTGTGCTCGCGCCAGAGCCAGGGACTTGGTTGATAGGTTGTGCCGGGAACTTACAGAAACGGACGGTGTGTCCTTTTCTGTTACAGTTTGAGCACTGCATTTCACGACAGGGGCCGTTGTGGTGGTAGTTGCATTTGTTTCACTTAGGCAAACTTCCAACATACCAACTCACCGGAGCAGTAGTAGCAGCAGTAGGGGTTATTGCGGCATGCATTGCCACAATTTGCTGCTTTTTGGCAGCCTGTTGCTTCTTCTTTTTACCCCAGAATTTCCGCTTAGTATCAGCGGGTTTGGAGGGTTCCTGGATGGCTAGGGTGGTTGTGGTTGCAGGGGTTTTGACTCCATGGTCAATGAGTCGCTGTGCCAATCGTTTGGCACTGTAGAAGGTAGCGGGGTTTGATGCTAAGGCATTCCCCTGATACGGAGGCACTAGCCCCCATATGTACCGTTCGATCTTTTTCTCCTCAGTGGGAACCATATTGGGGCAGAGGGCCACCAGTTCGCTAAATCGGGCAGTGTAAGCAATCACATTGGTGCCCTTCATGGTTAGTTCCAGAGTTCATGTTCCAGTTTCTGGACTTCGCCCCTCGGGCAGTATTCCTCCATCATGAGGTCTTTCATCGTCTCCCAGCCTATGTCGTTGGCTACGACGAGAGTTAGTGCCTTAACATGGCCGTTCCACCATGTCAGGGCCTTTCCTTCGAAGGTGCATGCGGCGTACTTGACTTTACTCGCCGCAGGGCATGAACAAATTTTGAAGACTGATTCAGTCTTCTCGAGCCATTGCGAGAGGGCAATGACTCCACCGGTGCCATAGAAAGGCTTCGGTTTGCAATTTGTGAAATCCTTGTATAAGCACTCCCTCGAGCGCACAGGGGTTTCAACCGGGGTTGATTCCACAGGGGTTCCACCTCTGCTGGCATCAGTTGAATGATACTGGGCCATGGCAGTCGCCACTGCTGCGGCTACGGCAGCATTCAGGGCTGCAGTATCGATGACCGGAGGCGGAGGAGGTGGTGGAGGTGCAGGGTTATTCCTGGGAGATTTGCGAGGCGGCATCTTTCAGCTATAAGTTTATAAAGATAGGAAAGATGGTAAGAATCAATTTGTAAGCAACGTGAGAGTGACACATGGACTAACTAACCATAGCCCAATAGTTGAATGAGTGTTTGAAATCACAACAAGGAATATTAGTAGGAAAGCACAAGTGTACAGATTTTTCCCACAGATTAGATAGATTTCAACACTACTGGTATTACTGATGTAATAAGTTCAGGGAAAAATCGACCTAACAGTAGGTCTTACATCATACCAAACCGATAAGTTTGACGGTTCTTAGATTCCTAATTAGAGTACTGAAAGTTAGGAATATTTTACAGACAAGTGCTACTTAGAGCACAGATGTTAAAGGCTATTCCTTGACCAAAAGACAGAGATGTACTAGACATCAACTAACGGTGATGGGAATTTCCCGGGCGAGCCCTGAGGTCGGACACTTGACGAAACACCTCTTGAAGGTGTCGATCCTGAGCCCTCTAACGAGCTCGAAGTTCCAAGATTTCAACTCGTGAGGCAGCCAGCTGCTGCTGCAGGGTTTCATTAGTTCTCTGGGTCCGCTCCATGTCTTCTTCAAGACGGCGGATGCGGACGGTGTTGACACCAGAGTTGGCATCAATCTCCATGACCTGGTCGATGGCTGCTCGACCTTGCTCGACATTTCGAGCTATTCTGCGGATAATGACAGGCAGAGCTCGGTCAACAGAACCACCCTCGCTGACGTTGTAGAAGCTTCGGTCCCCAAAGTATGGTAAGGGTTAACCCTGTTCATCACTCCAGCGATTCAACTTTTTTGCCCACATGGGAGTAGGACCTGGAAAAGCTGGTCAAGGGTTGTTGTTTGGGGCTTGACCTACAAGCGGTAGGTTGTTGACTTCAGGCTCGGAGTCGGATCCATCAGAAAAGCCTTCTGCGAGGTGATCATCCAAAGGGATTGGATGCTCATCTTCGGGCTCTTCATCGATCCACCCGGCATTGCCTTCATTTGGAAAGTACGGGTCGCCTTGATGGAATCCAACCATTTAAATCTACGCAAGAAGAGAGGTATAAGAATATAGTATACGTGTAACTAGTAGTACAAAATACACCTATTGTATTTTAAGTTTAAGTTCTACTGATCTTCTTGTGGCATTGTTGGTAAGTTTTTAGACTTGTTAACATATCACAACCATTCTAGGGCATATGCTAATCACTCCTAGGACCATCATAGTTGATCAGGCTATGCTATTCCCAGGACTGACCATACATCCCCGAGCTCACTTGTGATATTTAACAATCGTAACATTTTTAATCTTGTCACTGTGACACTGATTTTAGTATGAATACAGACTAGTATACTTAATTAAATATTTTAATATTTAAAGTATAGACTCTTGGTCAGAGTGTTTTAATCCCTTTTGGGTTTGTAGTTTAGTATATCTTTTATGGGTTGATATACTTGATTCACTATAAACAATGCTCTGATACCAATCTGTCACACCCCAAAACCAAGAACGGCAGAAACGTTCTGGGGCGGAGGACGTCATGTAAAGTATCACAACATAGTAAATGTAAATAAGCAAACAACATCTTCCATTTGCATAATATATATAATTTTAATACGAGTGTGATCAGTACAGTTTTAGACACCAAAAATATAAGGTAAATCAAAATAATAATATGATCAGTCTTGAATGCGCTCCATCTTCTCAAAAGCTGGCATCGGTACATGTCTACTGATGACCTAAGAATACAAGTTATTTTGTATGAGTTTATCAGGATTAAGCTGGTGAGTTCACAAGTATTTTAGTGTCGGTGTTTGTTATCAAAGTCGTTTGAACGTGTCTAAAGTATAAGTTCGTAAATTGTATGTAAGTGTTTGTAAAATTTTGAATCCTTCAGAAAAACCTATATTTTCTATTAAAGTAGCCTTCTACCAAGGCTCAACTGTTTTGTATGCTCGTTTGTTGTAAAAGGGTGTAATTTCCCAAGTATAACTATCATTTAACAAAATATAGTTTGTACATTAATGTTTAAGTGAGGTTATCACTAAAAATATGTAATGGGTAAATCATTGTAGTACTGTAGTTTTGTTTTATAGAAACTACTGTTGTACTAACTACCTTAAACCGGATTTATATTAAGGTATAATGTGATAATTGCACCATACTATCGACTGGTAACAACGACATACGGATGGTCGTAATAACGGAATGACGTTTGGCACCCGCAGACCTGCAGGTCCCACTGTAGCTAGCAGCAAGGTGTAGGATAGTCAATCCAGTATAGATCTATACACAAACTCACGCTCTCCCTCCAAGAGAATTCTAACTACAACTCGGGACATGACATTTAACGCATGCTCCGGTACAGTGGATCACATTTGTTAACATATTCTCGTATATGTAATGTAATGTTTCTAGTTCTAGTATAGTTGTATATGTTCTCGTAGTATAGTTTTATATGTTCTCATAGTATAGTTGTATATGTTCTCGTAGTATAGTTGTATATGTATGATCCTGCGTTACCCCGATGGTAACTAACTAGTGATGTGTCTAGTACGTATGAAATATGGGAGTACTTTTATGTCTATATATGTATATTTGATATATAATTAATATTGAAACGACCTTCGGATGGTCACCCGAAATCCCACCAGACCACATCCAAATCGAGGAAAAGGAAATAGGGCGGATGGCCTTCCTAAGCCCTTTAAACATTATTTATATATCTATACATATATGGGCATGCAATTTATAAGAAGTAAAAGCATAAATAAGATTTTATAAGACATTTGAACCATAAATATTATTTCAAGAAAAGATCGACTTGATGTCAATCTACAAAACAATTTGAAGGCATAAGTTTGATAAAACAGTTTAAGTAATTGGAACATTTTTTTGAATCACAGTTGTAAATAAGTTTGAAAAGTATAGGAGTTTGTAAAACATTTCAAAGTAAAGCAGTTTGATAAATAGTTTGAACAGTCATAGAATCATTGGTTTCCAAGTTATTAATCACATGTGATTAAATGCAATCACATGTAACTGAAGCAATAACTATAAGTGTTTGACTTGTATTCCCCCCCCCCCCCATAAAGTATTTAAAACATTTAAAATCATTTCAAAGGTTGATTAAAGGGTATGAACTCACTTGTGGCAAACGGAGACTAGTTTACACGCACGAGCCTAGTTATCATATAATAAGCATATATATAACTAATTAGCCAAGTAATAACTTAATAAAATAAGTTGGGACACTTAGGAACATGAAAACACTTTGTATAAATGTTATAGGTCCAAAGGGTTGCATCTAAGTCAATACGGGACAAGGCAAAGGGGTTTGAAGCACCAAATGACCTTGTATAATAGTTCACCACCCAACAAACCCCACCATTGGAGTTTACGTCCGTGAACCCATGAGCTTACAGCCGTGAACTCCTCACTTGGTGGTTTTGGGGTGTTTTGAAGTGCTATCTTAATCCTAGAATTAGCCTAGCATTGTTGGAATAATCCTTGAAGTAGTTTAAGGCCCTAGAATGCTCCATAGAGGAGTTTACGGCCTAAAGACCATATCCCCTAGAGTTTACGGCCGTAAACTCCTATGGGGTGTTGGTTTTAATACTTTTAAGTCACTTGCACATGTAGGATAGCTTCTATGTTTTTATCTAAGGCTAAAGGGGACATTAGGCACACATTTGTGCCTTTACTTGGAGTTTACGGCCCAAGTGATGTTCCTTGGCCGTAAACTCCCTTTAAGGGATGATTTTGATGTCATTTACTCCCCATTCAAGTCCTATGTATTCAAGGGTAATTGTCTCAAAGCCTTAGGGGTGATTTAGGGCACTTATAGCCCTTAAAAAGGGGTTTACGGCCCAAGAGATATCTTTGGCCGTAAACTCCTAAAACCTTATGATTTTGAAGTGTTTTGGTGTCCAAATTAGCTACAAGCATTAGAGGGTAAATGCCTTAAGCCTTAGAAGTGATTTAGGGCTCACTTTGGCCCTTGGAAATGGTGTTTACGGTCCAAGAACTCTTGGGCCGTAGACTCCAAAAGCCTTATGATCTTGGATGATTTCTAGCCTCTAATGTTTATACATTAAGTCCTTAACTAGTTGCCTAACAAGGAAACGAGACTAGGTAGCCTTAAAGCTCCATTTTGGTGTTTACTCCCCAAGAACGTTCTTGGGCGGTAAACTCTCGGATCTTGTATTTTAGACATGTAATCTATGTTATAAAGCATAAAACAAGTAATAAAACACATCTAGGAAAGTAGACTCACAATCTGGGATGAAAACCCGAAGATCCGTTAGAGAGAAAATGGCTTTTCTCTAGTTGGAATTGTGAATAATGAATAAATTTAATTCAGAATCTATTTATAGTCCTGAAATATTTTGGCAGAAAAGATTTTTATTCCGGAGCTTGGACTATGACATTATGAAACTTGGAATGTTCAAGTTTCACAATTCCAGGAGCATCCACTCTCCTGATATCCCCTGAAACGTAAACCCTAACGTACACAAACTTGTTCGGAAAAGTCTGAAAATCACTGAAACTGGACTGGCTTCTATTGAATAGATATTATTCATACAAATGGAAATTCCGGGTTGTCACACCATCTATTCGAGTTTGTTACCCACAGAGGTGTGGGGCCTTGAAATGTTAGACGTGGGTTAGGATTTGGGATTAGAGCCACCAGGGGTAGTTTATTAACTTCTGGCTCGGAGTCAGATTCCTATAGAAAGTTCTCTGCGAAAACATCGTCTAAAGGGATCAGATGATTCTCATTTGGCTCCACATCGAACCATCCACCATTGCCTTGGTTGGGGATGTACGGGTCGCCATGGAGATTGAATCCAACCATGATATCTAAGTGAGAAAAGGGGTAAAAGAAATAATTAATAGACGTACTATTTAAGATAATTATAAGATGATCTTTATTAGTTACTTCAATACTTGCGTAGTGCATACCAGTTACATGTAATCAAAACAGGATAGACCTTCGAATAAGTGACCCTAACTCCAAATCCACAACCAAACAAGGAACGGGAAATAAAGGAAAGATCAAAGATTCGAAGTCTATGACACCTTAGTCACATATAACCTTAGCATATCCACCTAGAAACTATTGACCTACTAGTAAAGACTCTTTTAGTTCTCAAGTAAGTAATTATAATAACACAAAATACTCCTATAGTATTTTAAGTTGATGCTATGTTCTAATGTTTTCATTGTAATAGTGTTGGTAAGGTTTTAGACTTGCTACAACACCACAACCATTCCTAAGCACATCCTTATCACTTCTCGGAAAGATATAGTTGATCAGGCTATATCACTCTTAGATCTGATTATATGTCCCTGCGCCTACTTGTGTTGTCCAACAACCGCAATACTTTTGTTCTGTCCTAGTGACACTGATTTAGTATGAACGCAGGTATGTATACTTTGGTTAAATATTTTATTATTTAAAATTATTGACTCTTGGTCAGAGTATTTTAATCCCGATGTGTTTATAGTTTGTATATCTTTAATGGGTTCATATACTAAATTCACTATAAACAAAGCTCAGATACCAATCTGTCACACCCAAAACCAGAATAGAGGAAATGTTATGGGGCGGAGGACGTCATGTACAGTATCACAATGATGCATAATAGTAAACTAGCAACAACATCATCCATTGCATTAATAGTATAATTTAATACAAGTGTGTTATGTGTATTGTTTATACGACAAAAAAATGAATAATCAAAATAAAGATTAGTCTTGAAAGCTCCATCTTCTCAAAAACCTGGTTATCGGTACATGTCTACTGGTGACCTAAGAATACAAGTTATTTTTAAAGAGTAGATCAGCATTAAAGTTGGTGAGGTGATATGTAATTTATTGTCATTGTTTGTATGAAAGTGTTTGTAAATGTTTGTAAGTGTTTGTAGTAAATGTTTGTATCTCCTAGAAAATCCTATATTTTCTACTTTAAATGTAGCCTTCTACCAAGACCCGAATGTTATTATGTTGTTTGTTTGTAAAAGTTTGTAATTTTCCCAAGTATGACTATCATTACCAAATATAGTTTACATTATCGTTTATGTGAGAAGATCACAATGTGAATGCAATGGGAAAATAAAGATGTATTGTACTATTGTATATAGGTAACTACCAATGTACTAACTACCTTAAACCAATTGTTAATTAAGGTAAAATGTGATATGATTGTAACCATACTTCATCGACTAGTAAAACACGACGCTCGAAGGCGTTGAAATGGTACGACATTCATCACCCGTAGACCTGCAGGTCCCATTGTAACTAACAGCAAGGTGTAGGACGGTCAGTCCAGTATAGATCTATACATAAATACATGATCTCCCACCACGAGACTCTGGTTACAAAACATGACACAACAGTAGATTTACATGCCATGAAGTAGTGGCTCACATTAATGTTATAGTATTCTAGTGTGTCTTTAGTATGTTCTAGTGTATTGTATGTTCTCTCTGTTCTAGTGTATAGTATGTTCTCTTGTATAGTGTAGTGTATGTTCTCTTAGTTTCTCATCATAGTATGTTCTTTCTGTTTCTCATAATAGTAAGTTTGTATTGACTCATGAATGAACTGACTTTTGTATGTTTTGTTGTACTAGAAGTAGTGATTAGTTAACCTCTAAACTATACCTATGATAGTTTACTAGTAATGTTGTTTGAACAACTGAGTATGTTTGTTCACCTTTGCTACCCAAAGTTGCTGAATTGATGTAAGGACTTTTATAACTATTCATATATACATAATATATAACTAGGATTCAAACGACACTCGGACAAATAACTGGATACCCTAAGTCCACAACCAAACAAGGAACAGAAAATATAGTGAGTTATCAGTCCTAAGCCCTTACAACCTTACTTATATAACTATATCTATATAGACATCATTTTTGACAATATATAAGTTTTAAAAAAAGTTAAATAAAGATTTTTGCATATAAAAGAGTTTAAAACAATTTGAATGGCTATTAATCACTTGATGTTAGTCTATAAAATGTTTTGAAATAGTTTGCTTCATAAAATAGATTGAAGTATAAGAAAATCCATTTGTTTGATAGTTATTAATCGCATGTGATTGATATAATAACTGTAATAGTTCTACTTGTATTCCCCCCACAAAAGCATTTAAAATCATTTAAATGATAAGTTAAGGGGTATGAACTCACCTATAGTGAGTGATACGAATGTAAGATTGATATAGGATACTAATTGTCAAGTTAAGCCTCGAGCACAAACGGATCCTATTAAGCATATAATGATACATATATGTATATAATTAATGTATATACAACTAATCATGCAAGGAATCCACTGTAGGGACTAGGAAACACTTGTATTGTAGTGTTTTAATTGCATATGATTGAGTCAAATGGAGTTTATGGTCACACCTTAGATTTTACGGCCACACCTATGGTGTTTATGGCCAAGGGGAGTTTATGCCCCTAGAGCATGACCTTAAGAGGTGTTTAGGGCCCTAACTATCATTAACTAGTGTTCACGTTCCTAGGTTTGGACTTAAAATGAGTATGTGGCCAAGATAAGCCAAGACAACGGTCTACGGCCATGCAAGGGTTTACGGCCGTAAACTCTTGATGTTCATGCAATATATGATCATTTAAGTTTAGGAATCATGTGCTTATCAAGCCTAACCAGAAGATATAAGAGATACTCACACTTTTGAAGGCTTCTAAGTAGTTCACGACCCTAGAACAAGTAGGTGTTCTTGTGTTCTTAGTGAAACTTTTGAATACTTTAAGATCTACCCAAAAAGATGAATTTCAAGAAGGAAATAAAAGGGTGATACTAGATTAAGAAGGATAACACTTAATCAAATTGAAGAACGGATAACATTTTTGAAGATCAAGGTGAAATTTCTTAATGATACTTGAGAGTAAATCGAGTTCTTAAGATGGGAGTGTGAGAAAAAGGTAAAAATGAAGAAATATCTTATATGAGGGGAAGAGTTCACGGCCAAGGAGGTGTGTATGGCCGTAAACCCTAGTTTACAGCCGTAAACTCCAATACTTGGAGTTTTCTAGCTTGTTTATTGCACACTGAACTCTATAAGATACATCCTAATACTCCTTCCTCGAAGGTACTAGGCTTAGAACACTCAAACAGACCCTAAACAATGCTAAAAGATAGCATAAATGAGTCTAACTTTGATTGGATTGAATGGATGTACAAGATAGAAATTTTGGGTTGTCATATTGGTATATCAATGGTTGATACTTGATTCAGAGTTGAGCTTTCTCCTTCAATTAGAAGATTGGAAATATTGAGTGATACTTCATCGAATAGAGTAGGACCAGAAACTTTGGGATGTTGTTTTTAGGCTTCCGGAGACATGAGAACTTCGGATAGTTCATCTGTCTCTATAGGGTCAAAAAGATCATCATATTTTATTTCAACTATGTTAAGAGGACTCGAAGAGGATGGGATATCACTTTCCAGGATTGCTTTAGTTTCATTCGTTGGAGCAGTGTTGCAGACGTAATAGTTGTCGAATTTCACATCGAAGCCTTCAACTATTAGTCTTGTGTGTCTTACGAGAACCCTATAGGCTAGTTTGTTTTTTGAGTAGCCAAGGAAAATGCCTTCATCTGACTTCGGTGCAAACTTGTTCAGATGATCCTTGTTCTTGATCACAAAACATCTACACCCAAAGATGTGGAAGAAACGTACATTCGTCTTGCGGTTGTTAAGGCCCACATATGGAGTTTTGCTAAGACGCTTACACATAATGCTTCGGTTTTCAACAAAGCATATTGTGGTCACTGATTTGGCCCAGAAGTAGAGAGGAAGGTTTGTGAAGTTGACCATAGATTTGGCTGCTTCCACCAGAGTTCGATTTCTTCGCTCTACTACTCCATTTTGTTGTGGTGTGTAAGGAGCTAAGAAATTGTGACTGATACCCTTTGAAACCATGTAACTATTCAATAGATGATTAGTGAACTCGGTTTCATTATCACTTCGGATGCGTCGTACAGGTAATTTGATATGTAGTTCAATCTCCTTGATGAAATTGATCAGGACTTGCGGTGTTTTAGACTTAAGTCTGAAGAAGAAGAACCATGTGAAACGAGTGAAGTCATCCACTATAACCAGTATGTATTTCTTGTGATGGAGACTGGCTACAGTAGATGGACCACAAAGATCAATATGTAAAAGCTCAAGCGGTTATCACCATAGGATGACTTGATTTGGATTGGTTGCCACATTAAGAGGTAGAGCACAGAGTATCATTGCTGAATTTGAGAATTGGGATACCTTGGACGAGTTCTCTGGTGACTAGGTTGTTGATATATCAAAAGTTAAGATGAGCTAGCTTGTGGTGCCAAAGTTAGCTGACCTCGGATACTGCTTTTTTGACAGAAAGCACAATTGCGGTTTTCCAATTATAAGAGAAACGTACAAGGGGTACATGGTCCCTTCAAACTTAGATTGAATTAAGAATGTGTTTTTATCACTCGTCATTATGTAGCAGTAATCGTTGTCAAATTCAACCCTATGGCCTGCTTTACGTAGTGGGCCAACACTGATGAAACTGTGTTTGAGACCTTCCACATAAGCAATCTTTTGGATAGAGAAATTCCATGTAGTAAGAACACCATAACCTCGGATTATCCCGTTCGCATTGTTGCCGAAAGTGAAATTTCCACCGTTGCAGATTGACCTAAAATCCAAAAGGTATTTTGTCCTTCCGGTCATGTGCAAGGAGCAGGCACTGTCAACTAACCACTTATCTTCTTGTTCCTCTTTGCACATTGCCTAAAATTTACACGGTTCTTTTGGGCACCCAAACAAGCTTCGAGCCCAGGGCTACATGTGGATTTTTCATAGATGCATGAACCGAGGTTGCAGGGACAGATTTTGTGTCAACTTTGAATCCTAGATCTGGATACTTGTGAGCTTTTAGTGTGTTGTGAGATTTTGAAAAGTTACGAGATCTATGAAAAGTGTGAGGTTTTTCAAAAGTATGGATTTTTTTTGACAAGTACAAGTTTTTTGCACAGTGGGAGTTTTTTGAGAAGAACGAGATGGGGCTCAAGATGACCCCGTTTGATGATTTCCAGATGAAGATTTTTTAGCATTTTCCCTGACATTATTTTTGGTTAGTGGTCTGAAAGGTGTAGGATTACTCTTGGGACCAGTCCGAGGATGAGATCTGACATTTGTGCTTTTTGCTTTTGAAACAGTGTGTTTTGAAGATGTGTGTGCACGTGTAAATCTCTTAGGATGTGACTTTGCAAAAGGTTGATGTGACTTGAAAGGTGTTGGTGTTGGAAAAATCCCCTTCCATGTTTGTGGAACTGTACATTCCTTTTTGCTTGGTTTCTTGTCTGTTGTGACTTTTGAAAGATAGTTTGAGAAAACAAACTTTTCTGGACTCTTAAGATTTGAAATTTTGAGTTGCTTTTTGTTTTTTGAAAATTTTTCATTTTTTTATCACGATTTTGAAATTCTTCTTTGAAAGCCTTTTTTGCAAGAGTTTTTGGAGAACTGCAGTCAGTGAGGTTCAACTGTGGTTTCTTAGAGTCCTTGGATTGTTTTTGAAAATGAGGTTTTGACTCATCTGAACTAGACGATTTAGGGTTGTTGGAACATTGACCATACTCGAAATTCTCTATATCCAACTCATGATGGATTGGCTAAATGGTTACAGAACTCCTAACTGTGGTCTTCGGTAAGGACGATTGGACTACCGTAGAGTAAGATTGAGTAATGGGACATTTGATGAGAGGTAGTTGGTCAGGCTGCAGTTCAGGACTACAGTGGGCGAAACTATGTTCCGAAGGCAACGATGGAAATTTTATAAGAGCCTCGGGTCCTTCCATAAGAATTTCTTCATCAACAACCGATGAAGTCTGAGATTAGGGGATCATTTGTGTCAATGATAGGGATTTGATAACTTGGGTGATCTGAAGATTTAGGAAGAGTTTCCTCAATAAAACAATTGTTGCTCAGATTATGAAGTAGACTAAAATGGGCTCTGATGTCCTCTAGAAAGGTTTTGTCATTAATTAGGAAATGGAACTCTCGTTCCGGAGGCACATAGGGACGGTCTATGTTAAACCGGGGTGATGAGTTCTTTGCAGTATTCTACCCATTGGACAAACCCCAAATATAAGTGCTATCTATGGTTCCATTATTCACAAGGTTCTTAATAGCTTCACTTTCATTAAACAGCTTTTCTATTAAAAGATTTAAACGTACATTTTCAGTTTGAGCTAAATTTCTTTTATTTAATGTTATCCCTAACTGCGTTTCACACAACATTCTAGCATCTTTTTCTAACACTAGATCCCTATCTAACATAGCTACTTTGAGCCTCGTGTCCTCCAGTCGTCCTCTTACATGAAACGTCTCTTGGGACGCTATATTCTTCTTATCTAGGGCATTGTTATTGTCTGTAAGGACGGCAGCACACTTGTCATTTAGCTTGTCTATGAATGGTTGACAATCATGCCTGCTATAATTAAGAGTTTGGATCATGAGTTTTACCTGCTCAATGATACTCAGAGTTCCATTCTTATCCATGTAGCAGTAGTTCTTTTCAAGCTTGGTTGACCCATCCTCTTCCGCAGTTGCCTTCATGCAGATCTTGACTTTTCCATTGATGTTGTTATCTTCATCTTCATCTTCGGATGACCACACATGACGGTCTCTCTTGACTTGGGCTATGTATGCCCTTGCTTTCTCCTTTTCCTCCATTTCTTGAGCTATTCTAAGGTAGAATTCTCTGTCTTTCATCATATTGGGACTGCAATATTTGGCAAAATGATTCTCCTTGTTACACTTGTGACAATGTATGACATCAGATTTGTCTTCATTTGAAGTACTGGAGTGTAAGTCCCAAAAAACTATGGATCCAAATCAGTGATCAATTAAGGCAAAAAATCAAACAGAGTGTAGAAGGAGTAGAAGAAGAATTAATCCAAGCATGAACACATCTATTACGAATAAATGTCAAGTACACCTTGGGAAAACACACACATACGTCACTGACGTCTCTATCCAACAGACACAAATACACTCTATTTATAGGACCACCAGCCGCACACGTGTGTACAACCGCACACGTGTGTACAGCCACACACGTGTGTACAGCCGTACACGTGTGTACAGTGGTACACGTGTGTATGGCCACACAAAGAGTGTGCAGCCGCACACACTTGTATGGCCGCACACACTCACTAACATAATACAACCAACATAGCAAACCCAAAGACCCTAACAAGACCTATACAAGATGAATGCCTAGCTCAAACCACAAAACTGTGACCTAACAATCTCCCCCTTGGTTTGAGCTAGCATGGACTCAGGTCTTCTTCGATCAGAATCACGTCAGACTTATACAAATAGATGCCTAGCCCAAACCAACAAATTTTGACCTAACAGTCTCCCCCTTGGTTTGTGGCTAGCATAGACTCAGTCTTTCTAATCAGCATCACCAAGGTGTGTATGTATCGCTTCCTGAATTGCAGAATATCCTTAGCATCAAACAAGACGAATAGTGCAATCGATATCTTGAAACCTGATCACTGCAGTGGCGCAAGGCTCTTCGACTATGGTCTTGAACTTGTCACCAAATTCTGCAATAAGCTTGTTCTTCAAGTTAGAGTAGCCTGCTGATAGGGCACCAAGATTAATCTGGAGATTGGGGATCTGTTTAGACTTCTGAAAGTTTTCTTCTTCAATCACGGAAACTCGAATATCGAGGTTTCCGACCAGAACGTCTTTCTCGATGATCTTCTGTTTAAGAGTAGTGATATCCTCCTTGAGCTCTGAGATAGATGGGCCTGCTCCCCTAAACTTCCTTCACCTATTGATATTCATTTGCCACGAGGTAAAGGATCTGAATCTTTTTGAGCAAGAAACCTGGCAAGCCTCAAAGAGACAACATCATGCGCAGGTTGTGGAGGAGAAGAACCCCTAGGAGCATAAGAACTCCCGACTTCAAACGAAGATCTAACATTACTTGGTCCTTTTAGGGTCGATTGAGTTGGTGTAGCAGCTATGGAGGGTTGTTGGACTAGTGGTTCTTGATCTTGAGTAAACACTCCATGCCTCGGATAGATTCGACTTCTTTTTACAGAAGGCAGGGAGATTTGTGTCGGTGTCGAATCACTTGTGGATGGCACATATGTAGGAATAGCAGAATTAAGGGGAGGAATCCTTGAAGTTGTATCCATATCGGTTGAAAGGTGTCGGCCATCTGATCAAAAGTTGGAGACGTCAGTTTGAGAACACCACTAACTTCTTATGTCAATGATCAAGCAACAAAAAATCGCAATAGAATAAGAAGATGAAAAGAAATCGAGCTTAGACACGTTTATATTAGAAAAACGTTAGGTACAACTTGATGGAACACTCTGTAAACACTATTGCATCGTGATCTTCACTGCTTAACCTTATATCATTATCCGTAGTCTATAAGTTGATCTGTGAGACACTGAATAAGCTATACTTTAACTCAGGAGCGTAGATGACGTTCTCAAAACTCAGCACTCCATTTACAACAATTTCTTTTTCAGTGATCTTCCCTCCAACTCCTACCGTGAAGGAAACATAGCCCCCATTAAAAGTCTAAATGACGTGCAGTTGGGAGATGTCTCCTGTCAATGTGCCTGGAACAACCGCTGTCGACATACCAAGGTTTGACGACATTCCTCCGTAGTTGTTCCTGCACAATGAGCGGGATTATTTATATTTGGGTACCCAGGTCATTACAAGCCTGGGTCCCAACCGCACACTCAATCCCTACACTCCAACCGCACACTCAACCGCACACTCCAACCGCACACTCAACCGCACACTCTAACCGCACACTCAACCGCACACCTTCAAACTCCAACCGCACACCTTCAAAGTTCCAATGGTACACCTTCAAAATCTAACCGCACGCTCTAAAATGCTTCAAATTGATACTGAATTGGCTCTGATACCAATTGTAAGTCCCAAAAAACTATGGATCCAAATAAGTGATCAATTAAGGCAATCAATCAAATAGAGTGTACAAGGAGTAGAAGAAGAATTAATCCAAGCATGCACACATTTATTACGAATAAATGTCAAGAACACCTTGGGAAAACACACACATACATCACTAACGTCTCTATCCAACTAACACAGACACACTCTATTTATAGGACCACCAGCCGCACACGTGTGTACAACCGCACACCTGTGTACAGCTACACACGTGTGTACAGCCGTACACGTATGTATGGCCACACACATAATGTGCAGCCACACACGCGTGTATGTCCGCACACACTCGCTAACATACTACAATCAACATAGAAAACCCCAAGGCCCTACCAAGACCTATACAAGATGAATGCCTAGCTCAAACCACAAAATTGTGACCTAACATGGAGTCATACTTGATTGGCTACGGTGGCTCTTTAGATTGAATGTTTTCAGGTTGCAGTGATGGGTGAGTGTTTTTTGGGATATCGAGTGAGATTATTATTGAGGATTGTAGTTGCGGTTAAAGGGAGTTTTAGTGAATTGCCGATTTTTATGGAAAGATGAGGGTGGTATCCGATTGAATTGTTGGCTAACTAGAGCAATAGCATTCTGAAATTTTTCTTCATCATCATACTCTGAATCAGCTTTGTATCACTGTGGAGGGTTCTCATATGTAGGAGAGTAAGATTGAGTATGTGGTGCTTGTGCTATGAGAGCGACTGGTCCTCCAAACTCAACACATTCCTTGACTATGGTTGATTCTTGAGCTTGCAATTCACTATAGAGCTTATATAGAGATAAGGAGTGATTTTTTATGTATCCTTGGACTATTATCTTAGCAGTAGTCCAATGCCTACCCAAACCATTTAGAAACTGGAGATTTTTCTCATGGTTGCTTCGGACGGTGCCCGCATTCGACAATTTTGTGACAATCAAGTTGAACCTTTTGAAGGAATCTTCCGAACTTTCACCAGCATGAGCTTTGAAATTGTTGAATTCATTGAGTGCAGTTGTGATGTTCTTATCTTGAGCTTGTTATGAGCCTTCATACAAGTTCTTGAGAACTTCCAATATCTCTTAGGCTGGCTTGCAATTTATGATGATTTCGAAGTTGTCAGGAGCAAATCCACAGGATATCACATAAAATGTAATAGCATCGTTTTCCATCTTATCAAGATCTTCCTTGGTGGGACGATTCATGGCTGGTTGACCTCCTCCTAGTCTGACTTGAGCGTCGTTGATTTAGACTGGGGTAAGAACAGGGACATGGGGTCCTTCTTCTACGGACCTCCATACATCTCTTCCAAGTCTCCTTAAGTGTCTTTCTATTCTTTGAAACCAGTGATAATACTCGTTTGCCACTAGTATTGGAGCTCTACTCGAACCACCAACACTGTTCGAAACATTGAGAGATAATGCTTGTGGCATATTTCCTTGTTTTGAAAACATTTTGTTTTTTTTAAGAAATAAGCTTTAGTGGTATAGAAGGCCTTTTAAAATCAGAGTTTTTTTGTTTAAAAAAGCAACCACTTTGGCTCTGATACCAATTGTTGATAGAAAAACTTAAGTAACACACTTGAACAAACGTTAGTACAAGTAATATTATGGAATAAATTTTAACTCAAAGGATCATAAAGCTCAACAATAATAAGTAAGAGTTAGAAAGTTAGATTGTTAGGTAGTTAGGTGTGGAAATATAAGGAAATATAAATGACAACAAGGATTATATCAAGTATACATTTAGGTTGATTCTTAACAAGAATTGCAGTCAATCCAAGTTAGTGAGTGAAATCAAACTTAGTGATGAAGTCTACAATGACTTGCTCCGAAGAGAGATTGTGATCGGTTAAGTTCAAAAAATATTATTGGATTAATGTCTAAGTCCATAACTATAATTGGTAAGACTTGACTCGACCCGACATGGTCCATTTGGGTTGCATGGCATCATGCATTTGGATAGACTAAAATGAGAGAAATAACACTTAAGGTTTATTAATATAATATAAGTTATAATATATTAATAATATTATTGAATAGTATTGATCAAGAATTAATCTAGAATTAATTAAGTGATCAAAAGAAGACTAATTAAAATATATGGGTTAATTGTGTAAATCATCAATACTTATATAGTGGGCTAATGCTCCATGGATTATCAAGTTAGGCTAAAACCCATAAGATTCTCCATGGATGCTCCATGGTGTATTTGAACCCATGGATCCAAGGAAATGGAAAGCCATGACAATTAGGGTTTACCCTAATTGTGACTAACTATATAATGATCTTATTATTGAAGAAATCGGGACTAGTGAAACAAGTGAGGGAAAACCAATTTTTGATGTGTTCTAATTTCCCTCTAAGTTATTCCAAGTGCATATGATGTTGTGTGAACCATTTGAGGTGTCACATTTGGGGTACTAGACTCTCAAGCTACATGGAATCAAGCACCAACAAAGAGGTATGTAATTCTACTAGATTTTATATTACTTGTACTTCACAATATGCTCTTTAGGGTTGCATGTACACCATATGAGTGTTAGATTGCTCAAAATCCAACAGTGGTATTAGAGCCTAGGCTTGTTTTCTTGTTATACTTGCTTAAACTACTTAAATATCGAATTTTGGTGCTATCTGCACAGCAAACTCGCCGATCCCACTAATGGACTCGCCGAGTCCAAGGAAAAAAGCATCCAACTCGTCGATTTTGTTCATGCACTCGACGAGTTGGACACCCAAACAACATATATTCGACTGTTTTGACTGGAATTGGACTAGGAACATTACCCTAAGTTGTGTTTGGACATATAAACTTATTTTTTGATGTGGTAATGTTCATACTAATCCAATTTCTAAGATAATTGTCAATAGATTCAAGTTTTGTATTAGTTTTGTATTAGTTTAAGTGTTATGCTAATTACATGAAAAAGTTTGATTCCAATTATCTTGTTCATATGAGTTGCTTAGATTAATAGAAAAGGTTGATTGATTATGTGTCTTTGATCCATTTTAATCTAAGAATCGATTCTAAAATGTGTTTATGTAACTTGTCCTCAAGTTACATGAAGAGTCACATTAAAGTTTCTTAAAACTCATAAAAGTTGGCAATGGTTACAAAATGAAGAGTCTTGTCCTTATTAAATGGTTTTATGACTCCATAACTTATCCTCAAGTTATGGAGGTTCAAGATTCACTTCATTAAATCATTAAAATGTGTAAGCTTAGTTAGTTACATAAGTTACAAAGAAGAAGAGTTACATTCTTTAATAGCTTAAAGTCTTCCATAACTTGTCCTCAAGTTATGGAACTTGAAGAGTTTTTTAATTAAAACTACTTTAAACACATAAGTTATGGAATTAATTAGTTTTGAATATTTTCAAACTTTCCCTCAAGTTTTGGAACTCGAAAAGTTTTCTCTTATGAATACTTTATTTCCAAGTTAAGCCCTTATAATTTTAAAAGTTAAAATTCAACGATTATACTATTATGATAATTTTAATTATATAGATATGTATAAGATAAAGTCAATCTTAACGTTAGTAGGCCTCATTCACAAAGCCGGTCTATAAGGGTGGTATAAGGTTACTGCCTATAAAATGGCAATTTAATGGGTGTCCACTCTCACCCACCGCTTCCTTGACTGGTGGAGGGTCGCTAGCCGAACGGGTAGGAAAGGACTATAATTCTCCCTTCTTTAAAAGTATAATGATAAATACTAAGTAACTAAACACTTATTAATTCCCAATCTTAGTTACTTAGGAAAATGTGAAATAGGTGCTAACCCATGAAATTACACTTTATACCTTACCAAGTCGTTAGTGGAGCGTGTGTGGTTAACCGGCACACTAATAAGGACTAATAAGAGTGGCAAAGGGTAACTTGACTTTATTATAGATCGGTGGAGCGTGTGTGGTTAACCGGCACGTCGATTAGGTGATAAAGTTAAGGGTACCAAGTCAATTTGAATGGTTATTCACACCTTGTTTGTGATCCTCGGCATCCCAGTCACAAACTTGAGAGGGCACAATCGAGATTCAAACATGCCATTGAAAGTTCAATGTTTCTCAAAAGATCTAGGAGTTTCAAATCCAATTAAAACTTAATTATATTTCGTTTTTCATCGTGGAAATTGGTAAATCGTCATTTACCTACCTTCAACTATTTTATAATTTGGATTATGGGATCCCTCTTCCAGTTATAAATAGGTTGTTGGATCCTAGCCTTAATATTTCATAGACAAAACTGCAAAAATGGTCCCTATGGTATGCATTTTTTTGTGGTTTTGGTCCAAACCATGATATTTTTGGATTAGTAGTCCTTTTTAACTAGTTTCATTGTGTATTTGGTCCCTACGAAAATTAAAATGACGGTTATGCCCTTAGTGTATTTATTTTCCATTTTCTTTCATTTTAAAAAAAATTAATACTTATTTAATAATTTTTATAAATGAAAAATAAAAAAGAGTCTCTTCTCTCTCTCTCTCTCCATCCTTTCTTGTTTTTTCTCCCCTGATTCTGAGTCTGGAAGATGATTCCCAATTGTTTTTAAAAAAAAAACAACCATGTTCATCATCTTTTTGGGGGGAGACCTGCATGAAAAAACCAAAACTCTCACAGTTCTAATTTTCTTTTCAACAACACTGTTCTTTTTTCTTTATTAGAGGCCCGCGTGAAATAAAACCAAAAAACCCATATGTTGATCATTTCTTCAATGTTTTTTTGTTACCCACTTTCAACGACTATAGCCACTGTTTATCATTCTTGTTCTCTTCCCCCTGATCGGTTTCAAAAAGGAGATGGTCTTTTGAGTTCCTGGAGGTTGTTAACATTTTTTTTGCAAGAACATAACAGAGGATGCAGATCTGGAACCCCACATCTCCTTTATCCAGCAAAACAAAATTGGAACTCTCGATCTCCATCTACCATTGATCTGGAATGCGTATTCTTCATCGGTTATGTGTGTTTTTGTTATATGCATTAGTCATGTGTGATTTTGTTCATGAAAGAATTATTAAACCTAGATTAGGAAACAATCAATTTACCTATGTTTGGAAATCGTCTAGAAACAAATGATTTGGAAATCACACCTCACTGATGAAGATTCTGCATTAGGAAATCAACAATCTCAAAACCCAGAACACTCGGTATATCACTTATCTATGAATCTAGAATCATTAGCTACTTCATTGATTCAAAATCGGATATACATAAGGCATATTCCGACAAGCATTAAACAATGTCGGTGGTGAAGAAGCAGGTAATTTGCGCCCATGCTTCACGAAAATCCTGTGGTGACATGCATTTTGTTCAGCGAGGGTGAACGGGGAGGTAGAAAAGCTTCAGGGTAAAGAAAGGAAGCAGGGGGAAAGTTTTTCAGGGGATACTAATGTCGATTTGCGTGTTTGAATCTAGCACGAGAGAAAATTAGAGGAGAAAGAGTGCAGATCTGGATTTTTTCCCGTTTGATGCTTCATCCCGAGAGAGAGAGAGAGAGAGAGAAAGAGAGAGAGAGAGAGGGAGAGAGAGAGAGAGAGAGTGAGTGAGTGAGAGAGAGAGAGAGAGATTTATTTTTAATTATAAAAATTATTAAATAAGTATTAAATTTTTTTGTTAAAATGAAAGAAAATAGAAAATCAAGACACAAAGGGCATAACAGTCATTTCAATTTTCGGAGGGACCAAATACACAGTGAAACTAGCTCAAAAGGACTACAAATCCAAAAAAAATTGAAGTTTGGACCAAAACCACAAAAAAATACATACCACATGGACTATTTTTTGCATTTTTGTCTATTTCATATTGGGTGTTATATTAAGGACTTTAAATCAACTAACTTGAATTTCTCCCTTATGGATATCTCCTTCAGACAACTATGGTCTTCCCAAATCTTTAGGAACAAGCTATCCTAATGAAGATGATATCCCAAATGGCAATCAAGGTGAAAGATCAATCTCTTTATTATGCATTAGTGGGACTAGAAATCATACTTTACTTCCTTCACTTCATCCAATAAATCTCCTTATCCCACAAGTTTCAAGACTTGATAAGTTCTAAGTCACTTAATCCCTATTGGCAAACAAAGTCTATATGTGCTTAGCTCTTGGAGTTTCACTCACATATTGACAAGTCGGGAGAGTCGGGTGTCGAAGTCTCGAGGTAGCTGGCTGTTGACTTGGTTCTTCAGTCACTCCTTGATGACAGATCACGGCATGACCCTTTAATGATCTTTTCTATTTGCATGGTTCTGCTAAATCAACAATGATTTGGGCATTGGTAAAGCAAATTAGATTGGAAGATCTACTTCCTAAACCTATTTGGACATTGACAATGGTGACATTGGAAGTCCAAAAATACTTTCTCTTCCCAACTGAAAGGGCATCGGCCATGGTCAAGTCATTTGTCCTAATGGTAAAGAGAAAGGCTAAGTCGGTGATAGTTCCATACACCATTTCCAAAGAGTCCATATATTTTTTTTTGCCAATAAAAGGGACATTGGTTGCGATGCTTCCCAATTTACCTGAAATTTCATAAGGTTGGTAAAAGTCAAAAGTTTGACTTTGCTTCAGGTAAAGTCCATTATCTAACTCTATTAACTCTCCTTTTGAGATTCTTAATACATAATGCAGTGTAATCGCATTTTGATGTTTTGGAAGAATCAAAGGAAGCTTAAAGAAAGAGTGTGCTGATTCTGATCGCATGGTTCGATGGCTAGAATTTTGAGACACTGCATAAGAGTTATGAAATATTGCTAGGAATAGATAACAACAAGTTTTCATATGTATTTGCATTATAAGGATAAGTTTTTCCGCAAGTTTTAAAATAAAAGAAAAGTTTTGATTTTATTTATTTTAATTATCCTTACAAAGGCATTTGTAAAAAATTGTTGTTTATATGTTTCCATTGATAAGCAATATTGGAAAATGAATTTCATTCTTTCGTTTGTGGTAGTGTCATAATTTATCAAATAAGGAAAGACTCTCATCACCCAAGTTTCAGTTGGATAGAAACTTGGAATCATGTAAGTTATATTGTGTGATGAATGATATTTTCATCTTTGGGAAATTAAGACTAAGATCTTGTTCACATGTATGTGCGAGTCAAGTGAAGGACTAAAGGATTGGGTACACTTGGTTGTGAGTTGGTCAGGTCCACCACAAAGTTGATAAGATTATTCGTTATGATTTACTAAAGTTTAGTAAATATGGTTATGCTAACAAGTTTAAGAGTAAATCTGAAACATTGGAAAAGATTCAACGTATGACAGAATGGATAAGAAGAATCAAATAAGGCACGAAGATAAAAGTTTCTCCAATCTGAAGAGATGGGAGAGTGCTTGAGTATCTTGTTTTATGATTATCTTAGTGATCTTGAAACCATATCACAATTGATCCTCTAAGTACACCTTAGTTCATTTGTTTGGCTAAGGAGAGTAATCATGAATTGTTTAAATGGTTAAATCAAAAGGTAAATCATACTTCATTCCAAAATCAAATCTTAGAGTCATACTCCAAGATTGAGCCTTGAGTGACATAATGTTGAGAAAGGTTTAAAACACTTGTCAAATGTAGAGTAAAATGTTTTCTTACTCTTGTACATTTGAAATTGGTAAGTTGTGATGTTTTGGATTAGACAAAGACCGACTAAGACATATTCTAAGAAATCTTTTTCCTTGATAAGAATCTGCACTAACTATTAAATATTTGTTTTTTCAAGGTTTGGTTCTTGACAAAGAGAATCTTATATGTCAAGAGGACAGTGGGAGTCTTGAGATAGTTTTAAGAACTGATCAAGAGTATTGTTAATCACTAGCCCATGACTTAAGGTTTATAACATATCGTGTTGACTTATTCTTGTTTCTATGCCATTCTAGTTAAATTTGGATATGCTTGTGAGTTCTATGAGTTCCTAATTGATTGCATAACAACCTGGAAGCAATGGTAGGCCCTTGTGCTAACGGGTGACAAGAAAATGAGATTGAACAAGTTCAGTCCATTTGAGTTTGGATTTGTCACTAACCTTGTCTTTTGATTATGGTTTCGACAAATCCACATGGATAGGAACACATACACCATAAAATCTAAGTTTCATAAGGTTTCTCTTCGGTTCATGAAAATGATGGTGAGGAAACGCTTTCACTAAGAGGATTTTAAGTAGATAGCAGTTGTGATACTTGCATTCTCATATAATTAGTGGAGCGTGTGTGGTTAACCGACACACTAACTAGTGAGAATTGAAAAAGGTCTAGAAAAACATGTAAGTTATCTAAGGAAAGGTGTATGATTTCGATAAAGTCTTATCAAAGCATCTTGTATCAGAAATCTGAACTTTGGTAAGAAAGTCAATAATGTATTGATTTCAAGAAGTCTAGCTGATTTCTGGATACATGTCAGAGCTAGTGGGAGCATAAGTGTTATGCTAATAATCATCATGTTAGTGGGAGCATGATTATTATGTTAAGTGTTGCAAGTTAGAAATGTTAATTATAGAAAACAAAAAGTTTAAATTTGGGTTTGAAAAGTTGTTTTGCTATAATTAAGGGACAGGATTTTATACTTCGTTCCAATTCTACAACCTTAGACTGAGATTTTAGTCAACTTTAGTCAAAGATATATATGAATGTTATGTTGGAATGGTTCAACATAAGGAAATTCTATATAGGTTGCATTCTCAAAATTCGATTCTGATTACGGCATCCTTCTTCATAGTTCGAATTGTGAGAACATGGCAAATAAAAATTTTATAGCATCAATCATGTCCCATATGCTTTGGGTATAGGTTTGATTACATATGCTATAATATTTATCCGTTCTAAATTTTCCAAATGCTTAGGACATTAGGAGGGAAAAAGGAATAGAACTGGATATGACTAAAATGATTAAGTAATTGTCGAGGACAATCTGAGGCTTACCAAAGATTGGTTACTCATGGACAATTGGAAGTATAGAGTAAGGACCATATTGATATATTTTGAAAAGAGGCAACTCTTGTTCAAAAGTGATGGTCAAAATGGGAATATGGAATTGTTTCAATAGGTGGAAGTTATTCTTTAAATCTGTGTAAGATTAAAGAACTTAATGCAAAGAAGGATGTTCAAAGGAATGTAATTTGAATCTGAAACTTCATTTCCATGAAATTTCTTTCCATTTGAATACTCTGTAATGTCTGTCGCTGAGTCTTTGTGACTTTTGTGCATAGTCATTACAAGGGATCATTGCATATGAGTTTAGAATCTAGCATATTACAGTAAATAGCAAGAGTTTGGTATTCTTACATTTACAAAATGGATTGGGATTATGAAATGAGCATCATTGGAGTCGTGTTCAATTGATCTATTTAACAAAACAAAGGACCATAAGTAAACATAGTATGCATGCTTGGTGAATGGCATGACTATTGTTTCAATTGAAGTATTAAGTTGATTAATTGAAACAATGAATAATGAGTGATCAGTATGGTGCTTAGATAAAAGGGTTTTATTTACACTCACAGTGTTGAGGCCATAGAAGATTAGTATTATTTTTGTGTTTCACTTTGCATGTTTTGACTTCCAGAATAACCAGGTCGGTCTTCCTGAATGACTAAGTTATTCAAACCATCCACACTCGGTCATATATTGGAAGTAGATATGAATCAAGACTGTCATGAATCTGTCTTGTAAGATTTGTCTAAGGTGCATTAGACATAGCAATGGTTGCTACAACATTCATGAGTGCTCATACGTTCTGAGCATTGGATTAAACCCACGATGATTTGAATCACTTCATGGATTTTATCACGAGTGAATCATGAGACGATAATATCTTATATTCTTCAAACCTAGAGATATGAGTTGTTGACTATGAGTTGGTTATACATTGATTGCACGAAAATGCATTGGTAACTCGATGTTATAAAACGTGCCTTTGTGTATGATTCAACAAGTAGTCAGTACAAGCATATGACTCGAAGTTTATCCATTCCTTTTACCCAAAAAGGGATAAAAGTGATATCTGTAGGCCCCTCGATGATTTAGTGATGACAAAATGTAAGTGCTCGGCCGAGCCTGGACTGATTTGATTTGTTCAATCAGTTAGTCGTCATAAATCGGAAATCGGGAAACAACAAATGGACAGAGAGAATGATTATAATCCATGTCTCAGTCCATATGATATCTAGAATGGAGGAATATATGATCACATATCTAATGGACGCTTCATTGATTTGTTCAGAGTTCGAGAATGGCTTTTGAGAGCTAAGATTGCTAGTCGGGTTATGAAGTCGTACTTGCAATAATATTTTTAGACTTGTCCAAGTGGGAGACTGTTGGATTGATGTCTACGTCTGTAACTATAATTGGTAAGACTTGACCCGACCCGGCATGGTTCATTTGCGATGCATGGCATCATGCATTTGGATAGACTAAAATGAGAGAAATAACACTTAAGGTTTATTAATATATTATAAGTTCTAATATATTAATAAGATTTTTTAATTATTATTGATCAAGAACTAATCTAGAATTAATTAAGTGATCAAAAGAAGACTAATTAAAATATATGGGTTGATTATGTAAATCATCCATACTTATATAGTGGGCTAATGCTCCATGGATTATCAAGTTGGGCAAAAACCCATAGGATGCTCCATGGATGCTCCATGGTGTATTTGAAACCGTGGATCCAAGGAAATGGAAAGCGATGACAATTAGGGTTTACCCTAATTGTGACTAACTATATAATGATCTTATTATTGAAGAAATCAGGACTAGTGAAACAAGTGAGGGAAAACGATTTTTGAAGTGTTCTACTTTCTCTCTTAGTTATTCCAAGTGCATATGATGTTGTATGATCCAAGGTATTTAGGGTTGCATGAACAACATAGGAGTGTTAGATTGCTCAAAACCCAACAGATATATGAAGATGAGAAAGTCAAAAGTGAGTAAGATGAGATGTGAGATTTAAGATACGTAATTTTCATTCAGAAAGAGAACTCTATTTATAGACTCTCGAAGATTACATGTTCTGCCTGTTCTACCGTGGCCATGCAAGGCACACTGGACAAAAGAAAGTATTCTAATAAAACAGATAAAAACTAAAACTTAGAACTGATAACGATGGTTGCACTTGCGGTACTTCACTGTAGATGAGATTGATTTTAGATCAGAGTCAGATGCGGTTTGATCAAGTTTAAGAGGGTCACTTTTATGTTCCAACAGAAAGATTTGACTCAGTTTGTTCAAACTTGGCAACCGATTTCGAAAGTGAAGAATATTGAGAATCTAACTGAGAAGAAAAAAGCAAATGTGAGTAACAATCCTAAATTTTTGAAAGTTTATGTTTCTACACCTTTAACTCATGATGTGGACTTAATTGATAGTTTCAAATCAAATGTTCGAAATTGGGTCTTAAGTTCAAGTTTACATAATGTTTTTCAAATTAGTTACCAAGGACCCAAACAACCTTGGGTACCTAAATTCTTCCATTAATTGCAGGTTTTGTGTGACGAGCAATATGACGAAAAATGGTATATTGATCGTGGTTGCTCGCGTCACATGACTAGAAAGAATCAAAATTTACAAGATTTCAGAAGTTTGGAAAATGTTGGAGTCGTGAAGTTTGGAAATAATCACAAATGTCAAGTGGGAAGTTTACAGTCAACTGAATTGCTTATGTCGAAGGTCATAAACATAACTTGATAAGTGTTTCTCAACTTGTTGTGGGCACTAGAAATCAAGTGGTGTTCAATGAAGAATGAAGCATTATATCAAATGTCGAAACAAAAGAGGTTTTATTAAAATCTAAGAGACATGGTGATATGTTCACTCTGAACATCAAACCAATTGTTGGGAACCCTTTAGTGTGCTTACTTTCGAAAGCTCCAACAAATGTTAGTTGGTTATGGCATCGAAGGCTTTCTCATTTGAATTTTTGAAATATAAAGAAATTGGTGATAAATGATCTTGTTCGAGGTTTACCTATTTTAAAATTTGACAATGATACCTTATGTGCAGCTTGCAAACAAGGAAAACAACATCGTCAAGCACATCCAATTATCATAGATTCAAACATTGTTGAACTGTTGGAACTTCTTCATATTGACTTATGTGGACCATCAACTATTGAAACACTCAACAAAAAACGGTACATTTTAGTTATTGTTGATGATTTTTCACGATTCACTTTGGTTTATTTTCTCAGGTTAAAATCTGACGTAGCTCAAACAATGATTAATTTCATTAACCAAATAGAAACAAGCTTAATGAAGAAAGTTCAAAAAATCAAGAGTGATAATGGTTCTGAATTTAAGAATAATATTCTTGATTCGTTTTTAACAGAAAAAGGAATTTCGCAAAAAAATTTCTTCACCATATACACCACAACAAAATGGTGTAGTTGAAAGACGAAATCGTTCACTTTGTGAAACAGCAAGAATGATGCTCACATATGCGAATCTTCCTCAATATCTTTGGGCCGAAGTAGTTTCCATAGCATGTTTTACTCAAAATCGATCATTCATTAATCGTCGTTTCAGTATTACTCCTTATGAAATTATCAATAACCGAAAATGCAATCTCAAATTCTTTCATGTTTTTGGTTGCAGGTGTTTTATTATGAATCTCAAGGATAATCTGTTGAGATTTCAGTCTAAGACTGATGAAGGCATATTCTGGAGATATTGACATAATTTGCTTGCATATATAGTATTGAATAGACGAATGAGAAAAGTGGAAGAAACATTTAATCTCACGTTTGATGATTATTATGTTAAAAGAGTTGAAAAATGCTTTGAACAACATCCAATTATTAATGAATCACATGATGAATCTACAAATGTCAATTCGATAGATTTTGATTATGATTTAATTTTTGGTGTTCCTGATAGGGTTGCCGATGCTGAAGTTAATGTTGCGGACAATCGAATATCTAAAGCATCAAAGCATTTTGAAGATTCGACAGTAATACAAGAAAATTCGAATTTACATTCTGCAACGAATTCTCCTAGAAGTAGAGAAAATATGTTACATGATCAAGTGGAAGGGGAGCACGTCCATTCAACTTCTCAAGTTGAGGGGAGCATTCTTTCGAGGGGGGAATAAGAGAATGGATGGCGATGTCGAGGGGGAGCATCAAGATGATAATAATGTCTAGGGCTAGCAAAATGATACAAATATGTCGAATGTGAATCAAGATGAAATTTTTCTTGACTCAACCGATAATGTTTATGTTGTAGGTTCCGAAGATGATGACATATGTGAAGATGCACCATTGGATTCTGATCCAGCATATCCATCACTGGAAAAATGGACAAGAAATCATCTAAAAGAACAAGTCATTGGAAATCCACAAGATAGAGTACTGACAAGAGCTCAAACTCATGCAAAGAATGAGGTACTTAATGTTCATCAAGTGTTTTGCATTTTAATGTTTTTATTTCAAAAATCGAGCCTAAGACAGTTAAGGTTGCTATGGAACACTCAGATGGGGTTGTTGCTATGCAATCTAAACTAGCTGAATTCGAAAGAAACAAGGTTTGGAGATTAATTCCTAAACCTACAGATGTTTCAATTGTTGGTTTAAAATGGATTTTTAAAAATAAAACCGACACAGATGGCAACGTTGTTCGAAATAAAGCTAGGCTTGTAGTTAAATGTTATTCGCAATAAGAAGGTATCGACTATGAAGAAACATTTGCCCCTGTCACAAGACTCGAGGTTGTTCAAATATTTTTAGCCTATGCAACTCACAAGGATTTTGATGTATATCAAATGGATGTCAAATGTAATTTTCTCAATGGTGAACTTGATGAAACAGTTTACGTTGAACAACCTCCAAGTTTTGTAAATGATGATTATCCTGATCATTGTTATATCTTAGATAAAGTTGTTTATGGGTTAAAACAAGCACCAAGAGCCTGGTATGCAACTCTTACCAATTTCTTAAAACAATTGAAATTTAAACAAGGATCAGTTCACCCCACGTTATTTCGAAAGAAAGTTGGGGATCATTTAATGCTTGTTCAAATTTATGTTGATGATATTCTTTTTGGATCTACTGACCCTGCTTTGTCTAGTGAATTCGAAAGTTAATGAAAAGTCAATTTGAAATGAGTATGATGGGGAAGATTAATAATTTTCCGGGGTTAAATATTCGTCAAAGCAGAGAAGGAATCTTCATCAATCAAGAAAAATACACAAAGAATTTGCTTGAAAATTTTGGATTGACGAATAGCACAAAGTTAAGAGTACCAATGGCAATTGGAACAAGACTTACACCTTTGTTAGATAAACCTGCTGTTGATCTTACTTTATACATGAGGATGATAGGTTCGTTGCTTTATCTAACTGCAAGTCGACCGGATATCATGTTTTCTATTCGTAATTGTTCTAGGTATCCAGCAAATCCCAAAAAACCTCACTGAACTGCTATGAAAAATATCTTTCGTTAGCTCGAAGGAACAATTTCGTTAGGATTGTGGTATCCTTCGAAATCGGGATTTTTCATTCAAGTGTTCTCAGATTCAGATTTGGGAGTTTGCAATCTTGATCAAAAAAAGTACAAGTGGCGGATGTCAATTATTGGATGGGAAGCTTGTTAGTTGGTAGTTGAAAAAACAAACTTGTGTTGCAATTTAAACTGCTGAAGCAGAGTATGTTGCGGCCGCTACTTGCACTTCTCAACTAATATGGATCCAAAGCTAATTGTGTGATTATGCAATAAATATGAAAAAGATTCCATTGTATTGTGATTCTCAAAGTCCAATACACATTTGTCATAATCCAGTACAACATTCAAAAATGAAGCACATTGCACTTCATTATCATTTCATAAAAGATCAAGTGGAAGATGGAAATCTTGAAATTCATTTTGTAAAGACAACTGATCAGCTAGCTGATATCTTTACAAGACCCTTGGATGAAAACTCATTTGTTCGAATTTTAACAGGGTTGAGAATGATAGAAGCAAGTTCTGTTCTAGGAATATTTTCGAAAGAATGAAAAGATGGTGTTGAGGAAAAGTGTTGATTCAGAGGTAATTGTTAATCATTTAGAGGTTACTGTTCATATTTAGCGCTTCGACATGCTTCGCTTATGACATCTAGAATGAAAAACTTTCGCAAGTTTGGTACATTTAAAATTTTCGTAATTTTTTTCTTTCTTCTGTCGAAAAATTTTGAAATCACAAAAATATTTTCGTTATTTGTTCTTTATTTTTGAAAAATCAAAAACCACCAAAAATATTTTCATTAGTTGTTCTTTAATTTCGAAAAATCAAAAATACCAAAAATATTTTTTTTCATTTGTGTTTTATTTCAAAAGTATAAAATCCAAAAAGATTTTTGTTAGTTCATGCAATTTATAATGAATATTTCCAGAAATCATGCTTGCAGTTCTAGGGTCAGGTATACTTTCAAAAAAACTTTGAACGAGTTAAGTTGTCCCTAGAAGCATGTTGCAACATGTCGACCCAAGCTTCCATTGACTCAATGTGTATTTTTGAAAAGCCTTAATGAAATTTTTCCTGATGAAAATTTCTTCCCAATCAGGTTGTATTCACATTAGTCCCTGAGCTACCTTACTCTTCTCAAAGGAGTTAAGAGTTTACTGCTTGGTCCATACATACCAAAGGTACATTCACTTCATAAACCAACTTTTTTCATCTTAAATTTGTAAACACATTCACACACAAAGACGTATTTCCAAGAGATCTTTGATCAAAACCAATCAAGATTTAGACATATCAAAAATGTGTGTTTATGATCTGGATTCATGAGGACGTGATGAAAGTGAAACCCATAATTTAGAAAAAATTTAAGGAATTAACGGGGAACTTTGTTCCAGATTTTCACGAAACAATTGTTTCAGTGGCAATTTTTCGATACTCAAAATCATATTCTTCCGTGATGAGTGATCTTGATCAAATGTTCGAAACCCACGACATTTGTTTCCCAACAGGATCCAGCTAAAATTTTGTTTTTCTGAATATGATTTGCGTATGAGTATCATTCGTTTTCTGTGTCACATCAAAAGTTATCAAAAGCATACTTGTCACTGACTACACTGGTCATACAAGTAATTTTGGTTACAATTGATCACACTTATGTTGAGTGTTGAAATGTAAAGAAATCTCTAACTACCCATAAAAGCCTTCTAAAGGAAGCCCTTTGATGCTTCTTTACAAGTAATCGATTATAATTCACGAGATACCACACAAGCAGTTGATTATCTCTCTTGACAATTAATGAAGTAATCTTTGCACGGGATTTCACTGCCTTTATGTCGAATTTTTTTATTGATATGATAGATCCAAAAAAAATTTCATTGCTTCTTATCTTCTTTTTAGTGGCACACTGCACTCACGAAATCCTTGAGGTTCTGAGTAATACCAACTCAGGCTGAAGATTTTGAAAGTCTGGCAAATTACATCGCTTCTAAACCCAAAAGCGATAGAGCCCAACCTCTATGCCGGAGGTTTTTGTTGTTATCGACTTGGTACTCTCAAACAGTCTGATGTGACCGTTTAACATCATGGTGAGAGTTTCAAGGGTGCTTTATCTGACATAGCATTAACAACGGCTAGTGGTGCAATTTTCAAGGAAAGATGTGGCTAGTGCTTTGATTAAATCATTTTGTATTCACAGAGGATACATATAAAAGGAAATTGGTTTATCCTTAACATTTTACGCGTTCAAAATTCTCTTAGATGATTTAAGCCCTAATTTCTCTCCGTTCTTCAAAGTTTTCAAAACCATAATCAATGGTTGCTGCTCAAACTACTACCACTGAAGATGTTTCATCTCAGCCGATCATGAAGCTTCAAAGCACTAATTACCAAGTTGAATATGATGTTTCAGTATATCTTGATGAACTCAAGATGTTAATTGTTTCTCTTCAACACTCAGGCTTGTTGACTGCGATGTTCAACTTTTTCGATGTTCCCATGTCTTGGCTGTCATTGGCGGGTTCCACTACAACTTATAGCAAGGCTATGGATGTCGTAACCTTTACTCTAGTGAATGACAAGAAGATTCGTCTCACCAAGAAGCTGTTCACTCAAATTCTTGAAATCCCTAATTCACCACCGTTCTACAAGGTTACGAATGCTCAAGTCATCCACATGTTCAACGAGATGGGTCATCAACCACCTCTTACCAAGATCAGTGACTTCAAGAAATCAAGCCTACCCTATATATCAAACTTTCTCTTTAGCATTTACCTTCGATGCTTAACTGGTCGAAGTGTAGGGCTTGACAAGGGTCGTATGGAAGTATATGCTATGGTGGTTGGTATATACTTTGATCTGAATCTAGATTATGCTTCACATATGTGGAAGGAGTTTCTTAAAAGTGTCGAAAACACGAATGTGGTTCAAGGAATATTGTGTGCTTGGTATTGGAGTTTGGTTCTACGTTATGCTTATGAGAAGGAAGGGATACAAGTCCCGATTGATGAACCAAAAGTAGAATTTTTGACATATCATTTTCCGAAGAAAGTTGAAGATGATGTAGAGGTCTTTCCCAACATTGCAAGAATTTCAGATGCTATGCTCAAAAAGATAGATCCGTCGAATCCAATTTTGGTGGCATATTTGTAGAAGAATAACCATTCAGTGGAAACTGGAGTTCTTTTCCATAAAGTGATGAAGGGTGTTCTAAGAAATCTAAGAAGTCAAAGAAGGAAACTGATGAAATTCCTTTAAAAGAAAGTCCTAAGAAAGTTGTGGCTAAATCGCCAAAGGAGCGTGGTGCTGATAAAGAAAAAGACAAGATGAAAGTGGTCAAGCATAGTGAAGTGAATATAACTGGCTCTCTAAAGGAATTAATACCTTCGAAATCAGGGGTTTTTAAATGATTGAAGAAGTTGTCACACAGGTCCAGGGTATCTTCTGATGACCAGTCGTCTTTTTTTCGAAAAGTACAATTAAATAGGAAGGGAGTTCTTGTTTGTGAAATCCCAGCACCAGTTTCTCCATCATCAAAGAAAAGAAGAGCTGAAGATGTTGTGAAACATATTGCTGATAAGAGAAAGAAGAGAAAGCTAATCCTTCGAGAAGAGTCATCAGATAGTGAGATTATCCCAAAAACACCATTAGGATCGAAATCTCCAACTCAAACATCTACTTCTACAACAGTTTTTGTAATTCCACCCAAGTTGGGGTAACTTAGTCAGTTACTTACGAGGTCCCCATTTCAGGCATTATTGCAAACATATATGACACGGATGCAAATGTCAACATGGGTGTTGCTAATACAATGTCAGCTACTTCTCAAGGTATAATTACTTCATCTACTTTCAAATCCACCTCTGTCATTAACACTTATCTTCCACCATTTATTTCCAACGTTCTCACCACTACAACTTCACCCACTTTCGAAACCATTTTACAACAACCCTTCACTACATTGTTCACATCTCAATCCACTGATCCCCCAAAGCCCACTTCCGATGATTAAACTGATGGAGGAGGTTCGTAGGAACATTTGCAGACTTAGAATTTAATTCTGAGGAGGAAAATATTTCAGATCATATGCTAATGTCTAGAAAACAGTTCAAGATACTTAATCGAAAGCTTAACTCTATTCTTCAGTCACAAGCTGACTCAGGAACAAAACATTCACTTTCGAGTATCGAGGTAGATGGAATGCTTAAGGAACAAGAGTTACGTCTTCGAGAAAAGTTGGATGTTATGGATAAAAATAATGAGCTGAGAGTAAGGGCTCAAGCCGACTCATTCAATGGAAAAATCAAGGATCTTCGAATGATAGCAAAAGAACGTCATGTTCTCTTTGTTAAAGATGTCAAGACTGTGCGAGAGGATGTAAATCTTAAGCTTGAGGAAATGAAGGTTGAAGTTTCGAAAGAAATTAATGAGTTGAGTACCAATTACTCTTCTCCTCATTCGAAAGTTGATATCATTGCTGGGGCTGTTACGAAAGTAGTGGAATACTATCAATCCTTATTTTTTAAGGCTGATGCAAAGGTGACTAAAGATGTTCAGAATTTCGAAAATCTTGGAGTTTTACTTGAAGAATTGAAGGAAATTGTGTCAAATCCTTCTACAAATTCTATTTTCAGTCCTGATTTTTTATCTCAGAAATTCACTTCTCTTGAAGCAGTAATAACAAAAGCAGTGGCTCTTATATCAAAATGTGCAACTCTTTGACCAACTGGTGCCCCACCTGTTGTCACAGGGGTGCAAGGGGGAGAAAGGGAGTTAGTTGGTAAGTAAGGAAAAGTAAGCAAAGGAGGAGAAGAAAAACCAAAAACAGTTAGCAAAGTGATTTCAACTTAAATCCCAATTCCCATTGTTTCGAAAGTTAATATAGTGATGGCAACAAAAACAATGACAGACCCATTAAAAAAGGAATTGTTATTGGTTTGGAAGGTGGTTGAGGTATTTCAAGTTCTTCAAAACCAAAAAAAAACTGAAGCTTTAATAGATAAGGGAAAGGGGATAGTTGTTGAAAAGACGAAAGATGAGAAGAAAGCAGAAATTGAAGCAAAAGTGGAGAAGCAAAGACAATACAAAGTATTATGAGGCTTCGTGAAAATGACCCACCAACAATAAATAAAGGTGATCTAAGTAAACTTCATAGCTATGAAAATATCGAAGCTAGAGTGTCATACAACCACATGTATGCATTCGAAAAGAAGCCTAGAAGAAGCTATTCTATCGAAAAATACTGATATAAATCAGCTTGATTTTCCAATAAACGAAATGGTGTTCATCACAGTTCTATATAAAATAATTGAGAAGTTTCAGAATGAAGATGATTTTCTTCATATGAAATTAAGGTTTCATGTTGTGCTTGGAAAAGAGCAGGAGGAGGTGTAGTCCCTTATCAAGATAGTTCAAGTGATAAGTATGACAAAGGATGTTATATTTGAAGACACGATCCAAAATTTTCGGTATCATGTGGTAAGAGCGAACAAAGTGGCATTTGATTTTTCTGTTGCTAATTTCCCATTGACGAACTAGAATGATCTTATTCAAGCTGCATTAAATCTTAAGGAAATGGATGCTTTGAAACTACAAGGAACAGGAAAGGAAATTTTGAGACTTGGGCTTGGTCATATCCAAATTTTCATAGACAATTACTATGATTGTCTAGCCTTGACTCATATAGAGCTATCTTTTTCTTTAGGAAAAGAAGTGAAAGTAGACATGGAAATTGTGAAGTCTTAAGCCGAACTTAAGAAGTATTATGATGGATAAATTTGTTTGAAGCCATTGGGGTTAGTCTTTTCGGGAAAAGACAAGAAGGGAAAAGCGAAGAGATTCTTATTTCAAGCTTCAGAAGTTGAAAGGTATACAACAGCTCAGTATAAGAACTTTATTGTTCATATGAACAACTTCAAAAAGAACAATGATGAATATAAAGCTGAGTTGAAGAAGTTGATGAGCTGGTATTTTGAAATTCGAAGAATTATGCATTTGGATGCTGAAATTCTTACAAGTTGAAGTTCGACACTCATTACAAAAGCGGAGAATGTTGAGTCAAACTGGTTGTAATGTGTCGATGTTTGTTAAGATTGATTCATTAGTTTTGTAATCTACTTACTAAGGCATTTTTAGTAACAAAGTTTAAATGTCGAAGTCTTTAGTATTTTTTTTGTGTACTTTCAGTTCTCCTATAAATAGGACATGTACTCAGACGTAGATAGAACTTTTGCTTGTAATTGACTGTCTAATACTCTCTGTGTAATTTGAAAGTATAATTGAGCTAAAACAAGATCTTATTTACTTCTCAGTGTTCATATACTTTGATTACTCAGATTTCTTTCATACACTCGATTAATCACATCTACATTAATGAAGAAGGGCACTTCAAGTGATATCTACATAATTAGTCATATATTTTGTGTTACATCTTAATACTTTTTGGCTATTTTATTGAAAATTATGAAGAAAAGGTACTTAAATATGGTTAAAATGTATTTCTAGCCTAAAAGATGAGCTCGGAAGCAAAAGGAAGAGGATTTAGCAATTGAAAGCTTGGATCTTGGATTTTGAAGAATGAAGGATGTTGTTGGATAGCTAGACCCCTCATCAGTTTTTTCGCCATATCTCATGAACCATAACTCCGATTAACAATATTCAAAATGTTCTGAAAACTAGACACAATTTCGGACGACTTTTGTGTTCTGAGAAAATGTTGATTCCAAACGGACTCGACGCGTTGATCAGAAATTTCGCGATTCTTGACGTTGACTTGCCGTCCATGGATTTTAAGTGATGGACTCGTCGAGACGGTCACTGGACTCGACGAATCTTCCCTGTTTTCAGAATATATATATATATATATATATATATATATATATATATATATATATATATATATATATATATATATATATATATATAGAAACGCTTCTCCTTCGAACGCTAACTAATGGGGGAAGCCTTGGACGATTTTTGGAGGCCAAAAGGGTTCTTGGAGCTCTAGTTTTCGAGAATTCAACCTAAGAAGCAATTTAGAAGAGATCAAAGGCAAATAATTATTTTTCTTTTCTTAATCTTTGTTTTGAACCATGTTTGAATCATTAGAATTTGAATTTATGTAGTTATTTGTTGTAGATATAAGCTAAAACTTATATCTTCTGTTTAGGATAGATGACTTTATGAATATGACTTGATTTTATGGTTGGAGAATTTAATTTGGTGAGTTTCGTTTGAAAAAACTAAAAATAAAAAATATATAAATGAATTCTAGATGATCCTTAAGGAATCAGGCGAGGACGCAAGGGATTAGGAGTAAGGCTCAATAAAGTAGCCATATTGGTAGTATCATATGGTGTAGCCAATTATGAGAGGCATTGTATAGGGTGAAGTTGAATGCCTATGTAATAATTTTAAAAAGAATAATATAAAACTTAGTTATGTTACCTGAAGTGTTAAATGACTATGTGAAATTCTTTTATGGTGACTTGGAAAACTACGAGACAATACTTGCGACAATTATGAGTAGGTGTGAATGGTAGTAGAGGCCTATACTACCGAAAGCACAAGACTCTCACTTGGATCAAGGAAAGTCATAAGGTTACCAAGAAGCTAGTAATCGATTCCGTTTTGTTCAAGTGTGTCGTTACCATCATTTCGATAATAACTAAGAAGATGATTATTATTCCAATCCTAATGGTCATATCAATTCAAGTATGACAAAGATGAGTATGTTACGTGGTTCAGAGAACCAAGATCGATATAACATCTGACTTAAGCCAGAAGATCGAAGTGAAAGATAATCGAAGCGATCAATAGAAGTATCGCGATCATTGTTAAAGTAAGAAGCTTGTAGATAGAAGTGCTACATGATAGAATGTGATTATATCGCATTAGAACATGAAAGAATGTATATTCCATTCTGGAATTTAACTCTAAAAGACCTAAGCCTAAGCGTCACATCCTATGATGAGAAGTCACTAGACCATGACCCATCGGTCTGCTTTGATAATCAAAGTAATGAACTTCTCTTGATATTAGTCTGTTTAAGAAGAAGAAGGAGTCTCCAACAAGTATCAATGTAAGTCCCCAAAATTGTTTGTGTATCAATCAGATCCAATTGATGGTGCGGAATCCCAATCAATTGGATGATGTCAGATCAATATAGAAGAGAAGGAGAAGAAGAATAACTTGAATCTAATGTATTGATGATATGATTGATGCTCCTTCCAATAGATTCTCTCTGACACATACTTCTTCTCTCTAACATTCTCTCCCTTCTCTAGCCGCTAACCGTACACTCCCCATGCACTCCTCTATTTATAGCACTCTCCAGCAGTACACGAGTGTACAGTCGCACATGCATGTACGGCCGTACACAAGGTGTGCGGCCGCACATACATGTGCAGCCGTACACAACCACAAAATTACATAAAAATATATTTTCTTAGAAAAGAAAAGTATAAACCATATTTTTTACCCAACTGTCTCCCCCTTGGTTTATAGCTTTCTTTTCTAATTGACCCAACAAGCCCCCCCTAAAAAATAGCTGGCTATTCTTGTTAGTCTTCATTGGGAACTTGTCTTCAGCATTAATCTTCAAATTCTTCACAGCTTCAAGATGAACTTGATGAATCTTCAATGAATGACTTAATATTATGCAGTTGGGCTTTTCTTCAGAATTTGGCTTTGAACGCACGTCGGGTGAGGAGGCTTGATGTAATGATTCTTGAAAGATAGTGCTTTCGGCTTGAGAATCTTCCGAGAGAACATCAGAGAGAAATAATCTTCTGGATCACTTCAGTAGGTTTATAGATAGCAGCAGATTGATTGAGGAGGCTTCAATGCAATCTGTCACATAATCTTCAAGTACAGCTTCACCATGCTTCTGGGGTTGACAGATTGAATGTTGAAAGAATAATCTTCATTTCTTGCTCCTTTGAATGAAAATTCTTCGATGCTCACAAATGAAGCCTTGGCTCAGAAAATCTTCAATACATTCTCCATGAGTCTTATCTACGCCTGAAATCACTTTTCAAGACAAAACTAAACTAAAAGAAAAATTAGCACACAAAATAAAATATTTTTGGATTTTTTTATATTTTCTGGAAAAATAAAAACAGAAACGAAAATATTTTTGGATTTTCTGATTTCTTTGAACAAGAAATAACATTATTTTTGTTTGATTTTTTGAATTATTTTTAATTCTCCTCCTAAATTTTGTGCATAGAGGAAAACTATGAAAAAATTTAACAAAAATAAAATGATATCTAACTTTAAGAATGATTTAGGATCAATGCTTTTAGACAGCCTTTATCCGCTTGTCGGTACCTTCCATCTTCATGTCTTTGTCTGAATGTTGTACAGTGGAGGGATGTCCCCTATCAAGTGCCCAGAACAGCCACTACCAACAAACCGAAGTCTGATGATATGCCTCCACAGCTTCTCCGACACAAAGTGGAATTAGTTGGTCTTTGGAACCCAGTCCATTTTGAAACTGGGTTGACCTTTGTCATCCTTGCACAATACTTTCTCCCATGACATTTCCTGTTTAATACAAACAGAAGATGAAGAATTATTAGAATCGTTAGAAGATTTGGGAGAGTGAGCCTTTGGAACCCATTTGTAGTTGGGTTTAACCCATTTCTTTTTCGATCTGATGGGTTCCTCGACAATTGATTTTGAGCTCGAAGTTGGCCGTTGAGATGACTTTGATTTTGGATTCACGGGAGCATCTCTTGGATTTGGCTTCTTGGCCGGCATTCCCTTCTTGACCTTGGGAGTTGGATTCTTGACCTTGTGGGATTGATTTTTGGCCTTCGTGGCATTCCAGTCACTATTGTCTGAATGTGGCCTCGAAGGGTTTCTTTTGGGTTATCTCCCTCTTGGTGTTTTCTGCCAGCCATGTGCGTAGTAGGGAGCGTATGTGCGATTTGGACAATTTCTGGCAATGTGTCCAGGTATTCCACAGTCAAAACATGTCTTTTTCTTAACTGTGGAGTTGTTTCTTCCTGCCCCTGGTAGCATATCCTTGCCTCGTTTCTGATTGTTCCCACAAGCACACTTGCAGCAAGTCGACTGTTTCACTTGATTTGGTGGCCAGTACTTCTCAACAGCAGGTTGATCAGAAGCAACTGAGTTCGAAGCAACAGATTCAGAGTTCAAGGAGTCATTGGATTGTTCAATAGTTTTCTCCTTGTTCTCATCTTCTGCTACTTTACCTGCACATGTAACATAATCATTAGAAACGTTCACTTTATCCTTTTCTAGCACAACCGCAACAAGTCTCCCATATTGGAGATGTGCCTCCTTGTCAATTTCTTCCTGTGTCATAGGGATGGATGTGTAGTCATGATTGAAAGGTGGAGGAACACAATCATACCCTAAACCCTTGTTTTGATTATCTTTGAATTTTAATTGGTTTTCAAATAAGGACTCGACTATCTTACTTGGCGCAGTGTAATTTTTTACACTAATATCTGTTTCTCCACACTTAATTTTCAAAGCATCAAGTTCCTTAATTACAGCAGCAAGTTTTTTCTTAATGTAATCATAATTTTCACACTTTTTGCTGTAATCTTCTTGGAGTTTTTGGAAATCCTTGATTTTGGTTTCTAATTGAGCTTTCAGGGGTTTCTATCCTTTCATGAGATGATATCCTTCATATTTTAAGTCATCATTCTCTCTCTTGATTAGATCTATTGATTCTCGTAAAAATTTAATAGTTTTAACACAAGATGGAGACCAACCGGATTCATTTACCTGAATTGATAAGGAACTCATTATTATTATTATTATTATTATTATTATTATTTTTAAATATGTCCTTTGACTAAAAACTTAAAAGTCAACTTCAAAAGTCAATTTTAAATAGTCAAACTCAAAAGTCAAACTTAAAAGTCAAACCGAAAAGCTAAATTTGAAAAATTAAAAGTCAAACGAGAAAGTCAAAGTTTAAAGTCAAAGGTCAAATTTTAAAAGTCAAAGTCAAAAATTTTAAAGTCAAAAGATAAAAATAAAATCAAAAATTAACAACTAAAATTTTTGGTTTGAAAATGGAATTTGAAAATAAAAAAAATTGATTTTTGGGTTAAAAGTGTAAATTTGCGAAATTATAAACCGAGAAGGACAGCTTATGATTTAAGTTTCGAAGGGATGACACAAAGAATCTGCTAGACGAGTTGGTTAAGGCGATGTGGCAATGACCAAGAGGTCCCGAGTTCAATCCCCGACACTTCAAGTTCCGTTCCTATTTTTTTTTAATGGAAGCTGCTGCGAGGACGAGGCTTTGAATGCGATGTGAGGACTCCACCAAGCGAGATGTGAAGCTGAACACGCGAAGCTGTAGACCGCAAACCCGGACTGCACACCGAACACGTGCACTCCGAGGCTACACACTCCGAGGCGCACACTCCGAGCCGTATACCGAGACCGCACACGCCTAGCCGCACACCTTCAACCGGGCCGTATACCTTCAACAGATTCGCGAAAAAAACGACGTTTTTCACCCTTTTTTGCTCCACAACAGATTCATAGTTTATCCCCCCCCCCCCTAATTTTCAGAGATCTATCCAAAACTGTAATTATCTTTTCAAAATAAGATCAAATAAGCTCCAGATCTGACAAAGTTGATTGATACAACCTTGCTCTGATACCAATTGTAAGTCCCCAAAATTGTTTGTGTATCAATCAGATCCAATTGATGGTGTAGAATTCCAATCAATTGGATGATGTCATATCAAACCAGAAGAGAAGGAGAAGAAGAATAACTTGAATGTAATGTATTGATGATATGATTGATGCTCCTTACAATAGATTCTCTCTCACACACACTTCTTCTCTCTAACTTTCTCTCTTTTCTCTAGCCTCTAACCATACACTCCTCATGCACTCCTCTATTTATAGCACTCTCCAGCAGTTTACGAGTGTACAGTCGCACATGCATGTACGGCCATACACAAGGTGTGCGGCCGCACACACATGTGCAGCCGTACACAGCCACAAAATTACATCAAAATATATTTTCTTAGAAAAGCAAAGTATAAACCATATTTTTGACCCAACAATCAATTTTGTAACTCGAAGGTTACAAATTGGAAGTCCAACATAAGATAAAGAGCGGGTGTAATATTAAGCATTGTATGTAATCTAGAAGTCCAAGAGTTAGATACTAATTGGAAGGAACATAGGAGTTACGATTATTACCTAGGATGAAAAGATAACGCATGGTGTCATTATACAAACCCTATTTTATTGATGATTTCGGGACGTAATCATCCTAAGGGGAAGATAATTGTACCACCCGCAGATTCGGGCTAGTCAAGCATTAACCAAAGCAATAGTTAGGGTCAACAATTGTAACCTATTTGACATAATAAAGAAAAATTATATAAATATTATGTGTTTCATCATTATTATAATATAATAAAATAGGAAAAATCAGCCGAATCGTCCATAAATCGTAAAAATAAGTGCACCAAAACATATATATTATTATATATTTAGAAATTACACGTCGTCCCGATCCAAAAACTATAAATTTCGTCGAAATCTGAATCCGTATGAATTAGATATGTTTTTTTTTATAAGATATAAAAGTCAGCCGCGCACAACGAATGTGTGACATACAAACCTAAAAGAGAATGATTGACTTTTAGCTAATGCCATCAAAAAGAAAATCGTAGTACTCCTTAAAATAGGAATTTTGAGAAAAAGAATGTCAAAAACGCAGTCCATACGAAAGAGTTATGATTTTAGCAAAATCATTTAACTTTGTAAAAATATCAATAAAGTCAAAATTAGCCGATTAAGTCTAAACAAAAGTTGTAGATGTTGTCAATAGCTACGTGTGGATATAAAGAACGTCTAGAACAGAGATCGTATATGAAATATGTGAGCGAAACTTGGTCCCTAAGTTTCAAAACGCAGCGAAATCAGTGCAAATTTGTAAATTTGAGATCGATTGAGAATTTGCCGATGAAGTCTAAATGAATGTTGTAGTACTCGTCGATACAAAGTCAAGAATACACATACATATTGAGTTAGTTAATCATAAAAGGTTTGGATAGGAATGAATTAAATGATTTGGATAAGATTTTATTATAAATGGTATATTGATTTTATTAATAAATAGTTAAGGCACTATAATGTAACTTTAAGGATATATTGTGTTAATACAAGAATAACTGAGGGACCATAAATGTAACTATAATTTGTAAATTGCAAACCAACTTACCTCTAAGAAATATAAGAAAGGTCATACATATTTTATTATGTAAAAATAACACGCGTTGTTTAAATATGTGATCGCACAATATAAAGGCATTACATGTTTATTAAGAGGGACATGTGTTAACTTTTGAAATATCATGTCAATAATGCCCATTATTAAGCCTTTAAATTGTACGGAGGATATTCAAATTTTGAGTATAAATAGGCAAACGATCAATAGTTTCTATAAAACAAATAAATATATCATAAAGAAGTTTTGAGAGACCAAGGAGTATAAAAATAGATAAGGTTTTGGCAAGATAATAAGTTGAAAATCAGTGTTAAGCTTGATGTCACGACAATAGTTGGTATGCACTAACTAGCCAAGTGAGTGCATAGTTACTTTCATCTTACACATAGATATGAAGTATTTAATATAAATTACGTGTTGTGTGTGCATATTATCTGTGTTCTTGATAATTATGTTGGATGAACAAAATATACATGTTTTATTTGATTTAAACTGTGTATATATTTTATACCTATAAAAATATTGGATAAAGATGTGAAGATGAATGATGAGGGATGAAAAATGATATAGATGAACATTGGTAGCTATGAACTTAGTGCCCTATAAATAATAACATTGGCAGTTGTGCCACAACCTGTAGGTATTTTTGAACTATGTGTTCACCATATGTACTCTAAAAATCCTGGAAGCTGCACCTAAAGGATGATATTGGCAGTTGTTCCTAATGGAGAACATCATAATCCTGGCAGTTGCGCCTAAATGATAATATTCGCAACTATGCCTAATAGATAACATTGGCAACTATGTCATTGGAAGCGATGGAACTTTGTGTCTGTTCCTTAGGACAATCCTTAGGAATGAATAAATGAAGATTAGATGATTCTTAGGGTATATCCTAAAGATTAAAGAAGATAATGGGGATTGGTAATTGGGTTAATTTTTTGATGATGAAACATAATAACTTTACTACTGTGGGTTGGAAACTCTATGTACTTACCAAGTTTCCCAACCTGACCCACTAAGTTTATTTGTATCACATGTGTCGATAAGAAGCCACATTATACTGAGAGATTAAAGATGTAGATCACTAGTGTAAATGAATGTAAGGTCTGTTTATGCTTATGTTTTTGTATTGACAATGACATCCCAAAGTTTTAATATACACAAAGTACATTTCTTCGGAAATGCTTTGATAATATATTTATCATGTTTTTCTAGGAACAAATTCCACAACATATTTCTTTAAAAATATACTTTGTTTTCAAATAAATAATAAACAAATCGGTCTTTTCTAGCCGTGAATTTGGGGATGTCACATAAACGTTGGCGAATTTGGGCAAACCAATATCAAGATTCTTAGTCTTATAGAGATGGTTAGCCCAAAACAAGATAGGGTAGACCATAGGTATAATTTGGGCGTAAGGAAAACAAGTTGTTTAGAAAATTGAGAAAACAGAGTTGGAAAGGGAAAAAAAAATATAATTTGATTTGATTTGGAGAAAATAAAAGCACATCCAAGATGGCGATATGAAATCAAGTTTTAACTTTACATCATAAGACTTGAAAATTGTTTGTGCATAAAACTTCCCTCCTAAATGAAAAGACTCGATTTTAATATTTGTAAAGTTACTAATTCCCTTTTTACTTTGAGAAAGGATGCACGAATCAATAAAATCCTCATATATTAACCACTCATTATAATCTTCAAAGATAACAAGTTGTCCAAGGCTCTGAACAAAATAAGAAAAGAAAGGAAACTTACCCAAAAGATTGTCTGGTCGTATGAAAATATGAGACTCCAGGATCAATTTATAGAAGAGGAATACAACTAGCCAACGCTTGAAAATTCAAATATCATGGGAAATCGAACAATCAACTCATCCCTTCAGTGCACAACAATTAAATTTTCAAAGCCGAGAAATATATAACTCCCTATATCTTGGAGTGAAAAATCTTAGGGGAAGTTGTTATGGCCAGAAATTTTCACCTTACCATTTTTATCTTAAAATCGCACTAACATCCCGGGAAAAACCAAGATCTTGGAAAAATCAATATCTTGGACTGTCATCGTGTTTATTATAATATCTTGTGAAAATATTTAGAGCTTGAACAAAAAGGAATAAACCAAGTCAAATCAAACGTGGTCAATTCATCATGAACGTTGAAGATCGTCATAAAAGTCAGGTTAAGCATAGATCAAGGAACATCCAAAAAATGTCGTAATTTTATTTATTATTGTTATGTAAATAAACCCTAGTTGATCACCATTCACAAACGCACTCTGACGACCACTTTCTCTCTAACACTCTCGACACTTGAGCACATTTACTTGATTTCTTAGATCAACTAGCACTTGTAATATCCCGAGGTTTTATGTTGGAGATCCAAAATGATTAAAGGATTTTCTCGTAATTCATTATGTTCTTGAATTTCTTTTCATTTATTTGTTTCTACTTAATTAAAAACGACTTATTCTACTTCTTACTAGATTGTTAATATGTTTTCATTGACGAAATAACTTGTAACCTAAGTACCTTTTTTAGTATCATAAACTTTATTAGGAAAATTCACTTGTAAAACCATTTTAACTCTATTTTTGTTCCAAATAATCTTATTTTCCTTATGAAGTACAATACTTTATTAACTAATTTCCTTAACATTATTATTTTCTTCTGGGCATCTTGGGCAAGACTAAGATCTTTGGCACATTTCAAGATCTTAAACATTTTTAACTTTACATACCTTATTTCAAACATCACACCATATTTACTAATTTTGTTACAAAATTAGTTGACCAATTTTTTTTGACCAAAACAACAATTGTGTAAAAATAATAGGATACGTTAATCCTTTTGGTAGTATGTATCCTCGTACACTAACGTGAATATTTGCCTAATTCAACTATAAACCACCACTTATTTTCTTATGTGTTTACTAAGAAAAATATTTCTTTTATATATATATATATATATATATATATATATATATATATATATATATATATATATATATATATATGTTTGCTTCTAACACAAAAATGCGTTGTCTCATCGGAATGCATGCATAGCGTTCGTGTGTATCCCCTAGATTTCTCAACGTATCCTCTTCTTTCGCTACGTTTGATATTTACTTGTTATTTCACATGTCCTATGTAGAGTTGTTTACGACATGTTGAAGTGTAATGTGTCACACATATATGCCTCACGTTTTTCATTTAACTTCCGTTTAATTCTTGACTCGGACGTGTCGCGACATTTATTCAAATATGTAGCGTTCACTTTCATTATTATAGAATACTGTAACATACTATCCTTCATGTCACAAACCCACTTTTTCTCACACATGTCGCGCACTAAAAGTATTTTATTTCCCATACTTAACGTATTTTTTTTTATCAACTTACCAACTTCATTCTCTTCTTTGATATTCAAATGCAATGAGTCAATGTTGTTCTTTGGTTTCCAAAAGAGTTATGGTCTTCAAAAACTGCAAATTTTCTTTTTGTACAAGACAATATCTCTACTGTTGAGGAGGGGCAGCTTGGACTCATCGCATGTAGAGATCCTTGATGAATTTGTGTTATATTCGAAGTCCGCAGTTTATACACATTGCATGTAGAGATCCGAGATGACACATATACAAGAAGTTATCTCAATCTTGGTTTTGGTCATAATCAGCTCTAATCAACTCTTTTATCTTCCTGGCTACGAATTTGTTTTTCTTTAATAAAATCAAAGCATATTAAGTATATTTATCTTCAAATATATCATTAAGATCGACATACTATGGTAATTACATTATATATATATATATATATATATATATATATATATATATATATATATATATATATATATATAGAGAGAGAGAGAGAGAGAGAGAGAGAGAGAGAGAGAGAGAGTCTTGTGCATGATCGTTATGCCTAGCCACACAATTTCTCTTTAAATAACTTTTTCTGCGTCTCGAATGAGAACTTTCAAATTCATTTTGCTGTATATAAGCGAGTGTTATTTTCATAACGTTCCAATAAACTGTGATTTCGGAAAACCAACGTCCAGCGAAGCGATTATGACATTTCAAATTGATATATTGAGAGCGTAGAGGTTTATATGTTTGTATTGTGCTTCAAAATTGAAGATTTGTTGTTTATTTATACCGGAGAAAAAATTCAAACATTCCTAGGTTAAAAAAAAGAAGACAAAATTGCAAGAATGGTCAATGTGGTATGTCGAAAATTGTTATTTTGGTCCAAAAAGGTTTTGAGTGGCTCTAGAAATCCAAACTTTTCATTTTGTTGAGAATTTGATCAAATTTGCTTTGAACTTTTTATAATGACGATTTTGCCTTGATTTTTTTCCTTTTTAGTTTTTATTTATTTATTTAAATACTTTTATGATTAATAGAAAGTATAAAACTACACATACATACACACATACTCTTTCTCTCTCTCTCTTTCTCTCTCTCTCTCTCTCTCTCACACACACACACACACACACACACACTCACTCCATTACCCCCCTTCTTTAGCCACCACTACACATCTACATTTCCAAAACCCAAAACTTCTACTCTCATATCCTCCACCTTCTTCTTGACCCTCTTTCACCGCCAAAAATCACGTTGGAAATCATAACCATTCTAATTGGAATGCCGAAAAAGCATCATCACCTTCTCCGTTTTCTACTCTACCAGAAACCATCTCCACAACCGCGATGAAGATCGGCGGCGGTGTTGAACCAAAGATCCATCAACGTTTATGAAATAGGCTAAATATAATAAAAGAGAGGTGGTAGTTTGCTGATTAGAGAACCACATATGGAAGGGGCGTCGATATCCTCCGCCCTAAACGACGACGACGATGGTGGTCGAAACACTAGGTCACCGTCATTCTCCTAGTACGACGATATCCTTCTTATCTGGCTTAGACGATCTCCTTCTCCAGCTCGATATCTAGAAAACCATCAACGCAACTGGATTCTAAAATCCTTCGGCACGATGACAGCGACATTTTACTGGAGAAGATGGTGGAGCTAGGGTTTTATGGGGAAGATAGCGTCGCCTTCTTCTCCAGGCCAACCTCTTGAATTGGGTTGCAGCACCATTCTCAGATGGTTAGAATGGTGCTGCAACCCAATTCAAGAGGCTGACCTGTTGTAAAATTCATGTGGGGGGGGGGGTGGTTGGTTCTACTTCATTTCTTTTGGTGTCTTGGTGTTTGCCAGGTAGTAGTTTAAGTGTGTGTTTGGTGTGCGTTTTTTCTTTACCCCGGGTAGACATCTTTTTTAGGCATATAACTACACTTGCCATTCTTTCGTGTGTTTCTTTCTAGTGTGTGTCGATTTAAAATGGGATGGGGGGAAATGTTATCTTGGTGTGTGTTTTTCTCTATTCGTGTTTGTTGATTCTTGCAGGTTCCCTCAATTCATTCTTGGTTTTGGAGATAGTCGCATAACATCTTGCAGGATCTCTCAATTGCATCTCTTGGAGTTGGAGGTAGCTGCATAAATTTCAAAAGGTCCACAAATTCGCTCCTGGAGAATCGTGAAGGCCATAAAAAATTGGGGCACACGCATGCACTCCTTGGAATTGGATATATTTGCAGGATTTTCATAAAGGATCTCATATTCGCACCTGGAGGATCGTCAAGGAACATAAAATCCGGTAGAATCTAGTCTTCTGGAGGGGTAGTTTGCTTTGAAGCACAACCATCTCACCCGTAGTGCAGAACTACCCTGTCGGTATTGCTTCAATAAAAGGTCGTTGATGCCTCAAGCACTCTAGGCGGAGAATCTGGTTGTAAACATGTTTTGGATTCCAATTAAATTTTCTAGATCAATATTAGCTTAGTCTAGGTTGTCTTATCTACATATATTCTCTCTCTCTCTCTCTTCTTAATTCATCTCCTATATATACTGTGATTGCCTAGCATCCTGCTGGCTTTTTTTAATAAATGTTTTATCCTTGCCGTTCAATTTTTTTTTTTTTACCATTTTACGTCCAATCAAAATTAATAAGCAGCCTACATATAAAATGAACAATGATTAAACGGAAACAATCATATATGTCCTACGTGTCTCCCACTCAATGAAAGCAAGGTGTGATTGGGGGAGTCTCTACAACCATACATTCCTTTAACGTAGTTGGTAACTTTTTCATATTTTAATATTTAGTAACTTCTATTTTCAACTTTGTCTAGTCGCCACAGCCCATTAAACCTAATCCATTATAATCTTGGCCGTCTAAAAGGAGTTTTAATGTGTTAAAAAAGCTAGACCCGGCGAAACCTAATAGGTTACGACATTAACCCGACATTAAATTAATGGGTTTGGATAAGAGATTTTGATAGGTTTATGTAAATAGGCTGATACAACATGACACGATAATTAAATGGATAGATTTATGCCTCGTTCCCGAGTTTAACAAAAGAAAAGAAGTGAAAAAAAAAAGTCATGAGAGAAAGAAGAAAAAGGAAAGGAAAACAAAATTTTCTTTTGTGTTCCCGAGTTAGAGAGAAGCGGAAGGAAAATTAATCATTTTGTTCTTTCTTTCCAAATCCTCCCAAATCTGAAGGAAAGTTAGAAGGGAAAGTGATCCTCCCATTTCCCTCCACTTCCTTCTAATTCTCTCCTTTAATGAAACTCGGGAACACCAATTTTTTTTATTTTCATCTAATTTCCACCCATTTATTTTCCTTTCTCTCATTAAGTTGAACTCGAGAACGGGATGTTAGTGTCAAGACTTTCAACTCAAATATGATCCGTTTAATTAAATATATATCATTCTTATAAAAATCATATTTCGATAAATATGTTATATATTATAAACTTGTACCGCCTAAACTTAAGAGTAAAATATAAAATCCAAACTTTCGAAGTGAATTAATTTTTTACTCATCCTCATCACCCATCCTTTTTGTTCCCCAACTATAAATCTTTCTATTTTGCTTTCACAAGTTACTATTAATTTTGTCATTCCATCTCCTAACTTTAGTCTTTCACTTTTTCTTTTTCGCCTCCAAGTCGCCTATTTTCCAAAATTTTAAAATGTTTTAACCCGATATTAAACAACATATTTATTAGGTCTAAACCATAACACGAAAACCGACATTAAAATAAACAGGTTGACACGACACAATACAATAATTAAACTAGTCGGGTTAGAGTCAAACCATCTCAACCGGTTTAAGGTCTTGACACGATACGGACCCGACATGAACGACAAGTTTTCCAAGTCTAGTTAAAGCATTGAACATGACATATAACTTTCTACGTTATGTAATCTAAAATTATGTTTATTAAATTATATATATATATATATATATATATATATATATATATATATATATAGAGAGAGAGAGAGAGAGAGAGAGAGGGAGAGGTAGGTTCAAATGTTTTTCAAATCTATTGTATACTAGAATACACCAATAAAATTTAGTAAACATTAAATGTATATTAAATGATATCCATACTTATAATTTTTTTTATGAAAACTAATTAAATTCGTCATTAATGTCAACAATAATATTCTTTCAGAATGAATTCGTATCTAGAAGATTAATAACATCGTATTCAAGTAGAACAATAATATATTGTACTAGAATATACTCTTATTCTTCATATTGCATACAACTTTATTGTATTTTAAGTGAATGAGTTTTAAAAAATGTTATTGCTAACATAAAAACCTAGATACAAATTCATTCTGAAAACAATGTTATTACTTGCATTAATGACGAATATAATTAGTTTCCGTAAAAAGAAAATTATAATTATGGATATCATTTAATATGCATACAATTATAGAGATAATTTAATATCTATCTTTATTTAATTAAATAGTTATTTAATTTTACTAAATTCTTGTTGGTACATTTTAGCACACACTAAATGTAAGAAACAAATTAACTTAACTGTATATATATATATATATATATATATATATATATATATATATATATATATATATATATATATATATATATATATATATGTAACAACCCGAAATTTCCGTACCACTTCTTGTACTTCAACTTGTAATCCAATTCGATCAACCAAACGCCGTTTCCAAATCCGATTCCGATTTCGTCCTTTAATTAAGTCATTTATTTGTATGGATCTAAAATGACTTAATGGGTGTCTTAATACATTTAGAAATCATTCTAACACCCCATAATAGTTATCGGAACATTTCTAGAATCAACCATATCGGGTTACGGCAACTTGGTCGGGTGCGACCAAAAGCCCCGTCTAACGCCGTTATCGGGTGAAATTCCGCCGTGTCCAATTCCCGGGCACTATATAAAGGACTCAAAGCTTCCATTTGAAGATTTTGGCTATCTTTCCTTAATCACTATCCAACCTCTCTCCTCATCCAAATCAAAGGTCCAAAAACAAAGATTTAAGGCTCCAAATCAAAGAGATAACATCCTTAACTTGTTATCTAACCTCTTTAGCCTTCAAATTGATGTTTAAACAAATATTTAGGACATGGAACAAGTGTTTACGGCCAAGGCACATGCTTGGGCCGTAAACACCTAAAAATGGGGTTTTAGAGCCATTTAACCCTTCCAAATCATTGTTGGGACTTAGATACGACTTTGAGACTTACAAATCGGGACTTGAAATGTTTAAAACTTGAATTTTGAGGGATGATTAGGAGTTTACGGCCAAGGCTCATTCTTGGGCCGTAAACCCCTCAAACATGGGGAGTAAACAACTTTTTACATGTTAGATTGCCTTGAAACTCAACCAATAGCCTTGTGGTAAATCCTAGAACCATCTAAAAATAGTTTGGGGGCCTTAAACATAACAGAATACATCATACAAGAGTTTACGGCCATGGCACATACCCTTAGGCCGTAAACTCATAAAAGTGTGCCAAATGATGCCCTTAAACCATCCCAAGGCTTGGAAAAATTACTAGAATCACATGTGATTGCTTTAAGTGCCTCAAAACAATTATCTTGACCATAGGAGAGTTTACGGCCATAAACTCCAAGTTTACAGCCGTGAACTCCATTTTAAATGGTATAAATTCATTTAGTTTATTCCAAGGCATTTTAGTAAATCATTCCAACAATCCCAAAGTCCAAACGAGCCATTAAACACTCAAAATCACACCAACATGAGTTCACGCCCGTGAACTCATGTATATAAGTGTTATGTGGCTGTAAACTCCTTAAAATGTTTACTCTTGGGGAGTAAACTTAAATCCCGAGTCCCTAGTACCATTACATGTCCGTAGATGTCACCCAGGTCACTCCAATCGCTCGTTTTGAGGTGTTTAACCTCGTTGGAGTGTAATGTTCCATATAATTAGTGATTGTAAATATAATAAAATATATATGGACATTATTTCATTTTACATAGGGAAATCGCGAGTAATCAAGCCCCGAACCAACGTTTAGTGTCCGAAACCGTCGCATTTCTTAGCCTGGTGAGTTCATACCCCTACCCCTTTTCATTGTTTTTAACTGTTTTCAGGGGGGGCACACAAGCAAAGTACAAGGGTTTCTTGTACTCAAAACTTATTTTTGTGTGTGCGTTTCACATTTCATATGCTTTTAACACTGATATACACAACTGATAACCGTATGAACATGCAGATCACGTAACATATTATTTGTGAAATGGGTTTTATAAACTGTTATGTTTTATATATTTCACAAATGGTTTTCCACATTTTATCAGTTAAAAGCATGACATTAGAACATTTGAATATATAAATTATACACTGTTTGTCCTCGGTAACACTCCGCAGAGATACGCGAGTGGAGGATTATCATATTATTACTAGTAAATTTGTTATTCCTGTATGATTGGAGACACGTCCTCGGCGAACACTCCACAGAGAAACGCGAGTGGAGGACTACACCCATAACCAGAATCTCTGGGATTTAGAGAGCGTGACTTGAGTGTATAGATCTATACGGGGCTGACTTCCCCACACCTGGCTGCTAGCTATAGCCGAACCGAAATGGTTCAAGGGTGACGAAAGTCATAAGGATGTGGACTACTTATTGCCACATGTTTAGTCTATCGTATGGTTATGGAACTCGCAATTAGGATAACAGAGATTTACTTATAGTAATAATGAACAACTCTATACACCTCATAAGATAACCAGGTTTTGGTATACATCTTTCACATTGGAAACCAACATTCAGGAAAGTATGGGACTTTCCTGGGGAAAACATTAAACATAACCACGTTTTACAGAATACATCTTTTACATTGATAACCAACATTCAGGAAAGCATGGGGCTTTCCTGGGGAACGTTTACATAACTAGAAAAGTGTAACAAACTGGATAACTTTAGATCTTTTATAATTGGTAAAACACAATCAGGAAAGTAAGGGACTTTCCTGGGGATACATTGGTACATAACCAGAACAGTATAACAAACCAGATAACCTAACTGTACATTTTCACAAGAGTAAACGTGTTTTCAGTGTACAACTATACTTTACATGTTGAGAACAAAAAGCAACCTTTTTAAGAAAATATGGGATTTTCTTGGTGTGTATAACATTTTCAGAAACAGAAAGGAAAACTCGAACATTTTCACAAATCACAAACCACTTATGAACTCACCAGCGTTATGCTGATTTTCAAACCGCTTGTGTTCTCAGGTCAGCGTTAGAACAGGTACCCGAAGATCATTTTGTTCTATGTTGGAGTGCGCAGAAGACCAGTTCGTTTTGTTATTATATACTATGTATCACAACTGTACAAATTTGATTTTGAAACAATTGTAAAACTTTTCAATATGTAATGTAATGGTTGCTTTACTTTACTTACTATGTGCATTGGATTTGATACTCAACGTAGAGTCAACCCCGGAAATGTTTCCGCCTTCGGTTTTCGGGGTGTGACAGATTGGTATCAGAGCCCTTGTTTATAGAGAATAAAGTATACCAAACCTTACATGGTATAAAACTATAAACACTAAAGGGCCTAAGTGCTCTGAATTAAAAGTATCTTCAAACTATAAGTATTTTCAAAAATATATAAGTATACCGAGCCGTCGACATCCATAAATACAAGTAGAACAAAACATAAGTAAATGGGTGTTGTATACTGTGGTTAAACCTGGGCAGTTATGTAGTCGTGTATTGGATCAATATAGCCTGGCCAACTATATTCATTCAAGACACGACCAACATGTGCTTGGGAGTGACTGTGGTATGCGGCAAGCCTAAAACTTACCCTAATACCACAAACATCGTGCCAGTGTAGTAACGAATCATGAAATACTATGGGAGTATTTCTCGAGCCAATTCTTTGTAAAAATTCTCGTTCACGTATAGATCCTCGATCATTTCGTCAGCGATAGTTTACCTGCTTTGATAACTCTTTCCTGCTTTATCGCTTATTCGGGATATATATCTGTCATATCTCTCGATTCAATTCAGAGGACTTATCATCTTCTCTTTCTTAATCTTATTTGATCAAGATGCCTCCCAGAAAGAGACCCAACTCAAAGACCAACAACCCTCCGCCACCACCTCCTCCTAAAATTGACCCCGTTGTATTTCAGGCAGCTGTTACCGCCGCGGTGGCAGCTGCTATGTCCCAATTAAACATCCGTGGTTCCGGTGGTTCAGGAGGTGGTACTCAAACTCAGGACCAAGAAAGTGATCAGGGACACCGAAAGGAGTACATTGCGTTCTTGGCCCATGTAATCAACGAGAAACAGGAAGTTAAAGACCTCGCGAGCATCCCCGAAGTCTGTAACTTTCCTGATATATTTCCCGAAGAGCTTCCAGGAATTCCTCCCGAGCGTCAGGTCGAGTTTTGCATTGAGCTAATTCCTGGAGCTACCCCCGTAGCGAAGTCTCCATATCGCTTAGCTCCAACAGAAATGCAGGAGTTATCCAGCCAACTCAATGAGTTGGTCAGTAAAGGATTCATTAGACCGAGTTCCTCACCCTGGGAGCTACGGTATTGTTTGTCAAGAAGAAAGATGGATCCTTTCGGATGTGTATCGATTATCGTGAGTTAAACAAGTTGACCGTCGAAAACCGATATCCTCTTCCGCGAATAGATGACCTCTTCGATCAACTCCAGGGAGCCAGTTTCTTCTCCAAGATAGACCTTCGGTCAGGGTACCATCAGCTACGAGTTCATGAGAGTGATGTGTCCAAAACAACTTTCAAGACTCGATATGTACACTATGAGTTCATAGTGATGCCCTTCGGTCTAACCAACGCACCGGCAGTGTTCATGGACCTGATGAACCGAGTGTGTCGTCCCTATCTGGACAAGTTCGTCATTGTATTCATTGATGACATACTTGTCTACTCCAGAAGTGAAGAAGACCGCAAACAACACTTGAGGCTAGTGTTGGAAACCCTTAGATCCGAGAAATTGTACGCAAAATTTTCCATGTGTGAGTTCTGGATTCAGAAGGTAACTTTCCTCGGTCACGTGGTAAGCGAGGAGGGTATTCATGTAGATCCTTCCAAGATTAAAGCGATAGAGAATTGGTCGGCAGCGAAGACACCCACAAAAATCCAGCAATTCTTGGGTCTCGCCGGCTATTATCGGAGATTTATCCAGAACTTTTCCAGAATCGCCAAACCCCTAACCACTCTAACACAGAAAGGTGTACCCTTTTGTTGGAGTGATAAGCAAGAAACCGTGTTCCAGACGTTGAAGAAAGCCTTGTGCAGCGCGCCTGTTCTGTCCCAACCTGAAGGGACAGAGGACTTCGTTGTCTACTACGATGCGTCCAATCAAGGCTTAGGTTGTGTGCTTATGCAAAGAGGAAAGGTAATTGCTTATGCTTCTAGACAATTGAAAGCACACGAGGTCAACTATACCACACACGAATTGGAGTTAAGAGCCGTAGTCTTTGCATTGAAGATTTGGAGACATTACCTCTACGGAACCAAGTGCACGATCTTCACTGATCACAAGAGCCTGCAACCCATCTTTGATCAGAAAGACTTGAACGTGAGACTACGGCGATGGGTAGAACTACTCAGTGATTATGAGTGTGAAATCTGTTACCATCCCGGCAAGGCCAATGTGGTAGCAGATGCCCTTAGCCGAAAGGAGAGCTCAGGCCGCAAAGTGAAGAACCAGACGATGAACATCCATTCCAACCTACCCATGCAAATCCGAGAAGCCCAGTTAGAAGCCCTCAAACCCGAGAACGTGTCGACCGAAGCCTTGAGAGGAATGCAAAAGAAACTTGAGATCAGAGGTGACGGAGTCTACTGTTTCATGGATCAGATCTGGATTCCAAAGTCCGGAGGATTCAGGGAGATCGTCATGGAGGAAGCGCACAAAACCGAATACTCTGTTCACCCGGGCTCTGACAAGATATACCTGGATCTCAAGAGACAATACTGGTGGCCAAACATGAAAGCTAAGATAGCTACATTCATGGGCAAGTGTCTGACTTGTGCCAAGGTTAAAGTTGAGCACCAGAAACCCTCGGGTCTACTCCAGCAACCTAAGACACCCAAATGGAAATGGGAGATGATTACCATGGATTTCATCACCAAACTACCCAGGTGTCCGAGTGGGTACGATACCATTTGGGTAATTGTCGACCGTCTAATAAAGTCCGCACATTTCATTCCGATCAAAGAATCATACAAGATGGAAAGAATCACACAGATTTACATCCAAGAAGTAGTACGACTGCACGGTGTACCTGCGTCCATTATCTCTGATCGAGATAGCAGGTTTACCTCCCGATTTTGGCAGTCTCTCCAGAAAGCTCTTGGAACCAAACTAGACATGAGCACAACGTATCATCCTCAGACCGATGGACAAAGTGAGAGAACAATCCAAACCCTAAAGCACATGCTTAGGGAATGTGTCATTGACTTTGGAAAGTCGTGGGACACACATCTACCTTTGATCGAGTTCTCGTACAACAACAGTTACCACACCAGCATTAGGGCTGCCCCGTTCGAAGCCTTATACGGTCGCAAGTGCAGATCCCCTCTGTGCTGGGCCGAGGTGGGGGATACACAGCTAGCCAAGAGTCGAGTCCCCGACAGTGCTGTCACTGGTCCTGAAATCATCCGTGAAACCACCGAGAAGATCATCCAAATCCGAGAACGACTAAAAGCTTCGCGCGATCGCCAAAAGAGTTACGCTGACAAACGTCGGAAACCACTGGAATTCCAGGTTGGAGACCGTGTCCTGTTGAAGGTCTCGCCCTGGAAAGGCGCTATACGCTTTTGTAAGCGTGGGAAACTTAATCTGAGATACGTTGGACCCTTCGAGATCCTCTCCAGAGTCGGTCCGGTAGCAATAAGCTTCGTTTACCTCGCGAGCTCAGTAACATCCATCCTGTCTTCCATGTTTCAAATTTCAAGAAGTGCCTATCCGATGAAACCCTAGTGATTCCTTTAGACGAGATCGAGATCCATGAAAACCTCAACTTCGTGGAGGAACTGATCGAAATCATGGATTGAGAAGTCAAACGTACGAAACAAAGTCACATCCCATTAGTGAAGGTTCGCTGGAATGCCCAGCGGGTACCAGAGTTAACTTGGGAGCGGGAAGACTCAATGAAACAGAAGTATCTGCAACTCTTTCCAGATCCATGATTTGTATTTTGTCTTGTATCTTGTCTTGAATTTCGGGACGAAATTCCCTCTAACGGGGAGATAATGTAACAACCCGAAATTTCCGTACCACTTCTTGTACTTCAACTTGTAATACAATTCGATCAACCAAACACCGTTTCCAAATCCGATTCCGATTTCGTCCTTTAATTAATTCATTTATTTGTATGGATCTAAAATGACTTAATGGGTGTCTTAATACATTTAGAAATCATTCTAACACCCCATAATAGTTATCGGAACATTTCTAGAATCGACCATATCGGGTTACGGAAACTTGGTCGGGTGTGACCAAAAGCCCCGTCTAACGCCGGTATCGGGTAAAATTCAGCCATTTCCAATTCCCGAGCACTATATAAAGGACTCAAAGCTTCCATTTGAAGCTTTTGGCCATCTTTCCTTAATCACTCTCCAACCTCTCTCCTCATCCAAATCAAAGGTCCAAAAACAAAGATTTAAGGCTCCAAATCAAAGAGGTAACATCCTTAACTTGTTATCTAACCTCTTTAGCCTTCAAATTGATGTTTAAACAAATATATAGGACATGGAACAAGTGTTTACGGCCAAGGCACATGCTTGGGCCGTAAACACCTAAAAATGGGGTTTTAGAGCCATTTAACCCTTCCAAATCATTGTTGGGACTTAGATACGACTTTGAGACTTACAAATCGGGACTTGAAATGTTTAAAACTTGAATTTTGAGGGATGATTAGGAGTTTATGGCCAAGGCTCATTCTTGGGCCGTAAACCCCTCAAACATGGGGAGTAAACAACTTTTTACATGTTAGATTGCCTTGAAACTCAACCAATAGCCTTGTGGTAAATCCTAAAACCATCTACAAATAGTTTGGGGGCCTTAAACATAACAGAATACATCATACAAGAGTTTACGGCCATGGCACATACCCTTAGGCCGTAAACTCATAAAAGTGTGCCAAATGATGCCCTTAAACCATCCCAACGCTTGGAAAAATTACTAGAATCACATGTGATTGATTTAAGTGCCTCAAAACAATTATTCTTGACCATAGGAGAGTTTACGGCCATAAACTCCAAGTTTACCGCCGTGAACTCCCTTTTAAATGGTATAAATTCATTTAGTTTATTCCAAGGCATTTTAGTAAATCATTCCAACAATCCCCAAGTCCAAACGAGCCATTAAACACTCAAAATCACACCAACATGAGTTCACGGCCGTGAACTCATGTATATATGTGTTATGTGGCTGTAAACTCCTTAAAATGTTTACTCTTGGGGAGTAAACTCAAATCCCGAGTCCCTAGTACCATTACATGTCCGTAGATGTCACCCAGGTCACTCCAAACGCTCGTTTTGAGGTGTTTAACCTTGTTGGAGTGTAATGTTCCATATAATTAGTGATTGTAAATATAATAAAATATATATGGACATTATTTCATTTTACATAGGGAAATTGCGAGTAATCAAGCCCCGAACCAACGTTTAGTGTCCGAAACCGTCGCATTTCCTAGCCTGGTGAGTTCATACCCCTACCCCTTTTCATTGTTTTTAACTGTTTTCAGGGGGGGCACACAAGCAAAGTACAAGGGTTTCTTGTACTCAAAACTTATTTTTGTGTGTGCGTTTCACATTTCATATGCTTTTAACACTGATATACACAGCTGATAACCGTATGAACATGCAGATCACGTAACATATTATTTGTGAAATGGGTTTTATAAACTGTTATGTTTTATATATTTCACAAATGGTTTTCCACATTTTATCAGTTAAAAGCATGACATTAGAACACTTGAATATACAAATTGTACACTGTTTTTCCTCGATAACACTCCACAGAGATACGCGAGTGGAGGATTATCATATTATTACTAGTAAATTTGTTATTCCTATATGATTGGAGACACGTCCTCGGTGAACACTCCACAGAGATACGCGAGTGGAGGACTACACCCATAACCAGAATCTCTGGGATTTAGAGAGCGTGACTTGAGTGTATAGATCTATACGGGGCTGACTACCCCACACCTGGCTGGTAGCTACAGCCGAACCGAAATTATTTAAGGGTGACGAAAGTCATAAGGATGTGGACTACTTATTGCCACTTGTTTAGTCTATCGTATGGTTATGGAACTCGCAATTAGGATAACAGAGATTTACTGATAGTAATAATGAACAACTCTATACACCTCATAAGATAACCAGGTTTTGGTATACATCTTTCACATTGGAAATCAACATTCAGGAAAGTATGGGACTTTCCTGGGGAAAACATTGAACATAACCACGTTTTACAGAATACATCTTTTACATTGATAACCAACATTCAGGAAAGCATGGGGCTTTCCTGGGGAACGTTTACATAACTAGAAAAGTGTAACAAACCGGATAACTTTAGATCTTTTACAATTGGTAAAACACAATCAGGAAAGTAAGGGACTTTCCTGGGGATACATTGGTACATAACCAGAACAGTATAACAAACCAGATAACCTAACTGTACATTTTCACAAGAGTAAACGTGTTTTCAGTGTACAACTATACTTTACATGTTGAGAACAAAAAGCAACCTTTTTAAGAAAATATGGGATTTTCTTGGTGTGTATAACATTTTCAGAAACAGAAAGAAAAACTCGAACATTTTCACAAATCACAAACCGCTTATGAACTCACAAGCGTTATGCTGATTTTCAAACCGCTTGTGTTCTCAGGTCAGCATTAGAACAAGTACCCGAAGATCATTTTGTTCCATGTTGGAGTGCGCAGAAGACCAATTCGTTTTGTTATTATATACTATGTATCACAACTGTACAACTTTGATTTTGAAACAATTGTAAAACTTTTCAATATGTAATGTAATGGTTGCTTTACTTTACTTACTATGTGCATTGGATTTGATACTCAACGTGGAGTCAACCCCGAAAATGTTTCCGCCTTCGGTTTTCGGGATGTGACTATATATATATATATATATATATATATATATATATATATATATATATATATATATATATATATATATATATATATATATATATATATATATATATATATATATATATATATATATATATATATATATGATTAGGTTTCGGTGACAACTCAAAAAGTTATGAGGATTGCGAGGACAATTCTCATTCATCTATTTCATCAAGGAGCATAAATGTCAAGTTATTCTTCTTCTCCTTCTCTACTATTTTGATATGAAATCATCCAATTGATTGGGATTCCGCACCATCAATTGGATATAATTGATACACAAGCAAATTTGGGGACTTACAATTGGTATCAGAGCTTGGTTGTATCAATCAATTTTTTTTTCAGATCTGGAGCTTATTTGATCTCATTTTGAAGAGATTTTTGAGTTTTTGGATAGACTTGGTAGAATTAGAGGGGTGTCTTCTTTGCGTTTTCCTAAAAACGAGTTGTTGATCGAGTTTTGGAGCAAAAAAATGTGAAAAAATGCTGTTTTTCGTCAACAACAGCGATTTCCAAAGTGTTTTCGGTCTTTGGAGGGCTTTTGGTCGGATTTTCAATCCGAGATTTCGGCCGGATCGGAGTTTTCGGTCCAAGCTTTCAGTCAGGTGTTCGGTCCGAGCTTTTGGTCCGAGGTTCACAGCGTTTTCGGTCTCGCTTCGGATCCACGGGTCAACTTCGCTGTCGGCTCAACAGCGCTTTCAGACTCGTCCTCGGATCAGGGCTTTATTATAAAAAGGAGGTGGATTCGGAGGTGTCGAGGTTCGAACTCGGGACCTCTACTTCACAGCACCACACCTTAACCAACTCGTCTAGAAAGCTCTTTATGTCATTCTTCCGAAATTTAAAATATAGCTCGTCCTTTTCGCATCTAATTTCGCAAATTGACAATTTCAGCCCAAAAATCAATATCCTTTTATTTTAAAATCCGTTTTCTCCCAAGAAAATTTAGTTTTTAATTTTGACTTTATTTTTAACTTTTGACTTTAAAAGTTGACCATTGACTTTTTTAAGTTTGACTTATTTTTAAAGTTTAACTTTTAAGGTTAACTTTCTCGGTTTTTAAGTTAAAGGGCAATTAAAAAAAAAGGAAAAGAAAAGAAAAGAAAAGAAAATGAGTTTCACATCAATTCAGGTAAATGAATTCGGCTGCTCTCCATCTTGTGTTAAAACTATTAAATTTTTACGAGAATCAATAGATTTAATCAAGAGAGATAATGAGGACATAAAATATGAGATGTACACTATTAGGAAAGAACAGAAACCCTTAAAAGCACAATTAGAATCCAAAATCAAGGATTTTCAAAAGCTTCAACAAGATTACAGCAACAAGTGTGAAAATTACGATCACATTAAGAAAAAACTTGTTGCTGTAATTGAAGAACTCGACGCTTTGAAAATAAAGTGTGGAAAAACAGATGTTAGTTTCAAAAATTACACTGCGTCAAGTAAGACATTCGAGTCCTTATTTGAAAACCAATTAAAATTCAAATATAATCAAAACAAGGGTCTAGGGTATGATAGTGTTCCTCCACCTTTCAATCATAACTATATATCCATACCTTTGACTTAGGAAGAGATTGATCGAGAACCATTTATGGTAAACGGTAAACCAGCTGTTGAACAGGCAACTGAGGGTGTTGAGCTGAACGATACTAATGCTTCTACATCATCTGCAGGTAAAGTAACAGAGGATGAGAACAAGGACAACACCATTGAACAAACCAACATCTCCTTGAACTCTGAATCTGTTGCTTCGAACTCAGCTGTTTCTGATCAACCTACTGTTGAGAAATATAGGCCTCCAAATCAAGCGAAACCGAAGGCTTGCTGTAAGTGTGCATGTGGGAACAACCAGAGACAAAGCAAGGACACGCCACCAGGGGCAGGAAGAAACAACTTCCTAGTGAAGAAAAAGACATGCTTTCACTGTGGAACACCTGCACACATTGCCAGAAATTGTCCTAATCACGCATACGTTCCCTACTATGCACAAGGATGGCAAAACACGCCAAGTGGGAGATACTTCAAAAGAAACCCTTCCAGGTGACATTCAGATAATGGTGACTGGAACGCGCAAAAGGCCAAGAATCAAACCCACAAGGCAAAGAATCCAAATCCCAAAGGCAAGAGGAGAATGTCGGCTAAAAAGGAAAATTCAAGAGATGCTCCAGTGCAACAAAGACCGGTTAGGTCAAAGTCATCTCGGCAACCGACATCAAGTTCAAAATCAAGTGACGAGGCACCCATCCGCTAGAATAAGAAATGGGTCAAGCCCAACTACATATGCGTTCCGAAGGTCTAATCTCCCATATCTTCTAATGACTCTAATATTTCTTCATCTTCTATTTGTGATAAGCAGGAGATATCATGGGAGAGAGTACCTTGCAAGGATGAAAAAGGTCAACCTAGTTTCAAAATGGATTGGGTTCCAAATACCAATTGATCTCGCTCTGTGTCGGAGCAGCTATGGAGGCATATCATCAAATTTCGGTTTGTTGATAGTGGTTGTTCTAGGCACTTGATAGAAGGCATCTCTCAACTGTACAACATTCAGAACTTAGTTTGAGAGTATGTGTCCTTTTGCGGGAAAGGAGGAAAGGAAGAGATCACAAATGGGGTTAGTGCTTAATGACATGAAGAATTTTGGGATCTGTTCTGAGATTATGCGTGCTGTTCTCAAGCCTTCTGGATGAAAATTCAATCGGTGAATTACGGTTTGCGTTTTCTTCTCTATACTTCTGAGTTTATCTTACTCTGATTCGTTTTAAAGACAATTTTTCTTTTTCTTAATAGTTTTTCGTTAGTAGTTATTATTGGGAAGTGATATCAAGAATGTGATAACAGGCAGTCCAAACCCGTGTAAGGGACTGAATCTGAATTGTCTGGACTCTGTGCTCAATGTCATGGTAGGAAAGAAGGATTTGACAGTGTGGATTTAGATAGGAATGTTTGGACTAACCATACGATGCTCGGGTATATTTAGCAGTGAGATAAACATGGGAACCCACGAGATACACTAAATTAATATGCATCTAGAACTGTGGCTTAAGTTTTCCTTGATGTACGGACTTATGTCCTTAATTCTGGTTCTAATAGGGCGACTGGGGGGTTCTGATAAAGTAGGTCTATAGGAAATTATTTTCTTGCTTTCTGTGTGTTAGTCATATGTTGCTTCCTCTTCGTGATTGGAAGAGATCTGACCTGGAATGCAACATATGCAAATCTATTTCTATGCATCTTCCATATGTATAAAATTCTTTCTATCTGTTAGCCATATGCTATCCCCTCTACGTGATCGGAAGATCCGACCTAGGACACAGCATATGCAACATTCTATCTCTATATCCCTCTATCTCTGTTAGTCATATGTTGTCCCCTCTGCGCGATTGAAATATATCCGACATGGGACACAACATATGCACCTATTTCTAAATCTAACTTCCTCCTTAATAATTGTTTACTCACTTAAAGTAAGGAGTCCTTAGGAAGTTCTTGATAACTGTTGGGCTGGAGATAGTTTTGATGTTGCGTCTTTTGGGCTCGTTAGTTTAGCCTTGTATTCTCCGGTTTGGGCCGGTCCAACCGAGAGCCTTTTATGTATAGTATTTAAGTTAATGCTTGCATGCATATTAGGAAAAGATTGCAGAGTTTTACGATATAGCGATTCATCAAGAGTATTATATTTTCCTGTAATCGTTCTTGTAATCTTCTAATCCTTTAAAGTTGATGTTCTTAATCGAGCTCTTCTAAGGATTTTATTTAATCATTCGACACGTTTGATTCAAGCTGTTTTGTTCTTATTATTGCGTTTTTACTCTTTCTTATTCATATACTTGTTCAAGATCTAATCGATCTTCATAGATTAAAAGTTGTTTTAATCCCATCAATTGGTATCAGAGCAGGAGGCTGTGTAATCGATACACATCTTTTCTGTGAAAAAGATTTCCATTAGGGTTTTCCGCAATCATTGATATTTATTGAGCCGTCATCTTAATTGACGTATCTTAATATTTATTGTTTTGCCCTAATCTGCTTTATTACAAGTCTGATCTTTGAACAGGTTTTTACGATCATAATGGACGCGACGCAATCAAACCCTATTAATATTTCCAACAGCATTGGTTCGACGACAAAGATTCCAATCTTATACACCCATGACTATGAAGTATGGGCGCATCATTTTGAAGATTACGTGATTAGATCGGAGGACAATGGTTTTCTCATATGGGAAGCCATCATCAATGGACCGTTTTCTCATTCTGCAACATCCAGAATCATTAAGACGCAAAAAGAGTACAACGATCTGCTTAAGGACGTGACGAATATTGCGCAAGATGAAAAAGATAAATTCCAGTGCAATATTAAGGCACTAAGGTTGATCAGATTCGCCCTTCAGTCCGACACATTCAGACTGGTCAGCTCATGCACTACGGCGAAGGAGGTGTGGGATAGACTTCGCGAACTGTATTCCACAGACGAAGATCTTGAACATTCTATCCAAACCTTGCTTCTATTTGAGTTTGGAGAATTCAGGCAAGGGGCCGAAGAAACGGTGACCCAGACGTTTGATCACTTCAATCATCTTCTCAGCAAGATGATCAAACACGACATTGAAAGGAAGCTCATCGAACAAAAGGTTACTTTCTTGAACGGACTGAGATCTGAATGGAGAGCAGTAGTTTCCACAGTCAAAGCCCATGAACAGTTTAAATCATACTCTTTGGCGAAACTGGTGGGTATTCTAAAGTCCCAAGAGAAGATTGTGGTTCAAGAGAAGAACGTTGTTTCTAGTCTTGGTTCGTTGGCCCTCCTATCTAAAAGTAAAGCCGTGATGGAGGATGAAGAGCTCAACTTGGAAGAGTATGACCTCACAACTGAGGATTATGCCATGATGGTATCCAATCCTAAGAGGTTCATAAAGAAGAGATTCCCCAGCAACAAAAACCGAAACTAGCAGGGGAGTTACAGCTCTGAAAAGGCAAACAATGAACCGAAGGCTGAGGAGCCCAAGAAGGAACCGAAGGCAGATGGCAATTCTGGAGTAAGCTGTTTCTACTGTGGGGGCAAGAACCACTATGCTAAGGACTGTGTTCTTAAGAAGATGGCTGAAAAGGACGATGGAAAGGATGAGGAAGCCGTGCTGCAGAAGAGATTGGATGAGTTGAGAAAGAAGAAGTCTACCGCTAACCCTTCTATTAATGCTCTTATTGTGCAGGGTTCGGTTAATGACGGTGAGTTCGGTAGCACAGAAGTTTGGTCTACTGACTCAGAAGACGAAGAAGTGAGGAAGCCTACTCATGGAAAGGCTTGTATGGCTCAGGAGGAAAGCAGTGGTGGAAAATGCTTCATGGTGTCTGGCGTATCTCAAATGAGGGGATACAATACCGATGGAGGAAGCAATGGACCGAAGGTGCAGGAGGATATGTGCTTTACGGCCAAACCACTCAGCCAACAGTTCAATGAGCCCGATGAACTGATAAAGAAGGTACAATCTGTTTTTATTTCATCTAAAGTACCATCATCCTCATATGAGAAAGAACTAAAAAATGTTAATACAAGAATTTCTCATTTAGATAGTAGCTTAACTCAAACTCGAGTCACCAATTCTAACCTGACTGATCAATTAAGCAGGGTGGCGTCGAAGAGTGAGGAGCGGCGAATGTGGATTGAGTTAAAAGAGTCGGAATTAGTTAAAGTCAAAGACGAAAACATTTATTTGCAGAGAGATAATTTAAAATTGTTAAAACAACGAAATGTTTTTTGTTTAATTGCTAAACGCTTATATTCCAATATTACTCAACTTCACTTAGACTGTGAAATAGGCCAAAAGATCCATCGCATGATTTTGCCCTTCCTAGAGTTTAAGGAGGATGAAATCGATGCCGAAGCCTACAATTGTGAGAGTGTGATATCGTCTGATGATGTCAATCCAACCTATATGTATGGACTGGACAAAATTGAGTCCTTCATCAAATCCAAAGACCACAAGGACATGCTCAAAAATCTTTTGGACGAAAATGACAGACTTAAACTGAGAACCGAAACCATGCAAAAATTTGACTCTCTAAACGCCAACGTAAGCTCAGAAAATAAAATCGATGTTGAAAATGCATCTGAGCTCAACGAGGACGAAAACATGAGTGAAATTTCTGTAGAGGATACGGTTGACTGCTCAGAATTTGTTAAAAGCGAAACTGAAAACCACAAAAATCTTATTTCTGAAAATTCTGTGGAATTCGCTAGATTGTCCCAACAAAAGTCCCCGAAATTAGTAGAAAAAGTTGTTGTGTATCAAAAGGTCAGGACCACTCCGAATCAGGTGTACAAGGTGACTGGAGTAACCGAACGTCAAACAGCTGAACTCACAGCTATTGTTAACGAAGACAATGCTGATGGCTATGATGAGTACTTTTGGGAAGCTCCTATTGATAATGGAAACGAAACCGTTGGCCTATCTGAAAGAACCTCCTGGATGAGAAAAGGGAGATACACTCCGAATCAGGTATACAAAGTGACTAGAGTAACCAAACATCAAACAGCTGAACTCATGGCTATTGTTAACGAAGACAATGTTGATGGCTGTGATGAGTTCTTCTGGGAAGCTCCTATTGATAATGGAAACGAAACCGTTGGCCTATCTGAAAGAACCTCCTGGATGAAGAAAGGGAGATACATACCTGAACCCTTGAACAAGCCTGATAATTTCAGTGAACCAAGCACCAGTGGTACAAAAGATATTCCTCAAAAGGTTGATCGTTCAGCAAAAGAAGACATTCCTTCAACACCAACAGCTCGAAGTGAAACTTCATCAGATACTTCTTCCACTTCCTCAAGGCAAACTGAATCTTCTTCAGATATTCCCTCTGCTCCCTCGGCTCAAAGAAAAACTCCTGAAGTTCAAAAGGAACCAGCCAAGGTGACAACAAAAACGAAAGCGAACGTTCATCATCAACCTAAGCAGATGAGGGATAAGAAGATAGAAAGGAACCAAAGATACAGGAAAAACCTTTCTGAAAGAAAACAATTCTGGCACTCCCAAAATGCATACTATTCACACAAAGACAAAAATCTAAAGTATGAAGACAATCCTGTAAGAAAGCCTGAAAGTTCCAACAACCGAAAGCCAAGGTTCGGTTCGCAAGAAAAGAACAACCGAAAGCCAAGGTTCGGTTCGCATGAAAATACCAACCGAAAGCAAAGGTTCGGTTCTGAAAAGGATTTCAACCGAAACCGAAGGTTCGGTTCCCAGAACAACTCCAACCGAACTCAGAGATTCGGCTCAGAAGTCAAAAGAAAACAAGACTCGAAGGTCAGCCCCTCTAATGATCAAAAGCAAAAGGGTCACCTTGAGTCATCAGCCAGGAAGTCCTCCCCATCCAAATTCTCTCGTTCTAATTCTTCTCATTCTTCTACTACCACTTACTCATCTTCATCTTACTCCAAAGCTAATCTCGCATGCTCTCAAAAATCTTATTCTTCAGCAGAACAGAAGGGAAAGCAGAAGGTCGATGAATCCAAACCTGAGTCCAAAGCGAACAAACCCAATCCTAACAAAATAAAAGTCTTTACCATTAAAAAGAAAGATGAAACAACTCTAATAAAACGAACATATCTAGTTGACATCTCTCTTACTATTTCCGTTCCCATGAAAAGCTCACATGGACCCAAGAAACTTTGGGTTCCTAAATCTGCTTAACTTTTGCAGGTTATCAGTGACGAGCAGTTTGACGAAGAATGGTACATCGACAGTGGCTGCTCGCGTCACATGACAGGGAGGAAAGAGGAGCTCAGGGAATACAGATCTCTTACAAATGGTGGCAACGTTAAGTTTGGAAATAACTCTTTCGGCACCATAAAGGGATATGGGATGATAACGAATGATGATTTTACCATAAGGAAGGTGGCCTATGTGGAAGGACTTCATCTCAGCTTGTTGGAGGTACAGGTCTCAAAGTTTCATTCGATAATGAAGGTTCTGAAATCATAGAGAAAAAGACAAAGAAAGTGATTCTAAAGTCAGAGCGAAAGGGTGAAATGTTTCCTCTGAACATGAAACCCATCAAAGGAAACCCAGCCATATGTCTGCTATCAAAAGCTCAATGCGACGAAAGCTGGTTGTGGCACAGAAGACTCTGTCATCTCAATTTAAAAGATATCAACCGACTTGTCACTGGAGGTCATGTTAGGGGTCTTCCATTGCTCAAGTTTGACAGAGAGCATTTATGTGCTGCATGCGAAATAGGAAAGCAGAGTCGTCAAAGTCACCCATCTGTAATTAACACAAAAGTTGTTGAACCACTCGAATTGCTTCACATCGATTTGTGTGGTCCTTCATCTATCGAAAGCATCGGTGGTAGCAAGTACATTCTTGTTATCGTTGATGACTTCTCACGATTTACCTGGGTGTTCTTTCTAAAGCTCAAATCTGAAGCGACTCAAAAGCTGAAAGTGTTTATCAAGCAAATTGAAGTCCAGCTCAAGAAGGTCGTTCGAAACATCAGGAGCGACAATGGTCTCGAATTCAAGAACAGGGAGTTTGAAGAGTTTCTTGCAGAAAAGGGAATTAGTCATAATTTCTCATCTCCTTACACACCACAACAGAACGGAATAGTTGAAAGACGAAACCGATCCTTGTGTGAAGCTGCCCGAACTATGCTAAGTTTCGCTTCCTTACCTCTTTATTTTTGGGCTGACGCTATTTCTGCTGCTTGTTATACACAGAACAGGTCCTATCTCAACAAGCGTTTCACACTCACACCTTATGAGATAATAAATAACAGAAAACCCAATGTGAAATTTTTCCACGTGTTTGGCTCAAGGTGTTTCATCTTTAACTCTAAAGAACACCGCAACAAGTTTGATGTCAAAGCCGACGAGGGAATCTTTCTGGGTTACTCACTTACATCCAAGGCGTACAGGGTCCTAAACAAACGTTCAAGAAGGATTGAAGAGACGTACTATGTGACCTTCGATGATAACTATGTCAAGAAGCTACTGGCCATAGAAGACACTACCAGGGAAATCTTTCCTCAAACTGGCCAAGTCACAATCTCAATCGCCAATTTGTACGAGAATTTTCTGGAACTCTTTGACGAACCGGAAAAAGCATCTCTCTCAGAAGCAGGTGCAGCTGACAACAAAATAGATCATATGAAGCAAATTGTCGAAGATGCTGCAAGAAGAATGCATGAAGGAGAATCACCCACTGATGAATCTCCAACCAATAATGCTTCAGTCGAGGGGGAGCCAAGTACTCAAGTCGAGGGGGAGCCAAGGTCTACTTCTTCAACCGAAGGTGCCTCTCCAACCAAAGATGTCCCTCCAAACGAAGGTGCTTCAACGCATGAAAATCCAGCACCACAAGAAACCCCTGAACCTCATGTTTCTCAAGACTCATCAATCGAGGGGGAGCATGATGACATGACGCTTGATTACGATAGCCAATCTGAGCCAGAAGAGATGATCAACGCTGAACTAGATCCAACCTTCGATCTGAATTACCCTCCTCTTACAAAATGGACCAGAGATCATCCTATCTCTCAAGTAGTTGGTGATGTATCTGAAAAGGTTCTGACCCGATCTCAACTGAAGGCAAAACAGACATCCTTATTTTCAAAGGTTGAGTTTTGTATGTTTAACTCATTCGTATCAAAAGTTGAACCGAAGACAGTGAACACTGCCCTCGATCACTCTGATTGGGTTCAAGCAATGCAAGACGAACTGAACGAGTTCGAAAGGAACAAAGTCTGGCGCCTCATTCCAACTCCTCCAGATGCTTCGGTTGTTGGTCTCAAATGGGTCTTTAGGAACAAAATGGATAAGGAAGGTAATGTTATAAGGAACAAGGCTCGTCTGGTGGTCAAAGGATACTGTCAGGAGGAAGGGATAGATTATGAAGAGACGTTCGCTCCAGTAGCTAGGCTAGAATCTGTTCGAATATTTCTGGCCTATGCTGCTCACAAAAACTTTGAGGTTTTTCACATGGACGTTAAATGTGCATTTCTCAATGGAGAACTCGAAGAAACTGTGTATGTGGAACAACCTCCTGGGTTCGTGAACGAAAAGTATCCAAATCATTGCTATATTTTGGATAAAGCTGTGTACGGCCTCAAACAAGCTCCGAGAGCCTGGTATGAAACGCTTACAAAATTTTTAAAGATGTCTAAATTCAAACAAGGTTCAGTTGACCCAACCTTCTTTCGCAAAAAGGAAGGTAACCACCTTATGATAGTTCAAATTTATGTCGATGACATCATCTTTGGCTCTACGAATCCCAGCTTGACAGCTGAATTCAGAAAGTTGATGGAGACTAAGTTTGAAATGACCTCAATGGGTCCTATTAATTTTTTCCTTGGTTTAAATATAAGACAGGGACCCGAAGGCATCTTTATCAATCAGGAAGCTTACACGAAGACTCTCCTCGCGAAGTTTGGAATGATGGGAGACTCAAAGGTCAAAGTCCCAATGGCATTCGGCACCAAACTTACCCCTTCACTAGATAAACCGGCTGTCGATATCACGCTCTATCGTCAAATGATAGGCTCTTTGATGTATCTAACTGCTAGCAGGCCTGATATCATGTTTTCTGTGTGTTATTGTGCTCGATTTCAGGCTAACCCACGCGAACCTCACATGCTGGCAGTGAAGAACATCCTACGCTATCTCAAGCGAACCGCCTCCTTAGGTCTATGGTATCCATCCAATTCAGGCTTCTTCGTTCAAGCCTATTCTGATGCTGACCTTGGAGGATGTGGACTCGACCGTAAAAGCACAACTGGTGGCTGTCAATTTCTTGATGGGAAATTGGTCAGCTGGCAATCCAAGAAACAAACATGTGTGTCGCTGTCTACTGCCGAAGCGGAATATATTGCCGCTGCATCCTGCACATCACAAGTGATTTGGATCCAGAGTCAACTTCGAGACTATGGACTCAATATGAAGAAGATCCCTCTATATTGTGACTCTGAAAGTGCAATTAGGATCTGTCATAACCCAGTGCAACACTCTAAAACCAAACATATAGCACTGAGGTATCACTTCATCAAAGATCATGTGGAAGATGGAAATGTCGAAGTTCACTTCGTAAGAACCACTGATCAACTGGCTGACGTCTTTACCAAAGCTCTTCCAGAAGCATCATTCAATAAAATATTGCAAGGGCTAGGAATGATGGAATCAGAGTCAGTACCTCACACTACCTCTCAACCTCAAACGTAAGAAGCGAAACCAACCGAACGTTCGGGTTCGGTTCAACCATCTCACTCGCTCATCACTTCAAAGGTAGTTTTTCTGTGTTGTATATTTCTTGTGCAAAATTTGTTTTTCTTTGTGTAAAAAGTTTTTCCAAATTGCATATCTAAACTCCTTGGTTTCTTAAAAATTTTCCAAAACCGAAACCTCCAGAAGGTTCGGGTTCGGTTTTTCAAAATTTTCCTGAACCGAAACCAACCGAAGGTTCGGGTTCGGTTTTTCAAAATTTTCCTGAACCGAAACCAACCGAACGCTCGGGTTCGGTTTTTCAACTTTTTCCCAACTGAAACCAACCGAACGTTCGGGTTCGGTTTTTCAATTTTTCCAAAGTTTTTTTTAATCGTATTTTTTTCTTTTCACTCTTTTATATTTTTTTAAGAATTATTTTTTTTAAATATCAAAACTCCAAAAATATTTTTTTTCTTTTCGTGTGCTCATTTGATTATGGGAATATATTTGATGGCTTACGTAAGTGTCCCTAGAAGCATGCTGCTGTATGTGTCCCAAGCCTCATAAGATTTTGAATAATAGCCTTCATGACCTGGTAAACACAAACCTTGTCTTCCCAATAAGGCTAACTCATTTATTCTAATCGTGAGCTACGTCACTCTCTTCTCACATGAGTTCAGAGTCTCCTGCTTGGTCCTTATTTTCGCAGCAGAGGTACTATGTTTTCTTTCACCATCCCCACTACACTTCTCCATTGCATTCGTCTCATCACTGTAACCCTTGAGACTCTCAGAAACTACCACTGAGGTTTATGGTTACACAACATCTGTGTTTATGATCTTAGTTTCGTGCCACTACGAGCTAAGTGAAACCCAAAATTCAACACCAACGAATTGACGGTGACCAATTAACTTGATCAAGTTTTCACCAATGAATTGACGAATGTACCTTCATGGAATCTCAATTTTTTTTTTCCTTTTGCATGATCCCAATGAAATTGTTACTTACCATAACATTTCTTCCCAAGGGATCAGTTTTAAATTTTTATCTGAGATTTCATATTAATCAAAGCCAGTACAAAATCAACTCCAACCTACTTGTTTAACAGACTACCCCGGTCTCACAAGTACTTTGTTCACTTTCTTTCTTATTTCAAGAATAGAATTGAGGAATCAAAGCGAAACCACCCTTAATTAGCCTAATTAAAAGAAGCCTTTCAACATTTCTTAATAAATGTTTGATCGTAATTCAACGAGATTCCACACTAACACTTTGAGGTCTCTCTTGACCTTGAAGGAAGAGATTTGTGCCTGGGATCATCAGTTTCGTGTCATTATTGACATCACAGATCATCCTAAAAAGAGTTGCTTTATTTCTTTATCTTTTACACTCTTTGCACGAAAATCCTAGATTTTCAAAAATTCCGTTACTAATTAATTTACAGGCTGGATTTTACTTTCTTGGTTCATTATGGAGCTGTGGTCAAAAACAATCCATGTGGCAATTTAATTCAAAAATGGCGTTTAAAAAGGGATAAGACGAAAGGTTGCTGACTCGGCGGGAGATTAAAAGGATTGAATTTCAAACAACAGTAAAAAGTAGGCGCGTGTGAAGGTGAAACGGCCGCGCTTTTACTGGCATTTATGGACGCGTGTGCGATTATCAAGCGTCATCTCTCTGGCATTAAACGCACGTGTGGAAATGGAAACGGTTTCTCTCTCTGAAACGGCGCTTGTTGGGTAGCGTGATCCTAGGAATCTGACACTCTCTCTCTTACGTGATCATCGCATAAAAGATATCAAACGATTTTTCTCTCTCCTGTCTCTCACTATAAAAGGCAGTCTACAACACTATTTACCTTTTTACTGCTTCCGGATTTTCTAAAGAGCAAAAACCTCCAAAGTACTTCACTGATCATCTTCTTCTCCAAACTTGCAACAATGGCTGAATCTTCATCTATTCATGCAACTTCTCAGATTCTTCCAATCCGTCCTCAGCAATGCCTAGTCATTGATTTGAATCCACTGGCGTATGATTCCTATATGTTGCCGGTCATCGAATGTCTTAAGTACTCCCAGCTTGCTCCTGCACTGTCACGAATTGAAACGGTGCCAATGGTGGCCTTATCTCAGGTCTACGCAACGGCTTACTATGACAAGGTCGTCGACAGGGTATTCTTCGAAGTGGCAGAACACAAGACGTCGATTTCTCGCCCCCGTTTCTGCACCATGTTAGGGTTTGCTGCTGACCCGTCGCGAGTTCACCCGGAGATGATTCCGGTTGGGATGTTGTACAACATGTTTTACAACATGGGCTACACAGAGGTTCTCACCTCCGTCGCCAAGTTTAAGAAGTCCTGCCTACCGCCCCAGTGGAATGGATTATTTACAGTTCTCTTCAAGGGACTGTCAGAGAGATGCTCAGGATCTGACGGTGCAAGTCGTCTTTTCCTATCGATTATGTATGGGGTGTACAACGGGATAAACTTGGACTATGGGTTTGTCCTTTGGCAACAACTGATTCAGAGCCTCTCTTCCTCTTCCCGACACTCTGAGGTGTCGTTGGCCCGGTTCTGGATCTTGATCACAAGATGGGCCATGGAAAAGTTTAATGTTTCAACCGCCGATGGTGCATCGATGTCTTCTATTGGTACGTTTCATACCAAGAAGATCATCGTATCCGATGCATCAAAATTCTCATTCATTGGCTCTATCCCGGAGTCGATGTATGATGATGTGCCCGCCGATAGCAGACTGATCAGGACGATCAAAGAGTTTAGGCCAACTGGTCCGAGGGAACTGACACCGGACATGCTGCGATCGATTCATGATGCCGACAAACCGGTGGCCAGGGGCAAAAAGGGTGACAAAGGGAAGCAAGTGTCTAAAGCACCAAAGGGACCTTCTCCCAAAAAGCGAAAACAACCGAAGGCTGCTTCATCCCCACAGCCGAAAAGGAGGAAGACCCAACCGAAGCGAAAGCTCGTTATTCCCTCCTCATCAAGCGAATCCGAAGGTGGGAGTTCGGAATCTGAAGGATCACAAGGAGACGAATCTCCTCAACGAGGCAACACACCCCCTCGTTCCCCAACCCTGGAGATGGAACTTCATCAATCCCCAGTTCCTTCACCTCCACCCACAATACCTATTTCCATTCCCACCATAAACCCCACTATACCCCCAACCTCATTCCCTATAACCCCACCCATATTCACCACATCAACCGAAACACCACCTGTCACCGAAACCCCTCCTGTAACCGAACCTCCACAAACCGAAACCCATACACCACCACCACCCGAAACTAACCCCCCACCCACTCAACCTGAACCAACCAAACCCATAACACCCCCAGCTTCACCACCACCTCAATCTCCAGAAGATGCCTCCGATGGCGACGATCAATACCTTGGTGGTGATCACATGAATTTTGACTCGGTCTACTATAGTCCGTTTCAAGTTCAGAGTGATGAGGAGGATGATGCTCCAGTGACAAAGAAGCATCTTCGCGAGCTTAACGAGAAGGTTGATCAACTTCTCGCATCCTCTTCCAATCAGCAGTCATCTTTATCTGAAGCTACCCTTAAGAAGATAGTTGATGCCTTCTCCAGGGCTCAACATGATTCAGTGGCCTCAGCAACTGCTGCGATAGACGCCTCCACCCGAGCCTGTGAGGCTGCGACCGAAAAAGTCGATAAACTATTCTCCGACGCTACTGTCCTGTTAACATCTTTGCAGGAAAGCGCCGACGCCACAAAGACAACTCTGGAACCGATTGTTCAGCAATTGGCCAAGTTCGTCTCGACGGAGTTGACTTCGTTCGCTACCCTCAGACAAAATCTCAGCGACGACAACTCGGCACTCCGTGCCTCCATTGATGCCCGCCTGGCAAAGCTACAAGAGGATCTTGCAGCTGAGAACTCTCTAATGGACGTTTTGGAAAGTAAAACAACTGCCCTAAAGGTGAAGAGCACACAACTTTCCAACTCTCAAGAACAATTGGAAGCTCTTCGATCCGAGAGGGAAGTCATAAAGACGTGTGTTTCGGATGTCCACGCAGCTCTATCCAACATCCTGGAAGCACACGACCCCATCCTTAATCATTCGGTGAGGCGCACCCTCGCTGAAAAGCTCTCCCCGACCATGGACCTTTTAAGCAAAATTGAAGGCCTACCGAGTTTCTTGTCCATTCCGAAACAAGGGGGAGATGAGAAGAAAGGATCGAAACCACCTCCTTCCTCCAAAGCTACTCACACCACCGAACCACCCCCAACTGGTCATGCCTCGGGTTCGGGTGTGAAGAACAAGGGCAAAAACATAGCAGAGGGAGGAGATGAAGATGAAGATGAAGACAAAGAGACCATTGTTGACTTGTTAAAAAGAAAGAACAGTCGCAATGCTGAAGATGATGCCAGTCGTGTGGCGCGTGAGGCTGAAGAAGCCGAACGAAAGCAAAAAGAAGCCCACGATCTCCTTGAGAGCCGAAGGTTGCTCTTCCCTGCCTGGACCAGGGATCGTTTGATAAAAGAGGCCATAGAGACTCCAAGCATACTATGGCTCGAGCCGGTGATATCGTTCGACTGCAACAACACCATCGATTCGCAGTTCAATATGCCGCTGACTCGAAAGGCGTTCATCTTCCACGCCTTCTCTAACATTTTTGAAGTCCCGCATTCGAACGATGAGCTTGACAGGGAGCTTATTGACTTCTACCTGGAGGCCGCTCGCCCTCAATACCTTACATGGAGCGCCCAGAAGATTGTTAATGTTCGGGTGCTGAAGCCTTTTGCCGTGGGGAGATTTACAAATGTCAAGTTCAAGCTTATCCGAGGATCTGCAAGAACTGCTCACATCATCACCCTGGCGGATCTGCCCAATCTGAATCCTCATGATTGGATAGTCTTGTACAATATCCTGCTGAGAAATGAATCTGAATATGGTCCGATCTTAGACCATGTCAAAAGGATGTTGGCTTGCTACATCATGGAGGTTGCCCAAATGGATCAGGAGGTCGCCACTGTTTTCAAAAAGAAACCGAAAGTAGCACCAGTGGGATCGGCCAGTGATCTAAACACAATGCAAATGGGTAAGATAGATCCGAGGCGAAACTCTGTGATGTTCACTAGAGCCGAAGGACAGAAATGTCTCTTCGCTTTAGCTGACAAACATCTTTACACCACAACTTGCTTGGAGCACGTCTTATCAATCGTCAAGCGGTGTAAAGACAATTCGGCTGATGACATCAAGTACTTCAATGATATGATCAATTGGTACATCCGGTTTAGACAGACCATCCTCTCCATAACCAAGTGTCTGTTTAGCACCGTGAAGAAGAAGGTACCAGCTTCAGCTGCCGGCCCAAGTAAGAAGTGAAGGTCTCGCTCCAAATTGACGCAAAGGGGGAGATTGTTGGGCTAGAGATAGTTTTGATGTTGCGTCTTTTGGGCTCGTTAGTTTAGCCTTGTATTCTCCGGTTTGGGCCTGTCCAACCGAGAGCCTTTTATGTATAGTATTTAAGTTAATGCTTGCATGCATATTAGGAAAAGATTGCAGAGTTTTACGATATAGCGATTCATCAAGAGTATTATATTTTCCTGTAATCGTTCTTGTAATCTTCTAATCCTTTACAGTTGATGTTCTTAATCGAGCTCTTCTAAGGATTTTATTTAATCATTCGACACGTTTGATTCAAGCTGTTTTGTTCTTATTATTGCGTTTTTACTGTTTCTTATTCATATACTTGTTCAAGATCTAATCGATCTTCATAGATTAAAAGTTGTTTTAATCCCATCAATAACCAGGGCATATCGGGAAGTGGGGAACACGTTCTAGTGCAACTAAAATTGAACCATTTAGAGGTTTTTTTCTAGATCTCGCTGCTTAATTTAAGTGGACAACAATATTCGTGGTCGTCGTCAACTAAATGATTTATTTAGAAAAAAAATTTCGATATCATTTGTGTTTAAGTGGATCACAATACCAGCATTTGACCAGATCTATTCATGAAGGTGAAGGTACTGATAAACGAGTTCAGACTGTCTCACAACTTTGATCCCAAATATTTTTGTTTCTGTTAAATTTGTTCATAGTTTTCCTCTATGCACAAATTTAGGGGCAGAATTAAAAAAATATATTAAAAAATTCAAACAAAAAAAAAATTCAAAAATCAAACAAAAATCAAAAAAATTCAAAAATAAAAGAAAAAAAAATAGAAAAGTAAAAATAAAAAAATAGTGTTATTTCTATTTTTTTTTTCAGAAAATATCAAAAATCCAAAAATATTTTTTGTGTGCTAATTTTTCTTTTAATTTTGTTTAGTCTTGAAAAGTGAATTCAAGTGTAGATGAGACTCATGGAGTTCGTATCGAGATTTCTAAGCCGAAGCTTCATCCGTGAGCATCGAAGAATTTTCATTTGAAGGAGCATGAAATGAAGATTATTCTTTAAACATTCAATCCGTCAACCCCAGAAGCAAGATGAAGCTGAAATTGAAGATTATGTCACGGATTGCATTGAAGCCTCCTCAATCAGTCTGCTGCTATTTTAAACCTGCTGAAGTGATCTAGAAGATTAGTTCTCTCGGATATTCTCTCTGAAGATTCTCAAGCTAAAAGCGCTATCTTTCAAGAATCAATATATAAATTTTCCTCACCTAATGTGCGTTCAATGTCAAATTCTCCAAAAATCCCAACTGTGACTACCCGAAATTTCCATTCAGTCAAACCCTAAAAGTCAACCACTTCGTATCATAAGTTAATGTAATTATTTCTTATTTTTAAGAAATATAAAGTTCGTTTGATTATTTTAATATTATTTTTAAACGAACGGGTAAAAGAAAGTGTCGTCTCGGATTTTGAATTTTAAAAACCGCAAACACTTCGCGTATTAGAAACACCCAACCAAACTTTTATGTTTTGGGTTGAGAAATCACCCAAAACCGTGAACTCATATCTATGTATGAGTTTACTCCCCAAAAAGTTAGTCATTTGTGTTTACTCCCCAAATGTCAAAAGAGTAAACTCCAAAAACTCTCTCAAATACCATCCAAGATTTAATTCCAAATCATCAAAGTTGTAAGTGTTCTAACCTTTTCAAGTTAGTAAAAAACTTAATCTAGTGTTTGTGCATCTATTCATCCATTCATTTATGTATTTTATCTAGAATTTCCATAACACCAAGAACACTAAGAACACATACTAAGTGTTCTTGGCCTTTTAAGTCAAATCAAACCTCCTAATAGTAAGTACTTCCATCCTTGAGTATTACTGATCTAGTATTACAATTAAACATCAAGAAAATTTGCCAAGAACACAAGGATATAGGTGTTTACGGTCCAAGGAGACGCTTGGACCGTAAACACCATAAATGACACCAAAGTGTGTCTAAGCCTCAAATCTAAGACCTAGTTGATGTATAAACCATCCTAGACATGTTTAAACCTTTCCTTATTGTGTTTAAACCTTGAAAAACATCAAAAACCAACAATCATAGGTGTTTACGATTTGGGGATCTCCCAAAACCGTAAACACCCTAAAGTGGGTTTAAGTTGGTCATTTTCCTTCCTTAGGCTTAGAAACTAGAACATACACTTACCTAATTGTGTTAGGGACTTGAAAACATGGCCTTACCCTTCTCCATAAGGGTTTACGGTATTAAACCCAAAGGAAAATGCCATGAGGCTGTAAACTCCTCAAAGGAGGTGTTTTGTTGCCCTAGTCCCTTCCAAAGGCCAAACCACTTAGTAGAATTGCTTCAAAAGGCTTGCTAAACCACAAAACAACACCTAGTCATTAGGACTAGAGTTTACGACCGTAAACTGTAGAGTTTACTGCCGTAAACTCTTTAAGTCATGACCACCAAAACCGTAAACTCCAAAGGAGTTTACCCTTGAACCCAAAACACCCTAGCTTTGCTTTGCTAACACTTGGATGCAATCCTTATGATCTTTAACACTTGAAACCAAGTGTTTTCATGTTCTAGAGTGTCCCAACTTATTGTATTAGCTATAATTTGGCTAATTAGTTATATATATTTTCATTATATGATAACTAGGCTCGTGCGTGTGTACAAGTCTTCATTTGTCACCTAGCACCGTACCTGACACTTCAATCCAATCCACTCACCACAAGTGAGTTCTGTAACAACGTAAATTTTCAAACAAATTTTTCATTTCGAAATATAGTATTTTTATTCCAAAACAAGGCATAAACATTTCAATTGTCATGTTAAGATTACAAGTCATCTAAATCCCAAGATCACAAAACATCCTTCAGTGTGTACAGATCACGCCGGCGCCTTCCCACGGTCCTCGCTAGTACCTGAAACACATACATAACAACTGTAAGCATAAATGCCTAGTGAGTTCCCCAATATACAACTTACGCACATACGCCTTTCCAGGACTTGACCTTCCGGTCCATGTGTCTCAGGGGACTTCCGTCCCTGCTGGGTAAACCTTCCGGTCCTACCCACGCCGACCTTCCGGTCCATAACACAACGCCTTCCGGCCCATAACATATTCCCCTTCTGGCCCATAACATAATGCCTTCCGGCCCATATCAAATATATCATACATAGCACATAAAACACACATATCACATATCATATCTGACCTTTCGGTCACACAGTCAAACCCTTCCGGGTACAATATAGTGAGAAGACTCACCTCGTGAATGTCGAAAGCTAACAATTCCCGAAGTCACTCGTACTCGATCCGCCGAGCTATAATCTTCCTATAACATCATACATCTCTTATTAACACTTTTATCTTCTAAGTTTGACTATCTCTAAGAGGTCAAACATAGGTCAACCCTGGTCAACGGTCAACGGTCAACCTGACCTGACTCGGCAAGTGCTAGGGCGACTCGGCGAGTCTAGACGTCCTCACCAGTTCTCTAAGATTCCCTTTCTACTCGTCGAGTATCCTCCTTGACTCGACGAGTTTCTCCTGGAAGAATCGCGGGGCCACCCCGACTCAACTCGCCGAGTCTGAAGAACAGCTCGACGAGTCCCAGTTAATCTTCAAGCTACTCGCCGAGTCTGTTCATCGGACTCGGTGAGTCCATGCCATGCAACCGCTCAAACTGCTTTCTAAGGTCAGAACTGCTCCGATCCTTCCTAGGTCTGGCCTTCCTAGACTCATTCATCACGTAAGGTCCCCATTTCGGTGCTCATAATACACCCCATGATTCATAATTTACATTTTGACCTAAGGCATAAGGATTCCAATCCAAAACCTCCATTGATTCCCGAAATGCTCAGGCATGGGACATTCTGGACCTCCAAAGGTCCCAATACAGAGTTCCAATCGTTTGGGGGACTAATGCAATACTCAATCTAGCCACAAAAGGGTTCAATAAACCCTAAATCCATATACACATCAACATAGAGGAATGTAACTCGAAATATTACCTGAATAACGTGCTCTCTGTGTCCCCAATCTACAGAACGTGGCTTCCCTTATTGTTCCCTCAACCAAAGCTTCTTCTTCCTTGCAAAACAACACCTCCAAAATCAACAATGGTCTTCAACCTTGCTCCAGGCACTTACAATCGATTTAGGGTTTCTCTCAGAGGACTAGGGTGGACAATGATGGCCAATAAGTCCCTCATATACGTCCCAAGCCTGAACGGTTAGGGTTTTCGCTAAACAGCGCAGACTTGCCGAGTCCATATCCGGACTCGTCGATTCCAGTCGCGAACCCGCGACCAGATCCGTGATCCTACTCGGCGAGTCTAGGCTCCAACTCGCTGAGTCCCCTCTTAAAACACCCCAAACATAAATATAACAATACCTGAAATTCCGGGCTGTTACAACTCTCCCCCACTAGGACTAGACTTCGTCCTCGAAGTCTCATTCTAAAAATAGTTCCGGATGCTGCTCCTGCATCTCACGCTCCGGCTCCCAAGTCATTTCCGATCCCTTCCGGTGTTGTCACCTCTTTGTTCCTCAGAACCTTGATCTTTCGATCCCTGATGGCCACTGGTCTCTCAGCATAATTCAAGCTCGCATCCACCTGAATATCCTCTAATGGAACCACTGCCGACTCATCGGCTATGCACTTCCTCAATTGCGACACATGAAAAGTGTCGTGGATCTGCCCCAACTCTGCTGGCAACTCCAAACGATAGGCTACCCGGCCTATCCTTGCAATCAAACGAAATGGACCAATATACCGGGGTCCCAACTTGCCCCTCTTCCTTAATCGAATCACTCCTTTCCAAGGAGAGACCTTCAGGAGAACGAAGTCGCCGACTTGGAATTCAAGCTCGGATCGGCGTCTGTCTGCATAACTCTTCTGTCGGCTCTGGGCGGTCAATAATCTCTGTCTAACCTGCTGAATCTGCTCTATCGTCTGAAGCACGATCTCTGTACTGCCCATCACTCTCTGCCCCACTTCTCCCCAGCAAATGGGGGTCCGACACCTCCTACCATACAACAGCTCAAAGGGTGGCATACCAATGCTCGAATGATGGCTGTTGTTGTAGGAAAACTCTGCCAAGGGTAAATACGCATCCCAGCTACCTCCGAAATCTAACACACACGCTCGAAGCATGTCCTCCAGCGTCTGAATCGTTCGCTCGCTCTGACCGTCTGTCTGGGGATGGTATGCGGTACTAAAATGCAATTTAGTACCCAGCTCCTCATGGAATTTCTTCCAGAATCTGGAAGTGAAACTCACATCACGGTCTGAAACAATCGAGATCGGCACCCCATGCCGAGATACCACCTCTCTCACATATGTCTCCGCCAACTTCTCCGCTAAAGAACTCTCACTGATGGCAAGGAAGTGTGCACTCTTCGTCAACCTATCCACAATCACCCAAATTGCATCGACTCCTCTGGCAGTCCTTGGCAATTTGGTGATGAAATCCATAGTGATCTGTTCTCACTTCCACTCGGGAACCTCCAATGGCTGCAACTTGCCATGCGGTCTCTGGTGCTCGGCCTTAACTCTACGGCAGGTCAAGCACCACTCAACGAACCATGCGACGTCCCTCTTCATACAAGGCCACCAATACTCTTTCCTCAAATCCAAATACATCTTCGTAGCCCCGGGATGGATCGAGAATTTCGATCGATGAGCCTCTTCCATCAACGTAATACGCGTACCCCCCACGAACGGTACCCAAATCCGAACCTGAAACGTCATAAGTCCTCGACCATCCGTAACGAACTTTGAAACCAAACCAACGACCCGCTCTCTCTTCTACATCTCTGGTCGCACAGCCTCGGCCTGTGCTGTCACACCCCCGAACCTGAACGGCGGAAATGTTCGGGGGCGGATGACTTCATGTGGTAACGTAACAAATGAATACATAGTAAAGAAAGCAATACAACCATCATATATATAATTGAAAGTTTACATTTGTCAAAAGTTACATGTTCAAAACTCAATTACAATATGATGTCAAAATACGAGATTAAACTGGCGCCGCAGCATCCCTTCATCAAAAACGAAATGAATACCTGAAATTACTGATTTCCTGGGACATACAAGTAATTTTGAAAGAGTAGATCAACATTTAAGCTGGTGAATTTCATAAGTATTTAAGTGACAATGTTTGAATGAAATGAAATGTTTTATCCTTGTTTGTTTGTGTTTAGAAAATCCTATATTTTCTACTAGTATAAAAGTAGCCTTCACTCAAGACCAATGTTTGTTTCCAAAATGTATGTAAGTGTAAAATAACCAATATGTTTGAAAACCTCGTAAATCAATGTGTTTTTAATACCCCTTGTGAGTTTTATAACCATACTATTGACTCGGAATGCCTATACACAACGTTCTTCAGGCGTTGGAATGTTATGACGTTTGTCACCCCAAACGGTGGACTGCAGCTAACAGTCAGGGCGCGGGTTGTCAAGCCCGTATAGATCTATACACAAACACCATGCTCCCCCTCCAAGGGATTCATGTATATAATACAGGACTTGAAATGTGTACTCGAACGTACAAGAAGTTAGTGTCTCACAAATCCGTGGTATAAAAACAGATCTACTTGTTAAAATGTTACGTTTGTTCTTGTATACGAAAGTAAACTTCTTGGAATGTATGTTTCTAGTATATATAAGTTAGAAATCTGTTCGTAAAACTATACCTATTATAGTTTTCAAAAAGTGTGTCTTGTTTGTTTAGAAATACTTAGAAAAAGAATCACTTGTTTAGAAAAAGAATCACTTGTTTATACATGCATTACAACAACTTTATATTTTAAAAGATAGAATGCTATTGTAACATATGTTATATATATATAAAAGTTCCTTAAAGGTTTATAAATCGCATGTGATTTGAAATTATAACAGCATATAAAAGAGTTTCATTATGTAACACACGATAATACTCGGGTGTTTTACTTGTAATCCCCCCCTTGAAAGCATATAAAAGTATTTAGAGTAATTAAAACGGTTGATTAAGGGGTATGAAACTCACTTGAAAGTTTTGGAGATAGCGAGATGGAAAACCGGGCAGAGTTTCGTCTCGGGAAACGGATTTTTCTCGGGATTCTCGGGAATCTCGGGAGTAAAATCGACCTTCGGGACTTGAGCCAAAAAGACCAGAACTTCGGGTTTGAATGGACACGGAAAACGAGGGAAAGTAGAGAGAGAAAGAGGAGAGAAATGAGCCCTTTCTTTGGAAACCCTCGCATCCTATTTATAGTAAGGCTGGTCTGCCTCGGTACGCGGGGCGTACGCTCATACGCAGCGCGTACGCGTACGTCATGCATGACCGAAGCCTCGACTGCCTCGGCTTCGGATGGGACGGGTTGCTGGGTACGCGGGTCGAATGGGACGGCAGGTCGGATGGGTCGGGGCTTCGGACGGGTCGGTTTCTTCGGATAGCACGACGTGGACGATCAGAGGCCAATCCTCTTGGTTACGCGGGGCGTACAGGAGTACGCAGCGCGTACCTCGGATGAGGATGCTGACTCCCCTTCGGATAATATCCGAATTTTGATTAAAATAAATAATTAGTTTATTTAATAAACTTCAAAAATTCATATCTTCTTCATACGAACTCCGTTTTCGATGGTCTTTATAACCTCGCGTAGGTGAGACTACGCTCTACAACTTTCGTTTAGACTCCGTCGGCAAATTCCGAAATTATTTTTTTTATTATTTATTAAAAACCCAACGTGTTTAAGGAATCTCTTTGTAAATTCATAACTTCTTTATCTGATGTCGTTTTTGCCAGACTTTTTACCGCTGGAATACTAATGTCGAGACCTTCGATTCTCGTTTAGGTCATTCCGGCCAAAAGTCGCTCGATTTCCGATTCGGGTTTTTAGTTGTCTGTTGCTAAGCCGAACTTGGAAAAATCATAATTTCGCTATATGAAGTCGGATTTTGGCGTTCTTTTCACGTACGATCATGGTTCAATGACATTTAATCATAGAAGGAAATTAAATAAAACTTATTTGTACATTTTATTATGAAAGTAAATTTTATTACTCAGAAGTGATTACGATACTTGACCCATTTTGGTCGTTACAAAGAGTTGAAATATCGGGTTATCACATGTGCCCTACGAATAGCATCCAATACTGGAGCTATCAGAGTCAACCTCAAACATACATCTCGCAGTGGAGTGCTCTCCGCCCTGCGGCTCAATGCATCGGCTACCACATTAGCCTTGCCTGGGTGGTACAGGATCTCACAATCATAATCCTTGACCACATCCAACCATCTCCTCTGACGCATATTTAGGTTGGACTGATCCATCAAATACTTCAAGCTCTTATGGTCTGTGTATATCGTACATCGAACCCCGTACAAGTAGTGACGCCAAATCTTGAGAGCGAACACTACTGCCCCCAACTCTAAATCATGCGTGGGATATCTCGCCTCATGAGGCTTCAGCTGCCTCGACGCATAAGCTATCACATGACACCTCGGCATCAACACTGCACCCAGTCCCGAAATTGATGCATCGCAATATACTACAAAATCTTCCATCCCTTCCGGGAGAGTTAATACTGGGGCTTCGCACAACCTTTGACGAAGTGTCTCAAAGGAGGTCTGCTGCTCGGGTCCCCAAGAGAATGCAACACCCTTCCGGGTCAATCTGGTGAGCGGCACTGCGATCTTGGAGAAATCCTTAATAAATCTCCGATAATACCCTGCCAACCCAAGGAAGCTCCGGATCTCAGAAGGTGACTTCGGCACCTCCCAACTCATCGCCGCCTCAACTTTGGCCGGATCGACCAATATCCCTTCCTGATTAAGAACATGTCCTAGGAATTGGACCTCCCGCAACTAGAAGTCACACTTGGAGAACTTTGCATAAAGCTTCTCCGATCTCAAAACCTCAAGGACCTCCCTCAAATGCTCCTCGTGCTGCTCTCTAGATCTTGAATACACTAGAATATCATCGATAAATACAATCACTGACCGATCCAACATCGGCCTGCATACTCTGTTCATGAGATCCATGAACACAGCCGGGGCATTGGTGAGCCCGAAAGGCATCACCACAAACTCATAATGCCCATATCGCGTCCTAAACGCTGTCTTCTGGACGTCCTCATCCCGCACTCTCACCTGATGGTACCCTGACCTCAGATCGATCTTGGAAAACCAAGATGCTCCCTGCAACTGATCGAATAAATCATCGATCCTCGGTAACGGGTAACGGTTCTTGACCGTCAACTTGTTCAACTCCCGGTAATCAATGCACATCCGGTGTGAACCATCCTTCTTCTTGACGAACAGAATAGGTGCTCCCCACGACGAACTGCTCGGCCGAATGAATCCCTTCCCCAGCAACTCCTGAAGCTGCGAGGACAACTCTTGCATCTCTGGAGGTGCAAGACGATAAGGCACCTTAGCAATAGGCGCGGCCCCCTGAACCAGATCGATACCAAACTCTACTTGCCTCACAGGAGGTACTCCCGGCAGCTCCTCGGGAAAAACATCTGGAAACTCACGCACCACTGGGACCTCCTCAACTGATCTCGGTCTCTCGGAAGCCTCCCGCGTATCCATCACATACGCCACAAAACCCTTACAGCCCTGCTGTAGGCACTGCCTCGCCCTAGCGGCCGAACAAAAAGCTGATCCCGAACGGGTACCCTCGCCGTACACCGAAAGAACTCCCCCACTAGGGTCTCGTATAGTCACCAGCTGACGCTCACAGTCGATGACGGCACCGAATTGGCTCAACCAGTCCATGCCCACAATGACGCAGACATCACCCATCGTAATAGGAATTAGGTCAATCGGAAACTCGACCCCGAGAATCTCTAGCACACATCCCCAGAGAACCTCCGTGGCACAAATCACTCTCTCGTCAGCTATAGAAACTCTCAGAGGCTGACTCAACAGCTCACGACTAACGCTGATATGCTGACTAAAAGCTACAGATACAAAGGACCTACTCGCACCCGAGTCAAATAACACTAAAGCAGGCACAGAGTTCACAAGGAAAGTACCTACGCATAACATAACATAAGCACAACATCTCGACATCAAAATAATTACATGAAATAAAGCATACCTGCCACAACATCGGGCGTAGCGCGGACCTCCTCCGCAGTCAGCTGAAAGGCCCTCCCACGAGCCCTCGGGGCCTCGGCCTTCACCGGTCGAGTCGCAGTAGCCCCGGCAGTAGGTGCAGATCCCTGAAGAAGCTGAGGGCACTCGGCCTTCCGATGGCCTATCTGGTTGCAATGAAAGCAAACCGTAAACCCCTTGGGACACTCCCTAGCAATGTGCCCCTCCTTGCCACACTTGTAGCAAGCACCAGATCGACATGCCCCATCATGACCCTTGCCGCACTTTCCGCAAGTGCGGCCCTTCGGACCTCCCGTCCTCGAATCGGCGGACTTAGTCCGCTTGGCTGCCGGCTGAGACTGAGCCGACCGCCTGTCCACCCGCTGAGACTCGGCCTCCTCCCTGGCCTGGGTCTCTGACTCAATCTCGCGCTTCCTGGCATTCGCCTGAAGCTCAACAAAGGTATGATAGGTGGAGTTTGACACAAACTCCCGGATATCCCTCCTCAAAACACCCAAGTACCGGCTCATCCGAGCCTGCTCTGTGGACACCAGCTCGGGGAAGAACATTGCCCTCTCATGAAACTTCCGCGTGATCACCGCAACCGAATCAGTACCCTGCTTGAGGGTCAAGAACTCCTGAACCAATCGTTCCCTCTCCACCGGGGGAACGTACTCGTCTCTGAACATAGAGGTAAACCCCTCCCATGTCACTGCTGAAATCTTTGCCAACGTGAAGTTCGCCGTCACGAACTTCCACCAATCCTTTGCTCCCAGACGGAGCTGGTTCAAAGCGAACCGTACCCTCAGATGCTCCGGACATGAACAAGTGTAGAAGCACCCCTCAATATCAGCGATCCACCTCATCGCAGCAATCGGGTCCTGCGTCCCATCAAACTCAGGTGGCTTCGTGTTGCTGAACTCCCGAAACAGCAACGAGTCACCCCCTTGCGGCCTGGCAGCGGCCACAGTTGTGGTAGCTGCAGCGGCTGCAGCCTCGGTCAATGCGGCGTACCGCTCATCGAAAGTCTCCATCAAAGTGGTCTTAATAGACCCAAACATCTCCAGAATCTCAGCCCGGATCGCTGCAGCTACCTCCTCATGAATCATCTGACGAATGTCCTCGTCACTCGCACCGCTCGAACTAGCTCCGTGGCGTGGTCTAACCATGATGTCTCTGAAGTACGACATAAAACTATCAGAGACTCCATCGAGTATAATCGCACTCGATAACGCAACCCTACTTAGTCTCCGATATCCAGGGATTGTTACTTGGGCCTCCCACTGACCCGGTGTCTTCGGTAGTACGGGCCCAATACTACCGACCACACCGCATCAGCATTCATCCCAAATCTTCCTCCCCAAACACCGGATAGTGAGTACTCTACTTTTGATATGCACTATCTATCTGTACGCTATCAAAGCATCTCATATCATCAAACTTCCCTAGACTAAGGCATCACAAATCAGGCCACTCTAGTCCTATCATGAATACCTAGTCTTCTAGCATGCATAACAGTTCACATTATATCTTATCTCTTAACATAACATTGTAAGGTATTTTGGGGATCTTTACCGTTCGGGCGCTGACTGACCGTACACACTGCTTCTTTCTTGCTTACCACAAAATTATTTATAAAAGTTTATGCCTTTATTTTTAAAAGTGTTCTTCAAATTCCTCGGTTTGAGTTCAGTTACGCCCGAAGGTGCACCCGAATCCCTCAAACCAAGGCTCTGATACCAATTGTAACAACGTAAATTTTCAAACAAATTTTTCATTTCAAAATATAGTATTTTTATTCCAAAACAAGGCATAAACATTTCAATTGTCATGTTAAGATTACAAGTCATCTAAATCCCAAGATCACAAAACATCCTTCAGTGTGTACAGATCATGCCGGCGCCTTCCCACAGTCCTCGCTAGTACCTGAAACACATACATAACAACTGTAAGCATAAATGCCTAGTGAGTTCCCCAATATACAACTTACGCACATACGCCTTTCCAGGCCCTGACCTTCCGGTCCATGTGTCTCAGGGGACATCCGTCCCTGCTAGGTAAACCTTCCGGTCCTACCCACGCCGACCTTCTGGTCCATAACACAACGCCTTCCGGCCCATAACATATTTGCCTTCCGGCCCATAACATAATGCCTTCCGGCCCATATCAAATATATCATACATAGCACATAAAACACACATATAACATATCATATCTGACCTTCCGGTCACACAGTCAAACCCTTCCGGGTTCAGTTTAGTGAGAAGACTCACCTCGTGAATGTCGAAAGCTAACAATTCCCGAAGTCACTCGTACTTGATCCGCCGAGCTATAATCTTCCTATAATATCATACATCTCTTATTAACACTTTTATCTTCTAAGTTTGACTATCTCTAAGAGGTCAAACATAGGTCAACCCTGGTCAACGGTCAACGGTCAACCTGACCTGACTCGGCGAGTGCTAGGGCGACTCGGCGAGTCTAGACGTCCTCACCAGTTCTCTAAGATTCCCTTTCTACTCGTCGAGTATCCTCCTTGACTCGACGAGTTTCTCCTGGAAGAATCGCGGGGCCACCCCGACTCAACTCCCCGAGTCTGAAGAACAGCTCGACGAGTCCCAGTTAATCTTCAAGCTACTCGCCGAGTCTGTTCATCGGACTCGGCGAGTCCATGCCATGCAACTGCTCAAACTGCTTTCTAAGGTCAGAACTGCTCCGACCCTTCCTAGGTCTGGCCTTCCTAGACTCATTCATCACGTAAGGTCCCCATTTCGGTGCTCATAATACAACCCATGATTCATAATTTACATTTTGACCTAAGGCATAAGGATTCCAATCCAAAACCTCCATTGATTTCCGAAATGCTCATGCATGGGTCATTCTGGACCTCCAAAGGTCCCAATACAGAGTTCCAATCGTTTGGGGGACTAATGCAATACTCAATCTACCCACAAAAGGTTCAATAAACCCTAAATCCATATACACATCAACATAGAGGAATGTAACTTGAAATATTACCTGAATAGCGTGCTCTCTGTGTCCCCAATCTACAGAACGTGGCTTCCCTTATTGTTCCCTCAACCAAAGCTTCTTCTTCCTTGCAAAACAACACCTCCAAAATCAACAATGGTCTTCAACCTTGCTCCAGGCACTCACAATCGATTTAGGGTTTCTCTCAGAGGACTAGGGTGGACAATGACGGCCAATAAGTCCCTCATATACGTCCCAAACCTGAACGGTTAGGGTTTTCGCTAAACAGCGCAGACTCGCCGAGTCCATATCCGGACTCGTCGAGTCCAGTCGCGAACCCGCGACCAGATCCGCGATCCTACTCGGCGAGTCTAGGCTCTAACTTGCCGAGTCCCCTCTTAAAACACCCCAAACATAAATATAACAATACCTGAAATTCCGGGCTGTTACAAGTTCATACCCCTTTAATTAATCTTTGAAATACTTTTAAATGTTTTAAATGCTTTTATGGGGGGGGGGGTGAATACAAGTTGAATACTTATAGTTATTACATCAATCACATGTGATTAATAACTACAAAACAATTAATTTTATTACTGTTCAAACTGTTTTACAAACTCTTTTACTTATCAAATACTTTTACTTAAACTTTGTTACACTTATTATAAATTGCATGCCCGTATATGTATAGTTATATAAGCAATGTTTAAAAGGCTTAGGAAGGCCGTCCGCCCTGTTTCCTTTTCCTCGATTTGGATGTGGTCTGGTGGGATATCAGGTAGTCGTCCGAAGGTCGTTTCAATATTGATTATATATAATTTGTACATATATAGACATATAAGTGCTTACATATTCATGCGTACTAGTTACGTCATTAGTAAGCTACCATCGGGGTAGCATAGGATCATACTTATACTATTGCTAGATCAATGAGTCAGTTCATTCATGAGTCAATACTTATTACTATGAAAACATATACATTATATTACTATGAGAACATATACAACTATAATGGGAGAAGAACATATACAACTATACAAGAAAGAGAACATATACAACTATACTAGAAAGAGAACATATAAAACGATACTAGAACGAGTAACAATACATTACATATACATATATACATTGGCAGAATTATGATCCACTGTATCGGAGCATGCCTTAAATGTCATGGCCCGAGTTGTAGCCAGAGTCTCTTGGAGGGAGAGCGTGAGTTTGCATATAGATCTATACTGGATTGACTATCCTACACCTTGCTGCTAGCTACAGCCGGACCTACAGGTCTGCGGGTGCCAAACGCCATTTCTTTTTACAACCTACATTTTTCATTGTTTACCCAGTCGATAGTATGGTACAATTAATCACATGATACCTTAATATAAATCCGGTTTAAGGTAGTTAGTACAGCAGTAGTTCCTATAATACAACATTACAGTACTACAGTAATTTACCCTTTATATACATTTTATGATCATTTCACTTAAACATTAAAGTACAAACTATATTTTGTTAATGATAGCTACACTTGGGAAAAATTACACACTTTTACGATAAACGAACGTTCAAAACAGTTACGCCTTGCTAGAAGGCTAATTTTAATAGAAAATATAGGTTTTTCTGAGAGATTCAAACTTTTAAAACGCTTGCAAACATTCACATACTTTTGTTACCAATGTTTACAAACTCATACTTTAGAACCATGTTCAAACGTTTTGATACAAACATCGACACTAAAATACTTATGAACTCACCAGCTTAATGCTGATAAAGTCTTTCAAAATAACTTGTATTCTCAGGTCGACAGTAGACAGGTACCGAGGCCAGCTTTTGAGAAGATGGAGCGCATCCAAGACTTATCTTATTATTTTGATTTACTTTTGGTGTCTATAACTATATAGAACACTTGTATTAAAATTATATATTTAATGCAATGGATGATGTTGTCTGCTTATTTACTGTTATAATGTGTTGTGATACATTACATGACGTCTTCCGCCCTAGAACGTTTCCGCCGTTCTTGGTTTTGGGGTGTGACAGATTGGTATCAGAGCCTTGTTTATAGTGAATTGAGTATATCAACCCATAAAAGATATACTAACTATAAACCCATTTGGGATTAAAACACTCTGACCAAGAGTCTATACTTTAAATATTAAAATATTTAATTAAGTATACTAGTCTGCATTCATACTAAAATCTGTGTCACAATGACAAGAACAAATGTATTGCGATTGTTAAATATCACAAGTGAGCTCGGGGATGTATGGTCAGTCCTGGGAATGGCATAGCCTGATCAACTATGTTGTTTCGAGGAGTGATTAGCATATGCCCTAGAATGGTTGTGATATTCTAACAAGTCTAAAAACTTACCAACAATACCACAAGGAGAACCGTAGATGTTAAACTTAAAATACTATAGGAGTATTTTGTGCTACTACAAGCTATTTATACACTAGATTCTTATACCTCTCTTCCCGCATAGATTAAATGGATGGATTCCATCATGGCGACCCGTACTTTCCCAACGAAGGCAATGCTGGGTGGATTGAAGAAGAGCTTGAAGATGAGCATCCAATCCCTTTGGATGATCACCTCACAGAAGGCTTTTTTGATGGATCCGACTCTGAGCCTGAAGTAAACAACCTAACGCCAGTAGGTCTGGTCCCAAACAACAACCCCCGGCCAGCTTTTCTAGGTCCTACACCTTTGTGGGCAACAAACTTTAATCGCTGGAGTGATGAACAAGGTCAACCCTTACCTTACTTTGGGGACCGAAGCTTTTACAACCTCAGCGAAGGTGGCTCTGCGGATCGAGCTTTTCCTGTCATTATCCGCAGGATAGCTCGTAATGGTGAACAAGGTCGAGCAGCTATCGACCGAGTCATGGAGGTTGATGCCAACTCTGGTGTCAACACAGTCCGCATCGGCCGTCTGGAAGAAGAAATGGAAAGGACCAGGAGAACCAATGAGGCACTTCAGCAACAGCTGGCTGCCTCCCGAGCTAAAGTCTTGGAACTTCAAGCCCGTCAGAGGAGTCCGGAGCGACACCTTCAAGAGGTGTTTTGTCAAGTGACAGACCTCAGGGATCACCCAAGAAATTCCCATCGCCGTTAGGAGATATCTAGTAAATCTTTATCTTATGGTTAAGGATTAGCCTTTAGTATCTGTGCTCTAAGTAGCACTTGTCTGTAAAATATTCCTAACTTTCAGTACACTAATTAGGAATCTAAGATCTGCCAAACATTCGGTATGGTATGATGTAAGACCTACTATTAGGTCGATTTTACCTGAAACTTATTACATCGATAATACCAGTATTGTAGACAATTATCTAATCTGTGGGAAAAATCTGTACGCTTATGTTTTCCCATTAATCTTCCTTGTTGTGATCTCAAACACTCATTCAACTATTGGGCTAGGGTTAGTTAGTCCATGTGTCACTCTCACCCCACTTTCAATTGATTCTTACCATTTTGTTTATCTTTATAAACTTATAGCTGAAAGATGCCTCCTCGCAAATCTCCCAGGAATAACCTTGCACCTCCACCACCTCCTCCTCCGGTTATCGATACTGCAGCCCTGAATGCTGACGTAGCTGCAGCAGTGGCAACTGCCATGGCACAGTATCACTCTACTGATGCCAGCAGAGGTGGAACCCCTGTTAACTCGATTCCTATTGAAACCCCTGTGCGCTCGAGAGAGTGCTCCTACAAGGATTTCACCAACTGTAAGCCGGTGTCCTTCCATGGCACCGGCAGAGTCATTGCCCTCTCGCAATGGTTCAAGAAGACTGAATCAGTCTTTGAAATTTGTTCATGCCCTGCTGCGAGCAAAGTCAAATATGCCGCATGCACCTTTGAAGGAAAAGCCCTAACATGGTGGAACAGCCACGTTAAAGCGCTAACTCTCGTAGTGGAGAATGGCATGGGTTGGGAAACCATGATGGACCTCATGATTGAGGAATACTACCCGAGGGGAGAAATCCAGAAATTAGAGCAGGAACTTTGGAGCCTAACCATGAAGGGCACCAACCTAGTAGCTTATACTGCCAGATTCAACGAACTGCTAGCCCTCTGCCCCAATATGGTTCCCACTGAGGGGAAAAAGATCGAGAGGTATATATGGGGGCTAGTGCCTCCGTATCAGGGGAATGTCCTATCATCAAACCCTGCTACCTTCGACAGTGCCAAGCAACTGGCACAACGACTCATTGACCATGGAGTCAAAACCCCTACAACAACAACCACCCTAGCCATCCCGGAACCCTCGAAACCCACTGACACTAAGCTGATGTTCTGGGAGGAGAAGAAGAAACAGCGAGCTGCCAAAAAGCAGCAAATTGTGGTAGTGCATGCCGCAACAACCCCTGCTGCTGCTGCTGCTCCGGTGGGGCAGTATGCTAGAAATTTGCCTAAGTGCGGCAAATGCAATTACCACAACAACGGCCCCTGCCGTGAAATGCAGTGCACTAACTGAAACAGGAAAGGACACACAGACCGTTTCTGTAAATATCCAGCGAGGCCGATTACCCAAGTCCCCGGCTCTGGCGTGAGCCAAACCTGTTATGGATGTGGCGAGGCGGGCCACTGTAAGAGGGACTGCCCCAAAGCGAAGAATGTTGGTGGAGTAGGAAGGGTACTAGCAATAGGCCATGGGGAAGCAGTTGCTGACCCGACAGTGGTGACTGGTACATTCCACCTCGATAACTCCTATGCATGCATTCTGTTCGATGGTGGAGCGGAGCGAAGCTTCATGAACCATAAATTTGCTCGCATGCTTAAACAACAACCACACACACTTAAAGAACAATTCACAGTAGAAATGGCTAATGGAAAAACTGAAAGAACGAATAGCATATACTTAGAATGTACCCTAACTCTAGATAACCATTCATTTCTAATCGACCTTATGCCAGTCTCAATAAAAAGCTTCGACGTTATCATCGGCATGGATTGGTTAAGCCTTCATCGCGCCGACATCATGTGCTTCGAGAAAGTAGTCCGTCTAAACCCCCCATCCAACGAAACTCTTATCATCTATGGCGACAAACCTGGTGCGAGTCTTCGTATTATATCATGTATTCAAGCACAGAAGTATCTACGTAAAGAATGCCACTCATTCCATGCTCATGCCGTCGATACGAGCCTCGAAACGAAAGAACTAAAGAACATTCCAGTAGTGAGCGACTTTCCCGACATCTTCCCAGAAGAGCTACCAGGATTACCTCCACAACGACAGGTCGAGTTCAGAAATGACTTAGTTCCAGGAGCTACCCCAGTAGCCAAGTCGCCCTACCGATTAGCTCCAGTAGAGATGTAGGAACTATCCGGTCAACTTAACGAACTGCTCAACAAGGGCTTTATAAGACCAAGTTTCTCGCTTTAGGGAGCACCGGTCTTATTCGTTAAGAAGAAAGACGGATCATTCCATATGTGTATCGACTACAGAGAACTCAACAAACTAACGGTCAAGAATCGTTACCGTCTTCCATGCATAGACGATTTATTTGACCTACTACAAGGGGCGAACTACTTTTCCAAGATTGATCTAAGATTCGGATATCACCAGCTACGAGTGCTAGAGGAGGATGTTCCGAAGATAGCCTTCCGAACTCGTTACAGACACTACGAGTTCATGGTGATGCCATTTGGATTGACCAATGCGCCAACAGTTTTCATGGATCTGATGAATATAGTATGTCGACCTTACTTGGATCAGTTCGTCATTGTCTTCATCGATGACATCCTGATCTACTCCCGATGTAAGGAAGAGCATGACGATCACCTACGACAAGTTCTAGGAACCTTACGAACGGAGAAGATCTATGCGAAGTTCTCTAAATGTGAACTTTGGATCCGAAGAGTCGAATTCTTAGGACACGTGGTAAGCGAAGAGGGAATCTACGTGGACCCATCCAAAATTAAGGTCATTGAGAACTGGTCAGCACTGAAGATGCCTACAGAAATTCGTCAATTTCTAGGTCTCGCTGTCAACTATCGCAGGTTCATACAGAACTTCTCCCAAATAGCGAAACCTCTTACAACACTGACCCAGAAAGGCGTGGCCTTTGACTGGGAAGAGAAACAGGAGAGAGCGTTCCAAACGCTCAAGCGAGCTTTGTACACCACAACAATACTATCCCTCCTCGAAGGGATAGAAGACTTCAGAGTCTATTGCGATGCACCGAATCAAGGGCTCGGGTGTGTTCTGATGCAGAGAGGTAAGGTCATCGCCTACGCCTTGAGACAGCTGAAAACACACGAAGTTAACTACACGACCCACGATCTTGAGCTAGGAGCAGTTGTGTTTGCTCTGAAGATTTGGAGACATTACTTATACGGAACGAAAAGCACTATGTTTACCGACCACAAGAGTTTACAACACATATTCGATCAGAAGGAGCTCAACATGAGAAAACGACGGTGGGTCGAGCTACTCAGTGACTACGAATGCGAAATTCGTTATCATTCGGGTAAAGCCAACGTAGTAGCAGACGCCCTAAGTCGGAAGGAATATTCTGGTCGAAGAGTCAAGTCGTTGACAATGTCTATCCATTCACACTTGTCTAAGCAAATTCAGGTGGCCCAGCTTGAAGCCATTTAACCTGAAAACGTGACGAGTGAATCCCTTAGAGGAATGGATAAAAATTTAGAAGCCAAGGGTGGCAGAGCCTTATATTTCATGAACCGGATCTGGACACCGAGACACGGTGGTTTCCAAGACTTGGTCATGACAGAGGCACACAACACTCGGTATTCCGTCCACCCAGGTTTAGATAAGATGTATCTGGATCTTAAAAAGTTATACTGGTGGCCTAATATGAAAGCAGAAATTGCTCCCTTCGTAAGTAAATGCCTTACTTGCGCAAAGGTTAAAGTCGAGTACCAGAAGCCCTCCGGTTTATTACAACAACCAGAGATTCTAGAATGGAAGTGGGAGCGGATCACTATGGATTTCATAACCAAGTTTCCCAAGACAACGGGTGGACTTGATACCACATGGATCATCGTCGATAGATTGACCATGTCTGCACACTTCCTGGCTATCAAAGAAACTGACAAGATGGAGAAGCTTACGAGAACATACATTAGGGAAATCGTACGACTACATGGTGTACCTATATCCATTATCTCCGATAGAGATAGTGACTTCACCTCAAGATTCTGGCAATCACTACAACATTCCCTGGGAACAAGGCTGGACATAAGCACAACCTACCATCCACAGACCGACGGACAAAGTGAGAGGACCATCCAAACACTGGAAGATATGTTGAGAGCGTGTGTGATTGACTTTGGAAAGGCATGGGATACTCATTTACCCCTTGTCGAGTTTTCCTACAATAACATTTATCATATGAGCATCAAGGCGGCTCCTTTCGAAACCCTCTATGGCCGAAAGTGCAGATCCCCTCTGTGCTGGGTGGAAGTGGGTGATACCGAATTAGCTAGGGGGCAAGTTTCTGATAGTACTCTCACATGCCCGGAAATCATTCGGGAAACGACAGAGAAGATCGTTCAGATCCGTAAACGATTGAAAGCCTCTAGAGACCGATAGAAGAGCTACGCCGATAAGAAAAGGAAACCTTTGGAATTCCAGGTGGGAGACCGAGTCCTGCTTAAAGTCTCACCCTGGAAGGGCTTGATATGCTTCGGTAAGAGTGGAAAGCTTAATCCAAGATATATAGGGCCCTTCAAGATTCTCGCAAGAATCGACCCTGTAGCTTACAAACTCAATCTACCCGACGAACATCGTAACGTACATTCTACATTCCACATATCTAACTTGAAAAAGTGTCTGTCCGATGAGACTCTTGTAATCCCACTTGATGAGATCGAGATCAACGAGAGCCTCAACTTCGTGGAAGAACCAGTAGAGATCATGGACCGAGAAGTCAAGCAGACGAAGCAAAGCCGTATCCCGATAGTGAAGGTTCGCTAGAATGCCAAGAGAGGACCGAAATTCACTTGGGAGCATGAGGATCAGATGAAAATGAAATACCCTAATCTCTTTGCTTAGTTATTTGTAACTACTTTATTTGTTTAGACTTTAATTTCGGGACGAAATTCCCTTAACATGGGGACGATGTGACATCCCGAAATTTCCATTCAGTCAAACCCTAAAAGTCAACCACTTTGTATCATAAGTTAATGTAATTATTTCTTATTTTTAAGAAATATAAAGTTCGTTTGATTATTTCAATATAATTTTTAAACGAACGGGTGAAAGAAAGTGCCGTCTCAGGTTTTGAATTTTAAAAACCGCAAACACTTCGCGTATTAGAAACACCCGACCAAACTTTTATGTTTTGGGTTGAGAAATCCCCCAAACCGCGAACTCATACGTATGTATGAGTTTACTCCCCAAAAAGTTAGTCATTTGTGTTTACTCCCCAAATGTCAAAAGAGTAAACTCCAAAAACTCTCTCAAATACCATCCAAGATTTAATTCAAATCATCAAAGTTGTAAGTGTTCTAACCTTTTCAAGTTAGTAAAGCACTTAATCTAGTGTTTGTGCATCTATTCATCCATTCATTTATGTATTTTATCTAGAATTTCCAAAACACCAAGAACACACACTAAGTCTTCTTGGCCTTTTAGCTCAAATCAAGCCTCCTAATAGTAAGTACTTCCATCCTTGAATGTTATTGAGCTAGTATTACAATTAAACATAAAGAAAATTTGTCAAGAACACAAGGATATAGGTGTTCATGGTCCAAGGAGATGCTTGGACTGTAAACACCATAAATGACACCAAAGTGTGTCTATGCCTCAAATCTAAGTCCTAGTTGATGTATAAACCATCCCTGACATGTTTAAACCTTTCCTTATTGTGTTTAAACCTTGAACAACATCAAAAACCAACAATCATAGGTGTTTATGGTTTGGGGATCTCCTAAAACCGTAAACACCCTAAAGTGGGTTTAAGTTGGTCGTTTTCCTTCCTTAGGCTTAGAAACTAGCACATACACGTACCTAATTGTGTTAGGGACTTGAAAACATGGCCTTACCTTTATCCATAAGGGTTTACGATAGTAAACCCAAAGGAAAATGCCATGCGGCCGTAAACTCCTCAAAGGAGGTGTTTTGTTGCCCTAGTCTCTTCCAAAGGCCAAACCACTTAGTAGAATTGCTTCAAAAGGCTTGCTAAACTACAAAACAACACCTAGTCATTAGGACTAGAGTTTAAGACCATAAACTCTAGAGTTTACTACCATAAAATCTTTGAGTCATGACTACCAAAACCGTAAACTCCAAAGGAGTTTACCCTTGAACCCTAAACACCCTAGCTTTGCTTTGCTAACACTTGGATGCAATCCTTGTGGTCTTTAACACTTGAAACCAAGTGTTTTCATGTTCTAGAGTTTCCCAACTTATTTTATTAGTTATAATTTGGCTAATTAGTTATACATATGTTCATAATATGATAACTAGGCTCGTGCGTGTGTACAAGTCTTCATTTGTCACCTAGCACCGTACCTGACACTTCAATCCAATCCACTCACCACAAGTGAGTTCATACACCTTTAATTAATCTTTGAAATACTTTTAAATGTTTTAAATGCTTTTATGGGGGGGATACAAGTTGAATACTTATAGTTATTACATTAATTACATGTCATTAATAACTACAAAACCAATGATTTTATTACTGTTCAAACTGTTTATCAAACTGTTTTACTTCAAACTGCTTTACAAACTCTTTTACTTATCAAATACTTTAACTTAAAATTTGTTACACTTATTATAAATTGCATGCCCGTATATGTATAGTTATATAAGCAATGTTTAAAACGCTTAGGAAGGCCGTCCACCCTGTTTCCTTTTCCTCGATTTGGATGTGGTCTGGTGGGATATCGGGTAGTCGTACGAAGGTCGTTTCAATATTGATTATATATCATCTGTAGATATATAGACATATAAGTGCTTCCATATTCATGCGTACTAGTTACATCAATAGTAAGCTACCATCGGGGTAGCACAAGATCGTACTTATACTATTGCTAGATGAATGAGTCAGTTCATTCATGAGTCAATACTTATTACTATGAGAACATATACATTACATTACTATGAGAACATATACAACTATACTAGGAGAAGAACATATACAACTATACTAGAAAGAGAACATATACAACCATACTAAAACGAGTAACAATACATTACATATATATATATATATATATACATTCATAGAATTGTGATCCACTGTATCAGAGCATGCCTTAAATGTCATGGCCCGAGTTGTAGCCAGAGTCTTTTGGAGGGAGAGCGTGAGTTTTCATATAGATCTATACTGGATTGACTATCCTACACCTTGCTGCTAGCTACAGCCGGACCTGCAGGTCTGCGGGTGCCAAACGTAATTTCTTTTTACGACCTACATTTGTCGTTGTTCACCCAGTCGATAGTATAGTACAATTAATCACATGATACCTTAATATAAATCTGGTTTAAGGTAGTTAGTACAGCAGTAGTTCCTATAATACAACATTACAGTACTACAGTAATTTACCCTTTATATACATTTAGTGATCATTTCACTTAAACATTAAAGTACAAACTATATTTTGTTAATGATAGTTACACTTGGGAAAAATTACACACTTTTATGATAAACGAACGTACAAAATAGTTACGCCTTGGTAGAAGGCTACTTTTAATAGAAAATATAGGTTTTTCTGAGAGATTCAAACTTTTACAAACGCTTACAAACATTCACATACTTTTATCACCAATGTTTACAAACTCATACTTTAGAACCATGTTCAAACGTTTTGATACAAACATCGACACTAAAATACTTATGAACTCACCAGCTTAATGCTGATAAACTCTTTCAAAATAACTTGTATTCTCAGGTCGATAGTAGACAGGTACCAAGGCCAGCTTTTGAGAAGATGGAGCGCATCCAAGACTTATCTTATTATTTTGATTTACTTTTGGTGTCTATAACTGTACAAAACACTTGTATTAAAATTATATATTTAATGCAATGGATGATGTTGTTTGCTTATTTACTGTTATACTGTGTTGTGATACTTTACATGACGTCCTCCGCCCCAGAACATTTCCGCCGTTCTTGGTTTTGGGGTGTGACACCAACTGCTCAAGATGAAGTCATTTATTGAAGATTCATATGTTCATCTTGATGCTGTGAAGAAACTTGAAGATTAATGTTGAAGCCAAGCTCCCAACAAGAAAAGCCAGCTACTTTTTAGGGGGAGTTTGTTTGGCCAATTAGAAAAGAAAACTATAAACCAAGGGGAGATCGTTGGGTCTAAAATTGGTTTATACTTTTCTTTTGTAAGCATTTATTGTTTTATCATTTGGTCCGAAAACTAATATTGGGATTTATTGTAGCTTGGACCGAAAACCCATGAGTTTTCGGTCTAGCATTGGGTTTTCGGTCCAGCCTTGAGTTTGTGGCCCATGTATATATAGATGTTAGGTGGGTGAGGTGATAATTTTCTCAAGGTGCTTAAGTGTGTGTTCGTAAGGTGTGAGAGAAAGTTAGAGAGAAGAGTGTGTGTGTGTATGAATCTATATGTAAAGAGCTTCATTCCAACATTGAATACATCATCGATTCAAGTTATTCTTCTTCTCCTTCTCTTGTATTTTGATCTGAAATCATCCAATTGATTGGGATTCCGCACCATCAATTGGATCTGATTGATACATAAGGAAACTTGGGGACTTACAATAATTCAAAAACTAATTTTTGAGAACTTCTTTTTACAAAATCAGTAGTATATTTAGTAGAACTATCCCTTTAATTTTTATGATTTTTGAATAAATTTCTTCTATATTTAATTTATAAAAAACTAAAAAAATATATTTTTTTCTTTTCAAATTTTCATGATTAAGCTCGTTTTGTAGAGAACTTAAATTTAAGGACATTGGTTTTTCAGAATTTTTTTTAAGGAAAGAAAAATTATGATAAAAAAACAAAGTTAGTGAAAAAAACCCCTACCAAATGGACGTGCGTTTGGGGGGATAAGACTACGGGGGAGCCGTAACATTCACTAATGGTCGGTTTGGGCGGAAGTGTTGTAAGACTACAGGGGAGCCGTAGTCTTCACTAGTCGTCAATTGGGGTGAAAGTGTTGTAAGACTACAGGGGAGTCGTAGGATTCACTAGTAGTGAGATAGTGTGGGAAGTGTTTTAAGACTGCGTGGCATCCGTAACATTCACTAGCGGCCAAATAGTGTGGGAAGTGCTATAAGATTGTAGGGTAACCATAGCATTCACTAGTGGCTAGATAGTATGCGAAGTGTTGTAAGATTGCGGGGTAGCGTAGCATTCACTGGCGGCCAGATATTGTTAGAAGTGTTGTGAAAGTGCGGTAGGACTTATAGCATTCCCGAATTCTTTCAAACGATTAGGCAAGGGTGGTCCAAATCGCAAGATTATTGGTAAACCACAACATGTTTGAAATCAGGAAATGGTAGATCGTGGGAGACTGGGTATGAGGAAGACTATAGTTGGACTTGTAGCGTTCAACCTAGCATCGAGATAGTGTTGAGATGGTTTGAGTAGTTGTTACCTGTGAAGTTTTCTGTTGGAAGTCGCGAAGGGCGACGGTTTGGGAGCCTTTTTGGCTTGGTAACTGGGCTGGAACCCAAAATTTCAGATGACTGGCTGAAAAATTGGGGACAGGGTGATCTCGTTGGATTGAGGAAAGTAGCTAGAAGGCAGCAGCCTGTTGTTTTAGGTAATTTTAGTGTTTCGGGCAATATTAGTGATTTGGGTTATGTGGGAATGAGGAGTATCTGGGTGTTTGGAGAACGCCAAGTCACTCACAACAGGATTAAATAATCTAAGAGTAATTGATTTGACCCTGTTGCACAGCTCTCGTCTGAGTCTCACTGTTGCAGGGATGAATCTTCTACTTGAAGGATTCTGAACCTCCTGTCAGGTTGAGTGTTCTTTAACGGTATGTGGTCAGTGACTTCGTCTCCGTCGAGATGACTCGATGATCAGGGAGTAAAAGCATTTTGTATGGTGCGAGACCCTATGGTGATGGATTTGTGGCAGTTTGGTGTGAGGGATTTGTCAGGGTGTCAGACCATTGAGACTTAGGTTTCGGTTTCCAGATAATTGGGGTCGGATTTTTTTCGAGATTCTGAGGATTCATTCTTCATCGGATATGGGGAACTATTCCGAGGATGGTTTCGACAGATCTGGATAGATCATTGTTGGAATTGTTATAACTGGTCTGCAACTCGTTGAGAGTTTCACAAGAAGTGGTTTTAACACGGGCGAGCTGTTGGAAGTCAGGTTATTGTAGATTTCGGGTTTCAGAAGGTAGAAGTGTCTTGCAAGGGTTGAAGATTCGGTTGTTATTTCCAAGATAGAAGTCTTGGTTGTCTTGGGAAGGCCATTCATTGCGCGGGAGAATGGTTGTACCCTCAGGATGGCGGGAGTCAGTACTCGTGGGAAACATCAGTTGGTTAATGGTAGATAGTGGGGGAGAGTTGTAACACCCATAATCTAGAAGGTCAATTTTGGAAGTAAAACTTCCATTTCTAATGAACAAGTCGTCGAGTTTAAGGCATAAACTCGACATATTAGAAATATACGGCACACACTTTTTAAAGATCAACTCGACGATTTTGGAAGGTCCAACTCGACGAGTTGGTGCTGCAAGAGAATACCCTAATTTTTCGGACATTGCACCTTATTTAAAGGTTTTAACTTCTAGGGCTGGCCTCCTTACCAGCCTCTATTGCATTAGATGTCTAAGCCCATAACTATTAACGGTATGTATTCGACCCGAGAGTAGCATGGTCTATTTGGGTTGCACTTCACCAGAACAATTTATATGGATAGTCTTTTGAGAATAGTATGTTTATGAATTATATTAATATATTATAAGTTCTAATATGTTAATATAGAATCATATTATTTAATTAGTATTGATCAAGAATTAATTTAGTGATCAAAAGGAACTAATTAAATGTGAACTCTTATATATATATATATATATATATATATATATATATATATATATATATATATATATATATATATATATATCATGGACCAAGTTCATTTAGGTTGGGCTAAGCTTGCATGGATAGTCCATGGAGTTTTTAGCCCATGGATCCTATGGAAATGAAAGGTCATGGATATTAGGGTTTACATGAATGTAACCGTAATCCTCCATACTATATAAAGAGGTCTTTGGCACATGAAATGACACTAGTGAGTGAGTAAACAAGAGTGGTCTAATTTCTAGTGTGCTTACTATCCTCTCAAGTTTTCCAAGGTTTTTTTTGGTGATTTGTGATTCCACTTGAGGCATCAACACTATTTGGGCTAAGCTCTTAAAGATCAAGTCTTCAAGCTCCATCAAAAGGTATGTCATCTAACTAGGTTTTGTAGTATATTTTCTACATATTATGCTAATTAGGATGAAAGCTTAGAATATTGAATATTTGCATGTATAATAGAGAAAAAAACATAGATCCAAGGTTTATATAGTTGCATGTACACCATAGGAGTGTTAGAATGCTCAAAACCAATCAGTGGTATCAGAGCCTAGGGTTGTATCCAATTATACTTGATGCTACTTGCTTTTTAAGGTTGAAAATCGAAGTTTTTTTTGCTGTCTGGACAGATGAATCGATGAGTCCATGGAGTGACTCGACGAGTCCATGCCTAAAATCATCCAACTCGTTGAGTTGGTTCAGGCACTCGACGAGTTGGACCCCCATACAACATATTTTCGAGTTTCAAGGCTGGAATTGGACTAGAGTCATTACACTAAGCTATTTTTGAACTTATAAGCCTGTTTTTTTGATGTGGTAATGATCATTATAATTCAATTCCAAAGATAATTGTCAATAGATTCAAGTTTTGTATTAGTTTAATGGTTAGGCTAATTACATGGAAATTCTTTGATTTGAATTGTCTTGTTGATATGAGTTTAATTTTCATCATAGTTTTGCTTGACATGTTTATATGCCTATCAGATGATCTAAATGGCCTTTGATGGATTCCATAACTTTTCCTCAAGTTATGGAAAACCAAAAGTTTTTCTTTAAAAGAATTATTAAAGAGTCTTAGGTTATGAACTTGAAGAGTCTCTTCCAATAAATTGTTTTAAGACCTCCATAACTTGTCCTCAAGTTATAGATTTTCAAGAGACTTGGCATTAAAAACAATATTAAACTCATATGTTATAAAAATGAAATGTTTTTGAATAGTTTCAAAATTTGTTCTCAAGTTTTGGAATTTGTAATGTCTCGCACACACTTGAATTCCAAACCCTAGAGTTTTAAAAGTTAAAATTCAACCCTTATACTTTATAATATTATGAGTTAATAATATATATATATATATATATATATATATATATATATATATATATATATATATATATATATATATATATATATATATATAATAGCAAGCTAGTCTTACCGTTAGTAGGCCTCATTCACAAAGCCTACTAACAGTAAGACTAACTTGCTCTCACCTACCACTTCCTTGACTGGTGGACGGTCGTTAGCCTTACCGTTAGTAGGTCTATAAGGGGGTGTAAGGTAACTGCCTATAAAATGGCAGTTTAACGGGTATCCACTCTCACCTACCACTACCTTGATTGGTGGACGGTCGTTAGCCGAACGGGTAGGACAAGGACTATAATTTTCATTATAAGTATAATGATAAATATAAAGTAACTAAATGTTTTATAAATTCCCAATCTTATTTAATTTAGGAAAATGAGAATTTGGTGCTAAACCTTGAAATTACACTTTGCACCTTTCTTAAGTCGTTAGTGGAGCGTGTGTGGTTAAGCGATACACTAACTTGGATTTAACAAGGTTAGAAAAGGGTGGCTTCAGGTTTATCATAGATCGGTGGAGCGCATGTGGTTAACCCACATCGATTAGGTGATAAAATTAAGAGCACGAAGTTAATTTGCATGGTTATACACAGCTTGTTTGTGATCCTCGACATCCCAGTCACAAACATGAGAGGACACAATCGAGATTTAAAAACGCCATTGAAAAGTTCAATGAATCTCAAAAGATCTAGGAGTTTCAAACTAATTAAAATATTTTATAGCTTCAAATAATTTGGTGAATCTCCATTCGCCTAACCTCAAATAGTTTATAGCTTGGATTACGGCATCCCTCTTCCAACTTATATAGTATTGTGTTGGGTCCTAGCCTTAATATTTCTTATTGGGTGTTATATTAAGGACTTAAATCAAATAACTTGAATATCTCCCATATTAGATGTCTGGTTCAGACAACTACGATCTTCCCAAATATCATGGAAATCATACTTCTCTTCCTCCACCTCCTCCAATTATTTTCCCTGACCCACAAGATCGAAGACTTAAAAAGTTCAAGATCACTCAAGCCCTGCTTGCAATGAAACATAAAGATGGAAGACCAATATGCACTTATGTCTTAGGAATGAAGTCACACATTGACAGGTTAAGAATGTTAGGTGTCGTTGTCACAAGGAAGTTGGCAATCGACTGTGTTCTATAGTCACTTCCTGAATCGTATAATGAGTTCATTAAGAACTACTATGTGACAGATCACGACATGAACCTAATAGATCTATCTTATTTGCTTGTTTCTGCTGAATTAGAAGTGATTTGGCGTAATGGTCAAGCAAATATGGGTGGAAGGTCTATTTCTAAAACTTCCATGAACATTGACAATGGTAACATTGGAAGTCCAGAAAAGCTTTCTCTTCCTAATGGAATGGGATCGTCCTTGGTCAACCCGATTGACCAAAAGGTAAAGGGAAAAGCTAAGTCTGTGACAGTCCCGTGTACCATTCCTAAAGAGTTTATACGTTTTCATTGTCAAGAGAAGGGGCATTGGTTGCGAAGCTGTCCTGGCTACCTGAAAGATTTGAGAGAAGGAAGAATCAAAAGTTTTGACTCTGCTTCAGGTATGTCCACTATCAAACTCGGTTAAGTTCCTAATTGATGATTCTTAATACAAAATGTGACTCGGTTACATTTTGATGTTTGGCAAGATCAAGCAAAGGGAAGGAAACTTAAAGGAAGAGTATACTGAATCTGATTGCGAAGATGGATTTCAATCGCATGGTTCGAAGATTGGATTCTTGAGCTACTACTTAGGAGTTATGATAGATTGCTAGAAAATATGTAATTGCGTAGTTTTCATTTAAAGTTGCATTGTGAGGAAAAAGTTTTTTTTCCGCATTTATAAATAAATAAAATTTTGTTTTACTTTATTTTATATCTCCTTGCAATGGATTTTATGGAAAATTGATGTTTTGTATGTTTCTAGCAATAATGGAAATATGAATTTGATTCTTTTATTTGTGGTAGTGTCTAAATTTACCAAATAAGGAAAGATTCTCATCACCCAAAGTTTTCAATTGGACTGAAACTTGGAATCATGCTAGTTGTCTTGTATGATGAATGGGAATTTTCATCATTGGAAAATTAAGACTAATCCCTTGTTCACATGTATATGTGATTCAAGTGAATGACAAAGGGATGGAGTACAGTTGGTTCTGCGCTGGTCAGGTCCACCACAAAGATCGATAAGACTATTCGTCGTGATTTACTAAAGTTTAGTAAATATGGTTATACTTACAAAGTTTACGTATAATTCTGAAACATTGGAAAAGTTTCGATGTGTAGCAAAACGAGTGAGAAGAACCAAATTTGGCAGAAAGATAAAAGTTTGTCAAATCTTAAAAGATGGGAGAGTACTTTAGTATCATGTTTTATGATCATCTTAATTATTGTGAGACCTTATCAGAATTCATCCTCTAAGGACATCTTAGTGCATTCTTATGTCTAAGAAGAGGATTCATGAATTGTTGAAGTGGCTAAATCAAGCATATGAGTCATACTTCGTTCCAAAACAAGTCTTAGAGTCATACTCCAAGATTGTAACTTGAGTGACACATCCTAAAGAAGGTTATTAACACTTGTCAAATGTAAGAGTAAAATGTGTTCTACTCTTCTTCATTTGAAATTGGTAAGTTGTGATGTTTTGGATAAAACAAAGACCAACTAAGGAAAATTGTGTGAAGTCTTTGTTTTGTTAAGAATCCACACTAACTCATAAATATTTGTTTGTCAAGGAATGGGTCTTTGAAAGAGAGTCTTATATGTCAAGAGGACAGTGGGAGTCTAAAAGATCCTGAAAGATTTTCAAGATCTAATCAAGATTAAAACATGTAATTTATCACTAGCACATGACTTGAGGTTTATAACCTATCGTGTTGACATATTCCTATTTCTGTGCCCATTCCAGTTAAAGTTGGGTTTGCATATGAGTTCTGAGAGTTCTCAATTAGTTGCATAACAACTTGGAAGAAATGGCAAGCTGTCACACCCCAAAACCAAGAACGGCGGAAACGTTCTGGGGCGGAGGACGTCATTTAATGTATTACAACAATGTAAACTAGTAAACAAGCAACAACATCATCCATTGCATTAATAGTATAATTTTTAATTACAAGTGTGTTCTTTCATAGTATAAAACAACCTAAAGAATAATAATGAATAATCAAAATATAAGACGAGTCTGGACGGCTCCGTCTTCATAAAACCTGGTTGTCGTACCTGTCTATTTGTGACCTGAGAATACAAGTTATTTTGAAAGCGAGTATCAACCAAAAAGCGGGTGAATTCATAAGTATTTTAGTGTCACTGATTTGTAAAAGTTGTAATGAAAGACTTGAATTTTTTTTTAAAGAAAGTTCATATAGGTATGAAAAATGTTTGTAAGTAATTGTACACGTTTGAAAACCCTAGAAAATCCCATATTTCCTACTAATATAAAAAGTAATCTTCTACCAAGATCTAAGTGTTTTGAAAGTAGTCTTCTACCAAGACCTAACTGTTTTGAAAGTAGTCTTCTACCAAGACCTAACTATTTTGAAAGTAGTCTTCTACCAAGACCAGACTGTTTTGAAAGTAAGCATCACTGTAAATGTGACGGTTTTTCCTTGTTTAACTATTAGAATAAAACTGTAGTATACCTCATCGTTTATGCGTAAGAGTCACAATATAAAGGTAATAAGGAAAATAGATTATCTATATCAAATATATCCTACCTCGTCGTTTATGTGAAAATATCACAAAGTAAAGGAGAAAAATAATATAATAACTAAAAAGTATCCTTTTGTATTAGGATAATCACGACGTGGAGACTTGCCAAACAGTACAACAGTGGACACCTGTCGATGCTCCTTTTCCCTACTGTAGCTAACAGTTTTGGGTATGGAATGATAAGTCCCTAAACGTTTGTAACAGATTCTATGTAATAGTATCTATTAAATGTATTAATGTAACCGTGTTCATGTAAGCGTATCTCTGTAAGTGTATCAACGTAGTCGTATCTATGTAAGTGTCTCTTATGTAAACGTACCCATGTAAGCGTATCTATGTAAACGTATTCATATAAGCGTATCTATGCAAACGTATTCATGTAAGCGTGTCTATGTAAACTTATTCAAGTAAGCGTATTCATGTAACATGTAATGTATTAGTATAGACTCATGAATGAACTGACTCTTGTGTGATTCCTTGTACTTGGAATGGTAAGTAGTATTTCCTAACTATACCTATTATACTTACTAGTACTATATAAGTATAACCGGAAGTATACCTTTGCTACCCAAAGGTACTGAACTAACTAATGGAACCTTTATACATATATATGTATACATGATATAAAATTAATATTTAGATGACATTCGGACGAGCAACCGATGCCCTAAGGCCACATCCCAACGAGGAAAAGGAAATAAGGTGAGTTAGCCTTCCTAAGTCCTTTAAAAATTAGTTATATAACTATACATATATGGGCATGCAATTGATAATATAAAAGCGTAAAAGAAGTTTTGTAAAACCTTTGAAAAGTTTAATACTAAGAAACGATGACTTGATGTCAGTTTATAAAATGATTTGAAATTATTTTGTTTGATAAAACAGTTTAAGTATCAAGAAAACCTTTGTTTGAAACATAGTTGTAACAGAGTTTAAAAGGAAACATACGGTGTATAAGACAGTTTAATATATAAAACGTTTAAGAAAATCATTTGAAGAAATCTGTTTGGTAAGACAGTTAACGTATAGTAAATCCATTTGCATGTTAGTTATTAATCACATGTGATTGATATAATAACTAGCATGATTCAACTTGTATCCCCCCGACACCTCATAAAGCATTTAAAAATATTTAGAAACATTTAAAAGGTTAATTTAAGGGGTATGAACTCACCTGCAGTGAGCGGATCGGATGGGAGTGTCGGACAAGTGCTTGGTGTCAAGTGAAGACTTAGACACACACAATGATCCTAATAACATATGAAGACATATGTATATATATATATATATATATATATATATATATATATATATATATAATTAGTGATTATAACACTAATTAATCATGTATAAAGATCCTAATGTGAGGAAAACACTTTGGTTAAAGTGTTAGGAGGCTATCGGGTTGCAATAAAGGAGTGCAAAGCCTTATACGAGAGTTATGGTCAATGGACCATACCTTAAGGAGTTTACGGCCCAGGGGAGTTTACTCTTGGCCGTAAACTCTCAATTGGGTCACCAAATGACGATCAAAGCTATAATGACTTAACTGGTTAAGTGTTCCAAGGCATAAACAAGAGGTTGGGTGGGTTTAAGGTCCAAGAATGGCCTTGTATGGTGTTTACGAACTGGGGAACACTTCCCCATGATTTTACGGCCGTAAACTCATGGTATGAAGTACTAAATAGTGTACTGAAGACCCTAGTTCAATGGTGTATGGTTCTATGCTAAGTTCTAAGGCTTACTAAGGTGATAAGGTGTCATTTGCACCCTTAAAAGGGTTTTACGACCCAAGAACATGGCTTGGCCGTAAACTCAGTGAATCCTATGATTCCTTATGTTTTCTAAGCCCTAAACATGATAAACCAAGTGTACAATGAGTTAGAATAAGAGTACTTATGATCTAGGAGCTTGAATTGTCGTTTTTGGTCAAGAACACTAGAGTGTGTTCTTGGTGGAACTTGAAGATCTAGAAAATGGAATGATTTCACGGATGAAATCATGTAAGATTACTAGTTCATGCAAGATATCAACTAGATAAGACAATAAGCTTATGAGATTTGAAGACCAGGGACAAAGATTGGGATGATACTTGAGAGGATTTCAGCCAAAAGGAAGGAAGGAATGAACAAATGACCAACATATCATCTTATAAGCAAGAGTCATTTCTTTGGGCTATAACTTCAGCCGATAAACCCCGACACTTATTCCTTAAGTGTTCAAGGCTTATAACGCTCAAATAAACTCTTAATTGTGCTAAATGATAGCAGGATATCAACTAGTTAAGACAATAAGCTTACGAGATTTGAAGACCGGGGAAAAAGATTGGGATGATACTTGAGAGGATTTCAACCAAAAGGAAGGAAGGAATGAACAAATGACCAACATATCATCTTATAAGCAAGAGTGATTTCTTTGGGCTATAACTTCAGCCGATAAACCCCAACACTTATTCCTTAAGTGTTCAAGGCTTATAACGCTCAAATAAACTCTTAATTGTGCTAAATGATAGCAGGAATAAGTTTGACTTTCAATAAAGTGTTTGACTGTACATGATAGAAAATTCCGGGTTGTTACACAAGCCCTTGTGCTGCCAGGTGGCAAGAAGTTAAGACTGCACAAGTTCAGTCCATATGAGGGCCATGACGTGTTGCCGCATTTCCCACAATCTGGAATCAGTCGGCAGAACTGCACACTTAAATAAGAACCATGACGGGCCAACCTGTTGGCCACGACGTTGTGATGATTCTATGTGAACTCAAATTCTCGTAGGTTATAGGCCTATTTAAAGCAACTGATGGCTAGGGTTTGCACACCATCTTCCTTAATCACCTCCATTCACCCTCACGAAAATCCTAATCCTCCATTGGTTATTGTGAGCTCCTTTTAGGGAGTTTTAACACCTCGTTTATTTAATAAATAAATAAAAAAATTAATGAATGAATAGTAGCCTTAAAATCAATAATGATTATGTAGCAGGGTGTTGGTCTGCGGGTGTAGCCGTAGCATTCACTAGTAGCCAGATAGTGTTAGAGTGTTGTAAGTCTGCGGGTGTAGCCGTAGCATTCAATAGCAGTCAGATAGTGTTAGAGTTTTCTAAGTTTGAGGGTGTAGCCGTAGCATTCACTAGTAGTCAGGTAGTGCTAGATTGTTGTGAGACTACGAGCATAGCTGTAGAATACACTAGGCTGGTAGACAGCATGAGCGTGTTGCTAGAACGCGGAAGGAACAATAGTACCCACTAGTTCGGGTGTAGGAGTAAGGATATGGAAATTCACAGATTGGATTTCAAAATTATTTGGATGGAATAGACCTAGTTGAGCCAATGATAAGCTTGTAGGAATCCAACTGCAGTTTTGAGATCAAGGAAGCAATGGATTGATTAAGGTTACATGTTATATAAGGCTACAATTGGTCATGTAGCAATCGCGTTTAGCCGTGGTTTGTTAACATCATGATTCGACGCACGGACCCAATCGGTTGGATCATGAGGTTGTTAGATCCTCAGTGACATGATAACTAGTGGCAACTAGTTCCAGAGAAGGATTTTGTTCAAAAGTCGTGAGAGGCGAATAAATAGAGAGTCCTTTGGCTCCGCAGCCGGGCTGGAACCCGGTATTTCAGATGACTGATGAACAATATGAGACCAGGGAGGTCTTGGTAGATTTTTGAAGGCAGCCAGGGCGCATCATACTGCTTCATACATTACAGTGTTTCAGGAATTTCAATGCTTCGGACAATTCAATGTCTCAATTAGTAATGGTACTTTGAGATTTTAGGTATGGTTAGAGTCACAGATAGCTTGGGATATGTTAAGTCACTCACAACAGGATTAGCTGAGCCTTGGCCAAGTATAAGCGATCTGTATGGATAATTAGGTCTGTGATCCTGCTTTATAGTGGGAACCTAGAGCTATTAGAAGTTGAGTAGTCAGTTGAGGGATAAACAGACTGGGTTCAACGATAATGATCCAGTATGAGTGGTCTGTCAGGGATTCAGACCATCTCAAGACAGTAGATTTCAGATAGAGTACATGTGATCTTGTTGCGAGGAATTCGTTCACCTATGGATTTCAGGGCTTTGCAAAGAGTGATCATGGCTACCCTAGGAGGGCAAGGGCGTGCCCAGGATGGTGACCATTTTACTAGAGTGGGTGGGCGTGTAACGAATGGTAAGGAATGAATTCATAGACTAAATCTAATTTAAGTGGGGGAGAGTTGTAACACCCCGTTTATTTAATAAATAAATAAACAAATTAATGAATGAATAGTAGCCCTAAAATCAATAATGATCATGTAGCAGGGTGTTGGTCTCGAGGGTTAATTGTCACGATTCTAGAAGTTGGGGGTATTTATAAGATTAATGCTTTGTGTTCGTAATTAATAAAGTCAATGAGTAAGATTTATTAATTCCAATAAATGGTTTGTATATATTTTAAGTCCAGGGTCCACATAGTAATTATGGGAAACTTCTTTTAAGGAGGGAATCAAGCTTTGGATAAAAGTTGTAATAGCACCAAAACCTCGAGGGCCGCTTCTGCCAATTTTTGGAAATTGGGTTCCATTTTCCCCCTGATAGCCAACAAGCATGAATCGGAGATTGCTAAAGGCTTATTGTCGCGATCTGCACCGGAATTTTCTACCTTCGATCATGCACCATCCACCTTAAATAGAGCCCCAATTTTGATTATGTGCGGCATTTGTGTGTGTGTAGTAAGAGAGAGAGAGAGAAGAATTAGAATGGAGCCTTCCAATAATTTTTCTGATCATTAGCTCTGGAAGCTGTGAGTGAATCGAGAAAAAAGAAAAAGAAAAAGAAACGATATGGAGGGGGAAGGAGCTGTGATATATCAATGAGAAAGGAGCGATTGAGAGCAGTAGTCGTTCTATTCTTTCCGAATCGAGGGCTTAGCGTTTTTATAGCAATGTTCAAGAAAATTTCGAGTTCTGGTGAGGTTCTAAATCAAGCCTATTTCGAGCGAGTTATATCACCGAAGGCGGTGCTTAAAGCCATCAATGGCAATGATGACTAGCAGGGTGTTTGAACTGCGCTTTTCCCTTGAGGAAAGCGTTGTTGGCGCTTTCAAAGAATCAAGTACCAGGAGATGGATTAGATAGCCTTGTTCCTCTCCAAAGACGATGACGGAGGCTGCTGAGTGCTTCCGAAAAACGACCATTGTGGGCCGGAGATGAGAGCTTTGTCGGAGGTGAGGTTGTCGCTGGAGTGGGAGTGCGGAAATAATCAAGGAGGGAGGAGCTGTTTGGCATCAAAGTTGGAAGCGATGAAGGTACCGCCTCCCTTGGCCCCCTGTTTGGATACTTAGGTACAATTCCTATTGGGCTAATTAATTGTTTATTGGGCTGGTAAACCAATTGGTTAAATGATGAAGCTATCTAGTATTGGACTCGAAAATTGAGTGCACTAGCAAAACTTTATTTTGGCCGGTTATATATCAATTATCACATGAATAGTTATATGACAATTAGATGGGCCATATATAATTAAATACGGTTAGCTGTAATCACTTATACGAACATGGTTTTTTGATGTAGACCGGGTAATATTAGGTCATGGAGTTAAACATGAAATATGATGGGGAGATGGTGAATTATAAGTAGGTGGGTTTATCTAAGAACATGCATATGGACTACAGTATTGGACTGGGCATTAGGATAAGGCCCATTAGGCAGGCTTGGGCCCAATTGGAAAAATTGGGCCATAGAGGGGCCATATTTGGGCCTTGAAAATTATAAGGTATTGGACTATTGGATTTACAAGGGTTTGGATCAAAATAAATGGTTGGGCCTTTAAAGTAAGACCATGTAAGGGATCTGGGCCCAATTTAGAAAATTAGGCCATAGTTGGGTTTTAGTTGAACATTAGACTATTGGGGCTTGGGCTTGAATCAAGCTAAGTTAGGGGTAAAGTAGTCTTTTACTCAAGCAAGGACTTATGAATATGTATTTGGGATCCATTTATTAATTGGGTTTAATTTGATGTTGACAACTTGATGATCTGTCAGACAGCAGCCCGAGATTTATTCACGGGACTTCAACAATGCGAGGTGAGTTTCCTTCCAGTAAGAACGGGTCTACAACCACATTGTAGGCCCGTTTAGATAGCAGTAGTTCAATATGCTTGATGTGTTTGTGATTCAGGCATGTCTATGTGCTGTGTGTTCCGGGCTGCGGTCCGATGCAATATGCAGTAAATGTGTTATTCTTACATGTTATGATTATGTTATTCTATGTTTAGTTAGTTCCGGACCCCCGTCTGATGCAGAAGGCGAGGCCCTAGTTAGTTCCAGACTTCGGTCTGATGCAGTGGACAAGGCCCAAGACAGTTCCAGACTTCGGTCCGATGCAGTGGTCAAGGCCCATTATCTGCTTTATATGTTATTGTATGGTATCTGGTAGTTTAGGGGAGCTCACTAAGGTTCGTGCTTACAATTTTAGTTTTGGTTTCAGGTACTTCAACTAGCAAGGGGAAGGGCTCGGGATGATGGCATGGCACACACCATAGTTTTAGCCTGGGAGTTAGACTCTGATATTTTGTCATGTTATTGACATCATTTTGATATGAGACATATTTTATAATATTTTGTGACACACAACTTATGGTTTTCTCATATGATATTTGGATATTATGGTTTTAGTAATGTTTTCAAACGAAATTTTTGGCTTGTATTTTTGGGATGTTTCAGATTTCTCGACAAGAAGAAGAACAAAATAGAGTTTTGATGCCTCATCTCAGCTTCCAAGCCTCACCATTCCATAGGTTTTATATGTTACAAAAATCATGTAGCGGAAAACAACTTAACTTTTAAATTCTCATGCAACCTAGTAGGATCTATGTTTACACCATTGAAAGCTATGATCTATGAACATCAAAGGACCTTATGGAAATCATGTGACTTTAGAAAAACATAAGATAGTTAGGGTTTGCATACCTTTTGATTATTATTTTAAATAATCAATAATATCCTTCTTCAAAAACTCTTGGAAGCCAGCACCAGAATTCTCGTGCCTCTGATTGTTCACACCTAAACCCTAACAATTAGGAAACTTGAAGAGAGAGGAAAGGGGAGGTATAATTTCGGCTATCCTTGTAGGAGAACTGGTAGCCCAAATATGAAGGATATAAGGCCCTATTTATAGTTGTTAGGAATACCCAAGATAACCCTAATTTGAATAAAATACTATTATTTTAAATTAGGTATTTATCCTTATTCCCTAATTATCATCAAGGGATATTCTAGAAACCCTAGAATATTCCCCTAAAATTGTCCACGTCATATGGGGAAGGTTCTGGAACCCTTTTGTTCAACTATTGAACAAATATAGCTTAGGCCCTTGTACTTTTAATTAATCCCAAAATTAATTCTAATTAATTTATGATTAATTCATAATTAAATAACCCTATGTGTAATTAACATATTAATCTCACAATATATTAATAAATCATTTCTTTCTATTTATTAATCAGTCTCACTCTCTCTCTCTATCTATCTCTCTAAAAGTCATCTTATTCAATTACTAGGTTTGAGGGCAAACGAAAACGACTTTGCCAATAGTTCAAGTATATACCAATTTAGTTATTGGCTTAGATACCTAATCCAAGATCATCATCTTCTATCACACACTCTGGACCTTTTTGAGTATTGAAGCTCAATGTTTATGATCCTATTGATGGGTTTTATAGATTACATTAGCTATGTGCTTGCGGAATTTCACTTATCATTTAAGGGCACATGTAACCTAAATGATCTATGTCTTTAACACTTTGAATGTAACATGCTATGAACAACAAAATCAACTTTAACCCTAATGAATAACTAGTATAATCAAATACAAGAATTGAGTTACATACCTTTGATTTGTGGTAGTAAACAAATCACTTGAAACTCGTTATAGAAAAACCTTCGAAAGCAAGCACCAGAAATCTTGTGCCTCTAATAACTCACACCCAAAAACCTCGAAACCCTAGAATGAAGAGGAGAGAGAGAACAGAGGTATACTTCTCGTTCCTAAGCCTTATGGGAACATCATAAACGAAATTGAGGCCATAAGGGATCGTATTTATGGTTTAGGTAACTTAAGTACAAAGCAAGATTTGAATGCTTAAATAATAGATTTAATCCCAAATCAAATCCTTTCCTTATCTACATCCAGGGGGCTTCTGGAAATCCTAAGGAGGCTCCCAAAATTGATCACCCCTTAGACGATTCTAGAATTGCCTTTTTTTTGTTCAACTATTGAACAATTACAATTTAGACCTTGCACTTTCAATTAATTCCAATTAATCCCAAATAAATTCCATATTAATTCTGATTCATAATTAATTAATTCTAACTGATTTCTTATTAATTTATTGATCATATAAACTAACAAATTATATATATAACAATTGATCTCATTTTAATTAATTAATTACATACTAAATTAACATACCAATTATCTATTTCCAATTAATGTATTAATCACATAATATATTAACAGATTATTTATCTCTCTTTCTCCTAATATCATTTCTAGCTATTTTTGGTTATGAGGACAACACAAAAGGAACTTTGCTAATAATTCAAGAGTATACTAATTTATTTATTGGCGTATACAACTAATCCAACTGTCTCACACTTGGATAACTCTAAAACTAAATTATACGTATAACTTCTAAATAAAACATAAAAGTGTGCTTTCGAAAGCAACTGTCAAACTCTGATCCGATCAGACATTGGTCGTAAGATAAGTGATCAAATATTCCTTCGTTCTGCAAGATATCATATAAACATGAGACATGGATCATAATCAATATCTTACAATAAGATTCTATTTCCCGATTTCCGATTTATGACGACTAGATTCAGACTACTGAATGGACACATGAATTCAGTCTGGATAAGGCCTTACACATGAATGTCAACATCAAATTGTCGACATCCCCAAAGATATTGCTTTTCCTATTAAGACAAATGGAACGAATAAACTTTGACATATATGCTTGTATCCTTTACTCATCATGTTACTAATGCATTTTCGCAATACCAATGCAAAACCGACTTGTAAATTGCAACTCATATATCTATGCTTAAAAATATAAGATATTATCGTCTTAGAATTACTTGTGATAGAATCCATGAAGTAATTCTCTAAGCGTGGGTTTATCCAATACTCTAAATCCCCATTTACTAAGTATTCATGAACATTGTAGCAATCTTATTGCAATGTTTAATCTCCGTAGACAATCTACAATTCAATTTATGACAGTCTTAATTCACTACTTACTTCCAAAAGTATGAGCGACTGTGGAATTCGAATAGTCAAATTATTCAGGAAGTAAAACATGTAAAGTAAAAGAAAATAATAAACTAATTAACTATAGTCTAATACCTATTGAATATAACTAATCTCTTTTAATTAATTACCATAATAGTTATGACTTTATTTATTGTATAACGTTTGGAGTAATCAACTAACCACTTAACTTAAATAACATCATTCATTCCATGTTAGGTACATACATAGTATGTCCCTCTATGGTCCTTCCTTTGTGAATAGATTGGCTGTAAACTATTCCAATGATGCTCCTTTCACAATTCCAAATTCTTGTCATTGTCTAAAATTTATTAGAATTCCAACCTTACATGCATTGACCTTCTGTGATGTCAAGGATTCAAAGTCATAGAGACTGAGCCAATGATATTACAAAATGTTCCATTGGAACTTTGTTAATAGAAATAATTCCATGGTAATGAAGTTTCAAATTCAAGGTACACTCCTTAAACACCTATCTTGCATCAAAGTTTCAATTTCAGATGTAGACTTAAAAATCAACTCTTATAAGGGTAATATTTCCATAGTCTAATATGAGCATCGATTTTAACTAATAATCATCTCAATCCAAAACATGTCACTATGGTTCTCCAAAACAATACCATATTTCAAATTGTCCATAAGCAACCAATCTTTAGTAAACCTCAGAATGTTCTTGACGGTTGTTTAACAAATCCAGTTACACAAAAACTATAATGTTTTTCCTCTTAATGCTCAAGGCATTTATAAAAATCAGAATAAGTAAATATTATAGCATATGTAATTGATCCTATATCTAAAGCATAACGGACTCGACTCATTATATCAGATATCCGTTCAATCTCTTGCTATAATATTTCCATATATGGTAGTTCCTATGTTGAACTATTTCAACATGATATTCTGACTAAGTTCTATTAAACTATACAATCTAAACTTTTAAAATCGAAACAAAGTATGAATGCCCTCTTATTAAGTCTATCATAGCGAAACAATTCCCAAACCTTTCAATTTGCAAATTGAAAACCTTGTTCCTTACTAACAGTTTATGCAATACTAGCATAATAGTTATGCTCCCACTAGCTTTTACATGTACCCAGAAATTAACTGGTCTTTTACAAATAAATACTCTTGATTTCCTTACTGAAGTACAAATTTCTGTTATGCGATGCTTTGATAAGTTTCGAACTAGACATCTTAAGCTTATACACCTTCATTGGATAGCTTATGTGTGTGTTTAAACCCTTTCAAAACATATAGATATATGTCTTGAAAGTGCAAACAATTTCATACCATTCCTCACAATTCAAAATATGAAGAGGGATGACGTAATCATATTGTGAATTTAAGAATGCAATTAACACAACCAATATCCATACTAATCTTTATCAGATCTTTTAAAATCTACTTTCCAAAGTATTTCCTCACAATCATCCCAATGAATTAGAGTAAATCTTTGCCACATAGACTTCAAGGAGCATGTGTTCCCATCCTTGTGAATATATCATTTCCAACCTACAATCATAAGATAAGGTTTAGGACAAAACAAAATTCAAATTTAGCTTTCCTTCATGGACTAAAATTTGCTATTCTAAATTTATATCCCTCTTGTAGAACGAGGGCTTACAAGTGCTTATGTGTTGTTAAGAAACTCACCTATAATGATCAATGTACTTTCACTGATCAATGTTCTTTTCTTTTGAAGTTAAACGAAAAAAATATAGAACTCATAAGCATTGTCAACTCAACTAGAAGCTGCGTAGAAATAAGAATGTCTCAATCAAGCGTAACTGGTTCTCAACCTTAGATCATGTGCTAGTGAAACTAAAAGGTTTATTATCGATTAACTCCTGAAACTCTCGAGATCTATAAGACTCCCACTGAATTCTTGACATATGAATTTTCTCTCAAGGAATTTTCATTAACGAGCTAAAACATATATTCAATAGTTCGTGTGGATTCCCGACAAGAAAACACTTTATAAAATTGGTATTAGTTCATCTTTTGTTTTGACGAAACATCAAAACTCCAATTCTAAAAGTTCTAGAGTAAGAAAACATTATTACACCACATTTAGCGAGGTGTTATAAACCTTTTATTATGAAATAAGTTTCAAGACACGATTTTTAGTAACTAGAGCATGGCTCTAAAACTTTCTCGGAAACAAAGTATGATTCATCTCCTAATTGAAACATTTCAAAAATATATGACTCGTCTTCTTAGGCATGCAATTGTACTACGATGTTCTTCGATGATCAATTGTGATATAGTTCCACAATCATTAAGATGATCATAAAACATGACGCTAAAGTATTTTTCTTTTCCTTTCAGATTGGAGAAACTTTTATCTTTCTTCCTAATAGATTCTTCTATTCGTTCTGCTACTCTTTGGATCTTTTCATAGTATTATAATTATGCTTAACCTTATAATCACAACCATATTTACTGAAACATCAGTAAATCATGATGAACAAAATTATCGTCATGTGTGGTGGATCTGAATAGTCAATATGAACATGTACTAGATCCAGTAGTTATTCAATTGACTCATGTAAACATGTAAACGATGAATTAGTTATAATTTTCCAATAAACAAGATTCTCATATACTATACAATGAAAATTATACAACATCAAGTATCTGTCCAGTTGGCGATGGGATTTTTTTTCACTTGGTCAATTATGACAATAGCACATGCAATATTATAAGAATCAAATCCATAATTAATATTACTATTATTAGAAATGTAACCAAGACTTTCATAAATTCTATTTGCAAGAAATACAAATAAAGGCAACCAGATAAACCAAAATTTCACTTTTATTGAAAATAAATGGAAAGTTGGAACTTGTACTTACAACGTATAAAATGAGAAATTATGTTTCTAGACATCTCCTAAGAGTAATAACAATATTTTACTAGTTTTTCTATTTACCATAGGACCAAACAATTTGATCTTGGATGCCCCCTTTGCATTGGGAAGATAAATCTTTCTGAACCATCATTGTCACCAATGTCCATGGAAATCTTAGAATTAGACCCAATAACCATCTCTTCTTTAGATGTTTTCTTAAGCATTTATGCTTCAAAAAAATCAACATTTAGTTCAGACCAATTAGGGTCATGCCCATATTCATCATACAAAAATTATAAATGAACAGGACATATGACTTTGGAAGCAAAAGATTAGTGAATTCAATGGCTTTCCTCCTTTGCAAAACGACATCGATTTATCCAACTTGTGAATCTACAATTTCCTTTTTTAGAATATGCATACATACACAATTTTCATTTTGATGTTTATAAGCCAATAAGGGTCGTGGAGTTTCGTATCTTTCAACTTGGGGAAAAAGTAACGTGGGGAGAGTCACTCGATGAGGAGGTGGAAAAGTTGAAGAGAGATGATATTCACTTCCATCATTTCCTAAGGAAGGGAAAACAATTTCACCTTTACTTGAAATTGGAAGACCATCTTTTGAAGATTGAGGAAAACCATTTTCTTCAGAATGAGAAAGACCATTTTTATCTCTAAAATATCTAAAAGTTGGAATGGATAGAATTCAAGTTAGCTGTTTTTAATCCATAATTATTACCCAAAAAAATAAATTAAAGCTAAGATCCATATTTCCAATTCAAACTTTGAAGAGGGATATCGTAATCTAATTTGAACCTATTTTAGGTAAGTAAGGCTTTGACCAATTTCAATCTTATGAAACTCCTAGATCTTTTGAGATTCAATGAATCTGATCAATGGCATGTTTAAGCTCATATTACGCTCCTACTTTTGTAGATGGGATGCTGAGGATCACAAACGATATGTGAATAACCATGCAAACCCGCTTGACAATGTAACGCCCCGATTCTCAGGTATTGTTTAAATAAGATTTTTTTGGGTTAGGCTCTACTCGACGAGTTGGTTTCCCTACTCCCCAAGTAGCACCGGGGTGGGATCGTGAGTTAAGTGACCTACTCGACGAGTCCATATTAGGACTTGGCGAGTAGGAGCTGACAGATGAAACCCTAAATCCTGGGCTTTGCACCTCTATTTAATGGAGCCTCAGCCTCCTTTGGCCTCTTTGTAGTCTTTGAGAGCTCCTTAAAACCCCAATACGCGTATGTGTGTGCCCATTGTGAGTTTGAAGGTTGAAAAGAGGATCTTTGGTGGGAGAAGGCTTAAAGGAGAAGGAGATTAGAGCAAGTAGAGTGTGGGAATCAACACTTATCTCAGTTATCATCTTCTGGAGGTAAACAAATCGCCTTTTTCCTTATGAATCTCTTATATTGATTGATTTTTAGGGTTTTTGTGAGATATTGAGTTGGAAAGATGAGTGATGGGCTAGATCTGAGGTTGTAACTTCAGATCTGGACCCTCCTTGGATTCTAGAAGCATAAGGTTGTAGTTTTGGTCATGATTGAGGTCCCTCTTGAGCATGAAGCTCCATTAAGAACTTAAAATGGGTATTTAGAACCTTTATAGCCATGCATGCACGTAAAGTTTGCAACTTTATGTGATAAGCATGCCCTTGAAGCTTGGATCTGTGATTTGGAGCTGCTTCATGGATCAAATCAAGTCTGTATGGGAAAAGGATTGAATGGACTTGGCGAGTCGCAAGGTTGACTCGGTGAGTCACATGAAGATGGTCGTGAGCTCGACGAGTTAGATGAACAACTCGGCGAGTCCGATAAAGATTACCATAAGACTCGACGAGTTGAAGAACAACTCGACGAGTCGTATGAGTTTTCCCTAGGATATGTATGCATTAATATCCGTCGAGTTGAAAGGAGGGAACTCGAAGGGTGACCTTAAAGGTTGGACAAGAATCGAAGGAACTCGACGAGTCACCCCGATGACTCAGCGAGTTGGGATGTGCTTCAAGGAACTCGGCGAGTAGCCGGTGGTACTCGGCGAGTTGGGGGTCAACATGGACTGTTGACCTTGACTGAGGAATTTGACTTTGGTCAGGGGTTGACTAGTGGGTTATGGAGTACCTTATAAGGTTAAGGACTTATGAGTATATTGTACTATGATCATAGGTGGTGGAGCACGTGTCAAGTGAGCCGATAGTTGGAGATTATCTTTCGATTCGACATCTGCAAGGTGAGTTATCCTCACTATATCGATAGGGTCTACGGCACCAAGGCCGGCCCTTTAGTTGATATTGTTATGGTATGCTACATGTGGTTATGATCTGTTAGATCAGAATCAGGGTAGACAGTATGTTATGCTCTTATGATCCGTAAGGATTGGTATGTTAGTGACCTGCTAGGTCGGTAATCTAGTTACGAGAGAATTGTATGATTGATGATCAGTGAGATAGATATCTTGATGTTTGTATATGCTAGTATATGATAGTTATGCACACATGGTTATTTGCTTATCGGTTGGGTTGAGGCGGTCCTGCTTTGTGCTGAAGGCCAACATACCCTATGAGTGGTCCTGGGAGACTGTAGGCCCACGTGGCGGACCGGTCATGCCGAAGGTTCGAGATAGATTCAGATAGATTGTAGGCCTAGTAGGGCGGTCCAGTCAGGCCGATGGTCTAGTATGCACGTTGATTGATTGATTGTTACCGATATGGCATTGTCAGTGTGGTATTGGTATTTTGGGGGTAGCTCACTAAGCCCTCGAGCTAACAATTTTTAGTTTATTGTTTCAGGTACTTCAGGAGATCATGGCAAGGCGAAGGCGTGACCGTGCCGCTCCTCATCCTTATGCTATGATTTTGGGAAACTATGATGGATACTGATTTGAAAACATTTTTTGCAAACGATACTATTTGATTTTTAATGATGATTGAAAAAGTTGAAATTTGACGCAAAAAAATACGGATGTTACAGACAACCTTAATGTCATTTATCATCTCACCTTGATGTGTGTGTTAACCACACAAGCTCCATTAATAATCATAATTTTTTAATATGTCCATAATATCTCTTTATAGTCCCTATTAGTGAGTCGGTTGACTACACTCGCTCAACTAACGATATATAAACCATGATGTGCGTTTTTCATGGATTAGCATATTTTTCATATTTGTCCTAAAGTAACTATGAGTAGGATTATAAATAAATGTTTAGTTACTTTATATCATTATTCATACTAATAAGATTGTATCCTAAAAAATTCGCTCGGCTAACAACCCTCCACCATAAAAGAGAGTAGTGGCTAAGAATGAATGCGCAACGACGGTCATTTTATAGTCTGATTTCTTAAACTCCCCTTATAGTATGGCTTCATGAATGAGACATACTAGCGATTTGAATGACTTGTCTTATACATATAATATATATTAAATGTTTAATTATATATAGTAGAAGGTGTACTTTAAAACATTTAATATAAGGTTTAATATTTTAATTGTATAAATTAAACATTTTTAATTTAATTAAATTTAAACCAATTTATGGATTTAATATTTATCTTTTAATTAATCATTTAATTAAAATAATAATAATATCCATAAGGATAATATTAACTAATCTTGTAATCAATAATCATGTAGTCTAAGGATATCTCCTAACATTTAGGGATTTAATTAATTATCTAATATAGGCAAAAAAAATCGGATTATGGAAGATATTGAAACATATAACTACCAATTAACAACCGCATAAATCATATGAGACAAGAAAATCCACAAAACAATATCTGGCAGATCTCATGTCATGAGAAACAATGCTGACAATGTGAGAAACAATTTTTCTCAAAACCATTTTGATCAGTTCATCTAATGTACAAACAATGTTAGACACACCAAGAGCTATGATGTCACTTATGGGTTTTATTGATTACATTTCCTATGTCACTTATGCAAGCTAATGGATATATGTATTTAACACTTTGAATGTAACATGTTATGAGCAACAAAATTAACTTTATCCTTAATGAACACCTAGTATAATCATGTACAAGAATTAGAGTTACATACCTTTGATTTGTTGTAGTAAACAAGATTTACTTTCCAATTAATATATTATTCACATAATATATTAACAAATTATTTATCTCTGTTTCTCCTAATATCATTTCTAATTATTTTTGGTTATGAGGGTAACCCAAAAGGAAATTTTCTAATAATTCCAGATTATACTAATTTAGGCATTGGCTTAGACACCTAATCTAATACCTATGTGCATAGATCTAGGTTTTTCATGTGCTTTTTTCATGTTTAGGGTAGTTAGAGTGTCGGGTTTCCATAAATTTGCCAACTTTGTAGATCTACAAAGTCCCTTTGTAGTTAGAAGTGATGGATCTAAAACTTGATAGAGTTTTGAACTTTGTAGTTAAAGGTGACGGATATGAGCTTTGATAAGGTTTTGAAACCTTACATGAGATTTTGAATCCATTTTACACCATTTTGACCTAGCTTGAGTTCAAGAAAAGCATGTCTATCAGGCAACGAGTTTTATGATCTTTTAGAAGTCTGAAAGCCTTCTGGAAAGTATGGATGGGTGGGGTAAAGGATTTTTTTGATCTTTTATGATCTTTAACCCATTTTACACAATTTTATGATCTTTTAGCTTGATTTCAAGCCAGGCCTATCCCTTTCGAATTGGAAGTACCTAAAACAATAAGAATAAAACCATAAGCACAAAGCTTAGTGAGTTCCCAAAAATACCACATACCATACATATAAATTGGCCTAGCCCACATACTAGGCCCAATTTACCATATGGACTCAGTCCTTCCAGACCAATGGGCCCAACCTGACTTACAAATGCAAGAGTCATAAAGAAAGTTAGGTCCATACATAACATAGAAGAATCCTAGCCCTTCCTGATCCACGGAACTAGCACATCATATAAATGCCAGAGTTACAAAGACAACTCACATAACAGATCCTAGTGGGACGACATTGGAGCCTGCGATCCATGGGTACAGTGAGGAGACTCACCTCAATCTAAGATAACCAAAACATACGCGCCGCCGCACCCGAGATCCTCACACTGACCACAACTAAATTACCCCCAGTCAATAATTAAGACAATTTCCCAAACTATGATGTGCAAACTGATGGGTTTTACTATACTACAACATCCTATGTTGAACATATAACCCTAAATGTTTTGGATCTATGTTTTCTCTATTTATACATGTAATATTGTTTCCAAAGAATTTAGCCTACACCTAACATGGAATGACATAATCAACATAAAATAGAGTTATAGAATTACCTCTTTTTTTTAGCTTGTAGAACTTCTTGAGTTTGGCCTTTAAGAACTTAGTGCCCCAAGTGTTGCACCTCAAATGGAATCACAACACACCTAGAACAAAGGAGGCTTTTGAGAGAGTATTTCTTGCACCAAAATCGACTCAATGAACTCCAAGATCACTAGTGTATGTAGTAGCGAATTTTGGACGCTAAGTGGCTTCTTATATAGTGTGGCAAGATTAGGGTTACACCATCTAAACCCTAATGTGTGACAACCCGAAATCTCTGTCAGTAACTCAACGCAATCAATAGGAAGTCAAACTTGCTTTTGCTTCGGTCTTACTTTGTTTAGGATCAGTTTGAGAGTCTCTAAGCCTTGTATACTTAGGGATTGAAGGTTGAGAAGTGCCAGTTCGGGATTAGAGGAATTTATTCGAGCCGGGAACATCATCTAGGGATGTTTACGGCCGCAAACTAGGCTCACGGGTGTGAACCCATTTTGGCCGTGACCCCCCCCCTATATATATATATATATATATATATATATATATATATATATATATATATATATATATATATATGTTCTTCCTTCATTTACCCCTCATTGCTTCTCTCCTTGGCCAAAAACTCCTCAAGACTCTCTCAAGACTCATCAAACAAAAGCTCTCTTTTCACCCCACAAACGTAAGTAATTCATCCCTATTCACTTGTTAATCATGTTATTCATGTAAAGAGCTTCGTATTCATCCATTAATTCATCATCTTCATCACCATCTTTATGAACTTGAGGAGTTCACAACCGTAAACCCTTCATATGGCCATGAAGCTTCATAGATGGGCCGTAAACCCATCAAATGTTCATGTGTGCTTGGGCTATGAACACATCTTGGGCCGTGAACCGTTCATGTGTTCATGGGCCATGAACACATCTTGGGCCGTAAACCCATGGTGGTTTAGACGTGAACTCCATTTCAACCCTCATTCTTGATTCTAACACTTCATTGCAAGTGTTTCCTACATTATAAGGGTGTTTCCTATGATCATTGGTGGTCTTAGACACTAATTTTATGCCTTTACATGTTAATATGTGCTCAATAGGACCATACTATGCTCGGGACTTCACTTAGCATTCTAAGCATCCTATCTTTATCATTCATTCAAATCATTCACAATCAGGTGAGTTCATACCCCTATATTTTCCAAGCTTTTAATGTTTTAAGGGGGGGGGGGGGAGGAAATAAAAGTAAAAGCACAAGTAACCATGTGTTTGAAAATATACTTTGTTTTAATTTATTTTCCTATCGTTAGCATACGTTGAATATAGAACGTACTAAACATGGTAAACATTGTTACTACTAGACTTCAAAGGTATAGGATTTTCCAGGATAAATATCAGTAGTTTACAAAAAATAAGATTATTATTCATTTAAAAAATATTCCTTATTAATTCTATAATTCCTTAGTTTATGCAGTCGGGTTACGTATGACAAATATCCGATAGACTATGGACTGTGTGGCTTTTGCCGTATTCCCTGTTCCTTGTTTGGTTGTGGGTTTAGGGCAGATCCACACAATTAACTATCTGTTCGATATTGGTTTATACATAACTACTACGATCTAAGGAGTTATAGAAGTAATGGGTCAATCATGCTTTAAATAAGGAAATATTGGATTTTCTTGAGGAACATTATCCACAGATATCAAAGGACTAGAATAGTTAAAACTGTAAGTATCTAGTGTATACTTCAGAGTTATATACATGAGGATCCGACAACCAGTGGGGTGTGTAGCCTCCACCTCATTTCATGTTCCTTGTTTGGTTGTGGGCTTGAGGCAGAACCACACAATCGATTGTTTGTTTCATCTGGATTGTATATGATTCGTATACGCTAAGTACTTGTAGGAGGAAATAATAAGATTCATTTGACATTCGTTACATAAGAAAATATAAGGTTTTCTTGAGAAACACAACATAATTTTCGAAAGAACGCATAATAGTTTTTTAAAACAAAACGCTTATGAACTCACCAACTTAATGCTGATATTCTTTCAAAACCTACTTGTATTCTCAGGATATTAGTCGACAGGTACATGCGCCGGGTTCAAAAAGATGGAGCATAGTAGCTTCAAGTCTTTACTTTTTATTTACTTTTGAAGTTAGTATTATATGAATCAAATGTAATGTAAAAATTATACTATTAACACAATGGTTGCTACCTTGATTACTATTATTCAATTGTTGTGATACTATACATGATGTCCTCCGCCCCTGAACGTTTCCACCGTTCCGGTTTGAGGGGTGACAAATTGGTATCTGAGCATTGTTTATAGTAAACTCAGTATATCAACCAGTAAAAGATATACAACTATAAATACAATGGGGCCAGAGTTCTCTGACTAAAAGTATACTTTTAAGATATAAGTATTTTTCGAGAAGTATACTAATAAGCATACATATTAGGAACATGTATCACAATAAGAACAAACAAAAGTATTTAGATGTTGGACACTACCTGATCACCTATATTTATTTGAGATACGGCCAACATGTGTTTGGGAGTGGTAGTGGTGTTGCAACGAGTCTAAAACTAACCTAATTCTACATAAAAAAGATCCATAGAACAAAACATAAGATAAAATACTATACAAGTATTTTAGGCACTATAACAAACTTACATGAAAACTAAAAGACCTTTACTGGAAGGTCTACAGTTGCGAAGTGCATTCTTCCATGGTTATATATAATTGGGATCTTATAGACTTATAATTCGTGATCTTCGCTCTACTACAAGTTCCTTGTTTGGTTGTGGTTTTAAAGTAGGATCACCTATTCGAAGGTCTATTTGGTCTTGGTTATATACAGCTTGCATGCACTGCTTGACTGTAGGAGGACCCAATTTAGATCGTCAATAACTACAGAAGAAATATTTTACTTAATCTCATAAGATTCTTAATCTCATAACTACAGAAGAACAACCTAGATATAGATAGCCACTCCACTATAACCACCAACAAAGAAGTCAACGAATAATAAGAGAGGGTTCATAAAGTGGATTCCGAGGAGGATCATATGAGGATGAAAATCTTCCATCAGGAGGTCATGGAGATCTATGGTAGAACACGAAGCATGATCTACAATGGACAGAAAACCCCTCCCAAGGTGCGTAAGGTGGTAGAGCACCATATAAGTCATACTAATAAATAACTAATTAATGTGATCTAGTAAGTTAGTGATCCAACACCTCCTCAGTATGACCTGGTTGTCTTTTAGGCGGCAGTAACAGCTGTCATGACTCAAATCAACTCAAGACTTCATAACTTGTGGAACCAAATCCTTTGAAGGAAGTGGAGGAGTCATCACCATAATGTGATGGTTCGAAAAGACAAAATCAATTTTTAAGTTACGCGCATGCCTAATAGGGAGCAAGGTGAAGTTTGCTGCCTGCACCTTCTCTGACAGAGCCATTACATGGTGGAATAGCCATGTCAAATCATTGACTCTTCCACTAGCAAACGCAATGGGATGGGAAAATCTAAAGGAGATGATGTTGGAAGAGTACTGTCTCAGGGCTGAAGTAAAGAAAGTAGAGCACGAGCAGTGGAATCTTACCATGGCAGGCTCTAACATTGTAGTATACACCGATAGATTCAGAGATTTAGCTGCATTATGCCCAGGGATGGTTACCCCAAAGAACAAGAAGGTAAAGAGATATTTTGGGGACTACCTTCTCCAATCCAAGGAAATGTATAAGCATCGAAACCTCTTACGTTTGACAGTGCCAAATGTCTGGCTCGAACATTGGTGGATTGTGGAATCTGCCAACACCCGACAGTCGTTATGTTGGAACCCTCCCTGAATGTAATAAGTGCAACTTTCATCATACCGAAAGGTGTCAGAAGATGTATTGCAAGAACTGTCTCAGAAGGGGACACACCATCCGTTTCTGTAGGGCACCGGCATGCCCAATCTCTCAGGTTCCATTTGAGGAAGTAAGTCAGACCTACTATGAAGGTGGTAAAATCGGTCACTAAAGAAGAGATTGCTCATTGGCTAGAAACCCTGTTGAAGAAGAAAGAGTGCCAACAATCACTGTAGGAGAGTCTACCCTAGAACCACCTGAGAACAACGGTACATTTCCTAACTAAATCCTAACTATAATAATTTCTTCATCGTCTAAACAAAGCACATAGTTTATGTAGAAACTAAATACTCTTTCTGGTAAGCTATAATGACTTGGTGTAAAGATTGGGGCCATATATAATTAAGAACCAATAGACTTAGAGTGCGTGATGCCGCCTTATTTCCTGTTCCTTGTCTGGTTGTGGATTTAGGGCAGAGTCGCTCAGTCGGCTGTCTTATCAACCTTGATTATATATGAATTGTAGACACCAAGCAATTATAGAGGGACCGGATAGGGATCATAATATCAAGTATCATTCACTAGAACAATCTTTCAGTTAGTACACACTTAATATAGTATAAAACATTCGCAGTAGTAATAGCAAGGTCAAAACAGAAAGCACTACAAACGTACACACACAGATGCATTGATGTTATAATAAAATGATCCTTCCGAACTAACTTAACACGCGATCCAACAACGTCATTCCGCTTAGTCTGAATGACTCTATGTTATACAAAACCCACGTGTCACCGAGGAGACCCTTTTCCTTGAACAAACAAAATAATAGAACTCTCATCACTCATAACGAGAAACTAGATGTGGACCTCGTAATTGTCTCTCGCTTCAAACCTCCGAAGTACTCATGCGAGGAGTACAGTATCCTCCCGTAACCCTCCCTAAGTATTCCCAGCAGATCAGTTTGGAAATACTACTCACACAGCAAGTGAAGTTCAAGCAAAAAGACTAGGAACACATATAGTTAGCCTATATATGTTAAAGGTACATGCGAGGGTGGTATATAATTAATATTCTATAGACTTAGGATGTGTGTTTCTGCCCTATCTCATGTTCTTTGTCTAGTTGTGGACCTAGGGCAGAACCACCCATCCGACCATCTTGTCAATCTTAGTTATATACGACTTGTGTACACAAGGAAATGATAGATGAACCAGGTATGAGTCCCACCATGAACTTCAGGACAAAATCTCCTCAGGACTATTAATGGACATCCTACCAGTTGGATGAACATACACAAGCAAGTAAAACCTACACAGACCAGAACAACAGATACAATAATAAAGATCCACTGAAACAAGCAGCGAGGATCCGAAATCACTAAAGAATGCAAGGATTTAATGGAACTAAACTACACGCATCATTTCCTTATCCTTAACCAACAACTCGGAATCCGAATTTCGGGACGAAATTCCCTCTATCAGCGAGATGATGTGACAACCCGAAATCTCTATTTGTACGTCATTGCAATCAATAGGAAGTCAGACTTGTGTTTGCTTCGGTCTTACTTTGTTTAGGATTAGTTTAAGAGTCTCTAATCCTATTATACTTAAGGAATGAATGTTGAGAAGTGTTAGTTCGGGATTCGAGGAATGCATTCGAGCCGGAAACATCATCTAGGGATGTTCACGACCGCAAACTAGGTTTACGACCATGAACCCATGTTGTGCCGTGAACCACCACCCCCCTCTCTCTCTCTCTCTCTCTCTATATATATATATATATATATATATATATATATATATATATATATATATATATATATTCTTCCTTCATTTACCCCTCATTTCTTCTCTCTTTGGCCGAAAACTCCTCAAGACTCTCTCAAGACTCATCGAACAAAAACTTTGTTTTCACCCCACAAACATAAGTAATTCATCCCTATTCACTTGTTAATCATCTTATTCATGTAAAGAGCTTCATATTCATCCGCTAATTCATCATCTTCATCACCATCTTTATGAACTTGAAGAGTTCACGACCATGAACCCTTCGTATGGCCATGACCTTTAATAGATTGGCCATAAACCCATCAAATATTCATGTGTTCTTAGGCCATGAACACATCTTGGGCCGTGAACCCTTCATGTATTCATGGGCCGTGAACACATCTTGGGCCATAAAACCATGGTGTTTTGGTCGTGAACACCATTTCATCCCTCATTCTTGATTCTAACACTTCATTGCAAGTGTTTCCTACATTCTAAGGGTGTTTCCTATGATCATTAGTGGTCTTAGACACTAATTTGAGGCCTTTACATGTTAATATGTGCTTAATAGGACCGTACTGTGATCGGGACTTCACTTAGCATACCAAGCATCCAATCTTTGTTTCATTCAAATTTTCACATTCAGGTGAGTTCATACACCTAGATTTTCCGAGCTTTTAATGTTTTAATGCCGGGAAATACAATTAAAAGCACAAGTAATCTTGTGTTTGAAAATATACTTTCTTTTAATATATTTTCCTATCATTAGCATACATTGAACGTAGAAGGTACTAAACATGGTAAAAACTGTTACTACTAGACTTAAAATCAATTTTTCAAAACATGTGAGGATACAAACATTAGAAATATAGCTTTCAAGGCAAAGGAAACAAACTTATGAATTATGAAATAAAAGGTACTATTTTATAAGGATTCTTGTTAATAATAAAAAGGGTTTTCATCGTATTATTCGCAAATTCAATGAGAGAACTACAATGTGAGACATGTCTTCTAGGAAGTCTACCCCTTGTAACCAGAGCCTCCGGGAGGGAGAGCGTGAGTTTGCGTATAGATCTATATGGGATTGACAATGACGCACCTTGAATATTAGCTACAATCAACCTAGGGTGACAAATGTCATTTAGTTTGCGATGTCCGAAGTACGTCGTAATGTTTATCGTCCATAGTATGGTTATAAGAACTCACTGGGGAAACAACGACTCGTTCACGTAATAATGTACTTAACAATCAGTCATCAGGGTTAGTAACTAGAGGATTGCTTAGTATATACATCAGGGTGATATGAAATTAACATCTGACATGCAGTGGGATGTTTGACTTCCGCCTCATTCCCTGTTACTTGTTTGGTTTTGAGCTTAGGGCAGAATCACCCAATCGACTGTCTATTCGATCTTGATTTCTATGACTCGTATGTACTAAGTAGTCACATGAGGGAATTAAAAACACTTTTAGTATATAGAACAATACGTTTTCAACTAGTTTTATTTATGTAATAAAACTACTATACATCACTGATTGTAGCCAGGGTTTTCAAACAGAACAATGCTTAAACAACATAAGTATGGTAGATAGTCATACTCTTTGATTTGGAACAGATAATTCATCAACTTACAGTTAGGGAAAGTATACGATTTTCCAGGATAAATATTAGTACTTTACAAACAATGGGATTATTATTCATTTAACAAATATTCATTATTAATTCTATAATTCTTTAGTTTATACTGTCAGGTTACGTATGAAGAATATCCGATAGACTGTGGAATGTGTGGTTTCCGCCTCATTCCCTGTTCCTTGTTTGGTTTTGGGTTTAGGGCAGATCCACACAATTAACTGTCTGTTCAATATTGGTTTATACAGAACTATTATGATCTAAGTAGTTATAGAAGGAATGGGTCAATCATGCTTTTAATAAGGAAATATTGGATTTTCTTGAGGAACATTATCAACAGATATCAAAGGAGTAGAACAGTTAAATCTGTAAGTATCTAGTGTATACTTAAGGGTTATATACATGAGGATCCGAAAACCAGTGGGGTGTGTAGCCTCTGCCTCATTTCATTTTCCTTGTTTGGTTGTGGGCTTGAGGCAGAACCACACAATCGATTGTTTGTTTGATCTGGATTGTATATGATTCGTATACGCTAAGTACTCGCAGGAGGAAATAGTAAGATTCATTTGACATTCGTTACATAAGAAACTATAAGGTTTTCTTGAGAAACACAACACACTTTTCAAAAGAATGCATAATAGTTTTTTAAAACAAAAGGCTTATGAACTCACCAACTAAACGCTGATATTCTTTCAAAACCTACTTGTATTCTCAAGATATTAGTCGACAAGTACATGCGTCGGGTTCAAAAAGATGGAGCATAGTAGCTTCGAATGTTTACTTGTTATTTACTTTTGAAGTTAGTATTATATGAATCAAATGTAATGTAAACATTATACTATTAATACAATGGTTGTTGTTGCTTTGATTACTATTATTCGATTGTTGTGATACTATACATGACGTCCTCCGCCCCCGAACATATCCGCTGTTCCGGTTTGAGGGTTTGACGTAATGTGCATGACCTTCCATATTTCTTAGGCTCCATGGGTTTAATCCTCCATGGATCATCCATGGGTTGTCACATGGGTTTAGCCCAACTGAAGGAATTATGGATCATTGGCCCACACCATAAGAATGAATGTTTTACCAATCAATCCCCATATATTTAATTAGTATCTTTTGATCACAAAATTAATTCCAAATTAATTCTTGATCAATACTAATTAAATAATATGATTTCATATTAATATATTAGAACTTATAATGTATTAACAAATCATAAATAACCTCTTCTCAAAAGTCCATCCTATCAAATTGTCTTGGTGATATGGAACTCAAATGTACCATGCTACTCTCGGGTCAAGTACATACCAATTATAGTTATGGTCTTAGACACCTAATCCAACAGTCTCCCATTTGGATAAGTCTAATAACTATTATTGCAAGTACAACTCCACAACCCAACTAGCAATCGTAGCTCTTAAAAGTCGTTGTCGAACTCTGACCTAGTCAATGACGCGTCCATTAGATAAGGGATCATATATTCCTCCATTCTATATATCATATTGACTAAGACATGGATTATAATCATTCTCTCTGTCCATCTGTTGTTACTTGATTTCTGATTTATGATGACCGACTAATTGAACAAATCAAATCAGTCCCGGCTTGGCCAATCACATAGGGGTGTCATCTCTAAATCATCAAGGAGCCAATGAATATCGCTTTTATCTACATGGGGTAAGAGGAACGGATAAACTTCGACACAAATTCTTGCTTGTACTTACTCATCAAATTACATACAACAATATGTTTTATAACATCCAAGTTACTGGTGCGTTTACATATGTCAATGTGTAACCGACTAGCAACTACAACTCATATGTCTTCGTTTCAAGAATATAAGATATTATCGTCTCGTAATCACTTATGACAAAATCCATGAAGTGATTCAGATGAACGTGGGTTTAATCCAATACTCGAATCTTATTCTAGGGGTACTCATGAACACTATAGCAAACTTGTGCTATGACTAAAACACCTCTACAGACCCATTCATGACAGTCTTGCCTTAATACCTACTTCCAAAGTATGATCGACTGTGGATGGTTTGAATTTACCAATTATTCAGGAAGTCAAAACATGTAAAGTGAAACACAAGAATAATACTAATCCTATATGGCCCCAAAACATTTGAGTGCCATATTGATTACTTATTATTTATTGTATAATGTTTTGATTTATCAACTTAATACTTGAATTTAAACAATAGCTATGCCTTTCTCCAAGCATGCACACTTTGTTTGTCTATGGTCCTGACTTGTGAAATAGATCAATTGAAAAAAAACATTTCAACGATGCTCATTTCACAATTCCAAATGTTTATTGCAAGAGTGAGAATTCCAAATTTCTGGCACTGCTAGAAGGTGTTAGATTCTAAACTATCATGCAATGATTCTTTTGTAATGTCTAGGTACCAAAAGTCATAGAGACTCGACCAACAATATTACAAAATATTCCTTTAGAGATTGTTACAAGACAATTCCATGGAAATGATGTCTCAAATTTGAATTACATTCCTTTGAACATCCTTTTTACATAAAAGTTTCTAACTTTGTCATCTATTCTTCAACCACCAATAAGGAATCATTCCATATTTTCCATACGAAAACTCATTATTAATAGACTCCTGTCTATTCACAATAATGTCAATATGGTCCATCCATTACTATACTTCCCACTGACCTTAAGCGACCAATCCTTGGCGAACCTTAGATTGTCCTTAACAATTGTTTAACCATTTTAGTCATATCCGGTTCTATTCCTTTTTCTCTCTTAATGCCCTAGGCATTTGGAAAATTAAAACATGAGAATATTATTACATATGTAATCGATCCTAAACTCGAAGCATATGGGACACGATTCATAATGTCTAACATATATACATGATACTTGATCAGTCTTTTCCTATAATATTTCTATTTGCCATGTTCTCATAATTTGAATTATGAAGAAGGATGCTGTAATCATAATCAAATTTTGAGAACGCAATTATCATTTCCATATATAGAATTTCCTGATATTAAACCATTCTAACATAATATTCATATATATTTGACTAAATTTGATTAAAAACTCAATCAAAGCTTTTAGATTTTGAAATGAAGTATAAATTCCTCTCCCTTAATTTAGCAAAATAACTTTTCAAACCCTGTATCTTTGCGAATTTAAACTTTTATTTTCTATAATTAACATTGCTAACTTATAACACTTATAATAATTATGCTCCTACTAGCATAATAATTATTATCTTGCTAGAATAACACTTATGCTCCCACTAGGTTTGACATGTACCCATAAATCAGCTGGACTTCTAGAAATCAATACTTATTGACTTTCTTATCAAAGTTCAAATTTCTGATAAGATATGCTTCAATAAGACTTTATCTAGGCTTCTCAGACACATACACCTTTCCTTAGATAGCTCACATGTGTGTCTAAACATTTTTTTGAACTTACAGCCATAAGTCTGAAATGTTTTAGACCTTTTCCATATCAAACAATTCGAATTATGAAGAGGGATGCCATAATCATCATCGAATTTGAGAATGCAAATATCACAATTACTAACTATTAAAATCTACTTAGTGAAACAGTTTCCTCACAATCATTTTCATGAATTGCAGAGAAACCTTATGACCCTTTAGATTTTATGTTGTATGTGTTTCTATCCATGTGAATTTTTCATCACCATAATCACAAGACAAGGTTAGTGACAAATCCAAACCATATAGACTGAACTTGTTCAATCTTAATTTCTTGCCACCTGGTAGCACAAGGGCCTACCATTTCTTCCAGGTTTTCATGCAAACAATTGAGTACACATAGAACTCACATAGATAGTCAACCAACTGGAATGGAACAAGAACAAGAATATAGCAACACGATAGTTTATAAACGTCAAGTCATGTGCTAGTCATTGACAACATGTTTACTCTTGATTTGTTCTTGAAACTCTTCAAGATCTTTAAGACTCCCACTAACCACTTGGCATATAAGATTCACTTTGTCAAGGAACATTATTTCATAAACAATTATTCAAGTGTTAGTGGAGTTTCTTATCAAGACACATACTTCACACAATTGGTCTTAGTTGGTCTTAGTTGGTCTTTGTTTTATCCAAAGCATCACAACTTACAAATTTCAAATGTACAAGAGTAGAAAATATTTTACTCTGCATTTGATGAGTGTTATAAACCTTCTTAATTTAGTGTCACTTAAGGCATAAGCTTGGAGTATGACTCTAAGACTTGTTTTTTTGGAACAAAGTACGATTCACCTTTTGATTTAACCATTTCAACAATTCACGATTCCTCTTCTTAGCCATACAAATACACTAAGGTGTCTTTAGAGGATCAATTGTGATATGGTCTTATCATCACTAAGATATTCATAAAAACATGATACTCAAGCACTCTCCCATCATTTCAGACTGGAGAAGCTTTTATCTTTCTGCCTAATTTGATTCTTCTTATTCGTTCTGCCATACATTGAAACTGTTTCCAAAGTTTAGAATTATACTTAAACTTGTAAGAATAACCATATTTACTAAACTTTAGTAAATCATGACAAGTTATCTTATCGTTCTTTGTGGTGGACCTGACCAGCGCACACCTAGTGTACCTGATCCCTTAGTCCTTCACTTGACTCACATATACATGTGAACAATGAATTAGTCTTAATTTCCCAAATATGAAGGTTCTCATTAATCACACAATACAAGTTGCATGATTCCAAGTTTCTATCCAACTGAAACTTCGGTGATGAGAATCTTTCCTTATTTTGTAAATTTTGCCACTCCCACAAACGAAAGAATCAAATTCATATTCCTAAGATAGAAACATACAAAAATCAATTTTCACAAATGCCATTGCAAGGAGATATAATAAAATAAAACAAAATTTTATTTATTTAGAAATGTAGAAAAACTTTTCCTTAAAATGCAATTACAAATGAAAACTATGCTATTACAAATTTCTAAGCAATCTATCATAACTCTTAAGCAACAGCTCAAAAATCCGATCATCGAACCATGTGATTCAAATCCATCTTCGCGACCAGATTCAAGATACTCTTCCTTTTAAGCTTCCTTCCTTTTGCATGATCCTACAAAACATCAAAATGCGGCGTTGCTACATCATGTATTAATAATCAACAATTAGGAACTTAATAGAGTTAGATAGTGGACTTACAAGAAGCAGAACCATACAATCTGACTAAAGTTTTGAGGTAGTCAGGGCATCTTTAATTCCAATGTCCCTTTCCTTGGCAATAGAAACAAACAGGCTCATTGGGAATGACATATGGAACAATCTCAGATTTCGCCCTCTCTTATGATCAAAACTTTTGTTCATGGCCAATTCCTTTCCTTTAGGAGAAGGAATCATTTCTAGGATATCCATGTCATTGCCCATGTCATCTTGAGAGGTATATCTTCCAATAAAATTTGCTAGACCATTGCGCCAAATCATTGCTCATTCAGCACCAATCAACAAATAAGTAAGATCAATAAGGGTCATGTCATGATCTATCACATAGTTGTCTTTAATAAACTCACTATATGACTCGGGAAGTGATTGAAGAACCCAGTCAATAGCCAACTTCCCTGGGACCACGACACCCAACATTCTTAGCCTGTCAATGTGTGACTTCATATCCAAAACATGTGCACACACAAACTTTCCATCCTTGTGTTTTCTATCCAATAGGGCTTGAGTGATCTTGATGGCCACATGGGATATCATCTTCAAGAGGAAAGCTTGTTCCAAAAGATTTTGGAAGACCATAGTTGTCTGAACTTGACATCTATAATAGGAGAAATTCAGGTTAGTTGATTTAAGTCCTTAATATAACACCCAAATGAAATATTAAGGGTAGGAGCCAACACAATATTTTACAATTTGGAAGAGGGATGCCGTAGTCCAAATGCAAAATATTTGAACGTAGGTAAATGACGATTTACCAATTCCACCATGAAAAACGAAATTGATAAAAGTTTTAACGGATTGAAATTCCGAGATCCTTAGAGATTCCTTGAACTTTTCAATGGCATGTTTAAATCTCGATTTTGCCCTTCAAATTTGTGATTGGGATGCCGAGGATCACAAACAAGGTGTGAATAAACATGCAAATGATCTTGGTACATCTAATGTTACAACCACCTAATCAATGTGTTGGTTAACCACACACGCTCCATTTATCTATGATTAAGATCATGCTACCCTTTTCTAGACACTTTCAGTCCCAGATTAGTGTGTTGGTTAACTACAGATGCTCTGCTAATGACTTAACAAGGTGTAAATTGCAATTTCATGGGTTAGCATGAAATTCACATTTTCCTAAGTAACTATGATCGGGAATTAATAAGTGTTTAGTTACTTAGTATTTCATTTTACTTTTAATAAGATTTTAGATGTCCTGTCAAACCCGTTCGGCTAACGACCCTCCACCAGTTAAGGAAGCGGTGAATGAGAGTGGATACCCATTAAACTACCATTTTATAGACAGTAACCTTATACTCCCCTTACAGACCGACTTTGTGATTGAGGCCTACTAACGATAAGACCCACATTACTCTAATCAATATATATATATATATATATATATATATATATATATATATATATATATATATATATATATATATATATATATATATACATATATAAATATTAAACCTATAATATTATAATAGTATAATTGTTGAATTTTAAACTTTTAAAATTCTAGGGTTTGGAACTAAATGTTTCAAAGTGAGACTTTGCATTCACAAATTCCAAAACTTTAGGGAAAGTTTTGAACTATTCTAAAACTTCTGGTTTCCATAATTTATGAGTTTAATATAGGTTTTATGAAAAGACTCTTGACATTCCATAACTTGAGGCCAAGTTATGGAGTTCATAAAAACATTTATGTAAAAGACTTTTTAAGTTCCATAACTTGAGGACAAGTTATGGAAGACTTAAAACCATTTTATGATGACATTTAAAAATGAAACTTTTTACTTTCCACACCTTGAGGACAAGTTATGGATTTGATCAAAAACATTTAGATCAAAAATTCCAACTAATAAAATCAAACAATTTGCCTATGATCTAATTAAACTCATCAGTTAAGATAATTCATATCGAACAAGTTTCAAGAAATTAGCCTAAACAAATAAACTAATACAAATCATGAAACTTTGACAATAATAATTTATTTGAATGAGAATAATCATTACCATATCAACAAAATTAGATATTATGAACTAAAACATTTTGTGGTAATGATTCTAATCCAAAACAGACCAAAAAAACTCGAAAAACTGCCCACTGGAGCACCAACTCGGCGAGTACATGAACTAGACTTGTCGAGTTGGACTTTTTCTGAGTGGACACAGTGAGTCCCCCAGTGGAATCGGTGACTCCCCCAGTGGGCTCGGTGAGTTCACTGTCTAGAACGTAGAAAATTCGATTTTATTTCTTTGAAAACCAATAAAACATCAAGTGTAGTGGAAAACAATCCTAGGCTCCGATACTACTAATGGGTTTTAGTACACTACAACATCTTATGGTGCACATACAACCCTAAATGCGTTGGATCTATGTTTTCTCTAATTATACATGTAATATTGTCTCCAAAGCATTAAGCCTACAACTAGCATGGAAATGACAAAATTAACATAAAATAGAGTTATAAAATTGCTTCTTTGTTATAGCTTGTAGAACTTCTTGATTTTGGACTTTATGAATTTAGTTCCCCAAGTGTTGGACCCAAAATGGAATCACATCACACCTAGAACAAAGGAGACTTTTGAGAGAGTATTTCTAGCACCAAAATTGACTCACTGAACTCCAAGATCACTAGTGTTTGTAGTAGCCAATTTTGGATGCTCAGGGGCTTCTTATATAATGTGGCAAGATTAGGGTTACACTATGTAAACCCTAATGTGCATGACCTTCCATATTCCTTAGGCTCCATGGGTTTAAACCTCCATGGGTTGTCACATAGGTTTAGCCCAACCTAAGGAATTATGGATCATTGGCCCACACCATAAGAATGAATGATTTACCAATCAATCCCCATATATTTAATTAGTCTCTTTTGATCACAAAATTTATTCCAAATTAATTATTGATTAGTACTAATTAAACAATATGATTTCATATTAATATATTAGAACTTATAATAAATTAACAAATCATAAATAACCTCTTCTCAAAAGTTTACCATATCAAATTGTCCTAGTGATATGGAACCCAAGTGGACCATGCTACTCTCGGTTCAAGTATATACTAATTATAGTTATGGGCTGTGACAACCCGATATTTCAACTCTTTGTAATGACCAAAAGGGTCAAGTATTGTAACCACTTTTGAGTAATAAAAATTTACTTTCATAATAAAATGTACAAATAGTTCTATTTAATTTCCTTCTATGTTTAAATGTCTTTAAACCATGATCGTACGTGAACAGAACGCCCAAATCCGACTTCATATTGCGAAGTTATGATTTTTCCAAGTTCGGCTTAGCAACAGACAGCTAAAAACTCGAATCGGAGATCGAGCGACTTTTGGCCGGAATGACCTAAACGAGAATCGAAGGTCTCGACAATGGTATTCCAGCGGTAAAAAGTCTGGCAAAAACCGACATCAGATAAAGAAGTTATGAATTTTCAAAGAAATTCCTTAAACACGATGAGTTTAAAATAAATAATAAAAAAAAATAAAAATAAAAAAAAATAATTTTGGAATTTGCCGTCGGAGTCTAAACGAAAGTTGTAGAGCGTAGTCTCACCTACGCGAGGATATAAAGACCATCGAAAACGGAGTTCGTATGAAGAAGATATGAATTTTTGAAGTTTATTAAATAAATTATATATTTATTTAATTCAAAATTTTGGACCTTATCCGAAGAGGAGTCAGCGTCCTCAACCGGGTACGCGCTGCGTACCCCTGTACGCCCTGCGTACCCGAGAGACTTGGCCTCTGATCATCCACGTCGCCCTATCCGAGGCATCCAACCCGTCCGACCCGTCCGAAGTATCCGACCCGTCCGACCCGCCGTCCCATCCGACCCGTCTCCCCAGCAACCCGTCCCATCCGACCCGCGTACCCAGCAACCCGTCCCATCCGAAGCCGAGGTAGTCGAGGCTTCGGTCATGCATGACGTACGCGTACGCGCTGCGTACGAGCGTACGCCCCGTGTACCGAGGCGGTTCAGCCTTCCTATAAATAGGATGCGAGGGCTTCCGAGAAAAGGGCTCATTTCTCTCCTCTCTCTCACAACCTTGCCTCGTTTTCCGTGCCCGTTCAAACCCGATGCTCTGGTCTTTTAGCTCAAGTCCCGAGGGTCGATTTTACTCCCGAGATTCCCGAGAATCCCGAGGAAAATCCGTTTCCCGAGACGAAACTCTGCCCGGTTTTCCATCTCGCTATCTTCAAACTTTCAAGTGAGTTCATACCCCTTAATCTACCTTTTAAATATTCTTTAAATTCTTTTGTATGCTTTCAAGGGGGGGGATTACAAGTAAAACACACGAGTATTATCGTGTGTTACATAAAGAAACTCTTTTATATGCTTTTATATATCTAAATCACATGCGATTTACAAACTTTATAAAGAACTTTCATATATATAAAATATGTTAAAAATAGCATTCTATCTTTTGAAATATACATTGTTGTAATACATGTATAAACTAAACTTTTCTTAGATTATTCCTGTCTATCTTGGACTCTACACCAAAAATCTATGCTTTCATAAACAAGTGATTTCTTTTCTAGGTATTTCTAAACAAACAAGACACACTTTTAGAAAACTATAATAGGTATAGTTTTACGAACAAATTTCTAACTCTTATGTACTAGAAACATGAATTTCAAGAAGTTTACTTTCATATACAAGAACAAACGTAACAGTTTAACAAGTAGATCTGTTTTTATACCCCGGTTTTGTGAGACACTAACTTCATGTACGTTCGAGTACACATTTCAAGTCCTGTATTATATACCAGAATCCCTTGGAGGTGGAGCGTGGTGTTTGTATATAGATCTATACGGGCTTGACAACCCGCGCCCTGACTGTTAGCTACAATCCACCGTTTGGGGTGACAAACGTCATAACATTCCAACGCCTGAAGAACGTTGTGTATAGGCATTCCGAGTCAATAGTATGGTTATAAAACTCACAAGGGGTACTAAAAATGCATTGATTTACAAGGTTTTCAAACTCATTGGTTATTTTACACCTACATACATTTTAGAAACCAACATTGGTCTTGAGTGAAGGCTACTATTATACTAGTAGAAAATATAGGATTTTCTAAACACAAACAAACAAAGACAAAAGATTTCATTTCATTCAAACATTGTCATTTAAATACTTGAAACTCACCAGCTTAAATGCTGATCTACTCTTTCAAAATTTACTTGTATGTCCCAGGGAATCAGTAAATTTCAGGTATTCATTTTGCTTTTGATGAAGGGATGCTGCGGCGCCAGTTTAATCTCGTATTTTGACATCATATTGTAATTGGTTTTGAACATGTAACTTTTGACAAATGTAAAATCTCAATTATATATATGATGGTTGTATTGCTTTCTTTACTATGTATTCATTTGTTACATTACCACATGAAGTCATCCGCCCCCGAACGTTTCCGCCGTTCAGGTTTGGGGGTGTGAGAGATTGGTATCAGAGCAATGTTTATAGTGAACTAAGTATATCGAACCACATAAGATATACAAACTATAAATGCTTAAGGGACTAATACTCTCTGACAAAACAAATTTTCTTTTTACGCTGAAGCAGCTTTGCGTTCAACTTAAATTGATAGTTCATTTAAGTACAATTACATGCATACCACAAATTATTTTCATGTTATACAACTATACAAGTATTTAGACAAGTTGACACTACGATTGAGACTCGATATATGTAATCAGATTTTGGACAAATATAGCGTGATCAACTATATTTGCCCGAGATTGGACCAACGTATATCGAGGAATGATCGTAGTAAGCAACAAGTCAAACCTTACCAAACCATCACAAGAATCAAACATAAGAATTAAAATACTATAGGAGTATTTGCAATCTAAACTAGTTTAACTTACATGTTTTGCATGTTTCAACTTTATTCCATTCTTATAACCCTATTTCTCGTACAGTCAAATGGCTGGATTTCACCACCCTGGCGACCCCTACTTTCCCAACCAAGGCAACGGAGGATGGATCGAAGACGATCCCAAAGAGGACGAGGAACCCATAGAAATGGGTGATGACTCCGGTACCGACTCAGAGCCGGAAGTTATCGATCCACCACCCATTCAACCACCCGTCTTCGTAAGGAACTTTCAAGGACCGACTCGCGTCTGGGGAAGTCACCTCCACCATTGGAGCCAACAGCAAAACCTACGCCCTCCCTACGGCATGTGCCGGGACTTCTATGATGTCCGCGACGGAGGTTCATGTCACACCCCAAAACCAAGAATGGCGGAAACGTTCTGGGGCGGAGGACGTCATGTAAGGTAATCACAACATAGTAAATGTAAATAAGCAAACAACATCATCCATTGCATTAAATATATAAATTTAATACATGCGTGTTCTGTACAGTTTTAGACACCAAAAATATAACGTAAATCAAAATAATAAAATGATGAGTCTTGAGTGCGCTCCATCATCTCAAAAGTTGGCATCGGTACCTGTGTATTGATGACCTGGTAATACAATTTTGAAAGAGTTTATCAGCATTAAGCTGGTGAATTCATAAGTATTTTAGTGTCAAAGTTTGTAGTCAAAAACATTTGAACCTGTCTCAATGTATAAGTTTGTAAAAGTTTGAATCTCTCAGAAAATCCTATATTTTCTATAAAAGTAACCTTCTACCAAGGCTAAACTGTTTTGTAAACTCGTCTGTTGTAAAAGTGTGTAATTACCCAAGTATAACTATCATTTGATAAATATAGTTTGTACATTATTGCTTAAGTGAGGTTATCACTAAAATATGTAATGGGTAAATCATTGTAGCACTGTAGCTTGGTATAATAAGACTACTGCTGTACTAAATACTACTACCTTAAACCGGATTTATATTAAGGTATAATGTGATAAATTGCACCATGCTATCGACTGGTAACAACGACATAAAGAACGGTCGTAATAACGGAATGACGTTTGGCACCCGCAGACCTGCAGGTTCGGCTGTAGCTAGCAGCAAGGTGTAGGATAGTCAATCCAGTATAGATCTATACGCAAACTCAACGCTCTCCCTCCAAGAGAATTCTGGCTACAACTCGGGCCATGACATTTAAGGCATGCTCCGATACAGTGGATCACATTTGTTATCGTATTCTTGCATATGTGATGAAATGTTTCTCGTTCTAGTATAGTTGTATATATTCTCTTCCTAGTATAGACTCATGAATGAACTGACTCATTGATCTTAGCAGTTGTAATAGTATGATTCTGTGTTACCCCGATGGTAACTTGTTAACTGTGCGTCTAGTACGTATGATTATGGAAGTACTTTCATGTCTATATATGTATATTTGATATATAATTAATATGGAAACGACCTTCGGATGGTCACCCGAAATCCCACCAGACCACTTCCAAATCGAGGATAAGGAAATAGGGTGGATGGCCTTCCTAAGCCCTTTAAACATTCTTTATACATCCATACATATATGGGCATGCAAATTATAATATAAAAGCATAAATAAGTTTTTATAAGACACTTGAAACATAAGTATTATTTTTAAAGAAAGATCAACTTGATGTCAATCCATAGAACAAATTGAAGGCGTAGGGTTGGTTAAAACAGTTTAAGTATAAGGAACATTGGTTTAAATCACAGTTGTAATATAACTTGAAAAGTAAATGGGATTGTAAAACATTTTGAAGTAAAACGGTTTGATAGACAGTTTGAACAGTGATAAAATCGCTGGTTTTCCCTAGTTATTAATCACACGTGATTAATGCAATCACATGTGATTGAAGCAATAACTATAAGTATTTAGCTTGTATCTCCCCCCCCCCCCTTGAAAGCACATAAAAGCATTTAGAATATTTAAAAAGGTTGATTAAGGGGTATGAAACTCACTTGATTGATTGAAGAAAGCGAGATGGAAAAGCGGGCAGAGTTTCGTCTCGGAAAACAGATTTTTCTCGGGATTCTCGGGAATCTCGGGAGTAAAATCGACCCTCGGGACTTGAGCAAAAAGACCAGAGCTTCGGGTTTTAACGGGCACGGAAATCGAGGCAAGATCGTGAGAGAAAAGAGAGAAGTGAGCAAAATTTTCGGAAAGCCTCGCATTCTATTTATAGGAAGGCTAAAACCGCCTCCGAACGCGGGGCGTACGCCCGTACGCAGCGCGTACGCGTACGTCATGCATGACCGAAGCCTCGACTGCCTCGGCTTCGGATGGGACGGGTTGCTGGGTACGCGGGTCGGATGGGACGGCGGGTCAGACGGGACAGCGGGTCGGACGGGTCGGACGGGTCGGACGGCTCGGATAGGGCGACGTGGACGATCAGAGGCCAAGTCTCTCGGGTACGCGGGGCATACAGGGGTAAGCAGCGCGTACCCGGATGAGGACGCTGACTCCTCTTCGGATAAGGTCCGAAATTTTGATTTAAATAAATATATAATTTATTTAATAAACTTCAAAAATTCATATCTTCTTCATACGAACTCCGTTTTCGATGGTCTTTATATCCACGCGAAGGTGAGACTACGTTCTACAACTTTCGTTTAGACTCTGACGGCAAATTCCAAAATTATTTTTTTATTATTTATTTAAAACCCATCGTGTTTAAGGAATTTCTTTGAAAATTCATAACTTCTTTATCTGATGTCGGTTTTTGCCAGACTTTTTACCGCTGGAATACCATTGTCGAGACCTTCGATTCTCGTTTAGGTCATTCCGGCCAAAAGTCGCTCGATCTCTGATTCGAGTTTTTAGCTATCTGTTGCTAAGCCGAACTTGGAATAATCATAACTTCGCTATATGAAGTCGGATTTGGGCGTTCTTTTCACGTACGATCATGGTTCAAAGACATTTAAACATAGAAGGAAATTAAATAGAACTTTTTGTACATTTTATTATGAAAGTAAATTTTATTACTCAAAAGTGGTTACAAAACTTGACCCTTTTTGGTCATTACAAAGAGTTGAAATATCGGGTTGTCATAGTTCAGCTGATCGAGCACTCCCGGTAATGGTGGGTAAGTTAGCCAATCAGTCCTATCAGTCTGGAGTTCAAGCTAGTCGACTCCTGGATGTCAACGTGGAAGTGCAGGTTCACACTTCTGACATCCGTAGGCTGGAAAAGATGCAAGACAATGCTCGACTTCAAACCGAAGCATTTCAAGCGCAAATGATTGCAGCCCTCGCTGAACTGAGGGAACAACAAGCCGCTTTTGATAGGCATCTAATGGAGTCAAAGCAATCAGATGCGGAGTCAAGCTCCAAGCGCAACATTCGACGCAAGTAGTGCTTGTCAAGGACTCAAATTTTGTTATAGCTTAGGACCTCGGCTAAAAGTCTTTAAATTTCTCGAACTTTGTAATCGGAGACCCTTACAGGGGTCAAATTTTCATGATCGTTGTAACAACTTTTATATTAATATAAGTGGCACTATTTCTACTATGTTGAGTATTTCATTCAAACCTTGAATGGTCATTGGAAAACCAAATACTTGTTTCATACCTTCAGTCTGACAAATAACTTTCATTCTTCTATTTTAAGACTCATACTATCATCTATTGTTGAACTATGGCGATTTAGTTCATGAGACACATACATTTTCTATTTTATGAAATTCTTATCCTTGTCTTTTCAACCTATAGTTGAAGGATGCATCCGCGTAGGAATCCAAGGCGAAACAACAGTGAGGAAGCACCTGTACCACCACCTCCTCCACCTCAATTTGATGCTGTTATGTTTCAAGCAGTAGTCACCGCAGCGGTGGCAGCTGCCATGTCACAGATCAATAACTCGAGTACTAATGGCTCGGGATCTGGCACATGCCTATCCAACCATGGTGAGAGTCATGGACCACCTCGAGAATGCACCTATAAGGACTTCACTAATGCCAAGCCCCGGATGTTTTATGGAACTGGTGATGTGATGGCCCTGAGGCAGTGGATTGAAAGGGCGGAGGCAGTCTTTGAAATCTGCTCCTGTCCCGAGCACAGCAAAGTCAAATTTGCAACTTTCACCCTTCTTGATAAAGCTTTAACTTGGTGGAATGGCCACGTTAAAGTACTTACCCTGATCGTGGCAAACTCCATAAGCTGGGAGAGCCTGAAAGCCATGATGATGAGAGAATACTGCCCACGGGGAGAGATTCAAGAGTTTGAACACGAGCTATGGACTCTCGGAATGGTTGGTACCGACATCGCTACTTATACCAACAGATTCTGCGAGCTGGCAATCCTTTGCCCAGATATGATTACTCCCGAGAGCAAGAAAATAGAAAGGTACATCTGGGGACTGACGCCCCAAATGCGATCAAGCGTGTTAGCTTCTAAACCTAACACCTTTGAAAGTGCTAAGGAACTGGCACAATCCTTGATTGACTACAGAGGTCATCAGAACTCAACCACTTCTGCACCAGCACCACAGAAAGGAAACAACAACAACAACAACGACAACTACAACAACAACAACAACCATGGCAGAAAGAGAGTGTGGAATAAAGGGAAGGGTGGGTCTTCCCAAGAATCCGCAAAGAAACAACTGGTTTCAGTGAATGCTGCCACTGTATCTACTACAGCTCCTACAAATACCTACCCAACTAAGCCTTATATAGGTAACCTCCCAAAGTGCACCAAATGAAATTTCCACCACCATGGACCTTGTCGGGAAATGCAGTGCGCCAACTGCAACAGGAAGGGACACACAGCCCGTTTCTGCAAGGACCCTGCAAAACCTATCACTCAAGTTCCCGGTGCAGGTGTGGGGCAGACTTGCTACAGTTGTGGCGAGGTGGGCCACTACAAGAGGAACTGTCCTAAGGCAGCAGGCACCAGAGGTGTGGGACGAGTTTTGGCGATAGGCCACAACGAAGCTGTAGCTGACCCAACTATAGTTGTCGATACGTTCCTTCTCGATAATTCATACGCATGCATATTATTCCATAGTGGAGCGAAGAGGAGCTTCGTGAGTCAAAACTTTATTCATTTACTTAAACCTAAACCTAGAAAGTTAGAAAAATCATTCACCGTAGAGATGGCCAATGGAAAAACCGAAAACACTAATTGCATATACATGGGCTGTACGTTAACTTTAGACGGCCATTCTTTCCCAATCAATCTCATGCCGGTCCAAATTAAAAGTTTCGACGTCATAGTCGGCATGGATTGGTTGAGTCTTCTTCGCGTTGACATCATGTGCTTTGAGAAAGCGGTCCGTCTTAATCTCCCTAACAACGAAACCTTAGTTATCTATGGCGACAAATCTAGTACAAACCTTCGCATCATTTCGTGCATCCAAGCTCGAAAGTGCTTGCGGAAGGATTGTCAAGCATTCCTAGCGGACATCGTTGATACAAGTCAAGAACTGAAGGACATCAAGAGCATCTCGGTAGTACGCGACTTTCCCGATATCTTTCCAGAAGAACTACCAGGATTACCACCGCAACGCCAAGTCGAGTTCAGAATCGACTTAGTTCCAGGAGCTACCCTAGTAGCGAAGTCGCCTTACCGTCTCGCACCAGCAGAGATGCAGGAACTTTCCAGTCAACTTAATGAACTCCTTCAAAAAGGATTCATAAGACCAAGTTTCTCACCTTGGGGAGCACCGGTCTTGTTTGTAAAGAAGAAAGACGGATCGTTCCGTATGTGCATCGACTACAGAGAGCTGAACAAACTTACTGTCAAGAACCGCTATCCTCTACCCCGCATTGACGACCTATTCGATCAACTTCAAGGAGCGAACTACTTCTCAAAGATAGACCTACGATCCGGATATCACCAACTACGAGTTCTAGAGGGGGACATTCCAAAGACAGCTTTCCGAACTCGTTATGGACACTACGAATTCGTAGTGATGCCGTTCGGATTAACCAATGCACCAGCAGTATTTATGGACCTAATGAATAGGGTATGCCGCCCTTACTTGGATCAGTTCGTCATCGTCTTTATCGATGATATACTTATCTACTCTCGAAGTGAGGAAGAGCATAGTCAGCACCTACGAAAAGTCCTAGAAACACTGCGAACGGAGAAACTCTATGCGAAGTTCTCTAAATGCGAATTTTGGATTCGAAGAGTCGAATTTTTAGGCCACGTTGTTAGCGAGAAAGGTATACACGTGGACCCCTCCAAAATTAAGGCTATTGAGAACTGGTCGGCACCAAAGACACCTACAGAAATTCATCAATTTCTAGGTCTAGTTGGCTACTATCGCAGATTCATAAAGAACTTTTCGAGCATTGCGAAACCTCTTACTACATTAACCCAGAAGGGTGTGGCCTTTGACTGGGAAGCGAAACAAGAGAAGGCATTCCAGACGCTAAAGCAGGCCTTGTGCACCGCACCGATACTATCCCTCCCCGAAGGGATAGAAGACTTCGTAGTGTATTGCGATGCGTCAAATCAAGGACTTGGTTGTGTTCTTATGCAGAGAGGGAAGGTTATCGCTTATGCCTCCCGAAAGCTTAATACACACGAAGTGAACTATACGACACACGATCTCGAGTTAGGAGCAGTGGTATTTGCGCTGAAGATCTGGAGGCACTACTTATACAGAACAAAGAGTACTATTTTCACCGATCACAAGAGCCTTCAACACATTTTCGATCAAAAGGAACTCAACATGCGACAACGACGATGGGTTGAGTTACTGAATGACTACAATTGTGAAATTCGTTATCATCCTGGGAAGGCCAACGTAGTAGCTGACGCCCTCAGTCGAAAGGAATACACTGGTCGGAGGGTCAAATCTCTGACCATGACTATCCATTCCCACTTATCCGTGCAAATTAAGGAGGCACAAATGGAAGCTTTGCAACCTGAAAACATGGCAGGTGAATCCCTGCGAGGAATGGAGAAGAATTTAGAAGTCAAGGGTGGCGGAGCCTACTATCTCATGGACCGAATCTGGACTCCGAAACATGGTGGTTTCAGAAACGTAGTCATGACCGAGGCTCACAACTCAAGATATTCCGTTCACCCGGGTTCAGATAAAATGTATCTGGATCTTAAGAAGCAGTACTGGTGGCCTAACATGAAAGCAGAAATTGCTACCTTCGTGAGTAAATGTCTTACTTCCGCTAAGGTTAAGGTCGAGTATCAGAAACCGTCAGGATTACTACAACAACCAGAGATACCAGAATGGAAATGGGAGCGGATTACTATGGACTTCATAACCAAGTTACCCAAGACGACAAGTGGACTCGATACCATATGGGTCATTGTCGACAGATTGACCAAATCCGCGCATTTCCTACCCATCAAGGAGACTGACAAAATGGAGAAGCTTACAAGAACTTACTTAAGGGAAGTAGTGCGACTGCATGGTGTTCCGATATCCATTATCTCCGATCGAGATAGTAGATTCACTTCAAGATTCTGGCAGTCACTACAAAGTTCCCTGGGAACTAGGCTAGACATGAGTACGGCCTACCACCCACAAACAGACGGACAAAGTGAGAGAACAATACAAACTTTAGAAGACATGCTGAGAGCCTGTGTGATTGACTTTGGAAAGGCATGGGATATTCATTTACCCCTTGTCGAATTTTCATACAACAATAGTTATCATACAAGCATAAAGGCTGCTCCGTTTGAAGCCCTCTATGGTCGAAAGTGTAGATCCCCTCTGTGCTGGACTGAAGTTGGCGATACCCAGTTAGCTAGAGGAAGAGTTCCAGAAAGCACTCTCACCGGTCCGGAAATCATACGAGAAACGACAGAGAAGATCATTCAGATTCGTGAACGATTGAAAGCCTCTAGAGACCGACAGAAAAGCTACGCTGACCAAAGGAGGAAACCTTTGGAATTCCAGGTAGGAGACCACGTATTATTAAAGGTCTCACCGTGGAAGGGTTTAATACGATTTGGAAAGCGTTGGAAACTAAATCCAAGATGCATAGGGCCTTTCGAAATCCTTGCCAGAATCGGCCCTGTGGCGTACAAGCTTAACCTACCACGCGAACTTAGTAACATCCATCCAACCTTCCACATCTCAAACTTGAAAAAGTGTCTGTCCGACGAGACTCTTGTTATTCCACTCGACGAGATCGAGATCAACGAGAGCCTCAACTTTGTGGAAGAGCCAGTAGAAATCATGGACCGAGAGGTCAAACAAACAAAACAAAGTCGCATACCCATCGTGAAGGTTCGCTGGAACGCCAAGCGTGGACCTGAATTCACATGGGAACGCGAAGATTAGATGAAACAAAAGTACCCTCATCTCTTTCATGTTCACTAGTATCTTTACTACTTTAAATTTCGGGACGAAATTCTCTCTAACGGGGGGATGATGTGACAACCCGATATTTCAACTCTTTGTAATGACCAAAAGGGTCAAGTATTGTAACCACTTTTGAGTAATAAAAATTTACTTTCATAATAAAATGTACAAATAGTTCTATTTAATTTCCTTCTATGTTTAAATGTCTTTAAACCATGATCGTACGTGAAAAGAACGCCCAAATCCGACTTCATAGCGAAGTAATGATTTTTCCAAGTTCGGCTTAGCAACAGACAGCTAAAAACTCGAATCGGAGATCGAGCGACTTTTGACCGGAATGACCTAAACAAGAATCGAAGGTCTCGACAATGGTATTCCAACGGTAAAAAGTCTGGCAAAAACCGACATCAGATAAAGAAGTTATGAATTTTCAAAGAAATTCCTTAAACACGGTGAGTTTAAAATAAATAAATAAAAAATAATTTCGGAATTTGCCATCGGAGTCTAAACGAAAGTTGTAGAGCGTAGTCTCACCTACGCGTGGATATAAAGACCATCGAAAACAGAGTTCGTATGAAGAAGATATGAATTTTTGAAGTTTATTAAATAAATTATATATTTATTTAATTCAAAATTTCGGACCTTATCCGAAGAGGAGTCAGCGTCCTCATCCGGGTACGCAGCACGCCCTGCGTACCCGAGAGACTTGGCCTCTGATCGTCCACGTCGCCCTATCCGAGGCATCCGACCCGTCCGAACCGTCCGAAGTATCTGACCCGTCCGACCCGCCGTCCCATCCGACCCGCCGTCCCATCCGACCCGTCTCCCCAGCAACCCGTCCCATCCGACCCGCGTACCCAGCAACCCGTCCCATCCGAAGCCGAGGCAGTCGAGGCTTCGGTCATGCATGACGTACGCATACGTGCTGCATACGAGCGTACGCCCCGCGTACCGAGGCGGTTCAACCTTCCTATAAATAGGATGCGAGGGCTTCCGAGAAAAGGGCTCATTTCTCTCCTCTCTCTCACAACCTTGCCTCGTTTTTCGTGCCCGTTCAAACCCGATGCTCTGGTCTTTTTGCTCAAGTCCCGAGGGTCGATTTTACTCCCGAGATTCCCGAGAATCCCGAGGAAAATCCGTTTCCCGAGACGAAACTCTGCCCGGTTTTCCATCTCGCTATCTTCAAACTTTCAAGTGAGTTCATACCCCTTAATCTACCTTTTAAATATTCTTTAAATTCTTTTGTATGCTTTCAAGGGGGGGGATTACAAGTAAAACACACGAGTATTATCGTGTGTTACATAAAGAAACTCTTTTATATGCTTTTATATATCCAAATCACATGCGATTTACAAACTTTATAAAGAACTTTCATATATATAAAATATGTTAAAAATAGCATTCTATCTTTTGAAATATACATTGTTGTAATGCATGTATAAACTAAACTTTTCTTAGATTATTCCTGTCTATCTTGGACTCTACACCAAAAATCTATGCTTTCATAAACAAGTGATTTCTTTTCTAGGTATTTCTAAACAAACAAGACACACTTTTAGAAAACTATAATAGGTATATTTTTACGAACAAATTTCTAACTCTTATGTACTAGAAACATGAATTTCAAGAAGTTTACTTTCGTATACAAGAACAAACGTAACAGTTTAACAAGTAGATCTGTTTTTATACCCCGGTTTTGTGAGACACTAACTTCATGTACGTTCGAGTACACATTTCAAGTCCTGTATTATATACCAGAATCCCTTGGAGGTGGAGCGTGGTGTTTGTATATAGATCTATACGGGCTTGAGAACCCGCGCCCTGACTGTTAGCTACAGTCCACCGTTTGGGGTGACAAACGTCATAACATTCCAACGCCTGAAGAACATTGTGTATAGGCATTCCGAGTCAATAGTATGGTTATAAAACTCACAAGGGGTATTAAAAATGCATTGATTTACAAGGTTTTCAAACTCATTGGTTATTTTACACCTACATACATGTTAGAAACAAACATTGGTCTTGAGTGAAGGCTACTATTATACTAGTAGAAAATATAGGATTTTCTAAACACAAACAAACAAAGACAAAACATTTCATTTCATTCAAACATTGTCATTTAAATACTTATGAAACTCACCAGCTTAAATGCTGATCTACTCTTTCAAAATTTACTTGTATGTCCCAGGGAATCAGTAAATTTCAGGTATTCATTTTGCTTTTGATGAAGGGATGCTGCGGCGCTAGTTTAATCTCGTATTTTGACATCATATTGTAATTGGTTTTGAACATGTAACTTTTGACAAATGTAAACTCTCAATTATATATATGATGGTTGTATTGCTTTCTTTACTATGTATTCATTTGTTACGTTACCACATGAAGTCATCCGCCCCCGAACGTTTCCGCCGTTCAGGTTTGGGGGTGTGACAATTAAAAATTCATAGGTTCTTTATTCAACGAGATCTACAACTTTTGTTTAGATACTTAAGGCTAAAATGCATTGTATTGAGATTTTACTTTTTACGTCAAATAATGTTTTAACGTCGTGTCGTAAATATACGAGTGGTTATAATTTCTTCAATATAACTCGGTTTTGAGCGTTCTTTATGTTTTTGGAAACCTTGGCATGATATCAAATATTTGAAGCATCCCAACTTAGATACTTGAAAAACTTTATTATCGAGGTTAATTCCGTTGTATTTGGCTTCCGAGTGTTACAATGCTTTTGGAAAATATAGGGTTGTCACATCATCCCCCTGTTAAGGGAATTTCGTCCCGAAATTTTATCTAAGATAGAGTTTACAGTTTTAGGAAAAAGATGCGGGTACTTTTGTTTCATCTGATCTTCGCGTTCCCAGGTGTATTCAGGTCCTCGCTTGGCGTTCCAGCGGACCTTTACAATGGGTATGTGGCTTTCTTTAGTCCTTTTGATTTCCCAATCCATGATCTCTACTGGTTCCTCCACAAATTGGAGGTTTTCATTTATTGCAATTTCGTCTAGAGGGACGACAAGGGTCTCGTCGGATAAGCACTTCTTTAGATTCGATACGTGAAAGGTAGGGTGTACGTTGCGGAGCTCCTGAGGTAGTCTAATTTGTAAGCCACTGGACCGATCCTGGCAAGGATCTCGAATGGTCCGATGTATCTAGGGTTCAGTTTTCCACATTTTCCGAAGTGTATTAAACCTTTCTAAGGCAAGACTTTGAGTAGTACATGGTCTCCAACTTGGAATTCCAAGGGTTTTCGTCTCTTATCTGCGTAACTCTTTTGTCTATCCCTTGATGCTTTTAGACGTTCTTGGATTTGAACAATCTTCTCCGTAGTCTCCCTTATGATTTCTGGCCCAGTGAGCGTGTTGTCAGTTGCTTGCCCTTTTGCTAGTTGAGTGTCCCCCACTTCGGCCCAACACAAAGGTGACCTGCATTTGCAGCCATAGAGGGCTTCGAACGGGGCAGCTTTGATACTGGTGTGGTAGCTATTGTTGTACGAGAACTCGACCAAGGGTAGATGTGTGTCCCATGCTTTGCCAAAATCGATTACGCAAGCTCTCAACATGTCTTCTAGGGTTTATATTGTTCTCTCGCTCTGGCCGTTGGTTTGTGGGTGATAAGTGGTACTCATGTCTAGTCTTGTCCCCAAAGCTTTTTGTAGTGACTGCCAGAACCTTGAGGTGAATCTACTATCTCGGTCGGAGATAATGGATATGGGCACACCATGCAGTCGTACAATTTCTTTGAGGTATGTCCTTGTTAACTTCTCCAATTTATCCGTCTCTTTGATCGGTAGGAAATGCGCTGACTTAGTTAACCTGTCGACAATTACCCAGATGGTGTCGAGTCCACTTGTTGTTTTGGGTAATTTTGTTATGAAATCCATGGTTATCCGCTCCCATTTCCATTCGGGTATTTCTGGTTGTTGTAATAAACCCGAGGGCTTCTGGTATTCCACCTTGACTTTGGCACATGTCAGGCATTTGCTCATGTAGGTAGCAATTTCGGCTTTCATGTTTTGCCACCAATACAACTTCTTGAGATCGAGATACATCTTATCGGAGCCGGGATGTATGGAGTATCGTGTTTTATGGGCTTCGTCCATAACGATTTCTCTGAATCCACCAAACTTCGGTATCCAAATTCGATCCATGAAATAACGAATTCCGTTCCTCTTGGTCTCAAGGTTCTTATCCATTCCCCTTAGGGCTTCTCCTGTCACATTTTCGGATTTCAAGGCTTCTATTTGGGCTTCCTTGATTTGCGTGAACAGGTGTGAATGGATCGTCATAGTTAGGGACTTCACTCGACGACCTGAGTACTCCTTCCGACAGAGTGCATCAGCCACTACATTAGCCTTTCCAGGGTGGTATCGAATTTCGCACTCGTAATCACTTAGTATTTCTACCCATCGTCTCTGTCTCATGTTGAATTCCTTCTGATTGAGGATATGTTGGAGGCTTTTATGATCAGTGAAGATGGTACATTTTGTGCCGTAGAGATAGTGTCTCCATATCTTCAGAGCGAAGACGACTGCTCCTAGCTCAAGATCATGCGTTGTGTAGTTCACTTCGTGCGTCTTTAGTTGCCTTGAGGCGTAGGCGATGACCTTCCCTCTTTGCATTAAGACACACCCAAGTCCTTGGTTTGATGCATCACAATAGACCACGAAGTCCTCTGTTCCCTCTGGCAGGGTTAAGATGGGCACACTACCTAAGGCTCGCTTTAGTGTCTGAAATGCGCTGTCTTGTTTTTCTCCCCAGTCGAAGGTCACATTCTTTTGGGTTAGGGTGGTAAGTGGCTTGGCAATCTTTGAAAATTTCGGTATAAATCTTCGGTAATACCCGACGAGTCCCAAAAATTGCCGGATTTCTGTAGGGGTTCTTGGAGTAGTCCAACTATCTATTGCCTTTATCTTAGAGGGGTCCACGTGTATTCCTTCTTTGCCTACAACATGTCCTAGGAAATCCACTTCCCGAATCAAAAATTCACATTTGGAAAATTTTGCGTAAAGTTTCTCTGCCCTTAATGTTTCCAGTACTTGGCGGAGATGTTGGTTGTGTTCTTCCTGGCTTCTTGAATAGATGAGTATATCATCTATGAATACGATCACGAATTTATCCAGGAAGGGACGACATACTCGGTTCATCAAATCCATGAACACTGCTGGAGCATTCGTCAATCCGAAGGGCATTACTACAAATTCGTAGTGACCATAACGTGTTCGAAAATCCGTTTTGGGGATGTCTCCCTCCAGTACTCGCAGTTGGTGATAACCAGATCTTAGATCGATCTTTGAGAAGTAGCTTGCTCCCTGTAGTTGGTCGAATAGATCGTCTATGCACGGTAAGGGATATCGGTTCTTGATCGTGAGTTTGTTTAGTTCCCGATAATCAATGCACACGCGAAAGGATCCGTCCTTCTTTTTCACGAATAGGACTGGCGCTCCCCATGGTGAGAAGCTCGGTCTGATGAATCCCTTGCTCAGCTGCTCGTTTAATTGACTGGATAGTTCCTGCATCTCGGCTGGGGCTAAACGGTAAGGTGACTTTGCTACAGGGGTAGCTCCGGGGATTAAGTCGATTCTGAACTCGACTTGACGTTCCGGTGGGATTCCTGGAAGATCTTCTGGGAAAATATCCAGGAAGTTGCAGACTTCTGGAATATCTTTAATGTTTTTCGATTCTCGTTTCTTGTCTACGACGTGGGCTAGAAAGGCATGATATTCCTTACAAAGATACTTTTGTGCTTTAATACAGGAAATGAGTTGTATACTTGAACTAGGTTTATCGCCATAAATGACAAGAGTTTCGCCGTTTGGCAGATTTAGGTGAACAACCCTTTCGTGGCAAAGGATATCGGCATGGTGAAGGCTCAACCAATCCATACCGATGATGACATCGAAACTTCTTATGGAAATGGGCATAAGATCGACTCGAAACAAGCTCTCGTTTAAATTTAGTGTGCACCCTACGTACAAATCGTTTGCGTGTTCTGTTTTACCGTTTGCCATTTCTACAGTGAATATTTTATTGAGTGGTTGGGGTTTTGATTAAGTAGGTGTTTGAATTTATGACTCACAAAACTTCTCTCCGTACCGCAGTCAAAAAGTATGCATGCATAAGTGTTGTTGAGTAGGAACGTACCCGTAACCACCGTGCGGTCTACTATTGCTTCATTCTGTCCTACTGCCAACACTCTCCCCACACCGCAAATATTCCTTTCCTTGGGAAAATCCCTCCTGAAGTGTCCAGTCTCTCCGCACCCATAACATGCCCGACTTACTCCAGTGCCCGAAACTTGAGTGATTGGTCGTGCCGGTGCTTTACAGAAACGGGTTGTGTGCCCTTTCCTGTCACAGTTCTTGCAATGCATCTCGCGACAAATACCATGGTGATGGTAGTTGCACTTGCTGCACTTGGGCAGATTCCCCGCATATGGTTTTGTTGGTGCAGAGGTAGCAGGAGTTGTGGTGGGGGTAGTAGCAGCATGAATCGCAACCATTTGCTTCTTTGAAGGTTCTTGCGAAGTTTGCCCCTTCCTTTTGTTCCAAAATTTCTTCTTGTTGTTGTTGTTGGCATTGATCTCATTGTTGCTGTTCCCTTTGGTTGGTTCATCCATGATAGTCGTGACTCCTTGACAGACACCATGATCAACAAGAGATTGCACCAGTTCCTTGGCGCTGGCGAAGGTCAAGGGTTTGGAAGCTAATACACTTCCTCGAATTTGGGGTGATAGTCCTCAGATGTATCTCTCGACCTTTTGGCTTTCCAGGGTTAACATTCCTGGGAAAAGTGTTATTAAGTCACTGAACCTATTGGTGTAACCTGCGATGTCTGAACCTACCATCGAGAGGTTCCACAGTTCCTGTTCAAGCTTCTGAATCTCGCCTCTTGGGTAGTATTCTCGAAGGAGCATTCTTTTTAGGTTTTCCCAACCCATGGAGTTCGCCACCACTAGGGTTAGTGTCTGGACGTGGCCGTTCCACCATGTCAGGGCGCGTTCAGAGAAAGTAAAAGCAGCAAACTTTACTTTGCTTTCTTCAGGACATGCACAGATTTCGAATACAGCTTCCGTTTTCTCTATCCATTGAGATAGAGCCAATACTCCCCCAGTCCCGTAAAAGGGAATAGGTTTTCCGTTGGTGAAGTCTTTGTAAGTGCATACCCCTGAACGGCTTTGACCTTGGCCACTTGTAAAACTGTTTGTTCCACCCCCCGATCCGTTGTTGCTCATTTGTGCAATTGTTGCAGTTATAGCAGCGGTTACAGCAGTCTGGAACATAACGGTGTCCATAATTGGAGGAGGTGGTGGAGGTGGTGTTGAAGTTGAGTTTCTACGTGTTGATCTACGAGGATGCATGTTCTGGTAGAGAAAAATAAGAATGAATACTATAAGTTTCTAATGTTTTGACAATCGTGTGTTAGTTGTATCTTGTAATTCGTTTTGACTTTAGTTTATGGTTTCAAGGTAGGCATAGAAATTTAAAACTCGTAATTTTTGAGAGGTATAAAATAAGAAATACTTCATATTCATACATATAGGTCACACCTGAGGTGTGTTACATTACATGTTTTTGTTTGGAAAATTTGATCCTCCTAGAGGTCTCCGATTACAGATACAACAGGGAAAATGAGGGAAATAAGGGAAAAACTTTTTATCCGAAATCCTAATCTATAACAAAATTGTTGGGGCTCGAACAAGTTCTACTTGCGGCGTTTGGAGCTAGATTCGGCATCCGACCGTTTGACTCCCATCAGTCGCCTCTCAAGATCTGCTTGTTGTTCCTTCGTCTCTCTTATATCTGCCAGAGCCGTTATCATTTGGTTCTGAAGTGTCCCCGTGTAGATTTGGGTATTCTCATGTAGTCCTTCCAAACGGCGGATGTCAGCGGCGTTACCTTGGGTAGCAGCATTGACCTCGCGAACTCTGCCTGCTTGCATGTCCGTCTCGTAGTTCTGGGTAGCTATAGCGTTCACAATAACAGGAAGTGCTCGATCAGATGAGCTTCCCCACTGACATTGTAAAAATCTCGGCACATTCCGAAAGGAGGGCATACACCTTGCTGGCGGCTCCAGTAGTAGAGGTGACTTCCCCACATGGGAATGGGTCCCGGTTGATATGGTCTGATTTCGGGAGGATGAGGGATGGGAGGGTCGAACACTTCTGGCTCGGAGTCTGTCCCGCTAGAAATCTCCTCGATCTCTTCGTCGACTTCGAATTCCTCTCCGACTTCGACTTCGAATTCTCCCTCGATAACCCCTTCGGGTTCTTCCTCGACCTCTTCTTTGATTTCCTCTGGGTCTTCCTCCGAGTCTTCTTCTATCCAACCGCCGTTGCCTTGGTTTGGGTAGTAGGGATCTCCTGGTAAATGGAATCCGGCCATTTGTCTGTACTAGGATAGATGTATGAGAACTTTATAAGAAAAGAAAATTCTATTTAACGACTTACTATTTTTAACTATAATTTATACAACTATTTTTAATAATACTTCTATAATATTTCAATTTGGCGAAACTAAAATAATTTGTATTTGGTAAGTTCTTGGCTTGTTGTCCACTACGACCATTCCTCGACATACGTTGGTCAAATCCAGGATAAATATAGTTGATCAGGCTATATTTATTCTCGACCTGATTACATACCCCGGGGCTCAATCGTAGTGTCGTAACTTGCCTTAATACATTTTAGTAAAACTTGTTATGATACGAGATTAATGCATGCTTGTAAAAATGTATATCTTTAAAAGAAAGTATTTTGTTCATGAAAATGTTTCGTCAGAGGGTTTTTGGTCCCCTTTGCATTTATAGTTTGTATATCGTATATGGTTCGATATACTTAGTTCACTATAAACAATGCTCTGATACCAATCTGTCACACCCCCAAACCAGAATGGCGGAAACGTTCGGGGGTGGATGACTTCACGTAGTATCACAACCATTGAATATTGTAAAGAAAGTAACACAACCATCACATATATAATGAAAACGTATGTTGTTGCGTTATACATATTAGCAAAAGAATATTACAATAAGATGATAAATGTTCAATAATAAAACATTCTTAGTGTTCCCTTCTCGAAAAGCTGGTGGTTACCTGTATTACTGATTCCCTGAGAAATACAAGTGGTTTCGAAAAAGTGTCAACAATTAAGTTGGTGAGTTCATAAGTGTTTTGCATTGAAAAGTATGTCCTTTTTGATAGTAAATCGATGAACGAGGTTTTCAGAAAATCCAATATTTTCTATAAATGATTTGAAAAGTTTCCCGTGTTGGAGTGCGTTAGTGTTTTCCATACTTGAATAATAGTGATAAGATTTGTGTTAACAATAAAATGGAAAATTGAAATGCATAGATGAATCTCGTAAATCAAACTTGTTTTTATACTTTTATGTGAGTTTTATAACCATACTATTGACACTGACGGCCTGTAACAACATTCTTCAGGTGTTGTAGTGTTATGACATTTGTCACCCTAGACCTGCCGGTCTAACTATAGCTAATAGTTTAGGTGCGGGGTTGTCAATCCCATATAGATCTATTCACAAGTATCACGCTCTCTCTACAAGATATTATGGTATATAATAAAGGACTTGAAATGCATACATACGAGTACGTTGAAGTTTAAATGTCTCACATTACTTGGTATAAACAGATTTACGATAATAAAGACTTTACTTGTTTTGAAAGTATTTCATTTGTCGAGATGTATGTGTAAATGTATGAATAACTGGAATACTATACTCATTATAGTTTCTCAAAAAGTATGTTCCCATTTGGTAATAACAACTTGGTGATATAATAGCCCTTTAAACATAAAGTTATTTTTGTATCAAAACCCTATAAGAACGATATTATAATTATGTGTATAAAATGATACTTTGATTTGTAATGTACTTGTATTCCCCCCCTAAAACGTGAAAAGAATTGAAAAGTAGGGGTATGAACTCACTCGTTAAGTTTGAAGAGAGAGGCTAGAGTTGAGCAGAGTTTCGACCGCGGAAAGTTGCGCCTTCGGGTTCTCGGGAATCTCTGCAGCGTAGATCCTTTGTCGGGGGCTCGAGTGCGGAAACCAAGGAAAGGAAATGGTCTCTGGAGCTGGGAGAATGGCTGAGGAATTGTGAAAGTGTGCCAAAACTCGAAGCTCATGCCATCTATTTATAGTGCTGGAAGAGTGAGTACGCGGGGCGTAATTTTGGAGTACGCGGGGCGTACTCACATACGCGGCGCGTACCTCGTTACGCTGGGCGTAATATGGCGTCATGGCTTACGACTCCTGGCTAGCTAAGCATAGAGGGGGCGGGCCGATGGGACTCGACTCTGGGTCTAGTACGCGGGGCGTACTCCTAGAGAACGCGGGGCGTAATCCGGCTTGTCCTCTTCTAAATTCCGTAACTTTCGCGTAGGAGCTCCGTTTTTCGTGGTCTTTATATCCACGCGTAGGTGAGATTATGCTCTACAACTTTCATTTAGACTCCGTCGGCTAGTTTTGAATTTATTTTTAATGATATATTTTTAATAGGCCGGGCCTCCTAAAGTTCGTTAAAAATTCATAGGTTCTTTATTCGACGTCGGTTTTCGTTTGTCTTTTTATTGTTTTATTACCACTGAGGAGATCTTCAACTTCCGTTTAGGTGGCGATAGCTAACTAACAGTCAATCTTCAATTTGAGTTTTTAGCCCTCTACTACTGTTACAAAACATAGGAAATTCGTAACTTCTTCATACGAAGTCCAATTTGGGCGATCTTTTTATGCACGCTCAACTTTCAACGAGATCTACGACTTTTGTTTAGATACTTAAGGCTAAAATGCATTTTATTGAGATTTTACTTTTTACGTCAAATAATGTTTTAACGTCGTGTCGTAAATATACGAGTGGTTATAATTTCTTCAATATAACTCGGTTTTGAGCGTTCTTTATGTTTTTGGAAACCTTGGCATGATATCAAATATTTGAGGCATCCCAACTTAGATACTTGAACACTTTATTTTCGAGGTTAGTTCCGTTTTATTTGGCTTTCGAGTGTTACAATGCTTTTGGAAAATATAGGGTTGTCACATACCCTGTGTGTAGCTGCACACGTGTGTGTGGCTGAACACTCATGTGCTGTTGGGGTGATATAAATAGTAGGTATCTGTGTCAGTCTTAGGGCAACGTATGTGTCTATTTTCCAAGGTGTATTTGATGTTTATATGATATAAATGTGTGCATGCTTAGGTTAATTCTTCTTCTACTCCTTCTACACTCTGATTGATTGCAATATCATTTGATCACTGATTTGGATCTTAGAATTGGGACTTTACATAGGCTACTTTGTTTGTTGAGTAGCCAAGGAAAATGCCTTCATCTGACTTCGGTGCAAACTTGTTCAGATGATCCTTGTTGTTGATCACAAAACATCTACACCCAAAGATGTTGAACAAATGGACATTCGGCTTGTGGTTGTTGAGGCCCTCATATGGAGTTTTGATGAGATGCTTGCACACAATGCTTCAGTTTTGAACAAAGCATGTTGTGGCCACTGCTTCGGCCCAGAAGTAGAGAGGAGGGTTTGCAAAGTTGAGCATAGATCTGGCTGCTTCCACCAGAGTCTGATTTCTTCGCTCTACTACTCCATTCTGATGCGGTGTGTAAGGAGCTGAGAAATTGTGATTGATACCCTTTGAAACCATGTAAATTTTCAGTAGATGATTAGTGAACTTGGTTCCATTATCACTTTGGATGCGTCGTACTGGTAACTTAATCTGCAATTTAATCTCCTTGATGAAATTGATCAGGACCTGCGGTGTTTCAGACTTGAGTCTCAAGAAGAAGATCCATATGAAACGAGTGAAGTCATCCACTATAACCAATATGTATTTCCTGTGATCGAGACTACATAGATCAATATGTAAGAGCTCAAGAGGTTCATAGATTGAAGAATCAATCACCATAGGAAGACTTGATTTGGATTGTTTGCCACACTCACAGATAGAGCACAGAGTATAATTGCTGAATTTGAGAATTCGGAGACCTCGGACGAGTTCTCCGGTAACTAAGTTGTTGATATATCTAAAGTTAAGCTACTTGCGGTGCCATAGCTAGCTAACCTCGGATACTGCTTTTGACAGAAAGCACAGTTGTAGTTTTCTAATTATTATAGAAACGTCCAAGGGGTACATGGTCCCTGCAAACTTAGATTTGATCAAGCATATGCTTCTATCACTCGTCATTATGTAGTAGTAATCATTGCCAAATTCAAACCTATGCCTTGCTTTACATAGTTGGCCTACACTGATGAGATTATGTTTGAGACCTTCCACATAAGCAACCTTTTAGATAGAGAATTCCCTGTAGTAAGAACACCATAACGTCGGATTATCCTGTTCACAATGTTGCCGAAAGTGACATTTCCACCGTTATAGATTGCCTTGAAATCCCGAAGGTGTTCTATCCTTCTAGTCATGTGCAAGGAGTAGACAATGTCAAGTAAGCATTCCTCTACTTGTTCCTCCTTGCAGATTGCCTGAAATTTACACGGTTAGTTTGGGCACCCAAACAAGTTAGGAGCCCAGGGCTACATGTCGATTTTTCATAGATGCATGAACCGAGGTTGTAGGGACAAATTCCGTGTCAACTTTGAATCCTAAACCTGGGTACTTATGAGATTTTGGAGTGTTGTGAGATTTTGAAAAGTTACGAAGTCTATGAAAAGTGCAAGGTTTTTGAAAAGTATGCACTTTTTTACAAGTACAAGTTTTTTGAACAGTGGGGTTTTTTTGAGAAGAACGAGGTAGGGCTAGAGATGAACCCTTTTGATGAAATACAGATGAATATTTTTTAGCATTTGCCCTGACATTATTTTTGGTCAGTGGTCAGGAAGGTGTGGGATTACTCTTGGGACCAGTCCGTGTTGGTAATATTTTGATGTGATTGTCACTTGAAATAAGTTGAGTATTGATTTACATTTTCTAATAAACATTATCAGAATGTTTCAGGTTGAAAAGATATTGAAGATTCAACAAGTGTTTGAAGAATCAGACATTGGAGTACTTGAAGTTGAACATGAAGCAATTGAAGCCTACTGTTGACATGGATCAATTGCTGAAAGATAGTTGGGTCATCATGATCTCAGATGGCGCGTCTAGATCATATGTGGAGCATCAAGATGTTGATGGACCATCTAGAAAATTGATGGCTCGTCAGAAAAATTGTTGATTCATTAACAACTCTATGGCTCAACAAGAGTTGATGGCTCAATAGGAACACTTGGTGGGTCAACTCAAGTCAATGGATCAACATGATCACATTGATGGGTCAACAAGACTACACATGACTCATCATGTACAATGAAGGCATGTCCAAATGCTCAAAGGAACATGAATTTAATCTATGGTCCATCATGAACATGTGGTGGTACATCTTCAAGTTCAAGACGTAGTCTAGCACTCAAGAAACAACTCAACTTGGTCAACAACACTTTTAGAAGTTGATGACATCTAAGAAGACAATTGAGCAACATGATGCTCATGTTGTTCATCACTTTTTCAATGTTGTTCAAGAAGGTTCAAGAATTATGAAGACTCATAACTTGGATGGAACCCTAACGGAATTGGAATATTCCATTCATTCTCGGTTAAGTAAGGCAAAGGTGTCAACTGATGACTAAGTCATGATGACGTGTCAACACCTGATTGGTCAATCCATGTCATGAGCTTTTCCAAAGCCTATTATTAGGCCCCTTAGGATCCATTATAAAGTTGCTCTTCCTTGCTCATTTCCGACCATTCTGCATAATTGATGTTTAGATTAGTCTTCAGAGATCCATTTGAGTGTTTTAGCTTGTCTATCATTCAAACTGTTAAAACATAAAAGTGACCCTCTAGAACTAATGTACCACAATCATCTATCATCCGCAACTATTCTTCATCAATAATCATCTCAGCACCAAGAGTCAACAAGTCTTCAGCATCCGCAGTCTTCGTTATTTCCTTTACATATCTTTATGTAATGTACTCTATTATCCAGCATGCCTTGCACGACTGCTTATAGAGTATTTTATTTCTGAAACTCTATAAATAAAGACTCTTTCTAATGTATTCTGTATGAAATCTTAACTTCTTAATACACAAGATTTCTTCTTCAATCATCTCTCTTATCACTCGATGACTTGTGAATTATTCTGAATATATTTCTAAGTTATCTTCTTCGCTTCTCTATCTTACTACTCTTCACACTCTAAACTGGTACTGAAACATAACCTCTTTTCGGAGCAAGTCTTCTAGACTTAATCACTAAACTTGATCGTCCTTACTAACTCGGAGTGAATGCATTCCTTGTTATGAATCAGTTTAAGTGTATTTTAGATCCTTTGAGATTAACTATTCCACAATATACTTGCTCTAACGTTTCTTCAAGTGTGTCTCCAAGTTTTTCTCTCAACAATTGGTATCAGAGCCAAAGTGGTTGCTTTTTGAATATCGGAACTGTGATTTTCTCATTAAGCCTTCTATACCACTAAAGCTCATTTCTCAAAAATAAAAAAATAAAAAAAAAACATAAAACATAAAACAAAAAAGAAATGGTACAATCATTATCTCTGAATATCTCAAATAGTGTTGGTGGTTCAAAAAGAGCTCCAATTCTGGTAGCAAATGAATATCATCACTGGTCACAAAGAATGGAGAAGTACTTAAGAAGACTAGGTAGAGATGTATGGCGATCCGTGGAAGAAAGACCACACGTTCCAGTCCTCACACCAGTCCAAACTGACGGCGCGACAACCAGGCTAGGAGGAGGTCAACCAACCATGAGCCGTCCCACCAAGGATGATCTTGATAAAATGGAAAATGATGTTGTTGCCTTTTATGAAATTTCTTGTGGTGTTGCTCCTAACAACTTTGATATTATCATAAACTGCAAGTCAGCAAAAGAGATATGAGATGTACTCAAAAACATGTACGAAGGTTCATAACAAGCACAAGATAAGAAGCTCACTACCGCACTCACGACTTCAACAACTTCAAAGCTCATGCGGGTGAAAGTTTGGAAGACTCCTTCAAGAGATTCAACCTGATAGTCACAAAGTTATCAAATGCTGGTACCATCCGCAGCAACCATGAGTCCAATCTCCAGTTCCTTAATGGCTTAGGATGACATTGGACTACGACTAAGATGATAGTCCAAGGTGACAAGAAGATTCACTCTTTATCACTCTACAAACTCTATGGAGAACTCCAAGCAAAAGAGTCCATTGTACTCAAAGACTGTGCTGACTTCGGAGGATCGCTTGCTCTCATAGCACAAGCTCCACCGCAGTCACCCTACTCTTCATCGTATGATACCCCACCACAGTCATACGAAGCAGATTCTGAGTATGATGATGATGAAGAATTTCAGAAGGCTATTGCTCTGGTTAGCCAACAGTTCAACCGCATACCACCTTCTTCTTTCCGCAAGAATCAACAATTAACCAACCTCCATTCAACTGTAACTTCAGTCCTCAGAACAACAACTCTCGATATCCTAAAGGATCTCAGAACAATCAACCAAAGGAGGCACCGCAGTCTCCTTAGAACAATGACTCCGGTACTCAATCAGAAGACAAGACTGATGTTGTGATTTGTCACAAATGCAATAAAGAAAATCACTTCGCAAAAGACTGTAAGGCCAATGTAGTCAAGGACAGAGCATTCTATCTTAGAATGGCTCAAGAGTTGGAAGAAAAAGAAAAGGCAAGGGCATATGTGTTGGGTTTTGAGCATTCTAACACTTCCTAAGTGTACATGCAACCCTAATAACCTTGGCTCTATGTTTATCTAATTATCATGCAAAGTTGAATTCCAAGGTTATATTCCTATCTAGCATACATGGGGAACAATTCTTAACTTGAATGAAAGATAGAATAACTTACCTTGTTGTTGCTTATGTTCCTTGAAACCTTGTGAGCCTAGCACCCCAAGTGTGATGCCTCAAATGATTCACACAACACCAAATGCTCTTGGAAAGACTTTTTAAAGAACACACACTTCTTAAAATCGGCCTAGCCCTCTTGTTTCATATGTGTAGCCAATTTTGGTGGAGAATGGGACTCTTATATAGTGTTGACACATCTAGGGTTACACCATGTAAACCCTAATGTGTCATGACTCTTCATTTCCATGTCCCATGGGTTTGTAACTCCCATGGAGCATCCTATGGGTGGAACCCAACTTGATAATCCATGGAGCCTCTTAGACCACTATACAAGATATGGATGATTTATATAATCAACCCATATATTTAATTAGTTATCTTTTGATCACTTAATTAATTCTAAATTAATTCTTGATGAAACTAATCAAATAATATTATTAATATATTAGAGCTTATAATATATTAATAATCTCCAAGTGTTATTTCTCTCATTTAGTCTATCCAATTGCATGGTGCCATGCAACCCAAATGGACCATGTCGGGTCGGGTGAAGTACTTACCAGAAACAGTTATGGACTTAGACACCTTATCCAACAGTCTCCCACTTGGATAAGTCTAATAACTATAACTATAGTACTTCAGGAACCGATCGACAATCGTAGCTCTTTCAATGTCTCTTGGAACTGAGAAGATGTTGATACGCCATTTAAGATAAGTGATCATATAATCCTCTATTCTAGATATCAGCCAGACAAATACATGGAACAATGCCTTACTTATTGTCCAACAGTTTGTTTCCCGATTTCCGATTTGTTTGACAAAGAACTTAATTGAACACATCAACTTAGTTCTGACCAGGCCCGGTACACAGGTGAAAACAAAATCATCGAGGGGCCCAGATATTAGATTCTAATCCAAGAAGGAACAGATGAACTTCGACTCATATGTTTGTTCTACCACTCATTGAATTATACACAAAAGCACGTTTTCTAACATCGAGTTACCAATGCGTTTTCGTACAATCAATGCATAACCAACTCGTAAGTAACAAATCATATCTCTAGGTTTGAGGACTTATATGATATTACCGTCTCACGATCACTCGAGATAAATTCCATGAAGTGATTCCAGTGAGCGTAGGTTGAGTCCAATGCTCAGAACTTATGAGCACTCATGATTGTTGTAGCCATGTCCAACACCTTAGACCTCTGCAACCAATCATGACAGTCTTGATTTATACCTACTTCCAACATATGACCGACTGTGGAGGTTTGAATAATATGATATACCAAACATAATTATTCTGGAAGTCAAAACATGCAAAAGAAATATAGTAAACGATCGACAAGAGATAGCAACACTTTACTCATAAATAAAACACCTTTTATTCATCATCTAATGTCAATTACACTTTAAAATTTTCGAGGTTATCTAACTACTAAATCTAATATCATCCTTCAGCCCTATGCTCCGAGCATGCTAGAGATGCTTAACCCGAGTCAGTCCCTTCGTGAGGGGATCTGCTGGATTCTCATCCGATGATACCCTCTTTTCCACGAGGAGTCCTTCTTCTATTCGATGTCTGATAAAATGGTATTTTCTGTCAATGTGTCTAGATCTCCCGTGATCCCTTGGTTCCTTGGCTACGGCAACATCGCTTTCACTTTCACAAAAAATTTCCATTGGCTCTTTAATAGCTGGTACAACTCCAAGGTCTCCAATGAAGTTCTTCAGCCATATTGTGACATCCCCATTTTCACGGCCAGAAAAGACCGATTTGTTTATGCTTTGTTTTATAAATCAGAGTGATCGTTTAAAGAAAACGGTTGCGGAATTTGTTCCCAAAATAAAATATGATAACCATTTATCAAAACGTTTCTCAAAGAGAATGTATTTTCATTAAATAATAAAACCTCGGGATGTCATGTTCCGATACAGACCAAAAGCATAAACAATATAAAATAGACCTTACAACAGTTATTCATAACTACTGGCCTATAATCCAAAATCTCTCGTCAAGTCCACCAACTTATACTCTTGTGCCATTACCTGTAATGCAAAGAAAACTGAGTGGTTCAGGCTTGGGAGCCTGGTGACCATGTAAGGTTTTCAACCCACAATAATATAATTATTATATTCAACCATCAAACAATCAACCCAATTACCCATCCCCATTATCTTCTTTATTTCTTAGGATTTTACCCTAAGAATTCAACTAGCCGCCATTCATCCATTCCGAGGATTGACCTAAGGAATTAGCACAAAATCTATTGCTACATAAGGCGCATCTACCAACATCATCCTTTAAGCGCCTCTGCCAGGATTACGTCATACACTATGAGGCGCGACTGCCAGGTTTATGACATTCTCTTTTAGGCGCATCTGCTGACATTATCTTATAGGCGCATCTGCCAAGATTATCCTATAAGCGCATCTGCTATTGTTATGACAATCTCTATTTGGTGCATCTGCCAAGATCACGACATTCACTACTTGGTGCATCTACCGATATTATTCTCAAGCGCATCTGCTAGTTTTATGACATTCTTTAATTGATGCATCTACCAATATCATTGTTAATCATCTTTCGTACCTCATCATTTTATCACATACCAACTATCTCATCTACCCATGTTCTACCCAATATATTTGTAGATATAAAATACATATACAGTTTAACTCATTTAAAAACTATATAAAACATTCATTCCATACTCATCTCAAATAAACAATAATATATAAACACATAACACGTATTTTATAACAAATACTTCATATTTATGTGTTAGAAGAAAGTAACCACACACTCTCCCAAACATATACTTAATACATTCAAACAATACTTATATTATACCCGTGTTTATGAAAGGGACTATACACCCACACATATAAACAACTTTATATTATACACATAGCACGAATTTTATAGAAAATACCTAATATTTATGTGTTAGAAGAAAGTAACTACACACTCACTTGATCAGAAGATGATCGGACAGCACTACAGCATGTAGAAGTAGTATTTTTCGGTAGATCTGGAAGATCTTCACAAAAACCGGACTCCTCGCGGGCAGAGCTTCGGCTCGGGAATCGCACTTCACGGGATCTCGGGAGCGTAAAACTTCCTTCTTAACTTGGATATGAGATCCGGGGTGTCGGGATGGCTTCGGGGGTTTACACGCAGAGCTTCAGCAAAAAACAAGGAGAAATGAGCAAATAAGCCCGGAACCCTCGCATCCTATTTATAGGAGGCTGGAGCGTCGGAGTACGCAGGGCGTATGCCTGTACGCGGGGCGTACTGGTCCGAAATCGTCATTGCGTTCGTCATCCAAAGAACTCGAGTGCGAAGGTCGTCATGCTTCGCTATACGCTGGGCGTACTTCGAATATGCTTGGTGACTCCCCCTTCGGATAATACCGGGTTTTATAATTAAATTTAAATATTAATTATTTAATAAACTTCGGAAATTCATATCCTCTTCATACGAACTGTGTTTTCGATGTTCTTTATATCCACGCGTAGGTGAGACTACGCTCTACAACTTTCGTTTAGACTTCGTCGGCTAATTTTGACTTTATTTTTATTATTTATTTTTAGTAGGCCCGGACAGGAAAACTTCGTTATAAATTCATAACTTCTTCGTTTGACGTCCGTTCTCGCCTAACTTTTCATCGCTTCGATACCAACAACGAGATCTTCGATTCTCGTTTAGATTGTTTCAGCTAAAAACCGCTCGATCTCAAATCGAGTATTTCGGGCTGCATACCGCTAAGTCGAAACTTAGAAAAATCATAACTTCCTCATACGAAGTCAGATTTGGGCGTTCTTTTTATGCACGCTCATTGTTTAACGTATTATACGACTTTCATTTAGATTGCTAAGGCAAAATATCACTCTAACATAAATTCACTTTTTACGTCGCGCTGTGTCGTGCCGATTCTGTCGCGAAACATCGACAGATCATAACTTCTTCGTTATAACTCGGATTTCGGCGTTCTTTATATGTACGGAATCCTTGTAACATATACTATAACTTAGTTAAGATTATTCATTCTAAATAACTTTTCATCAAAAATTAATTTTTGACGCCTACCGTCTCTAAATTGACTAGCCCTGATCTACGGGCGTTACAATTATCTCCCCCTTAGGATGATTATGTCCCGGAATGATTCCATACGCTATCTCTTCATCCTAGGTAATAACCGTAAATTCTATGTTTCCTTGAAAGAGTATTTAACTCTATGGCTTTCTTGACCGCAGACGATGCCCAATCTTGCATCTGCTTATCGTACTATGTTGTACTTTCAATCGTAACCCTCGAGTTACCAAATAAGTCGTTATCATGGACTCCTTCTTCTTATCAGGATAAATACTTTCATTTATCTATTGTAACAAACCGATGGGTCATGCTCTACTGACCTCTCATTGAATGATGTAATGCTTAGACTCGGGTCTCTTAGAGTTAAATTCCAAAATGGAATATACCTTCCTTCATATTCTAATGTGATATAATCACATTTCAGCATGTAGCATTTCTACCTACAAACTTCTTTTAACAACGAGCGTGACACTATCAATTGCATTAACTTCAACCTTCTGACTTAAGTCAGATGTTACATCTAACTTGGTCCTCTAGACCACGTAACATACCCCTCGTAGTCGAACTCAAATTTAAATATGACCACTAGGGTCGGAACAAGAAACATCTTACTAGTCACTACCGAAACAAACGTAATGACACACTTAAACAAAACGGAATCAATCACTAGCTTCTTGGTAATCTTGTGACTTTCCCTGAGCCAAGTGTGAGTCTTGTGCTTCCGGTAGTATATTCATCTACTACCTTTCACACTTACTCATACTCGTCCCAAGTATTGTCCCATAGTCGACCAAGTCACCATACAAGAAAATCAGACAATCATTCAACACATCAGTTAGCAAAACTAGGGTTTATAATAATTCCTTGAAACGATTACACAAAGTTCAAGTTCACCCTATACTATGCCTCTAATAGGCTACACCCCATGTTACTTTTCATATCGCTACTTTATAACTTGATCTTTGGATATAAACTCCTCATTCCTGATTCCTTGCATTGCCATCTGCTTCATCAAGGATCATTTGAAATGCTCTTGCCTTTAGCTTTGGCGGCGCCTCTACCCTTGCTGCTTGATTTTTCCTTGGGCAGTCTTGCTTGAAGTGCCCCTCTTCTTTACATTCGTAACACACCTTTTTGTTGAAAATGTTGGATTAATGTCTAAGTCCATAACTATATTTGGTAAGACTTGACCCGACCCGGCATGGTCCATTTGGGTTGCATACCATCATGCACTTGGATAGACTATAATGAGAGAATTAAGACACTTATGGTTATTAATATATTATAAGTTCTAGTATATTAATAATAAGAATAATAAGATTATTTAATTAGTATTGATCAAGAATTAATCTAGGATTAATTAAGTGATCAAAAGAAGACTAATTAAATATATGGGTTGATTGTGTAAATCATCCATACTTGTATAGTGGGCTAATGCTCCATGGATAATCAAGTTGGGCTAAAACCCATAGGATGGTCCATGGATGCTCCATGGTGTATTTGTACCCATGGATCATGGAAATGAAAGGCCATGTCAATTAGGGTTTACATGGTGTAACCCTAAGTATATAAGCATATTATTCTTGACCAAAATCGGCCACTAGTGTGAAGTAAGAAAGGGCTAGCCGATTTCCATGAAGTGTAGAATTCTCTCAAGTCATTCCATTTGTATTTGATGTTGTGTGATTCCATTTGATGCTTCCACACTATTGGGGCTAGGCACTCAAGCTTCATGAAGACTTTCTACATCAAAGAGGTATGTATTCTATCTTGTTACACTCATTGTCTTGTATGCTAGATTAGGATAATACCTTGGAAGTTCTTATTTGCATGTATAATAGAGAAAACATAGATCCAAGGTATTTAGGGTTGCATGTACACTTAGGAGTGTTAGAATGCTCAAAACCCAACAGTGGTATCAGAGCCTAGGCTTGTTTTCTTGTTATACCTGCAATAGAAGCTGAAAAAAATGAATTTGGTGCTGTCTGATCATCTGACTCGGAGAGTCCATCAGAGGACTCGGCGAGTCCATGCCTAAAATGTGATCAATTCGATCCAACTCGCCAAGTTTGTTCATGCACTCGACGAGTTGGACCCCCAGACAGCATATTTTCGAGTTTTTTGGCTAGAAATGGACTAGGAACATTACCTAAGTTGTTTTTGAACTTATAAACTTGTTTTTGATGTGTTAATGTTCATGCTAATCCATTTTCATAGATAATTGTTAATAGATTCATGTTTTGTATTAGTTTAAGGTTTAGACTAATTACATGAAAAAGTTTGATTTGAAGTATCTTGTTCTTTTGAGTTGCTTAGATTAATAGAAAAGTTAATTGAAATAGTTGTTTTCAATCCATTTTAATCTAAAAGTTGAGTATAAAATGTGTTTGTGTAACTTGTCCTCAAGATACATGAAAAGTCACATTAAAGACTCATAAAACTCATAAAAGTTGGCAATGGTTACAAAATGAAGAGTCTTGTGTCATTGAATAATTTTTTTTTATGACTCCATAACTTGTCCTCAAGTTATGGAAGTTCAAGAGTCACTTCATTAAAAGAAAAACATGTAACCATAATTAAATCCATAAGTTATAAAATAAAGAAAAAGTTAGTTCTTTTATTAGTTTAAAGTCTTCCATAACTTGTCCTCAAGTTATGGAACTTGAAGAGTTTTTGGATTAAAACTACTTTAAACACATAAGTTATGGAATTAATTAGTTTTGAATAGTTTCAAAACTTGCCCTCAAGTTTTGGAATTTGAAAAGTTTTCACTTATGAATACTTTAATTCCAAGTTAGCCCTTAGAATTTTAAAAGTTAAAATTCAACCCTTATACTTTATAATATTATAAGTTAATAATATATATATATATATATATATATATATATATATATATATATATATATATATGTATAAGAGTAAAGTCAGTCTTACCGCTAGTACGCCTCATTCACGAAGCCGGTCTATAAGGTGGCTATAAGGTTGTTGCCTATAAAATGGCAACTTAATGGGTGTCGACTCTCACCCACCGCTTGCTTGACTGGTGGAGGGTCGTTAGCCGAACGGGTTTGAAAGGACTATAATTCTCCCTTCATTAAAAGTATTAATGATAAATACTAAGTAACTAAACTCTTAATAATACCCAATCTTAGTTACTTAGGAAAAATGTGAATAAGGTGCTAACCCATGAAATTACACTTTACACTTTGTCTCAGTCGTTAGTGGAGCGTGTGTGGTTAACCGGCACACTAACTTGGACTTAACAAGGTAGGTAAAGGGTGACTTAATATTTATCATAGTATCGATGGAGCGTGTGTGGTTAACCGGCACATCGATTGAGGGGTAATTTATTAAGGGTACCAAGTGATTTGCATGGTTACTTCACACCTTGTTTTGTGATCCTCGGCATCCCAGTCACAAAACCTGAAGGGCACACTCGAGATTGAAACATGCCATTGAACAGTTCAATGAATCTCAAAGATCTAGGAGTTTCAAAACCAATTAAAACCTAATAATACATTTCGTTTATCTTGGTGGAAATTGGTGAATCGTCATTCACCTACCTTCAAATATTTTATAGCTTGGATTACGACATACCTCTTCTAAGTTATAAAATAGTTTGTTGGGTCCTAGCCTTAATATTTCATAGTGGGTGTCATATTAAGGACTTTAAATCAACTATCTTGAATATCTCCCAAAAGATGTCTGGTTTAGACACCTATGATCTTCCCAAATCTCTTGAAACAAGCTTTCCTAAATGAAGATGATATCCCATGGAAATCATACTTCATTCACCTCCTCCAATTATTCTCCCTAACCCACAAGTTCTTGAAAAAGTTTAAGGTCACTCAAGCCCTATTGGCAAGGCAAGGTCAAGGTGTGGTCACATCTTGGAGATGTAGTCACATATTGACAAGCCGGGAGAGTTGGGTGTCAAAGTCTTGAGAAAGTTGGTGGTTCAATCACTTTCTAAGTCACATAGTGAGTTCTTTTAGAACACCTATGAAACAGACTATGACAAGACCCTTAATGATCTTATCTATTTGTTAAGATCAACTTCCTAAAACTTTATGGACATTGACAATGATGACATTGGATATCTAGTAAAGCTCTCTCATCCCGGTGGAAAGGGATCAGCCATAGTCAACTCGGTTGACCAAATGGTAAAGAGAAAAGCTAAGTCTGTGATAGTCTCGTGTACCATTATCAAAGGGTTCATATGTTTATATTGCCAAAGGAAGGGGCATTGATTGTGAAGCTGCCAAATTTACCTAAGGATGTTAAAGTCAATAAGTTTGACTCTACTTCAGGTAAAGTCCACTATCTAACTCTGTTAAGTTTCTATTCTGAGATTCTTGATACATGATGTGACTGGGTCACATGGTGATGTTTAAGAACCAAAGAAAAAGTGAAGAAACTTAAAGAAAGAATATGCTGAATCTGATCGCATAGATGGATTTCTATCGCATAGTTTGAAGATCGGATTCTTGAGCTACTTCTCAGGAGTTATGAGATATTGCTTAGGAATAGATAACAACAAGTTTTCATATGAATTGTAAGGACAAGTTTTTCCCGCAAAGTTTTAAAATAAAAGAAAAATTTTTGATTTTATTTATTTTAAAATATCCTTACAATGGCATTTAAGGAAAAATTGTTGCTTATATGATTCCATTAAGAGCAAGAGTGGAAATATGAAATTGATTCTTTCATTTGTGGTAATGTCTAGATTTACCAAATAAGGAAAGATTCTCCTCACCCAAGTTTCAATTGGACCGGAACTTGGAATCATGCAAGTTGTATAGCATGATGAATGAGAACTTTCAAGTATTGGAAAATTAAGACTAATTACTTGTTCACATGGATGTGTGAGTCAAGTAAAGGACTAAGGGATCGAGTACACATTCTTGTGCACTGATTAAGTCCACCACAAAAGATTGATAAAACTATTCATCATAGTTTACTAAAGCTCAGTAAATATGATTATACTTACAAGCTTAAGTGTAACTCTAAGACATTGGAAAAGGTTCCAATGTATGGCAGAGCGAATAAGAAGAATCAAAATGGCAGAAGGATAAAAGTTTCTCAAATCTGAAAAGATGGGAGAGTACTTTAGTATCAGTTTTGTGATCATCTTAATGATTAAGAAACCATAGCACAATTAGTTCTCTAAGGAAGTCTTAGTGCATTCTTATGACTAAGAAGAGGGATCTTGAATTGTTGAAATGGTTAAATCAAGAAGATGAGTCATACTTCGTTCCAATACAAGTCTTAGAGTCATACTCCAAGATTGTCATTTGAGTGACATGTCTTAAAGAAGGTTTAAAACACTTGTCAAATGTAAGGGTAAAAGTTTTCTACTCTTGTACATTTGAAATTGGTAAGTTGTGATGTTTTGGATAAAACAAAGACCAACTTAGGCCAATTGGGTAAAGTGTTTTTTCTTGATAAGAATCCACACTATCTCTTGGATATTTGACAAGGGAGTCTTATAGGTCAAGAGGACAGTGGGAGTCTTTAAGGTCTTGAAAGTCTCAAGAACTAATCAAGAATAGAACCTGAAGTTCTTCACTAGCACACTACTTGAGGTTTATAACCTATCGTGTTGACATATTCTGTGCCCATTCCAGTTAAAGTTGGCTTTGCATATGAGTTCTTAGAGTTCTCAATTTGTTGCACAACAACTTGGAAGCAATGGCAGGCCCTTGAAATGCCAGGTGGCAAGAAATTAAGATTGGGTTCAATCCATATGGTTTTGGATTTGTCATTATCTTTTTCTTGTGATTATGGTTTTGACAAATTTATATGGGTAGGAACTCATACACCATATAAATCTAAGTGTCATAAGGTTTCTCTCCGATTCATGAAAATGATGGTGAGGAAACACTTTCACTAAGTAGATTTTAGCTAGATAGCAATTGTGATATTTGCATTCTCAAAGTCGTTAGTGGAGCGTGTGTGGTTAACCGGCACACTAACCTGGACTTCTGAGAATTAGCAAAAAGGTCTAACCATTATGATTACGGCATCCCTCTTCATAATTGTTTAGACACACAATTGTGCTATCTAAGGGAAGGTGTATGATTTTGATAAAGTCGTATCAAAACAATCTAGTATCAGAAATTTGAACTTTGGTAAGAAAGTCAGCTGATTTCTGAGTACATGTCAAAGCTAGTGGGAGCATAAGTGTTATGCTAATAATCATCATGTTAGTGGGAGCATGATAATTATGATAAGTATTGCAAGTTAGCAATGTTAATTATAGAAAACAAAAGTTTCAATTGGGAAAAGTTGTTTTGCTATAATTAAGGGAGAGGAAATTATACTTCATCTCAAATCTATAAGCTTAGATCGTGAGGTTTTAATCATTTAGTCAAGGATATATATGAATTTCATGTTGGAATGGCTCAACATAATTAAATTCTGTATATGAGTCCATTATTTGCGTTCTAAAATTCGATTATGATTACGGCATCCCTTTTCATAATCTGAATTATGAGAACTTGGCAAATTGAAATGGACATATTATAGCAAAAGACTGGTTTAGTCTTTATGTGAGACATCATGAATCGTGTCCCATATGCTTCGGATATAGGATCGATTACATGTGCTATAATCATCCATTCTAAAATTTTCCAAATGCCTGGGGCATTAAGAAGGGAAAAGGTTTAGAACTGGATATGACTAAAAGGATTAAACAATTGTTGTCACACCCCCGAACCTGAACGGCGGAAACGTTCGGGGGCGGATGACTTCATGTGGTAACTTAACAAATGAATACATAGTAAAGAAAGCAATACAACCATCATATATATAATTGAAAGTTTACATTTGTCAAAAGTTACATGTTCAAAACTCAATTACAATATGATGTCAAAATACGAGATTAAACTGGCGCCACAGCATCCCTTCATCAAAAGCGAAATGAATACCTGAAATTACTGATTTCCTGGGACATACAAGTAATTTTGAAAGAGTAGATCAGCATTTAAGCTGGTGAATTTCATAAGTATTTAAGTGACAATGTTTGAATGAAATGAAATGTTTTATCCTTGTTTGTTTGTGTTTAGAAAATCCTATATTTTCTACTAGTATAAAAGTAGCCTTCACTCAAGACCAATGTTTGTTTCCAAAATGTATGTAAGTGTAAAATAACCAATATGTTTGAAAACCTCGTAAATCAATGTGTTTTTAATACCCCTTGTGAGTTTTATAACCATACTATTGACTCGGAATGCCTATACACAACGTTCTTCAGGCGTTGGAATGTTATGACGTTTGTCACCCCAAACGGTGGACTGCAGCTAACAGTCAGGGCGCGGGTTGTCAAGCCCGTATAGATCTATACACAAACACTATGCTCCCCCTCCAAGGGATTCTGGTATATAATACAGGACTTGAAATGTGTACTCGAACGTACATGAAGTTAGTGTCTCACAAATCCGTGGTATAAAAACAGATCTACTTGTTAAAATGTTACGTTTGTTCTTGTATACGAAAGTAAACTTCTTGGAATGTATGTTTCTAGTATATAAAAGTTAGAAATCTGTTCGTAAAACTATACCTATTATAGTTTTCAAAAAGGGTGTCTTGTTTGTTTAGAAATACTTAGAAAAAGAATCACTTGTTTATGAAAGCATAGATTTTTGGTGTAGAGTCTAAGATAGACAAGAATAATCTAAGAACAGTTTAGTTTATACATGCATTACAACAACTTTATATTTTAAAAGATAGAATGCTATTGTAACATATGTTATATATATATATATATATATATATATATATATATATATATATATATATATATATATATATATATATATATATATATATATATAAAGTTCCTTAAAGGTTTATAAATCGCATGTGATTTGAAATTATAACAGCAAATAAAAGAGTTTCATTATGTAACACACGATAATACTCGGGTGTTTTACTTGTAATCCCCCCTTGAAAGCATATAAAAGTATTTAGAGTAATTAAAACGGTTGATTAACGGGTATGAAACTCACTTGAAAGTTTTGGAGATAGCGAGATGGAAAACCGGGCAGAGTTTCGTCTCGGGAAACGGATTTTTCTTGGGATTCTCGGGAATCTCGGGAGTAAAATCGACCTTCGGGACTTGAGCCAAAAAGACCAGAGCTTCGGGTTTGAACGGACACGGAAAACGAGGCAAAGTAGAGAGAGAGAGGAGAGAAATGAGCCCTTTCTTTGGAAACCCTCGCATCCTATTTATAGTAAGGCTGGTCTGCCTCGGTACACGGGGCGTACGCTCGTACGCAGCGCGTACGCGTACGTTATGCATGACCGAAGCCTCGATTGCCTCGGCTTCGGATGGGACGGTTTGCTGGGTACGCGGGTCGGATGGGACGGCGGGTCGGATGGGATGGCGGGTCGGACGGGTCGAGGCTTCGGACGAGTCGGACGGGTTGGTTTCTTCGGATAGCGCGACGTGGACGATCAGAGGCCAATCCTCTCGGTTGCGCAGGGCGTACAGGAGTACGCAACGCGTACCTCGGATGAGGACGCTGACTCCCCTTCGGATAATATCCGAATTTTGATTAAAATAAATAATTAATTTATTTAATAAACTTCAAAAATTCATATCTTCTTCATACGAACTCCGTTTTCGATGGTCTTTATAACCTCGCGTAGGTGAGACTACGCTCTACAACTTTCGTTTAGACTCCGTCGGCAAATTCCGAAATTATTTTTTTTTATTATTTATTAAAAACCCAACGTGTTTAAGGAATCTCTTTGAAAATTCATAACTTCTTTATCTGATGTCGTTTTTGCCAGACTTTTTACCGCTGGAATACTAATGTCGAGACCTTCGATTCTCGTTTAGGTCATTCCGCCAAAAGTCGCTCGATTTCCGATTCGGGTTTTTAGCTGTCTGTTGCTAAGCCGAACTTGGAAAAATCATAATTTCGCTATATGAAGTCGGATTTGGGCGTTCTTTTCACGTACGATCATGGTTCGAAGACATTTAATCATAGAAGGAAATTAAATAAAACTTATTTGTACATTTTATTATGAAAGTAAATTTTATTACTCAGAAGTGGTTACGATACTTGACCCATTTTGGTCGTTACAAAGAGTTGAAATATCGGGTTGTCACAATTGTCGAGAACAATCTAAGGTTTACCAAAGATTGGTTGCTCAAGGACAGTTGGAAGTATAGTGATAATTCTGGAAGGACCATATTGACATAATCTGTAAGGAGGCAACTCTTGATCAGAAGTAATAGTCAAAATGGAATCTGGAAATGTTTCAAAGTTAGAATTTTCAATCTGTGTAAGATTAAGGAAACTTAATGCAAGAAGGATGTTTCCAAGGAACTGATCTCCTTTGGAATGCTCTGTAATGTTTGTTGTCAAGTCTTTATGACTTTGTGCATAATCATTACAAGAGGATCAATGCATTTAAGTTTAGAATCTAATAGATTTCAGTAAATGGCATGAATTTGGAATTCTTGCATTTGTAGTAAGGATTTGGGAGTGTGAAAAGAGAATCATTGAAGTTATGTTCAATTGATCTAGTTCACAATGTAAAGATCATAGACAAACATAGTATGCATACTTGGTGTATGGCATGACTAGTGTTTAAGAAAACATAGTGTACATGCTTGGAGCATGGGACAACTATTGTTTTAAATTCAAGAATAAAGTTGATAGATGAAATAGTATACAATGAATAATGTGTAATCATATGGTGATAAATAAAAGGTGTTTTATTTATGTTCAAAGGGTTGATACCATATTGGATTCAATTATTATTGTGTTTCGCTTTGCATGTTTTGACTTCCCGAATAAACTAGGTTATTCTTCCGGAATGACTAAGTTATTCGAACCATCCACAGTCGGTCATATGTTGGAAGTAGATATGAATTAAGACTGTCATGGGTTGGTTTGTAGAGGTCTAAGGTGTTAGACAAAGGGCTACAACACTCATGAGTGCTCATAAGTTCTGAGTATTGGATTCAACCCGCGCTCATTGGAATCACTTCATGGATTTTATCACGAGTGATCATGAGACGATAATATCTTATATTCTTCAAACCTAGAGATATGAGTTGTTACTATGAGTTGATAGTACATTGATAGCACGAAAACGCATTTGGTAACTCGGTGCTATAAAACGTGCCTTTGTGTATGATTCAACAAGTAGTAGAACAAGCCATATGAGTCGAAGTTTATCCGTTCCTTTTACCTTCGGGATAAAAGTGATATCTGTGGGCCCCTCGATGATTTGATGATGACAAATGGAAGTGCTCGGCCGGGCCAGGACTGATTTGATTTGTTCAATTAGTCAGTCGTCATAAATCGAAAATCGGGAAACAACAAATGGACAGAGAGAATGATTATAATCCATGTCTCAGTCCATATGATATCTAGAATGGAGGAATATATGATCCCTTATCTAATGGACAAGTCAGTGACAAAGGTCAGAGTTCATCTACAAGGTCAGAGTTCGACAGAAGCTTTTGAGAGCTGCGATTGCCAGTTGGTTCCTGAAGTCATACGCAATAATAGTTTTAGACTTATCCAAGTGGGAGACTATTGGATTAATGTCTAAGTCCATAACTATATTTGGTAAGACTTGACCCGACCCGGTATGGTCCATTTGGGTTGCATACCATCATGCACTTGGATAGACTATAATGAGAGAAATAAGACACTTATGGTTATTAATATATTATAAGTTCTAGTATATTAATAATAAGAATAATAAGATTATTTAATTAGTATTGATCAAGAATTAATCTAGGATTAATTAAGTGATCAAAAGAAGACTAATTAAATATATGGGTTGATAGTGTAAATCATCCATACTTGTATAGTGGGCTAATGCTCCATGGATAATCAAGTTGGGCTAAAACCCATAGGATGGTCCATGGATGCTCCATGGTGTATTTGTACCCATGGATCATGGAAATGAAAGGCCATGTCAATTAGGGTTTACATGGTGTAACCCTAAGTATATAAGCATATTATTCTTGACCAAAATCGGCCACTAGTGTGAAGTAAGAAAGGGCTAGCCGATTTCCATGAAGTGTAGAATTCTCTCAAGTCATTCCATTTGTATTTGATGTTGTGTGATTCCATTTGATGCTTCCACACTATTGGGGCTAGGCACTCAAGCTTCATGAAGACTTTCTACATCAAAGAGGTATGTATTCTATCTTGTTACACTCATTGTCTTGTATGCTAGATTAGGATAATACCTTGGAAGTTCTTATTTGCATGTATAATAGAGAAAACATAGATCCAAGGTATTTAGGGTTGCATGTACACTTAGGAGTGTTAGAATGCTCAAAACCCAACAGAAAATACATTCATCGGTGTAGTGCCCATGCTTTCCACACTTGAAACATGTCACCTCCAAGCCACATTTTCCTGAGTGCTTCTTCTTGCACTTATCGCACCACCTTGCCTCATCCTTTGCTCCTCCTCCAGACTTCGAGAATTTTCTTTTCTCATTAGAACCTGAAGTTCCTTCTAACTTTCTCTTCTCGCCAACTTCAACCTTACATGTCATACCTCCCCTTGATCATATTCTCAACCGACTTGGCAGCCCAAATAGCTGCCTCTAAAGTAGGTGCCTGACGCACTGGCACCGCATACTCCCATGGGAGTCCCTTTGCTTACCGTTCGACTTTTGGCAGTTCGTCTAGGACGATTCGCAAAGCAAACTCCATCTTCTATGTGAAGGCATTAGTGTATTCATCCACTGACATGCTGCCTTTCTTCAATATCAGAAATTTGTTCTCCAACTCTAGCAGGTTTTAGGCCGAGCAGAACTTACGCTTGAATTGCACCAAGAACTCTTCCCAGGTCAATTGCACTGGCCCATTAGGGCTTAAAGTCTTCCCTAGAGTGCTCCACCAACGAACGGCTCCACCTCGGAATTGACTCACTGCATAGATAGTTTGCAACTTGCCTCTACAGCCACAAGTCATGAAGGCTAACTCCATTTCGGAGATCCAATCCATAACTCCAATCGGATCCTCCTTTCCATTGAAGGTCGATGGTTTGCAAGTTAGAAAGTCCTTGTACTTGCATCCCATTCCATCATTCCTTCAATCATGGTTGTTTTGCCTAACTATCGGTGGGTTGGCTTGACCAATAGACCCACTGAAGTTTCCACCTTCCGATTGCCCTTCATTTAATTCGGGCTCTTCCACATGAAATGACAGTTCTTCACGATTCTGATGAAGCAACCGCCTAGTCTCCTCCATTTGATGATCCAACATTGTTTGAATCATCATTTGTACACCAGCCATTGTTATCGGCTCAGGTGTTGCTGCTACGACAGGTATTTGCTCAATCACTTGTGTTTGATTCCTGTTTTCATCAGCATTTCCAACTCCACTTCTTGTTCTCATCATTTTTGATCTACACACCGAATAAGGTGAAATTAGATCCTCATTCATGATAGATATTCAAATCATCCTTATAACTCCGAAACGTTTACATGCTAGTTCTAATATCGTAGATGTACACTTAGAATCCTACACACATAAGGTTTCTCGATCCGGTCGGCAACAGACCATAGATCCGAACAAATAATATCATATATGGCAACATATAACATTTAGCACATAAAGCATTTTAGGCAACTTTCCTAAAAATAAAGTAGTGCTCGTGTCTAAAACATAACAGACACACATCTGAAAATTCCATTTAGCATTCTAAGTTTAAGTCCAGAAATCCTACAAATTCCTAGTTCGCTTAAACTAATGCTCTGATACCAACTATGACATCCCCATTTTCACTGCCAGAAAAGACCGATTTGTTTATGCTTTGTTTTATAAATCAGAGTGATCGTTTAAAGAAAACGGTTGCGGAATTTGTTCCCAAAATAAAATATGATAACCATTTATCAAAACGTTTCTCAAAGAGAATGTATTTTCATTAAATAATAAAACCTCGGGATGTCATGTTCCGATACAGACCAAAAGCATAAACAATATAAAATAGACCTTACAACAGTTATTCATAACTACTGGCCTATAATCCAAAATCTCTCGTCAAGTCCACCAACTTATACTGTTATGCCATTACCTGTAATGCAAAGAAAACTGAGTGGTTCAGGCTTGGGAGCCTGGTGAGCATATAGGGTTTTCAACCCACAATAATATAATTATTATATTCAACCATCAAACAATCAACCCAATTACCCATCCCCATTATCTTCTTTATTTCTTAGGATTTTACCCTAAGAATTCAACTAGCTGCCATTCATCCATTCCTAGGATTAACCTAAGGAATTAGCACAAAATCTATTGCTACATAAGGCGCATCTACCAACATCATCCTTTAAGCGCCTCTGCCAGGATTACGTCATACACTATGAGGCACGACTTCCAGGTTTATGACATTCTCTTTTAGGCGCATCTGCTGACATTATCTTATAAGCGCATCTGCCAAGATTATCCTATAAGCGCATCTGCTATTGTTATGACAATCTCTATTTGGTGCATCTGCCAAGATCACGACATTCACTACTTGCTGCATCTACCGATATTATTCTCAAGCGCATCTGCTAGTTTTATGACATTCTTTAATTGGTGCATCTACCAATATCATTCTTAATCATCTTTCATACCTCATCATTTTATCACATACCAACTATCTCATCTACCCATGTTCTACCCAACATATTTGTAGATATAAAATACATATACAATTTAACTCATTTAAAAAGTATATAAAACATTCATTCCATACTCATCTCAAATAAACAACAATATATAAACACATAACACGTATTTTATAACAAATACTTCATATTTATGTGTTAGAAGAAAGTAACCACACACTATCCCAAACATATACTTAATACATTCAAACAATACTTGTATTATACCCGTGTTTATGAAAGGGACTATACACCCACACATATAAACAACTATATATTATACACGTAGCACGTATTTTATAGAAAATACTTAATATTTATGTGTTAGAAGAAAGTAACTACACACTCACTTGATCAGAAGATGATCGGACAGCACTACAGCTTGTAGAAGTAGTATTCTTCGGTAGATCTGGAAGATCTTCACAAAAACCGGACTCCTCGCGGGCAGAGCTTCGGCTCGGGAATCGCACTTCACGGGATCTTGGGAGCGTAAAACTTCCTTCTTAACTTGGATATGAGATCCGGGGTGTCGGGATGGCTTCGGGGGTTTACACGCAGAGCTTCGGCACAAAAACGAGGATAAATGAGCAAATAAGCTCGGAACCCTCGCATCCTATTTATAGGAGGCTGGAACCTCGGAGTACGCGGGGCGTACTGGTCCGAAATCGTCATTGCGTTCGTCATTCGAAGAACTCGAGTGCGAAGGTCGTCATGCTTCGCTGTACGCGGGGCGTACAGCAGTACGCTGGGCGTACTTCGGATATGCCCGGTGACTCCCCCTTCGGATAATACCGGGTTTTATAAATAAATTTAAATATTAATTATTTAATAAACTTCGGAAATTCATCTCTTCTTCATACGAACTCCGTTTTCGACGTTCTTTATATCCACGCGTAGGTGAGACTACACTCTACAACTTTCGCTTAGACTTCGTCGGCTAATTTTGAATTTATTTTTATTATTTATTTTTAGTAGGCCCGGACAGGAAAATTTCGTTATAAATTCATAACTTCTTCGTTTGACGTCCGTTCTCGCCTAACTTTTCATCGCTTCGATACCAACAACGAGATCTTCGATTCTCATTTAGATTGTTTCGGCTAAAAACCGCTCGATCTCAAATCGAGTATTTCGGGCTGCATACCGCTAAGTCGAAACTTAGAAAAATCATAACTTCCTCATACGAAGTCAAATTTGGGCGTTCGTTTTATGCATGCTCATGGTTTAACGTATTATACGACTTTCATTTAGATTGCTAAGGCTAAATATCACTCTAACGTAAATTCAATTTTTACGTCGTGCTGTGTCGTGCCGATTCTGTCGCGAAACTTCGACAGGTCATAACTTCTTCGTTATAACTCGGATTTCGGTGTTCTTTATATGTACAGAATCCTTGTAACATATACTAAAACTTAGTTAAGATTATTCATTCTAAATAATATTTCATCAAAAATTCATTTTTGTCGCCTATCGTATCTAAATTGACTAGCCCTGATCTACGGGCGTTACACATATCACCTCCTTTGCTGCCTCGCTAGCTGCAATATACTCTGATTCACAAGATGAATCAACCACTGTTTCTTGCTTGGAACTCTTCCAAGAAATTGCTCCTCCGTTTAGGGTAAAAACCCAGCCTGACTGACAGCAGAAATTATCCCTATCAGTCTGAAAGCTAGCGTTACTATACCCTACAACTCTCAAGTCATCACTCCCACCGAGGGTAAGGACCCAGTCCTTAGTCCTCCGTAGGTACTTGAGGATATTCTTTACTGCAATCCAGTGAGCCTTGCCAGGGTTCCCCTGATACCTGCTAACCATGCTCAAGGCAAAGGCTACATCCAGTCGAGTACACGTCATAGCATACATAATCGATCCTATAGCCGAAGCATAAGGTATTCGGCTCATTTCTGCTATCTCAGCCTCAGTGCTACGGCTTTGTATCTTACTCAATCTGGCATTACTCTGGATGGGTAACTCTCCTTTCTCGGAGTCCTGCATGCTGAATCTATTCAGCACCTTATCCAAGTAGGTACTCTGACTAAGTCCAATTAGTCTTTTACTCCGGTCTCTCAAGATCCTTATCCCTAGAATATAGGCAGCTTCTCCTAGGTCCTTCATAGAGAAACACTTCCCAAGCTAGGACTTAACTTCCTGCAAAGTTAGGATGTCATTTCCTATGAGTAGTATGTCATCCACATACAATACCAAAAATCTAACTATACTCCCACTACCCTTGGCATTAACACAAGATTCATCTTTACTCCTAGAAAAGCCAAATTCCTTGACTTTCTCATCAAAGCAAAGATTCCATCTGCGAGGTGGTTGCTTTAATCGATAAATGGATTTCTCAAGCTTACACACTCTATTAGGGTACTCGTTGCTGACAAAACCTTCTAGCTGACTCATGTAAACGTCTTCAGCCAACTTTCCATTAAGGAAAGCGGTTTTGACATCCATTTGCCATATTTCAAAGTCATGAAATGAAACTATGGCTAACAGAACCCTAATAGACTTAATCTTGGCCACTAGAGAAAAAGTCTCATCATAATCAACTCCTGGAGTTTGTGAGAAACCCTTTGCAACCAGTCGTTCCTTATAAGTGTGTACTTTACCATCCATGTCGGTCTTCTTCTTGAAGATGCATTTGCACCCTACTGTCTTATGACCTGGTACATTCTCAACCAAGTTGTAACAGCCCGGAATTTCAGGTATTTCTCTAAATTATTTTTGGGGCACATTTAGGAGGGGACTCGGCGAGTTGGTGCATGACTCGCCGAGTAGGGCCGCGGTCTTGGCCACAGATTCGCGACTGGACTCGACGAGTCCATTAGGGACTCGGCGAGTCGACGCTGTCCAGCTGAAACCCTAGCCGTTTTGATTCTGGATCGTATATAATGTCTTTAGGGCCGTCATGTCTCGTCTTTTGGCTGATTGAAGGTAACCTAAACGGCTGTGGGCATCTGGAGCAAGGGTGAAGGCTAGTGGAAGCTTAAAGTGGTTGTTAGGCAAGGAGAGGAAAGGTGGTGATCAAAGGAGGATCAAGGGGTTGAGCTCTGGAGGTTTGGGGACACAGGGAACACGTTTCCAGGTAATCTTCGGATCAAATCTGTAGCTTTTATGTTGCATGCGAATTTAGGGTTTAGGAAACCCATTTAAGGGATTGTTAGATTGTAGTGATGTTATAAATGTTTAAAAACCCCGGTGTTAGTATATGTGAAAGTCCAGGAAGCCCTATATCTATATATTTCGAAATCATGCGAAATACAGGAGGCAGCGGATTGACTGCATGGCGAGGACTCGCCGAGTCCAATGATCAGACTCGGCGAGTAGCTTGAAGATTCACTATGACTCGCCGAGTTGTTCTTCAGACTCGGCGAGTAGCTTGAAGACCTATTGGAACTCGTCGAGTTGTTCTTCAGACTCGGCGAGTAGCTTGAAGATTCACTAGGACTCGCCGAGTCGTTCTTCAGACTCGGCGAGTGGAGTCAGGGTGTCTATACTCGCCGAGTTGCCCTTGCACTCGACAAGTCTGGTCAAGATTGACCATTGACCTGTATGTAACTTAGTAGGGTCAGTTGTCTTGTTTGATAAGAGCATTAATAAAGGTATGTGGTATTATAGGGAACCTGCGGATTAGCGGATCGAGTGCGAGTAGCTCGAAGGGTTTATAGCTTGCATACGGCGAGGTGAGTCTTCTCACTATACTTCACCCGGAAGGGTTTGACTGTGAGACCGGAAGGTCGTATGTGTTATATTATGCTATGTCTAGAGAGGTAGATGCTTTATATGTGATGTATGCTTATATGTGATGTATGCTTATACGGGCCGGAAGGCGAGACTTTACGTGACAGAAAGAACGGTATGATGTATGACTTATGCGTTATGTGTGTTATGTTATATGTGTTATGCTTTATACTATTATGGGCCGGAAGGCAAAATACTATGGGCCGGAAGGCGATATGTTATGGGCCGGAAGGCGATTATATTACGGGCCGGAAGGCAATGTTATGTGGACCGGAAGGTCCGGGCCGGAAGGCGTATGTGGGTAAGTCGTATACTGGGGGACTCACTAAGCATTTATGCTTACTAGTTGTGTTTATGTTTTTCAGGTACTAGTGATGACCGTGGGAAGGCGCCGGCGTGACGCGTACACACTGCCACTGTTGAAGATCCTGGAGATTTATTATTTATAATTTTTGAAATAAACTTGGAATAAACCCTTTTGTCGAATAATGATGTTTTGTTTTAAATGAAAATTTTATTTGAAAATTTGAGATGTTACAATTGGTATCAGAGCCTTGGTTTGAGGGATTCGGGGGTACTTTTGGGTGCAACTGAACTCAGACCGAGGATTTGAGGAAAAACTTTTTCTTAAAAATGATAAGGACGTAACATTTATAAAGGGCAAGGCAGTAAAACAAGGGTGGAACAGTGTGTACGAGCAGCCAGCGTCCGAACGGTAAAGATCCCCAGAATACCTTACGATGTTATGTTATGCACTGAATTATGAATTGTTATGCATGCTAGAAGACTAGGCATTCATGATAGGATTAGAATTGCCTGTTTTGTGATGCCTTAGTCTAGGGAGATTGCTTATATGAGATATTTGGTAGCGTGCAAGTAGATAGTGCATACTAGAGGTAGAGTACTCATTATTCGGGATTTGGGGAGGAAGATTTGGGACGAATACTGATACGGTGTGGTCGGTAGTATTGGGCCCGTACTATCGAAGGCACCGGATCAGTGGAAGACTCAAATAAGAATCCCTGGAAATCGGAGACTGGGTAGGGCGCGTATCGAGTACAATTGTACTTGGTGGAGTCTCTGATGATTTTATGTTGTATTTCAGAGACATCATGGTTATCACACGCAATGGGGCGAGTTCGAGCGGTGCGAGTGACGAGGAGATTCGTCAGATTATTCAGGAAGAGGTAGCTGCGGCGGTCCGGGCCGAGATCCCGGAGATGTTTGGGTCTATTAAGACCACGCTGATGGAGGAGTTTGAGGAGCGGTGCGCCGCAATTTCTGAAGCTGCAGTTGCTGCCGCTACCGCAGCGGTGGCTGCTGCCAGGCCGCAAGGGGGTGATTCATCACTATTCAGGGAATTCAGCAACACGAAACCCCCTGAATTTGATGGGACGCAGGATCCGATTGCAGCTATGAGGTGGATCGCCGACATCGAGGGGTGCTTCTATACTTGCTCATGCCCGGAGCACCTGAGGGTACGGTTCGCCTTGAACCAGCTCCGTCTGGGAGCGAAGGATTGGTGGAAGTTCGTGACGGCGAACTTCACTCAGGCAGAGATTACGGCGGTGACCTGGGAGAGGTTTACGGAGATGTTCAGGGATGAGTACGTTCCCCCGGTAGAGAGGGAGCGATTGATTCAGGAGTTCTTGACCCTTAAGCAGGGTACTGATTCCGTGGCAGTGATCACACGGAAGTTTCATGAGAGAGCAATGTTCTGCCCCGAGCTGGTATCTACGGAGCAGTCGCGGATGAGCCGCTATTTGGGTGTTTTGAAGAGGGAGATCCGGGAGTTTGTGTCAAACTCCACCTATCGTACTTTCACTGAGCTTCAGGCGAACGCCAGGAAGCGTGAGATCGAGTTAGAGACTCAAGTGAGGGAGGAGGCTGAGTCTCGGCAGGTGGATCGACGGCCGGCCCAGTCTCAGCCGGCAGCCAAGCGGACTAAGTTCGCTGATTCGAGGAGAGGAGGTTCGAAGGGTCGCACTTGCGCGAAGTGCGGCAAGAGTCACGAGGGGGCGTGTCGAGCTGGTGGTTGCTACAAGTGTGGCAAAGAGGGACATATTGCCAGGGATTGCCCTAAGGGGTTTATGGTTTGCTTTCACTGCAACCAGACAGGCCATCGGAAGGCCGAGTGCCCGCAACTTCGTCAGGGAGCTACATCTACTACCCGGACTACTGAGACCCGACCGGTGAAGGTCGAGGCCCCGAGGGCTCGCGGGAGAGCCTTTCAGCTGACTGCGGAGGAGGTCCGCGCTGCGCCCGATGTTGTGGCAGGTATGTTATCGTTCATGTATTTAATTAAAGGTCGAAATGTTATGCTTATGTTATGTATGTGTAGGTACTTTCCTTGTGAACTCTATGCCTGCTCTAGTATTATTTGATTCGGGTGCGAGTAGATCGTTTGTATCGTTAGCTTTTAGTCAGCACATCGGCATTAGTCGGGAGCCGTTAAGGTGGCCTTTGAGTGTTTCCATTGCGGCTGAGAGGGTGATTTGTGCTACGGAGGTTCTTCGGGGATGTGTGATAGAGATCTTCGGGGTCGCGTTTCCGATTGACCTAATTCCTATTGCGATGGGTGATGTCTGTGTCATCGTAGGCATGGACTGGTTGAGCCGATTCAGCGCTGTCATCGACTGCGAGCGTCAGTTGGTGACTATACGAGACCCTAGTGGGGGAGTTCTTACGGTGTACGGCGAGGGTACCCGTTCGAGATCAGCTTTTTGTTCGGCCGCTAGGGCGAGGCAATGCCTACAGCGGGGATGTAACGGCTTTGTGGCATATGTGATGGATACGCGGGAAAGTTCCGAGAGACCGAAGACATTGAAGGAGGTTCCAGTGGTGCGCGAGTTTCCAGATGTTTTCCCTGAGGATTTGCCGGGAATACCTCATGCGAGGCAAGTGGAGTTTGGTATCGACCTAGTTCCAGGGGCTGCGCCTATTGCGAAGGTGCCTTATCGTCTTGCACCTCCAGAGATGCAAGAATTGTCCTCGCAACTTCAAGAGTTGTTGGGGAAGGGGTTTATTCGGCCGAGTAGCTCGCCGTGGGGAGCACCGATTCTGTTCGTCAAAAAGAAGGATGGTTCACACCGGATGTGTATCGATTACCGGGAGCTGAACAAGGTGACAGTTAAGAATCGCTATCCGTTACCGAGGATCGATGATCTATTTGATCAGTTGCAAGGGGCATCTTGGTTTTCCAAGATTGATTTGAGATCGGGGTACCATCAGGTGAGAGTGCGGGATGAGGACGTCCAGAAGACAGCCTTTAGGACGCGGTATGGGCATTACGAGTTCGTGGTGATGCCTTTTGGGCTCACCAATGCCCCAGCGGTGTTCATGGATCTCATGAACAGGGTATGTAGGCCGATGCTGGATCGGTCTGTGATTGTATTCATCGACGACATTCTGGTGTATTCGCGATCTAGGGAGCAGCATGAGGGACATTTGAGGGAGGTCCTTGAGGTACTGAGGTCGGAGAAGCTATATGCAAAATTCTCCAAATGTGACTTCTGGTTACGGGAGGTTCAATTTCTGGGGCACGTTGTAAATCAGGCAGGGATATTGGTCGATCCGGCCAAGGTGGAGGCGGTGATGAGATGGGAGGCACCAAAGTCACCTTCGGAGATCAGGAGTTTCCTTGGGTTGGCAGGGTACTATCGAAGGTTCATTAGGGACTTCTCCAAGATCGCGGTGCCACTTACCAAATTGACCCGAAAGGGTGTTACATTCTCATGGGGACCCGAGCAGCAGACTTCCTTCGAGACACTTCGTCAGAGACTGTGCGAAGCACCAGTATTAGCCCTTCCTGAAGGGATGGAGGACTTCGTCGTATATTGCGACGCATCGATTTCAGGACTGGGTGCAGTGTTGATGCAGAGGGGCCATGTGATAGCCTATGCATCGAGGCAGCTGAAGCCTCACGAAGCGAGATATCCCACGCATGACTTAGAGTTGGGGGCAGTAGTGTTCGCCCTCAAAATTTGGCGTCACTACCTGTACGGGGTTCGTTGTACCATATACACGGACCATAAGAGTTTGAAGTATTTGATGGATCAACCCAACCTAAACATGCGTCAGAGGAGATGGTTAGACGTGGTTAAGGATTATGATTGTGAGATCCTATACCACCCAGGCAAGGCAAATGTGGTAGCCGATGCATTGAGTCGTAGGGCGGAGGGTACTCCATTGCGGGGCGTATGTTTGAGATTGACGGTGGTAACTCCGGTGTTAGATACTATTCGTGGGGCACAGGCCGAGGTTGTGAAGTCTGGGATGCAGAAACAGGAGCGGGTCGTCGGGTTGATTTCAGAGTTTGTTACGGATGGGCGGGGACTTTTGACATTTCGGGGTCGGATCTGGGTGCCATTCGAGGGAGGTACGCGTGTTACTTTGATGGAGGAGGCACATAGATCGAAATTCTCGATCCATCCCGGTGCCACGAAAATGTATCTGGATTTGAAAAAGGAGTACTGGTGGCCTTGCATGAAGAGAGACGTTGCCTGGTTCGTTGAAAGGTGTTTGACCTACCGTAAGGTTAAGGCCGAGCACCAGAGACCGCACGGTAAGTTGCAACCTTTGGAGATCCCTGAGTGGAAGTGGGATCAGATCACGATGGATTTCATCACCAAATTGCCGAAAACTGCCAGAGGAGTCGATGCGATATGGGTGATTGTGGATAGGCTAACAAAGAGTGCACACTTCCTTGCCATTAGTGAAAGTTCATCAGCAGAGAAGTTGGCGGAGTTGTACGTGAGAGAGGTAGTATCTCGGCATGGAGTGCCGACCTCGATTGTTTCGGACCGCGATGTGCGTTTCACTTCCAGGTTCTGGAAGAAATTCCATGAGGAGTTGGGTACTAAACTGCATTTTAGTACCGCATACCATCCCCAGACCGACGGTCAAAGCGAGCGGACGATCCAGACATTGGAAGATATGCTTAGAGCGTGTGTGTTAGACTTCGGGGGTAGCTGGGATGCGCATCTGCCGCTGGCTGAATTTTCCTACAACAACAGCCATCATTCGAGCATTGGTATGCCACCTTTTGAGTTGTTGTATGGTAGGAGGTGTCGGACTCCCATTTGCTGGGGAGAAGTGGGACAGAGAGTGATGGGCAGTACAGAGATTGTACTTCAGACGACCGAGCAGATTCAGCGAGTGAGGCAGAGGCTTTTGACCGCCCAGAGCCGACAGAAGAGTTATGCGGACAGACGCCGATCCGAGCTCGAATTCCAGGTCGGCGACTTCGTTCTTCTAAAGGTTTCTCCTTGGAAGGGGGTAATTCGGTTCAGGAAGAGGGGCAAATTGGGGCCCCGGTTCATAGGTCCATTTCGGGTAATTGCAAGGGTAGGTCGGGTAGCTTATCGGTTGGAGTTGCCAGCGGAGCTGAATCAGATTCACAATACCTTCCACGTATCACAGTTGAGGAAGTGTATAGCCGATGAGGCAGCAGTGGTTCCGTTAGAAGACATTCAGGTGGATGCGAGTCTGAATTACGCCGAGAGACCAGTAGCTATCAGGGATCGGAAGATCAAGGTTCTACGGAACAAGGAAATACCTCTGGTGTTGGTTCAGTGGCAACATCGGAAGGGATCGGAGATGACTTGGGAGCCGGAAAGAGAAATGCGGGAGCAACATCCGGAATTATTCGCAGAATGAGACTTCGAGGGCGAAGTCTAGTTCTAGTGGGGGAGAGTTGTAACAGCCCGGAATTTCAGGTATTTCTCTAAATTATTTTTGGGGCACATTTAGGAGGGGACTCGGCGAGTTGGTGCATGACTCGCCGAGTAGGGCCGCGGTCTTGGCCACAGATTCGCGACTGGACTCGACGAGTCCATTAGGGACTCGGCGAGTCGACGCTGTCCAGCTGAAACCCTAGCCGTTTTGATTCTGGATCGTATATAATGTCTTTAGGGCCGTCATGTCTCGTCTTTTGGCTGATTGAAGGTAACCTAAACGGCTGTGGGCATCTGGAGCAAGGGTGAAGGCTAGTGGAAGCTTAAAGTGGTTGTTAGGCAAGGAGAGGCAAGGTGGTGATCAAAGGAGGATCAAGGGGTTGAGCTCTGGAGATTTGGGGACACAGGGAACACGTTTCCAGGTAATCTTCGGATCAAATCTGTAGCTTTTATGTTGCATGCGAATTTAGGGTTTAGGAAACCCATTTAAGGGATTGTTAGATTGTAGTGATGTTATAAATGTTTAAAAACCCCGGTGTTAGTATATGTGAAAGTCCAGGAAGCCCTATATCTATATATTTCGAAATCATGCGAAATACAGGAGGCAGCGGATTGACTGCATGGCGAGGACTCGCCGAGTCCAATGATCAGACTCGGCGAGTAGCTTGAAGATTCACTATGACTCGCCGAGTTGTTCTTCAGACTCGGCGAGTAGCTTGAAGACCTATTGGAACTCGTCGAGTTGTTCTTCAGACTCGGCGAGTAGCTTGAAGATTCACTAGGACTCGCCGAGTCGTTCTTCAGACTCGGCGAGTGGAGTCAGGGTGTCTATACTCGCCGAGTTGCCCTTGCACTCGACAAGTCTGGTCAAGATTGACCGTTGACCTGTATGTAACTTAGTAGGGTCAGTTGTCTTGTTTGATAAGAGCATTAATAAAGGTATGTGGTATTATAGGGAACCTGCGGATTAGCGGATCGAGTGCGAGTAGCTCGAAGGGTTTATAGCTTGCATACGGCGAGGTGAGTCTTCTCACTATACTTCACCCGGAAGGGTTTGACTGTGAGACCGGAAGGTCGTATGTGTTATATTATGCTATGTCTAGAGAGGTAGATGCTTTATATGTGATGTATGCTTATATGTGATGTATGCTTATACGGGCCGGAAGGCGAGACTTTACGTGACAGAAAGAACGGTATGATGTATGACTTATGCGTTATGTGTGTTATGTTATATGTGTTATGCTTTATACTATTATGGGCCGGAAGGCAAAATACTATGGGCCGGAAGGCGATATGTTATGGGCCGGAAGGCGATTATATTACGGGCCGGAAGGCAATGTTATGTGGACCGGAAGGTCCGGGCCGGAAGGCGTATGTGGGTAAGTCGTATACTGGGGGACTCACTAAGCATTTATGCTTACTAGTTGTGTTTATGTTTTTCAGGTACTAGTGATGACCGTGGGAAGGCGCCGGCGTGACGCGTACACACTGCCACTGTTGAAGATCCTGGAGATTTATTATTTATAATTTTTGAAATAAACTTGGAATAAACCCTTTTGTCGAATAATGATGTTTTGTTTTAAATGAAAATTTTATTTGAAAATTTGAGATGTTACACAAGTTCCAAACTTGATTGTCATACATGGATTGTATCTCGCTGTCCATTGCCTCTTTCCACTTGGCTAACTCAGGGCCTGCCATGGCTTCCGCGTAACTGTTAGGTTCATCCAGACCTATCAGTGTCTCATCACTGATAAGTGTATCACCTTCTGTAGAAATATGGAATCCATAGTAATGCTCAGGTGCATTCCTAACCCTTGTGGAACACCTCAGAGGTACAGACCCTTCAATTGGCTCAACAGGAGTTTCCTCCTCAATTTGAGTGCTAGGGTTTGAAGTTCCTTCACCACTTGACTCTTGAATTTCTTCAAGATCAACTTACCTCCCACTGTCTCCTTGGCTTATAAACTCTCTCTCTCTCTCTCTCTCTCTCTCTAAAGAAAGCCCTCCTAGCTACAAAGACCACATTTTCACTAGGTCTGTAGAAGAGGTAACCAAAGGATTGATGTGGGTAGCCAATGAAAATACACCTCTCGCTTCGAGGTTCGAGCTTATCATGAGTCTCACGTCTCACAAAAGCCTTGCAACCCCAAATCTTGTTGTGGTCTAGTTTGGGTACTTTACCAGTCCACATCTCATGAGGAGTTTTGGCAACTTTCTTTGTAGAGACTAGATTAAGGATATGGGCGGCAGTCTCTAAGGCATACCCCCATAATGAGATTGGTAGCGAAGCTCGACTCATCATGGAACGAACGATATCCAACAAGGTTCGATTACGCCTCTTAGCGACACCATTCAACTGCGGTGTCCTGCGAGGTGTCAATTGTGAGACAATCCCACATTCCCTAAGATAGTTGAGGAACTCTGAACTAAGATACTCACCACCTCGATCGGATCGAAGCATCTTAATGTTCCTGCCCAATTGATTCTCGACTTCCTGTTTAAATTCCTTAAACTTTTCGAAAGTCTCTGACTTATGCTTGATTTAGTAGACATATCCATATCAACTGTAATCATCAGTAAAAGTCAAATAATAACGATTAGCATCCCTTGTGGAATGCTTGAAGGACCCACACACATCCGTGTGTATAAGATCCAACAAACCTTCACCCCTCTCACAAGAACTTGTGAAGGGTCACTTTGTCAGTTTTTCCAAGTAAGCATGATTCGCAACTATCATCTGACTTTAGGTCAAATGACTCCAAGACTCCATCCTTTTGGAGTTGGCCTATCCATTTCTTGCTTATATGTCGAAGACGACAATGCCATAATGATGCTTTATCCAAGTTATTATTAACAGAATCAATACACAATACATTATTTCCTAAGTTATCAACCACAGATACTGTTTCATACATGCCATCACAAGGTAATGCTTTAAAATAAAGAACATTATTAAAGAAAACATTAATAGAGCCAACTTCTTTATCAAATGAAAAGGTGAAACCTTGTTTATACAATGCGTGAAAGGAAATAATATTTTTTGCCATTTCTGGAGAATAACAACACTTATTCAAATCTAAACTAAACCCACTACTTAACGATAAAGACTAAACTCCAATCTTGGTGACAGGTGAAGCTTTCCTATTACCCATGATTTAGTTTATTCTTCCTTGCTCCACATTCTCACTTCTTCTTAGTCCCTGCAAATCAGAACAAATATGAATACCACAACCGGTATCAAGGACCCAAGAGTTAGAATGGGGTGAGTTATTAGATAAGATAGTGTAAATACCTGCATGGTGGGGTTTAACTTTCCCATCCTTCACATCTTGCTGGTATTTTGGGCAGTTTCGCTTCCAAAGTGATTTTGCATGGCAATAGAAGCATCCAGCCTCTTTTGGGTCAAAAGAAGGAGTGACGAAACCTTTCTTGGTTCCACTTGAAGAAGAGCCATCAAGGGTCCTAGCATTCGTACCCTTCGAAGATCTCTTTCTCTTCTTCCCTTGACTTTTCCCGATTGCCAAAACCGAAGTGGAGTTTGGAGTAGGAGTGTTAACAACCGACTTCCCCTTAAGACCTTTTTATGTGGTCTTGAGAAGACCCTGAAGTTTGCTGAGTGTGACCTATTCCTTATTCATGTGATATGTCATGCGGAATTGATCATAGCACGATGGTAAGGAGTGCAAAATGATATATATTGCAAGCTCCTCAGGGAAGTTCACATTAAGGTTCAGCAACCGATCCACATACCTTTGCATTTTCTGCATGTGGCTCGTGACGGATTCCCCGTCCTTCATGATGGTTGTTATCATGGAGTAGATGATTTCATACCTCTCTTGTCGTGCACTTTGATGGTATCTTTCCATCAAATCTTGGTGCATTTCAAAAGGGTAGAAGTCCTCATAAGACTTTTGGAGTTCCGCTGTCATTGTGGCCATCATGATGCATGCCACATTGGTAGCATCCCTTTCATGTGCCTGAAAGTCAGCGATCTCCTGAGGAGTTGCAGTGGTCTCATCAATCTCCTTAAGCTCCTTGTCGAGGACATATTCTTTGTCCTCGTAGTGGGTAATCATCCTGATGTTTCTGATCAACTCTTTGAAGTTGGATCCATCAAAAGTGACTTTCCCACACAAGTTCATAAGGGTAAAGGAGCCATTAGGATTAGAGCCAGAAGCAGCATTGTTTGAAGACATCTGAAGGAAGAGGACAAGATTAGTTTAGATGTTAAGAGAGTCCTTAATAAAACACCCAAATGTAATATTAAGGCTAGGATCCAATCACAATATATTATAACTTAGAAGAGGTATGCCGTAATCTAATCTATAACATATTTGAAAGGTAGGTGAATGACGATTCACCAATTTCCACCACGAAAACCGAAATATTAAATATTAGGTTTTTGATTAGTTCTTAGAAATTCCTAGATTCTTTTGAGATTCAATGAACTTTTCAAAGGCATGTTTCAATCTCGAGTGTGCCCTCCAAGTTTTGTGACTGGGATGCCGAGGATCACAAAACAAGGTGTGAAGTAACCACGTAAATTACTTGGCACGCTTAATGTATTACCCCTCAATGGATGTGTCGGATAACCACACACGCTCCATCGATACTATGATAAACCTTAAGTCACCCTTTACCTACCTTGTTAAGTCCAAGTTAGTGTGCCGGTTAACCACACACGCTCCACCAACGACTTAAACAAAGTGTAAAGTATAATTTCACGGATTACCACCTTATTCACATTTTTCCTAAAGTAACTAAGATTGGGAATTTAATAAAAGCATTTTGTTACTTTATAATATTCATCATACTTTTAATGAGAATTTATAAGTCCTTTTCCTACCCGTTCGGCTAACGACCCTCCACCAGTCAAGCAAGCAGTGGGTGAGAGTGGACACCCATTAAGTTGCCATTTTATAGGCAACAACCTTATACCCACCTTATAGACTAGCTTCGTGAATGAGGCGTACTAGCGGTAAGACGACTTTGATCTTATACATACATACATATATATATATATATATATATATATATATATATATATATATATATATATATATATATATATATATATATATATATATATATATATATATATATATACTATTAACTTATAATATTATAAGTATAAGGGTAGAATTTTAACTTTTAAAATTCTAAGGTTTGGAACTAAAGTTTTAACATGACTTTACTTGTTCCAAACCTTGAGGGAAAGTTTTGTAAACTTTCAAAACTTTTCATTTCTTGTAACTTATGAGTTAATTAGGGTATTAAAAATGAAGTCTCTTCATTTTTATAACCCATGTGTTCTTTTAATGGTTTTAAAGCAAAGTGACTTTTGGTTTTTCCATAACTTGAGGACAAGTTATGGACTCCATTAAAACACATAATGATCAAGAATTAATCTACCACATAGGTTACAAACAATTCCTATGATCATCTAAACATCATGAGATCAAGAACATGAACATGAACACTTCCATGAATGAAAATTACACTTAAAACTTTGTAATTTTGATAAATTGTTTTTGTAAATGGATTAGTAAGGACATTTCACCATCTAAAACAAGTTCTCAAGTACCAAAACAATTTAAGGTAATGTTTCTAGTCCATTTCCAGCAACTAAAGTCGAAAATCTGAATTCTGAGGCCCCTACTCGCCGAGTGCACGAACCTACTCGGCGAGTAGGTTGAAGATACACATGAACTCGGCGAGTCCCCCCCATGGACTCGGCAAGTTCATCAGGCAGATTGCAAAAAATCGACTTTTTCCAACCATTTAGCACAAATAACAAACAAACAAGCCTAGGCTCTGATACCACTGTTGGGTTTTGAGCATTCTAACACTTCCTAAGTGTACATGCAACCCAAATAACCTTGGACCTATGTTTGTCTAATTATCATGCAAAGTTGAATTCCAAGGTTATATTCCTATCTAGCATACATGGGGAACAATTCTTAACTTGAATGAAAGATAGAATAACTTACCTTGTTATTGCTTATGTTCTTTGAAACCTTGTGAGCCTAGCACCCCAAGTGTGATGCCTCAAATGCTTCACACAACACCAAATGCTCTTGGAAAGACTTTTGAAAGAACACACACTTCTTAAAATCGTCCTATCCCTCTTGTTTCATATGTGTAGCCGATTTTGGTGGAGAATGGTACTCTTATATAGTGTTGACACATCTAGGGTTACACCATGTAAACCCTAATGTGTCATGACTCTTCATTTCCATGACCCATGGGTTTGTAACTCCCATGGAGCATCCTATGTGTGGAACCCAACTTGATAATCCATGGAGCCTCTTAGTCCACTATACAAGATATGGATGATTTACATAATCAACCTATATATTTAATTTGTTATCTTTTGATCACTTAATTAATTCTAAATTAATTCGTGATCAAACTAATCAAATAATATTATTAATATATTAGAAATTATAATATATTAATAATCTCCAAGTGTTATTTCTCTTATTTAGTCTATCCAATTGCATGGTACCATGCAACCCAAATGGACCATGCCGGGTCGGGTCAAGTACTTACCAGAAATAGTTATGGGCTTAGACACCTTATCCAAAAATATGTAGCTCAAGTTAAAAGAAACCATCATGTCTGGTCATCAGGGGATGAAGAAGAAACCATCAGCGGTGTTAAAGGAAAAGGGAAAATCTGCATGCTGGCCACTACGGATGATGATGGGTCAGCAATGTTGAACAAAAACTACTGCTACATGGCAAAGGATGGAACTCTAAGCATCGTTGAACAGGTAACACTTATGATCAAAACTCTAAATTATAGTATGCATGAATGTCAACCCTACATAGATGATCTTAATGACACTTGTGTTACCGTCCTTACAGACTATAACAAAGCGCTAGATGAGAATAACATTGTGTCCAAAGAGATGTTCCACGTAAGAGGAAGACTGGATAACAAGAGACTTAAGATGGAAATGTTAGAAAAGGATCTAGAGTTAGAGAAAGATGCTAGAATGTTAAGTGAAACCCAATTAGAGATGGCTTTGAACCAGAAAGATTTAGCTCAGAGAAAAATTGTACGCTTAAATCTCTTAATTGAAAAACTGTTTAATGAAAGTGAGGTTATTGAAAATTTGGTAAACAATGGAACCGTGGACAATACATACAATTGGGGTTGGTCAAATGGGTATCCTACCGCAATGGATTCCTCACCCCGGTTCAACAAAGACAGAGTGTATGTCCCTCCTGATAGAGAATTTCATTTCTCTGTCAATGACAAGACTTTTCCCGAAGATATCAAAACTCACTTCCATAGATTACATAATTTGAGCAATAATTGTGTCATTGAGGAAATTGTGCCCGAGGATTCTAGTCACAAATGTGATCAAATTCCCATCAGTGGCACCACTCATTCAAATTCTCAAACTTCATCTATAGTTGATGAAGAAATTGTTGTTGAAAGCCCGAAGTCTCAAAGGACTTTCCATCTTTGTCCTCAGACCACAGTGTTCCACACTATAGTCAAATGTCCCAGAAGTGTCCCACCGCAGTCTCATCTAAAACCTACTATGCGGTAGTCAAATCAACTTTGCAAAAACCATCAGTTCAAGGAACTACAACACTTCAGCCGATTTTTCATGAGTTACCTATAGAAAATTTTGAAGTAAACCAATGCTCTCAAATTCCAGAATCCTCAAGTTCTGATGATTCTAGCCCACGTTTTCAAAATTGTTTAAAAAGTACCAGGAAACCACAGTTGAATAACAATGACTGAGGTTCACCAAAATCTTTGGCAAAAAGAGCTTTCAAAGAAGAAATTAGATCTCGAAACAAAATCAGGCAAAGTTTTTCAAAAAATAAGAAACACATGAGAATTCCAAAATCCAAGAGTCCAGAAAAAATTGTTTTCACAAATTACATTTCAAAAAACTCTTCTTTCATGAAAACAAACAAAAAGGGAAGTTCAGTTTCAAAAGTCATTCCTGCTACTTCTGACACAACCCAAAAAGGTGTCAAACTCACAAGAAACTATGTTTTTCATGTCTATTCCCAAAATGACCCTAATTGGAAAGGAATTTTACCCACTCCAACAATTTTAAAATCACATCAAAACAAGTGGAAAGGAATTTTAGCAAATTTACCTAAAGGGACTCAAAGATTTACACATGCTAAACCTCATTCAAAACAAACTTTTCAAAAATAAAATATCAATCTTTCAGAAGTTACCCACCTTGGACCAATACCAAGTCCAATTCACCATATAAACCACTGACCAAGCACAATGTCAGATTCAATGACAACCCCTGTTTTTGTAAAATGTCATTACAGCTGTCAAAAGTTCTTGTCTCATGTCAAGTCAAATCAAAGTCAGAAACCTCGTACTTTTCATAAAACTCGTAACAATCCAATTTTGAACAAACACCCAGGACTAGGTCTAAAAGATGACAAAAGACCTGTCCATGCAACCTCAGACCATGCATCATTTAAGAATACATCAATTGTCCCTGGCTCCAATCTTGTTTGGATGCCTAAACTAACCGTGTAATTCTCAGGCTTTGTGAAAGGAGGAACAAGAAGAACAATGGTTAATTGACAGTGCCTGCTCCTTGCACATGACCGGAAGGTTAGAGTACCTTCGGGATTTCAGGCCTATATGCAATGGTGGAAATGTCACGTTTGGCAACAATGCAAAAGGTGTCATCCGAGGTTACGGTGTTCTCACTATGGGGAACTTTTCCATTCAGAAGGTTGCTTATGTAGAAAGCCTTAAACACAATCTTATCAGTGTTGGCCAACTATGTAAAGCAGGACATCGCGTTGGAATTTGACAATCAATTCTGTTACATAATGACGATTAATCGCAGTACTTGCTTAATCAAATCTCGCTTCGAAGGCACGATGTATCCTCTGGATGTTTCTCTCATAATTGGTAAACCACAGCTGTGCTTTCTGTCCAAAGCTGTATCTGAAGTCTGCTGGTTATGGCATCGCAAGCTAGCTCATCTCAACTTTCGGTACCTCAACAACCTCGTCACTGGAGAACTAGTACGTGGTCTCCCCATTCTCAAATTCAGCAACGATACCCTTTGTCCAGCTTGTGAATACGGTAAACAATCAAAAGCAAGCCATCCTTTGATAATGGATTCTTCTATCTCTGAACCACTGGAGCTATTACACATTGATCTCTGCGGTCCCTCAACCGTAGCCAGTCTTCACCACAAAAAGTATATATTGGTTATTGTTGATGACTATACACGCTTCACATGGGTCTTTTTTCTCAGACTCAAATCAGAGACACCGCAAATCTTCATTAACTTCATCAAAGAAATCGAACTTCAGATCAAGCTTCCAGTCAGACGCATTCGCAGTGATAATGGAACTGAGTTCACTAATCATCTTCTGAACAGTTTCCTAGTTTCCAAAGGCATCTCTCACAATTTTATAGCACCCTATACACCGCAACAAAATGGTGTAGTAGAGAGAAGGAACCGCACACTCGTTGAAGCAGCCAGATCCATGCTTAACTTCACCCAAATTCCTCTCTACTTCTGGGCCGAAGCAGTAGCAACCGCATGCTTTGTTCAAAACCGAAGTATTGTGTGCAAGCGTCTCAATAAAACACCATAGGAAGGTCTCAACAATTGCAAACCCAATGTTCGTTTCTTTCATACCTTTGGATGTAGATGCTTCGTGATCAACAATAGAGACCAACTCAACAAGTATGCACCAAAGTCTGACGAAGGTATCTTCCTTGGTTATTCCACTAACAAGGTTGCATATTGAGTGCTCACCATAAGAACAAGGTTGATCATTGAAAGCTTTGATGTGAAATTTGATGACTCTCACATCCGCATTGCACCTCCGTCCACCGAAACCACTGCAATCATGGAAAGTGACATTCCAGCCGCTTCTGCACCTCTGAATTTAGTTGAAATCAACTATGATGATCTTTTTGATCCCATTGAAACGACGAAACTATCCGAAGTTCTAGTGTCACCCGCAGCTCAACAACAACATGCCGACGTATCTGGAGCATCTCTATCTGAAGTAGTATCGCTCAATACTTCGACCTCTCCGGTTGAGGGGGAAAGCTCTACTCCAGATCTTGTTGCAACCGTTGAGGTTTCGGTACCTGATGCTGCTTACATTCCTTCCCAAAGTGAGGCTTCACCATCAAACGAACCTTCAGAAGACTGAAATGACGAATTCATAGAGAATATTGACACTAGATCCGATCCTAGAATTGTCCCTCTCCCATCTGCATTCCAGGGGGAACCTTCTCAAGTTCCAGAGGAACTCCCATCCACATTCCAGGGGGAACCTCAACCTCTGCCGATTCCTTAAGTAAATTCTGCTCCAATAGATGAAGATGATTCAGCAGGATGTTCTCAAGTCCAGGGGGAACTACCATCCCCAACCGTAGATTCCTCTGACATCCAAGATATCCCTTCTACCACAGCTACTGATCATCTGATGCCACATCTTCATGTATGGACAAAAGACCATCCACCAGGTCAAATTATTGGCAACCCATCAGCAGGTATCCAGACTCGGTCTTCCGAGGACCTATCTGATCACTGCCATGATGCAACATTTATGTCTTCGGTTGAACCAAGAATGATCAAAGAAGCTTTGCTTGAACCAGACTGGATAGCCACAATGCAAGAAGAATTAGAAGAATTTGAAAGAAACAAAGTATGGAAACTTGTTCCTCTTCCACAAGGTCATACTATTGTTGGTACAAGATAGGTTTTCAAGAATAAGCTACGAATTTGGCTCAGTCATCAGAAACAAGACAAGGCTTGTTGCAAAGGGCTACAGTCAACTAGAAGGCATTGACTACGCTGAAACGTATGCTTCACTAGCACGCATGGAAGCCATCAGCATCTTTCTAGCATACACAACCCAAAAAAATGTTAAGGTACACCAAATAGATGTTAAGAGTGCTTTTCTTAATGGTGAACTAAAAGACGAAGTTTATCTTCAGCAACCTCCGGGATTTGAAAATAGTGAATTTCCAGACCACTGCTATAAGCTTGAAAAAGCAGTCTATGGCCTGAAACAAGCCCAAAGAGCTTGGTATGAGACACTCTCTGAATTTCTTGTCTCATCCGGGTACAAAAGAGGAGTAATTGATCCCACATTATTCAGAAAAGCAAATGGTGACCACCTTATGATGGTACAAATATATGTGGATGATATCATTTTCGGGTCTACTGATCAAGGCATGGTAGATGAATTTGCAAAGCTCATGACCAACAAATTCAAAATAAGCATGAATAGAGAGATTAATTTCTTTCTAGGTCTTCAAGTCAAACAAATTCAGCAAGGAATTTTTATTCATCAAGAAAAATACACCACCGAACTTCTGAAGAAATATTCAATGCACAACTGCTCTTCTGCTAAGGTCCCTATGGCCTTTGGTTATAAGATCTCTGCTGATCCCTCTGGTGAATCTGTGGATCACAAGACTTATAGAGGTATCATTGGTTCACTAATGTACCTCACTGCAAGCACACCAGACATTGTCTTCGCAACTAGTGTATGTGCAAGATACCAGGCTGATCCAAAAGTGTCTCATATGACCGGAGCCAAACAAATTCTTCGGTGTCTTAAAGGAAGCAAATCAATGGGTTTATGGTGTCCCGCAGGCAACGACTTCAGTCTTCATGCCTTTACCAATGCGGATCATGCAGGTTGTAAACACGATAGAAAAAGTACATCAGGTGGATGCCAATTCCTAGAAGGAAGACTTGTAAGCTGGTCTTCAAGAAAACAAACATGTGTATCTACTGCAGAAGCATAATACGTGGCCGCAGCCAGCTGCTGTTCCCAAGTTCTTTGGATGAAGACACAATTGCTAGACTACGGGTACAGAATGTTGCGGATACCAATTTACTGTGACTCTGAAAGTGCTATAGCAATCTCTCATAATCCTATTCAGCACTTTAAGACAAAACATATTGAGTTACGGTATCATTTCATCAAAGATCATATTCTGAAAGGTAATATTAAACTCATCTTTGTTCCTACTCATGAAGAGATTGTTGATGTTTTTACAAAATCTCTTGACTCTACAAAACTCAATGCATTCTTACAAATGTTGGGAATGATGAATTCGGACCCGCAATTCTTTATGAAGTGTTAGCTACCGCAGACCATCATTGGTCTCCATTGCGGTTCTAACTGAGAATTACATATCATAGATGGTTTTGGTACCGCAATCTAGGTACCGCAACCATATGTCATACGTACCTCTCATGGGTTTTAATGATCTTTTATTTCTAACCTTTGTACAAGTGTTTTCTCACAGATTCTCTCTGAAATCTTTCTTTGCTCATCCGCGATGAAGTTTCTCAACCGCAATAATGATTTCTTCCGCAATCGTCTTAAATAAATTCCAACAGATTCATTAACTCTCGAATCTTTGTGTGCTATTTAATGATCCTTCATTAACTAAAATACAAACATTCCCTTTAGAAACTGTCACATTACCTTTCTGAATAAACCCTGTATCAGACCTATTTTAGGGATGACGACAAAAAGAACTATTCCTAAATAAATCCATCCTCAACTTGTCCTTTCGTCTCCGAACCACGTCCCATCAGTTACAACTTTCTCTCATCATCCCACACTTACCTATTGTATTACCATGCGTCTAATCCGCCATTAAATGCAAAACCCTTTTTAAGATCTCTCAAAATCTCTCCAAAACCCATTTCATCTTCGTGTGGTTGCGATTCAATCCCAGAATCATTGATTCCCCCCAAAAACCCCATTCAACTTCTTACCCCCTTCTATCTTTTACCTAGGGTTAAAATCCTTTTAACTCCTTTATAAACCTCTCTTCTTCTCTAAAATCGTTTACGCTCTCTTTTTAATCGATTATACTCTCAACTCTCCAAAACTCCCATAAACTCTCAAGAACTCCAATTTCTCATCTCTCAATGGCAAAATCAGGTGCATCAAAGAAGCAATCCAAGGCTTCAGGCTCCATGAATCCAACTGGTTCCACATCTCCAACGATCGCTTCAAGCAACTTTCGAGCAATGTTTGAAGATCATCAGTCGTACAATGCCTCAACCAAACTAATGATCAAGTATCTCAAGAACCATATCTTGTTTGACCCATTTGACACATTCACTGACGTTGTTCCTATTTCTACACTCTTCAAGTGTGCTATTTCTGCATACAGACCACTGGAAAACCCACAAGAAGTGCATCTTAACCTCATCAATGATTCTCTGGTCATCTTGACCAAAGAGAAGTTCTTGACTGCCATAAACCTTCTGATTCATCCCTCCATCAAGATCTTCACACCATCCTTATCTGATATTACCACCGCACTCCACCAAATGGGTTATCAGAAACCGATCCGAGGGATTGGTGATTTTAAGAAGAACCAACTGCCTGCGGTTTGGCAGTTCGTAAGCCATTTCGTCATTCGCTGTCTGTCTGGCAGGACCGGAGGCATCGATGGGTTTAAAGCTTCTTGAACTAGTATGGAGCATCTGCACGGGCCACGATGTCAATTATGGTCAGATTCTTTGGGATGATTTCCTCCAATACATCCCAAAAGAGCACCCTAGGGAGAACCCAACCGAGCTCACCTTTGCTCGATTCTGGTCTTTGTGCATTTCTGATCTACATGTGAACGCTGGTATCAACATGGGCAGTGACATCAACTTCTTTGTCACTAAGGATCTCAAAAGGTACAATCCCTCTTCTGATCAAACTTTATTTGGACCTATCCGCAGGCTCCCCACTCACATTCTTACCTTGCTTGGTCTTGAGACTGCTGATGTCTCAGATCATATAGAGGCCACGGAGGGTATTGTCCCATACCCTTCTACTCCACCTCTTCCTTCTACAACCATTCTTCCTGAGGGTACCACAACCCCCTCTGCTACTACACTATCTAACCTTTCTCAACGGAGAAAAATGGTGGCATCTAAAAGGAAAACTAGCACATCTAAGAAAAGCGCCCCAAAACAAACCGCACCCTCAAAGAAACGAAAAACCAAACCCACCACTATATCGAGAAGTGACTCTGAGGAAGATAAGCAACCAATATCTATCCTCAAGAAAAGAAAGACAACCGAAACCACTGGACAAATGCATGACCGGACTGATATTGTAGCCTCTCAACAGGCTCCGATAGTCCTTGGGATGGCCGCACATCCATTCAATACGATACTCGAATCCCACTCAACCTCATCATGTGAGATTGTTTCATCCTCTTCATCATCCGAAGGTGGAGACAACCCCCAAGTTATATCTCAATTAGATAAAATTGGACATTGCCCTAAGGTCTCCAAGGCTTCCCGGCTGCATACCTTTTCTTCTGAGGAGTTAGACTCCATCCTTTTGCTTGTATCCCAAACACTTCACACACCACTCCATCCGCAGGGCATCTCTTTCGCCCATGCCAGAACTGGGCCGAGGCCAGACTTGACCACGGGTCAAGGAGACCAATGAAGCCCACTAAATCCTACTCTGCTTCCATTTCTTTCAGGTGGTTTAGGCACGGTGAGCACTAATGTGCAAGGATCCGTGAACCCAAGGGACACCTTGGTGCAAACACAACAAATTGACAGCGAAGATTCAAGTGACTCTTGGAGTCGGTATCAGCCAACTACTGATGCCGAAATCAAGAAATATGTTGCTTTTAAAAGAGCATTCCAAGCCCGTAAGGAGCAACAGGTCAAACAACAACAACAGAAGGAACAAGAAATCCTCTCTGTGGCCAAGTATTGGGCAAATGTCATCAGCAATGCTCATACTGCTGCCACAATCCAAAAGGTTCAAAACTAGATGGATCAAATGGCAGAAACTGTAATGAAAGCACAAGCCTCAGCCGCAGCCGCAGGAACCTCTAAAGTTCCTCCTACTCCAACTCATGTTTCATCTCCCGCAGTCAACCCATCTCAAGACGAAGAGCCAGCAATTGAACTCAGATCAGCCCCTACCTTCGGTTTTGATGATGAAGACATCCAAGAGGTCAACAAACCAAATCCTTCAGATGACAACCTTATGATGTTCGAAGAAGAAGAAGAATCCAGCGGCTCTCAACATTCCACTTCTAAGCCCAAGGAAAAAAAAAGAAGAAGAAGAAGGATGCTGTCACTAGAAAGGAATTCCTCAATCTCCAAGCCAAAGTTGATCAAATCTTGGCTACAGTTAAACCCACTCAACCTCCATCTGAATATACTCCAGGACCGCAGTCTTTAATTGAACGAGTTGAAAGACTTGAGACGAGAAAGCGTATGATAGCTGAGGGCATCTCTCTCAAAGTCTAAATGGGGATCCAATCTCTTGACAACAACCGCAGGGCCGATCATCAAGAATTTATGGTTGCAGCGGAACGCCTCATTACTGAGGTGACCGCAATGAAACAAGATCTACAAACAGCCATTGCGGACCAGGCTTCTCTATCTCAAAGGGTGATAAATGAGACTCATACTGCCTATGAGTCCACTATCTCAGTTCTTCATGCCACAATCAACAGAATGAAGAAATCCCTATCTTCTAACTTTCATGGCTCTGAGATCCTCTAGTTTACCAAGGATATACACAAGCTGCTCTTCAACTCTTCCACTCCAAACAACTCACAGCTGGCCGAGACAATGAAAGCTCACTTTGTAGAAGTATGTGTCAAAGTAGATGGCCTTAAACAATGGCTTGAGGAAGCACCTCCGATGCATCCCTCAAGAGGGAGATGTTATGAAGAAGTCCACCGATCAGATACCTCCATCCATCAAAGCCCTCCAATCACCACATAGAAAATTCCCACACCGCAACCCTCACCTCCACCATCCCAAAATATTCCATCTCGTCACTCTTCACCCAAAAACAACACCCTCAATAGGCCTAAAACTCCTCCTCACCTCAAAAATCTTGAGGAAAATATGTCATCAGCAAGTTCCACAGACTCTCCTGCCACAACCCAAAGGAAACACGATTGGAAAGCGGCCAAGCTTGCCGAACTCATTTGGAGAGAATGTGGATTTGATACAATGATAGATGAGTCGCTGATTAACTCATGGGTCAATCTGCTCCGCAGGCTACTGGATGAACACTACACTCCACATCTCATGTATGTTGAACCCCCTCCGATGGTTATTGGGATATTCCAATTTCTCCCAATGCCAAGTATTTTGTAGTTTTTGAATCCTTTGACTGCAGTCTCCCTGATCACAAATGACTGCCTATGGAATTTGAAAGACTCAATCGCTTTTATGCTAAGCATGGCTCATCTGTGGAAAACATATGGTCTAACGATAGACCATCCGCAGTTAAAAATTGCAAGATGCAGATGTTCATGAAGGCTGACTTTGCTCAATTCACTCTTCCCCGAAGAGAGCATGACTACATAGGTACTCGGGCAGATTTTCCTAGCATGAATTCAGAAGAAGTATTCCTCATTGCCAGAGTATTCCAAAACAAGGCAGAGAAGCATCCACAGATGCAAATGGCGCTCAACAAAGCCAAATCCTTTCTAAGGGACACTGTTTGTGACTTTGCCAAAATCGATGCGGATATCCACCCCACCATCATCAGGAAGTTTGATCTCCCCCCACTAGAACCTGTGCCAATGCTCACCGAAGGCTTTGAAGAAAGATCTTTAGGTGCAACAAACTTTCCTGAACTTGGGATCATTTTCAAACGGAAGACGGACAACGTCAAATACTTCATTCCGATGAATGCTATGCACCGCCTGCCCAAGAAACAACTTGACATCTGCAAGACCGCAGTAGAAAGATCAAACACACTACTGCTGAAGTCAAGTTTGAAATTTCTAGAAGAATCACTTGGCTTGAAAATGTCAGAAAATTCTGGTGGATTTTGATCAAGTTCCTCAAACTTGACACCTAAACCGAAGTTAAAGAGGTCACTTAGGGGGAGCTTGTTAAAACATAAAAGTGACCTTCTTAAACAAAGGTACCACAATCATCTATCATTCGCAACTATTCTTCATCAACAATCATCTCTGCACCCGGAGTCAACAAGTCTTCAGCATCTGCAATATTTGTTATTTCCTTTACTTATCTTTATGTAATGTACTCTATTATCCAGCATGCTTTGCACTGCTGCTTATAGAGTAGTTTATTTCTGAAAATCTATAAATAGAGACTCTTTCTAATGTATTCTGTATGAAATCTTAACTTCTTAATACACAAGATTTCTTCTTCAATCATCTCTCTTATCACTCGATGACTTGTGAATTATTCTGAATATATTTCTAAGTTATCTTCATCACTTCTCTATCTTACTACTCTTCACACACTAAACTGCTACTGAAACATAACCTCTCTTCGGAGCAAGTCTTCTAGACTTAATCACTAAACTTGATCTTCATTACTAACTCGGAGTGAATGCATTCCATGTTATGAATCAGTTTAAGTGTATTCTTGATATAACAATTGTTGCCAGTTACATTTCTTTACTTTCCGCAACTAACTATCTAACTATCTAACTATATTATTGTTGAGCTTTTAGATTCTTTGAGATTAACTATTCCATAATATACTTATTCTAATGTTTGTTCAAGTGTCTCTCCAAGTTTTTCTCTCAACACAAACACTTGTAACTAATTCTTGATGAATATGAGACACTTTTGAATCACTGATCTTGAACATATAAAAAACGTTTTTATCATTAACTTGGTGATTCACAACTCTTTATTTTCCGCATTACTTGCCGCTTGACGATTCTGAAACTCTGTTTCAGTATTTTCAACACTTGGACTACTCTGCTCTAAGTTTACTGAATTTTTCTCATTTCTTCAGTTGGTATCAGAGCTCGAGTGATCGAATTTAAGAGTTAGAAAACTTTTAACAATTTTTTTTTAAAGTTTCAAACTAGTATCACCTGTTCTCAATGACAAGTGTGAATCAAAACCAACATGTTCTCTATTCAGTCTCAGTTGCAAATAGTCTTGGAGCAGGAAATCGTGCACCTATCCTTGTGCCTAGTGAATACACTTCTTGGGCAGATCGCATAAAGTACTACCTGAATGTCATGACTCTGACATCTGGACCTCCATCTTCACTGGGAAACATACTCCAAAAATTTTGAAGGACATCAGAGTTCCTGAAGCTGATGTCTCTCCTGAAACCTTCAAAGTTATCTCTAGATCTATTTCCTCTGCTGCTCAACTTCATGACAGGAAAATTAAGAAGTTTGAGGCTAAGGCAATGCAAGAGCTGTTATCTGGAATTCCTCATGACATTATGATGACAATATGAACTGTTTGACGATTTATCGTACCATCCTCAAAACGCTGTTGATTTCCTGTTTCACTGAATTCCTGAGAATACAAGTAGTTTTGAAGAAGTGTCAACACAAAGGTTGGTGAGTTCATAAGTTTTTGAGATAAAGAGTTTGGAAACCGATCTTTGTAATGAGTTGTGTGTTACCAAGAAAAATCCAATATTTTCCTTATAGAAGTTATGTGGTCCTAAATGCCCGGACCGAGAATGAACAAGTATTTGTCATACTTAAAGATATAAAAGTGGTTTTAAATTGCCGTAAAACCCTTTTTGAATTGAAAAAAATCCCGTAAAGAATGGTGTGTAGTCTCAAATAGCAAGACTGAAAATATACCATAATGTCTGTAATTATTGATATAAAAAGTGATTTTAAATCGACATAAGACCCCTTTTGATTTATGAAAATCCTCGTAAAAATTATGTGTTGTTACTCCCTATGTGAGCCGCTATAATCATACTATGACTGAATGAACCTGCCACGATGTTTCTTAGGCATCGCGAAACTGAAATGACACTTGTCACCACAGACCTGCCGGTCTAGTTGTTGTATGCAGCTCAGGTGTGGGGTCTCTAACCCAATATAGATCTATACACAACTATCACGTTCTCCCTACAAGAGACTCTGATTATAACTACCAGGAATTTGGATAACGCACTCGGACATACGGAAAGAGAATATCTCACAATTTAGGTTAACAAGTTTACGTGTGGTGTGTGTGAGTGTAAAACCTTTTTCTGTGGGAATAAAACCTTCCGAAATGTGTTTGATGTGTTAATGGAGCGTAAACCATACCTATTATAGTTTATCAAAACGTTTAAATGTAATAGTTATAACTTTGTTTATTATGATTAACTATTGTATATGTGAAGGTAAAAACCCTTTTGTTTACCGATATGTATATGTACTTTTTACTAAAGTGAAGAAACATGCATTATAGCAACAAATTAATTACCACTCTTTTGTTGGTAAAAATCCATTTCTTTTCTGATGTATGACTATATACTAAGTCAAAATGTCATCTATTTGTAAGAACAGATTTTCACATAAAGATATACACCTTGCTCAACATGTTACAAGGTGAAATGAAATTGATAGCATTTTTCTGTTGTTAATATTTTCATTTACTATTCTTAGAAAATTTATATAAAAATCATCAAAGGTTCAAATCAGAATCCGTGAATTCTAAGAGTTTGGGAAATGAGTCTAGTTTGTTCATAATTTTTATTATGAATTTGAATGACCTCCAACTTGTGTGAAAAAGTCCCTAATCACAGACTGTTCCGGATTGATGTTTGAAATGATAGGCAGTTTTGTAAAAATCACCATAAATTGTAGAAAAATCGTATGGAGATGTGCAAGTAGTCATTTTAAAGCTCAGAACAGGAACTACTAGCATCTAAAACAGTTTTAAAAACTAAAATGTTTAGGTTGTCCAAAACAGTCCGTGAATGGAGTTCAAGTTTTCTAATGAAGGCTATTAGAAAAGTTTAGTTATGTTCTTGGTGTTTTAACTTGTATTCCCCCCCCCCCCCTAAAAACTTAAGAAAACATGAAAATGTAGGGGTATGAAGTCACCTTATGTGATTTTAGTAGATGAATGTTGGAGAAGAGAAGTGTTCAACTCAAGATGCCTTGAAGATTTTCGAGAATTTAACATCAAAGTGATGGAGTTTGTGTAAGCAATAAATGATTTGAGTAGAATGAAGTGTAATAATCACAAGGAGGATGAATTATACTTACCAAGAGTATAATAAAGCTTGATGATCAACCTTGGAGTCTCGAATTAGAGAGAAAGAGTTTGAGAGAAAGGTGTTTGATCTTTTGGTGGAAAATGAGAGAATGAATGAAGTGTGAGGAGAGAGGATGGATGTTCCATCTCTAAGGACGTGGGAAATGGTTGATGATTGATGGAAACATACAAGGAAGTGACTAGGGATGGTGGGAGGAGTGTGGGTTAGTCATGGAGTGGATATTGTGGTTGCTTGTGTCATAAACTATAGAAAAGTCAACACTCCATCTCTTGTACCTCACCCACCCTTCTTGGATAAGGCTTATCCCCAAAAAACATGATTAATTAATAAATATTGAGCCTTATATGTTAAAATAAAGTTTTGGGTGAAAATCCCGCGTTAAAACAATAAAAAACGGGTCCAAAACACAAAACTAGTCGAAAACCGGGTGAAAAAGAGCTTCCTGCGAGGCCTCTCGGTCCTAGGCCGACGTTCGGTCCCTTCTGCTGCTGGGCCGAATGCGAAATGGAGCGAAAGGGGTAGGAGGCGAAATGGACCGAAGGCACCTTCGGTTCCTTGTGCGAGGTTCGGTCTGAAAGGGAAGGTTCGGGTTCGGTCTGTTGAGCTTCGGTCCGAAGGGGGGTTCGCTTCTGATGCCTTCGCTTCTGACAAGTTCGCTTCTGACAAGTTCGGTTCCTAAGAGGGGTTTCGGGTCCTTAAGAGGGTTCGGCTCTTAGGAGGGGTTTCGGGTCCTTAAGTCATTTTTATCCGTTTTTGCCCCGTTTTAAGCGGTTTTTGACCTGTTTCAGGGTCGGGATGGCCCGAAAGACTACAAAGAGTTTAAGGAACTTTTGAAAGAGATTTAGGAGAGATTCCACATTCTTGGAGAGATTTGGGAGAGATTTGATATACTTGGAGAGATTTCTCATACGGAGAGAGCTTTGGGAGAGATTCCACATTCTTGGAGAGATTTGCGAGAGATTTGACATACTTGGAGAGATTTCTCAAACAGAGAGAGATTTGGGAGAGATTCCACATTCTTGGAGAGATTTGGGAGAGATTTGACATACTTGGAGAGATTTCTCATAGGGAGAGAGATTTGGGAGAGATTCCACATTCTTGGAGAGATTTGGGAGAGATTTGACATACTTGGTGAGATTTCTCATACGAAGAGAGATTTGGGAGAGATTCCACATTCTTGGAGAGATTTGACATACTTGGAGATATTTCTCATACACATAGAGATTTTGGAGAGATTCTACATTCTTGGAGAGATTTGGGAGAGATTTGTCATACTTGGAAAGACTTCTCATATGGAGAGAGATTTGGGAGAGATTCCACATTCTTGGAGAGATTTGGGAGAGATTTGACATACTTGGAGATATTTCTAGATAAAAAGAGATAGAGTGAAAACGATTGAGAGAGGTTTCGTGTGTGTGACATTTGTGAGTGTTTGGCTCCGCAACGCAAGGTCCGTAAACCCCACTACGCCATGTTTGAGGATCTTACACACTCCCGATGAGTATGCAACATTGTTTTATCGGTTTCGTTCCTTACTTAACGCCGTTTTAGGTTAATGAAATCTATATATACGAACTTTTGGACTAATGATTTCGCATTAGCATAGGGAGTTGGATAGCAATTACCTAACGTAAGCCCTAGTACACAAAGGTTTATTGAGTCGATCGGTTTGACTTGTTGACTTTGACTTGACTGGAATTTGACGGTTGTCACAACATGAGCCAAAGGTCAACAAGCTAGATCAAGCAACTCCTTTTGATAATCAAGGACTTGCCTTGGGAAATTCAGCACCCATGGCAAATCATTCTCAAAACTTGATTTCACATCATAATCCAATCTCAAACCACTTTGCTGATCAGTTTGCCAACAAAGGATATAGGGCATATCCCTATCAAAGTTCGAGTATGGCTCACCAGTACAACCAGAATTCGTACATGTCAACTCAACAACTTCTTTAGATCACAAATGGGTACATGGCTAATCATCAAGCTTTCATTGGAACTACAATGGAATCTCTTCAAATCAATGAGGAAAAGGAGTATGAAGAATGCTTGGCACTCCTAACCAAGTTCGATCCAAACTTCAAGAAGTTTGTGAACAAGCCAACTGGGAACTTTAGAGCACAAAGTTATCAGCAACCCCAACAATATCATCAGAACTCTATAAACTTCCAAGGAGGAAGCTACAATCAACAAAGCTTCAACTCTAAGAATTCAAATTCTGAAAGTTACAATTCTCAAAGGATGAACACAAGGGTTCAAGATAACGAGTTGAAGTCCTATGAAGATAATGAAGTAATCAGGTGCCATAACTGTCATGGTGAAAATCATTTTGCCAAGGATTGCAAAATGAAAACCAATAAAGTCAAAGACGAAGCATACTACCTTCAAAAAGTGGAGCTGATCAAGAAGCTGTCAAAAGACAAAGCCTTCATGGTCATGGAAACTCCAAGTGTGGAACCAGATCAAGCAGAATGATTTTCACCAATACTGAATATCGTGTCAGTTATTACAAAGATGAACTGACTAACACTCAATTCAAACTTGAAGAATTGAGATGTCGTATGGCTAAGTTAGAGAATGACCTCGCAATCAAAACTGAGGCACATCTTATGTTAGTTGAACAATATGAAATTGTATTGAATCAACGTGACATTATTGCAAAAGACAATCATGAGATGTACGCCCAAATCAATACAAAAGTCAGTAGCTATATGGCATCCAAAACCCTTCTTGAATAAAACTCACATGCCATTCTCAAGGGACCACAACCTTCAAGGATCAAATATGGTCTTGGTTAAGATGAAATGAACAGGGAAAACATGGGACTCCATACTCAACTAGAGTTGTTACCATGTGATCCAAGTCTCTTCACTGGAGACAATGAGGATCATGAAGAGGTGGTAACTTGCAGTCCTGATGTAATTACCACTTCATCCTCAAGCATCCCATTGGATGTCACATCATCCCATGATCTTCCAGAAATGGACACTAAGTCTGACTCTCTAGTAGAATTCTCTCTTAAATGTCCTACCATGGAAAGTTTCAATTCAGAAGATGTCACTTCTGAACAATCAAATATCCATGTCTCTAAATCTAGTGATAAACAACCCAAATCATTTGAGTCAATAGGATATTCCAAGACTGAACCCATTGAACTCCTCAGTCAAGAATCATTTCCATCTCTTACTGCTTCCGTTTCTGGATCAAAGGACTTAGGATGTAAATATTCTAAGAAACGACAGACTGGAAAATCTCCAACTCCGGTCAACAAGGATGACACCTTGAAGACTGTGAGCAATGATAACACTGTTGTTAAAATACTCAAGGGGCCCTTTGTTCCAATCAAGATCTCTTCACCCAGTCCTAAACAACAGGATACAATTGTACAACCAACTAATGTCTCTAAAGACAAGGGAGAAGAGAAAATTAATGTCTCTAAAGAACAAGGTCCAACTGTAGTCCATCCTTCAAAACCCAAAGTTGTTAAGACTACAAATAATGACAAGCATATGAAGACCAAGAGAGTACCTAAGGCTAAGCAAAGCCAAGGGAAGACCAGACATACCAGTCCTCCTAAAACATCAAGGACTCAAAGAACCTCTCCTTCCAATCATGGTTTCTTAAATTATGGATTTCCAAACCAAACTGGAGCTTACTATCAGAATTATTTCAGACCTAACAACCTTCCTGATTTGTCTGAAATGATGAGACCAAGACCTATTCAAACCAACCCTTTCATGTATCAGAATAGTACTTACCCTATGAATTCTATTCTTGGTCTATATTGTGGTTTTTCTCCGTCCATAGAAGGGAATAACTTGTTTTGGGGAAACTCTAGGTTTCCAATGATCAATCAATTCGGGGGAAATACCCAGTTTCCCATGTTTGATTAATATGGAATGCATGTGAACTATGGATTTCCTTCTCTAGGAATTCCTAATCAATTCACCAACTCTCCATTCTTCGCACAGACCAAACCTCAAAAGAAGACCACTAAAAAGGTCAAAACCAAGGTCTCTAAAAATCAAGCAAAACCTAAAGTGGTTGATGCAAAACTTGAAAAGACTGTCCCAACTCCCACAAGTCCGAAGGAAGCGAACACTCAAGGGCCCAAACAAACATGGGTACCTAAGCCTTTTCCCTAATTGCAGGCTTTTTGTGTTGGGGTACCACATGATGATACATGGTACATTGACAGTGGATGCTCCAGGCACATGACCGGGCACAAAGGATATCTTAGAGATTTCAAGATCATAATGCCAGGTCAGTATGTTACTTTTGGGAACAACGTGAAGTGAGAAGTTATGGGACATGGAAACATATCAAACGACAACTTTAACGTTAAGTGTGTAGTGTATGTAGACGGTCTTGAACATAACCTTATCAGTGTTGCACAACTGTGTAACAATGATCATGAGGTTTTGTTCACCAAAACCAAGAGTTTAATTATGGATACCAACAAGCGCATCCTTGTTGATTCCCCACGAAATGGGAACATGTAACTTCTTGATATTCAACTAATTGAGGGAACTCCAGATATTTGTCTTCTTTCCAAATCTACCTCTGACATTAGTTGGTTGTGGGATAGAAGACTCTCTCATCTAAACTTTGGTTATATCAACAAACTCATTTGAAAGGATCTTGTTAGAGGAGTACCATTGTTAAGACTTGACAATGATATACTTTGTGCCGCATGTGAACAAGGCGAAATTTCCAAATCTTCGCACAAAAGTATACCACAACATAGTGTATCTGAACCTCTTCAGCTTATACATATTGGTCTGTGTGGTCCCAATACCGTTCCTAACTTAAGTGGTAAGAGATATATTATTGTGATTGTGGACGACCACACCAAATTCACTTGGGTGTACTTTCTGCAAAACAAATCTGAAACCACTAATGAGTTAATCAACTTCATTCGCTACATAGAAGTTAGGGTAGGCAAGCCACTTAGAAGACTGAGAAGTGACAATGGTGGTGAATTCAAGAACAGCGCCTTAGATAGCTTTCTTGTATCTAAAGGAATTGAGCACAATTTTTCTACACCCTACACTCCACAACAGAATGGTGTAGTTGAATGGAAGAACCAGACACTATGTGAAGCTGCTCGATCTATGTTGATCTTCGCAAACCTACCATAATACTTCTGGGCTGAAGCCATAGCAGCCGCCTGTTTCACTCAAAATAGATCCCTAATCAACAACAAGCTTGAAGTCATTCCCTATGAAGCAATGAACAAGAGGAAGCCCAACGTCAAATTCTTTCACATCTTTGGCTGTCGTCGCTACATCATGAACAATAGGGATCAACTAGGGAAATTTGCACCCAACGCTAATGAAGGTATCTTTCTTGGATATTGCCTTCATGCTGCAGCCTATAGAGTTCTGAACAAAAGAACCAGGGAGATAAAGGAAAGCAGTGATGCCACTTTTGATGAAAGTTATGTAAGGGATCTGGATCCAAACCACCTTGGTCCTCAAATGGTAGCACCATTTGGTATAATGAACAAGCCATCACCTGCTAATACTTCTGCTCCACTCCATGCTATTGAAGTAGATTTTGATTTCCTCTTTCCAACTCAACCTTCTGCCCCAGAATCAGAAAAGCTCATGAAAACAGCTTCTCCTGATGTCTCTCAACCTCATTAATCATCAAAAGTCTCCAGATCCACCAAAGCTCCGGTTGAGGGGGAACCATCTTCTGAACCTTCTACCCCAACCTCCCATCATCAATATGGACCAGTCATAACACCAGTCACTACATCTTTCGAGGGGGAACCACCTTTGAACGGTTCCATTCATAAAGATACTTTACCATCCTCCTAACCATCCAGTCCATGGTTTCAGGGGGAACCCCACTCGATTGGTTTCAGTCCCTCAAGTTCCTTCACATCTACTCCATCTATCGAATTCAAGCATGCAATAGTTGAGGGGGAACCACCAATTTTCAGGTAGTTCTGGACTCCTCAAAGACGATCTTTTTGAAGGAACATTCAATTCTGACTACCCTCCTCATCCAAGAGAACAATATGAAGTAGTTTGCACTCCTCAAATCCATAAGGAAGCTCACCTCACAAAATGGACAAAGGATCATCCAATCGATCAAATCATATGCGATCTAGATTCTGGAGTAGTGACTCATTCAACAACCAAGAATGAATGACTATATGCAAGCTTTCTATCCGTGATAGAGCCTAAAAGAATCAAAGAGGCTCTACAAGATGCAGATTGGGTAAAAGCAATGCAAGAAGAGTTAGCTGAATTTGAACGCAACAACGTGTGGGACATAGTACCAACACTAGATTGAGTATCAGTTGTTGGTTCAAGATGGGTCTACAGGAACAAAAGCGATGAAGATAGAGTCATCATCAGGAACAAAGACAGACTGGTTGTTAAAGGCTATTCGCAACAAGAAGGCATAGACTATGTTGAAACCTTTGCACCTGTTGCAAGAATAGAATCGATTAGGATTTTTTTGGCATTTGTTGCACACAATAATTTTCAGGTCTACCAAATGGATGTCCAGTGCGCATTTTTGAACGGAGAAATCGATAAAGATGCGTATTTTTTACAACCCCCTGGATTTGAAGATCCAAAGCTCCCCAACCATTGCAATAAGCTTCAAAAGGTTTTCTATGGATTGAAGCAAGACCCAAGAGCATGGTACGGGACATTGTCCAAGTTTTTAGAAGATTCCAAGTTTCAAATAGGTTCTATCGATCCTAATCTCTTTATGAAAATCCACAATAACCATCTGATCGTTGTGAAAATCTATGTCGACGACATCATATTCGGTTCAACCAGCAAGGACCTTAGTGATGAGTTTGTTGAGTTGATGAAAAGCAAATTTAGAATGAGTATGAGGGGTGAGTTCAACTACTTCCTAGGTCTACAAGTTCCTCAATCTCCTAAGGGAATCTTCAATGGTCAAGAGAAGTACATCAAAAATATGTTGAAGAGATACTCCATGGAGAACGCATCAACTGCAAAGACACAAATATCCACTTCCTACAAGCTTGATTCATACCTTGATGGAAAATTTGTAGATCAAAAGCACTACAAAGGAATGAATTGCTCATTACTGTACCTTACAGCTAGTCAACTAGACATCATGTTTTCAACATGTCTGTGTGCACACTTTCAAGCCAATCCAAAGGAATCACACCTCATAGCAGTCAAAAGAATTTTCAAATATCTAAATGGAACTGCTTCTCTGGGTCTATTCTATCTTGCTAAAGGCAACTTCTATTTCCAAGCCTTTACTGACTCAGATTGTGGAGGATGCAAGCTCGACATGAAGAGAACTTCTGGTAGCTCTCAATTCTTAGGAGGCAAGTTGGTCAGTTGGACCTTAAAGAAGCAAACATGTGTTTCCACCTCTACTGCTGAAGCTGAGTATGTTGCTGCCGCCAGCTGTTGTTCTCAAGTATTCTGGATGTAAACACAACTGAGAGATTATGGATTCAAAATGCAACAGATCCCAATATATTGTGACTCTAAGAGTGTAATTGCAATCTCTCACAATCCAGTCAACCACTCAATGACCAAGCACATTGATATCACGTAACACTTCCTTAAAGATAATATTCAAAAAGATCATATTGAGCTTCATTTTGTTCCTACAGAAGAAGAGACTGCAGATGTGTTCACCAAAGCTCTGGATGAATCCAAGTTCTTACACTTTCTAGGACGACTTGGCATGCTTAATCCAGATTCTCTAGGCATTTGAAAATTTTTCTTTCTCACATTTTTTAAGAAAACTCCAAAAATATTTTATTTCTAATTCATTGTATTTTTGCTTTACTTTTTCACAGAAAAACAAATAAAAAAATAAATAATAAAAAACCTCAAAAAGATTTTATAGTTTTACTTTACATAAGAGAAAACTACAAAAATATTTTATTTTATGTATTGTGTCTTTACTTTAAAGAAAAGAAAATACCAAAAAGATTTTAACTTTATTTTTGTTAGGAAAATGAAAGTTGTCATCACAACTGTTGGGTATTATGTGCTGCATCATGGGCCATTCTTTTGTATATCCGGTTTGGGCCTGTCTATCCGTGATTATAGATTAGGGTTATGCTATAAATAGTGAATGCATGTATGACTTAGTTACGTTAGTCTTTTGATAATCCTTTATTGCATTGTAACCCTAAACACCTCTACAGTCGAAGTTGTTCATCGCGCTCTTCTGGGGTGTTAAAGTTTAATCATTCAACATCGGTTAAACCATTCTTGTGTTCTTTATTATGTTATTTATTGCTTTTCTGCTTGAATCTTTCGATCATTAAGGAATATTATTCCAACAATTGGTATCAGAGCAAGAGACTTTGTTACTCATACGCATTCCTTCTATGTGAAGAACTCATTAGGGTTTCCGCTTTTATTAAATATATAAAGGTCGTCTTCTGCCTGTCGATGGTAACTCTAGTGTTTGATAAAACCCTGATCTCAAGTTTACAAGTCTTATTCTAGCAGATCCAGAGCACACGTTCATCATGTCACATGAAGACTCTCAAAGCAATCCCATCAACATCTCGAATAGCATTGGATCATCCACAAGAGCTGCCATTTTTTACACTCAAGACTACGAAGTGTGGCGCATCACTTTGAGTATTATGTGGTTGGATCTGAAGATAATGGTTATCTCATCTGGGAGGCTGTCACAATCAGTATGTTCGTTTATGCTGGAACAAGTAGGACAGTAAAGACTCAAAAGGAGTACAATCAGCTTTTGGTGGACGTAGAAAAGATTCCACAAGATGAAAATGAAAAGCAGTTGTGCAATCTCAAAGCTTTGAGGATGATCAGATTTGCCCTACAAGCTAATACCTTCCGTCTGGTTAGTCCATGCACTACTGTGAAAGAAATATGGGACAGGCTGAAAGAATTGTATTCGACCAATGAAGATCTAGAGCACTCAATACAAACCTTATTACTCTCTGAGTTCAGTGCTTTTGCTCAAAAACCTGAGGAGACTGTTCCTCAGACGTTTGATCGCTACAATCATTTGCTCAGCAAGATGATGAAGCACGGTATTGAAAGAAAGGAGATTAAACAGAAAGTCACGTTTATGAATGGCCTGAGACCTGAGTGTATGGCAGTGGTCTCAACTGTAAAGCCTCATGAACAATTCAAATCTTACATGCTGGCAAAACTGATGGGCATCTTAAAATCCCATGAAAGCACAGTAACAAAAGAAGCGAAGGTTGTGTCTAGCATAGGCTCTTTGGCCCTTATCTCAAAAGGGAAGAATGTGATGGAAGAAGAAGATGACTCAGATTTGTCTGAATGTGACCTTATAGGTGAAGAATATGCAATGATGGTCTCCAACCCTAAGAAGTTTGCAAGGAAATTCCCTGCCAACAAGAATCGAAACTGGAAAGGGAGTTACAGCTCCTAGAATATGAAAGAAGAATCAAAGAACATCTCTCAAATTTGACAAGGAACACCTGTGTGCAACTTGTGAGAAGGGCAAACAAAGCCGAAAGAGCCATCCTACACGTATCAATACCAAGATCATTGAAGCTCTTAAACTTCTACATATTGATTTATGTGGACCTTCGGCTATCGAAAGCATTGGTGGTAGTAAGTTCATACTTGTCATTGTAGATGATTTTTCAAGTTTCACCTAGGTTTACTTTCTTAAACAGAAATCAGAAGCAACTCCCAAGCTAAAGATGTTTATCAAGCAAGTGGAACCGCAGCTGCGAAAGGTGGTAAGGAACATCAGAAGCGACAATGGGCTTAAATTCAAGAATAACGAGTTTGAAGACTTTCTGGCCGACAAGGGAGTATCTCATAACTTCTCTACTCCCTATAGTCCACAAGAGAATGGAATAGTTGAAAGATGGAACCCTTCCTTATGTGAAGCCGCCAGAACCATGCTAAGCTTTGCTTCTATCCCGTTATACTTTTGGGCGGATGCTGTCGCCACTGCTTCTTATACTCAAAACAGACCCTTTCTTGACAAGAGATTCACAATCACTCCGTATGAGATTCTGAACAACCGGAAGCCCGACGTCAGGTTCTTTCACGTGTTCAGTTCCAGGTGATTCATTTTCAACTCTAAAGAGAACCGAAACAAGTTCGATGTTAAAGAGGATGAGGGAATCTTTCTGGGTTATTCACTCACTTCAAAGGCTTATATGGTTTTGAATAAACACTCCAAAAGTATTGAAGAAACCTATTATGTAACCTCTGGTGACTCCTACATAAAGAAAGCTCTAGCAAGCGAAAGTGCCATGGGGGAAATATTTCCTAAATCAGGACAAGTCTCGGTTCCTATTTCCAATTTGTTTGAAGAATATATGAGGCTATTTGATGAACCAGAAAAAGCTATACACTCGGAGGTAAATGTAGAGACAACAAAATCGACCATCTGAAACAAATCATTAAAGAAGCTACAAATGATATGGCAAAGGATCCTTCAAAACCAAGTGATGCTCAACCCTCTATTAACCCTCCAAATAACAGCTCAGTATTCAAGGGGAGGGTTCTTCTGTGTCTCATACAACAGAGCAGGAGAATCCAACTCCAACAGAGGAGAAGAATCCAACTCTAACCGAGGAGGAGAATCCAATTCCAACCGAGGGGGAATATCCTGAACCTGACAAGGAAAACACTTCGCCATTTTATGGGGAGAATGAAAATTCAAATGATGAAGATGATCGATCAGAATTCGAAGAAGAGGTAAATGCAGAGTTGGATCCTGTCTATGACCCGAACTACGCTCCTTTAACAAAATGGACAAAGGATCATCCCAAAACACAAATAACTGGTGAATCATCCAAACGGGTTCTCACACGGTCTCAATTGAAAGCGAAGCAAACTGCATTATTCTCTCACGTTGAATTATGCATGTTTAATTCGTTTGTCTCTATAATCGAACCAAAGATGATCAAAACTGCACTTGATCATGTTGATTGGGTACATGTAATGCAAGATGAACTCCATGAGTTTGAACGCAATCAAGTTTGGAGACTAATACCCATACCAAAGGATGCTTCTGTGGTTGGATTGAAGTGGGTCTTCAGGAACAAGATGGATAAAGAAGGCAATGTTATTAGGAATAAGGCTCGGCTGGTGATAAAGGGATATTGCCAAGAAGAAGGAATAGACTATGAGGAAACCTTCGCTCCTGTAGCTAGATTGGAATCGGTTCGAATCTTTCTAGCATATGTTGCTCATAAAAACTTCGAAGTTTTTCAAATGGGTGTGAAATGTGCCTTCCTAAATGGAGAACTAGAAGAAACATTGTATGTTGAGCAACCACCTGGGTTTGTGAATGAGAAATACCCTGATCATTGCTATGTATTGGAAAAAGCTGTGTATGGACTGAAGCAAGCAGCAAGGGCCTGGTATGAAACAATAACTCGTTTTCTAAAAATTTCTAAATTCAAACAAGGTTTGGTTGAGCCAACCTTCTTTCGCAAGAAAGAAGGAGAACATCTTATGATTGTTCAGATTTATGTCGACGATATCATTTTCGGCTCCACGAATCCATGCTTAATAGCTGAATTCTGGAAGTTGATGGAGACTAAATTTGAAATGAGTGCAATGAGTCCAATTAACTTTTTTCTTGGGTTAAATATAAGACAGGGACCAGAAGGCATTTTTATTAACCAAGAGGCCTACACAAAGAATCTATTGGCAAAATTTGGAATGAAGGGAGACTCGAAGGTGAAGGTTCCCATGGCGTTTAGCACTAAGTGAACACCATCTCTGGAAAAGCCTGTTATTGACATGAATCTCTATCGTCAAATGATAGGATCTCTCATGTATCTAACTACTAGTAGACCAGATATTATGTTTTCTATCTATTATTGTGCCAGGTTTCAAGCTAATCCTAGAGAACCTCACATGGTGGCAGTGAAGAATATTTTTCACTATTTGAAGCGAACCTCGTCGCTCGGTCTCTTGTATCCAACAAAATCAGGGTTCTTGGCTCAAGCCTTTTCTTATGCTGATCTGGGTGGATGCGGTCTGGATAGAAAGAGCACAACTGGAGGATGTCAGTTCCTTGATGGTAAACTAGTTAACTGGCAATCCAAGAAGCAAACATGTGTATCTCTCTCAACAGCCGAAGCAGAATACATAGTTGTTGCCTCGTGTACCTCACAAGTAATATGGATACAAAGCCAACTAAGAGACTACGTGCTAAGTATGAAGAAAATACCTCTCTATTGTGACTCAGAAAGTACGATAAGAATATGCCACAATCCGGTGCAACACTCAAAGACAAAGCATATTGCGCTGAGATACCATTTCATCAAGGATCATGTAGAAGATGGGAACGTGGAAGTACATTTCTTTCGTTCCTCTGATCAATTGGCTGACATATTCACTAAAGCCTTGCCAGAAGCAAGCTTCCATAAAATTTTACAAGGTTTGGGAATGATTGAAGCAGATTCGGTGCCGAATCCTCAAATCTCTCTCTAAAAATTAGACAAGCGAAATAGAGGGAACACTCGGTCTATTTCAGTTCAGGATTTTTCGGGAATCGAAATGAAGCGAACGCTCGGTCTTTTTCAGCTCCATAATTTTTGGGAACCGAAATCAACCGAACGCTCGGTCTATTTAGGCTCTCGAATTTAGGGAACCGAAATGAACCGAACGCTCGACTTATATCGCTTCATTCTATTTAGGTTTGGTTTCAGCTATACATTTTTTAAGTCTATTTCTTTCAGTATTTACTCTTTCAATTTTTTATGAGTGTTTTGTGCTAATATTTTTTATTTTTTTATTTTCTTAGTTTATTTTTCTGTTTTTATTATTTTTCAGAAAATTTCAAAAATCCAAAAATATTTTTCTAAACGGTTTTTTTGTTTTTTTGTTTTATTTTGTTTTGTTTGTGTGCTTTGTTTGTTTGCTTGTTCTTTTTAATTAGGTCCCAAGTATCTCAATGCAAGGTAATTTGGAGATAAGGCAGGTATGATTCTTTTCCTATGAACTAGTTAAGTGTCCCTAGAAGCATATTGTCGCATGTTGACCGAAGCCTTTAAGACTAAGAGCAAGGCCTTAATGAATCAATTTATACCTATCGTTTCTTCCCAATCAGGCTAGTTAATCCACTCTAGTCATGAGCTACCTTACTCTTCTCAAATGAGTTAAGAGTTTTCTGCTTTGTCACGATTATATAGCAGAGGTATTTTTGGTTCCTTAACCACCTCCTTTACATTCTCCATCCACTTTCGGTTCAACGCCGTAACCCTTGAGACTCTCAGCTTTTACCACTGAGGTTTATGGTTGCATAAAATCTGTGTTTACGATCTTAGATACGTACACCACGTGTTGAGTGAAACCCACAATCCAACACCAACAATGAATTGACAGTGAATCTTCATATTCAAGATCTTACTTGTTACCTAACGAAATCACATTCTATTTTTGAGTGGTTTTTTTATTAAATTGTCTAACATCAAGGCATTTCTTCCCAAAAATATCCAGTTTGTTTTTGATTTTTTTTTAGATTTATATAATATCATTAGTCATAGCAAAGTATATCCAACCTACTTGTTCAACAGACCACATTGGTCTCACAAGTACTTCATCCAACACTCGGTCTTATGTTAAGAATCGACGTTCGGTTGAACATAAGCCACCCTTAGCCTATTATTTAAAAGATGCCTTTCGGTGTTTCTTTACAAGCACTCGATTGTATTTTCTCGGGAAACCACACAAGCACTTCAAGTCTCTCTTGACTTTGAAGGAAAAGATTCTTGACCGGGATCAGTTGCTTCATGTCTTATTTTACATCACTCACATCCCATACAAATATTGATTTATTTCTTTTTCTTTGGCACACTCATGCATGAAAATTTTCATGATTTTCCAACATTCTTGTACGTAATGCTTATGAATTGTTTTCGCTCTAACAGTTTTAAGGAAGCGATCATGGTATTATGTAGTGCGAATGAATAAAGGAATGGGGTAGTTGATCGGATAAGAAGTTGAAACATGTTTTTGGATAAGTTCAAAACTAAGAGCGTGAATTTGAAATGGCTCCTAATACCATGCCTGATGACATATATTTGGGAAAACCAAGCTGTCAAATCCCTACTTTCTAGGCGCTTTTTCAGAGATCATGTCATAACTACAAAAATATTTTTTCTCTCTCCTAGGAACCGTATAAAAAGGATTTGTTACACTATTGCACCTTCTTACCTTCCTCACAACTCACTCGGATATAACAGGTGAAATTCCACTATTCATCTTCTTCACATCAACAATGGCAGAATCTTCATCTCTTCAAGATCAGACGGTTTCATCTTCTTTACTCGTGATTAAACCTAATTAGATCATGATCATTCAAATGAATCCATTCCAGTATGATTCATACATGCTTCAAGTCGTTGAATGTCTCAAATACTCCCCTCTAGTAATCGCTCTCATACAAGTGGAATCTGTTCACATGTCATTGTTGTCTCAAGTATATTCCACTGCAACCTATGAAAAACACAAAGAGAGAATCTTCTTTCAGAGTCATTCTAACAAGGCTTCTATTTCAAAAGGACGATTTTTCTCTCTATTAGGGCTTGCAGTAGATGCCTCAGTCATCTCCCCAGACTTTATTACTACGACTCAACTGTTCTCGATGCACTATGAGATGGGCTACACTGAGGTGCTTACCACCTTCACTAAATTCAAGAAATCTTGTTTACCCCCTCAATGGAACGGGTTACTCACCCTTCTTCACAAGGGGTTAGCTGAGCGTGTTGGTGGATCCGATGGTTCGAACAAATGCTTTATGACGATCCTGTACGGTCTCTATAATGGACTCAACCTGGACTATGGTTCATTGATATGGACCCAACTGGTGTAGAGTTTGAATTCCTCTACCAAGCATTCTAAAATCTCTTGTGGTCGTTTTTGGACCATTATCGCTCAAAGGGCAATAACCTTTCTCAAGGTTCCGGTCATGTAGGATTCTCGGCTCTCTTCTATCTCCTCCTTCCATACCAAAAAGATAATTGTGACTGATCCAACCAGGTTTTCACACAATGGTTCTATTCTGTAAACAATATACCAGTTTGTTTCACAGGAAAGTAGACTTATCTGTGAATACAAATTGCTTCCTCCAATGAATCCACGAACATTGACTCCTGAGATGCAAGCAGCCTTAGACAAGGTTGAGAAACCTGGTAAACGAGGGAAGAAAACCATTCTTAAGAAAGAACACACTGAAGATACCTCTACCAAACCCGCTAAGTCCAAGAAAAGGAAAGCTGACAAAGGTGATTCCTCTGTTCCAAAGAAAGTAAAGAAAATGGCTCGCAGAAAACAAACTCCTTCACCTTCCCATTCAGAACAGAAAAATGAACACTCTGCTGGTGAGGAAGAGGAAGAACAGCATGAAGGTTCTCCTAGGGGTAATACACCTCCTCGGTCTCCATCTCCAGTGGAAAATGTCAATGATTTTGTTCCTACACCCCCTCCATCTCCACCAAAGACAACAGTTCAGGTTTCGGTTGCTCCTCTACCCCCAACTTCATCACAACCTACTTCTACAGTTGCTCCACCACCACCTATATGAACTATACCAATCTCCACTTCTCCTCTTCCACCTCCCATTATTTCCCATATGAACGAAGCAACTATCACCTCTATACCCATCATTACCACCACAACCGATTCTTCAGTTAACGTCAACATATCTGATGTGAGGCGAAGACTGAAGAACCTCCTAAAGTCACACATGAGCCTATTTCCCCAACTGCTTCCAGTGACTCTGGTGCTATTCTTAGAGGAGCTGAATTCGATTTCGATTCCACTTACTATAGCCCGTACACAGTTCCAAGTGATGAGGATGAGGCCGCTCCGGTGACCAAGAACAGCTCAACGGTGTTAATGAAAAGCTTGATATGTTGATCGAATCCACGAAGAAGTATAATGATGTTATTCTGAAAGCCTTCATGAATACAGCCCTGCACTAATATAAGTGTAACAACGCAAATTTTCAAACAAATTTTTCATTTTAAAAATAAGGTATTTTCATTCAAGACAAGGCATAAATAGTTTAAATACTCTGTCAAATACAAATAGTCAAAATCCCAAGATCATAAAAGCATTCTTCAGTGTGTATCGATCATGCCGGCGCCTTCCCACGGTCCTCGCTAGTACCTGAAACACATACATAACAACTGTAAGCATAAATGCTTAGTGAGTTCCCCAATATACAACTTACGCACATACGCCTTTCCAGGACCTGACCTTCCGGTCCATGTGTCTCAGGGGACTTCCGTCCCTGCTGGGTAAACCTTCCGGTCCTACCCACGCCGACCTTCCGGTCCATCACACAACATATCGCCTTCCGGCCCATAATATAATCGCCTTCCGGCCCATGACATACATAACACACATATAACAAATAACTTACCACATATAGCATACATATCACATATCATATCCGACCTTCCGGTCACACAATCAAACCCTTCCGGGTACAGTATAGTGAGAAGACTCACCTCGTAAATGCTAAAAGCTAGCAAATCCTGAAGTCACTCTTGCACAATCCGACGAGCTACAACCTCCCTATAACATCACATATCTCTCATTAACACTTATATCTTCTAAGTGTGACTATCCCTAAGAAGTCAGACTTAGGTCAACTCTGGTCAACGGTCAACGGTCAACTCGACCGGACTCGGCGAGTGCCACGGCGACTCGGCGAGTCTAGACGTTCTCCAACTCTCTGAGAGTCCCTATCTACTCGTCGAGTATCCTTCTTGACCCAACGAGTTACTACTGGAAGAATCGCGGGGCCACCCCGACTCCACTCGCCGAGTCTGAAGAACAGCTCGACGAGTTCCAGTCAATCTCCAAGCTACTCGCCGAGTCTGTTCATCGGACTCGGCGAGTCCATGCCATGCAGTCGATCAAACTGCTTCCTGAGATAAGTTTCGTCCCGAAATACACAAGCATGGGACCTACTGGACCTCTAAAGGTCCTAATACAGGGTTATAGTCGTTGGATAACAAGGTACTAATTCATCTAATCAATAAATGGGTTCCATAAACCCTAAATCCATGCACACATCAACATAACAGAAGGAATCCGAAATATTACCTGAAATATGCACTCTCTGTGTCCCCAAACCGCAGAACTCGAATCCCTTGTTGTTCCTTTAGCCCAAAACTCTTCTCCTCCTTGCACAACAATTTCTTCAAATCCCTAATATCCTTCAACCTTGCTCTAGATGCCCACAGCCGTTTAGGGTTCTTCTCAGTCGACTAAAGACGGAAAATGACGGCCTATAAGTGGATTATATACGACCCAACCTGAACGGTTAGGGTTTTCGCTAAACAGCGTAGACTCGTCGAGTCCAGTCGCGAACCCGCGACCAAGTCTGCGAGCCTACTCGGCGAGTCTTGGCTCCAACTCGCCGAGTCCCCTATTAACTTACCCCAAAAACATAATTTAACAATACCTGAGATTCCGGGCTGTTACAACTCTCCCCCACTTGGATTAGACTTCGCCCTCGAAGTCTCACTCTGAAAATAGTTCCGGATGCTGCTCCCGCATCTCACGTTCCGGCTCCCAAGTCATTTCCGACCCCTTACGGTGTTGCCACTGGACCAACACCAGAGGTACTTCCTTGTTCCTCAGAACCTTGATCTTCCGATCTCTGATGGCCACTGGTCTCTCGGCATAATTCAGGCTTGCATCCACCTGAATGTCCTCTAATGGAACCACTGCCGACTCATCGGCTATGCACTTTCTCAATTGTGACACATGGAAGGTGTCGTGGATCTGTCCCAACTCCGCTGGCAACTCCAACCGATAGGCTACCCGGCCTATCCTTGCAATCACCCGAAATGGCCCAATATACCGGGGTCCCAACTTGCCCCTCTTCCTGAATCGGATCACTCCTTTCCAAGGAGAAACCTTCAGGAGAACGAAGTCGCCGACGTGAAACTCAAGCTCGGATCGGCGCCTGTCTGCATAACTCTTCTGTCGGCTCTGGGCAGTCAATAACCTCTGCCTAACTTGCTGAATCTGCTCGGTCGTCTGAAGCACGATCTCCGTGCTGCCCATCACTCTCTGTCCCACCTCTCCCCAGCAAATGGGGGTCCGACACCTTCTACCATACAACAGCTCAAAAGGTGGCATACCAATGCTCGAATGATGGCTGTTGTTGTAGGAAAATTCTGCTAAGGGTAAATATGCATCCCAGCTACCCCTGAAGTCTAACACACATGCCCGAAGAATGTCCTCCAGCATCTGAATCGTCCGCTCGCTCTGACCGTCTGTCTGGGGATGGTATGCGGTACTAAAATGCAATTTAGTACCCAGCTCCTCATGAAATTTCTTCCAGAACCTGGAAGTGAAACGCACATCACGGTCTGACACAATCGAGATCGGCACTCCATGCCGAGATACCACTTCTCTCACATATATCTCTGCCAACTTCTCCGCTGAAGAACTCTCGCTGATGGCAAGGAAGTGTGCACTCTTCGTCAACCTATCCACAATCACCCAAATTGCATCAACTCCCCTGGCAGTCCTCGGCAATTTGGTGATGAAATCCATAGTGATCTGTTCCCACTTCCACTCGGGGATCTCCAATGACTGTAACTTGCCATGCGGTCTCTGGTGCTCGGCCTTAACCCTACAGCAGGTCAAGCACCTCTCAACAAACCATGCAACGTCCCTCTTCATACAGGGCCACCAATACTCTTTCCTCAGGTCCAAATACATCTTCGTAGCACCGGGATGGATCGAGAATTTCGATCTATGAGCCTCTTCCATCAAAGTAATACGCGTACCGCCCACAAACGGTACCCAAATCCGACCCTGAAACGTCATAAGCCCTCGCCCATCCTTAACGAACTCTGAAATTAACCCCACGACCCGCTCTTTCTTCTGCATTTCTGGTCGCACAGCTTCGGCCTGCGCCCCACGAATAGCATCCAGTACTGGAGTCATCACAGTCAGTCTCAAGCATACATCTCGCAATGGAGTGCTCTCCGCCCTGCGGCTCAACGCGTCGGCTACCACATTAGCCTTACCTGGGTGGTACAGGATCTCACAATCATAATCCTTGACCACATCCAACCACCTCCTCTGACGCATATTTAGGTTGGGCTGATCCATCAAATACTTCAAGCTCTTATGGTCCGTATATATCGTACATCGAACCCCATACAGGTAGTGACGCCAAATCTTGAGAGCGAACACTACTGCCCCCAACTCTAAATCATGCGTGGGATATCTCGCCTCATGAGGCTTCAGCTGCCTCGACGCATACGCTATCACATGACCCCTCTGCATCAACACTGCACCCAGTCCCGAAATCGATGCGTCGCAATATACCACAAAATCCTCCATCCCTTTTGGGAGAGCTAATACTGGGGCTTCGCACAACCTCTGGCGAAGTGTCTCAAAGGAGGTCTGCTGCTCGGGCCCCAATGAGAATGCAACACCCTTCCGGGTCAATCTGGTGAGTGGCACTGCAATCTTGGAGAAATCCTTAATGAATCTCCGAAAATACCCTGCCAACCCAAGGAAGCTCCTGATCTCAAAAGGTGACTTCGGCACCTCCCAACTCATCACCGCCTCAACCTTGGCCGGATCGACCAATATCCCTTTCTGATTAACAACATGTCCCAGAAATTGGACCTCCCGCAGCCAGAAGTCACATTTGGAGAACTTTGCATAAAGCTTCTCCGACCTCAATACCTCAAGGACCTCCCTCAAATGCTCCTCATGCTGCTCTCTAGATCTCGAATACACCAGAATGTCGTCGATGAATACAATCACTGACCGATCCAACATCGGTCTGCATACCCTGTTCATGAGATCCATGAACACAGCCGGGGCATTGGTGAGTCCGAAAGGCATCACCACAAACTCATAATGCCCTTATCGCGTCCTAAACGCTGTCTTCTGGACATCCTCATCCTGCACTCTCACCTGATGGTACCCTGACCTCAGATCGATCTTAGAAAACCAACATGCTCCCTGCAACTGATCGAATAAATCATCGATCCTCGGCAACGGGTAACGGTTCTTGACCGTCAACTTGTTCAACTCCCTGTAGTGAATGCACATCCGGTGTGAACCATCCTTCTTCTTAACAAACAGAATAGGTGCTCCCCATGGCGAGCTGCTCGGCCGAATGAATCCCTTCCCCAACAACTCCTGGAGCTGCGAGGACAGCTCTTGCATTTCTGGAGGTGCAAGACGATAATGCACCTTAGCGATAGGCACGGCCCCCGGAAACAGATCGATACCAAACTCTACTTGCCTCACAGGAGGTACTCCCGGCAGCTCCTCGGGGAAAACATCTGGAAACTCACGCACCACCGGGACCTCCTCAACTGACTTCGGTCTCTCGGAAACCACCCGCGTATCCATCACATACGCCACAAAACCCTTACAGCCTTGCTGTAGACACTGCCTCGCCCTAGCGGCCGAACAAAAAGCTGATCCCGAACGGGTACCCTCGCCGAACACCGAAAGAACTGTTGGATAAGGTGTCTAAGTCCATAACTATTTCGGGCCTGTACTTGACCCGACCCGGCATGGTCCATTTGGGTTGCATGGCACCATGCAATTGGATAGACTAAATGAGAGAAATAACACTTGGAGATTATTAATATATTATAAGTTCTAATATATTAATAATATTATTTAATTAGTTGATCAAAGAATTAATTTGGAATTAATTAAGTGATCAAAGGATAACTAATTAAACATATGGGTTGGTTATGTAAATCATCCATATCTTGTATAGTGGGCTAAAAGGCTCCATGGATTATCAAGTTGGGTTCTACCCATAGGATGCTCCATGGATGCTCCATGGGAGTTACAAACCCATGGGTCATGGAAATGAAGAGTCATGACACATTAGGGTTTACATGGTGTAACCCTAGATGTGTCAACACTATATAAAGATCCCATTCTCCACCAAAATCGGTCAGACATAAGAAACTAGAGGGCTTGGCCAATTTTGAGAAGTGTGTATTATCTCAAGAGTCTTTCCAAGAGCATTTGGTGTTGTGTGAAGCATTTGAGGCATCACACTTGGGGTGCTAGGCTCACAAGGTTTCAAGGAACACAAGCAACAACAAGGTAAGTTATTCTATCTATGATTCAAGTTAAAATTGTTCCCCATGTATGCTAGATAGGAATATAACCTTGGAATTCAACTTTGCATGATAATTAGACAAACATAGATCCAAGGTTATTAGGGTTGCATGTACACTTAGGAAGTGTTAGAATGCTGAAAACCCATCAGTGGTATCAGAGCCTAGGCTTGTTTGTTTGTTATTTGTGCTTAAAAGTTGAAGAAAGTCGAAAATTTTGCTGTCTGACTGATGGACTCGGCGAGTCCATGGGGAGGACTCGTCGAGTTCATGTGTATCTTCAACCTACTCGGCGAGTAGGTTTATGCACTCGGCGAGTAGGGTCGACAGAGTGCAGAATTTCGACTTGAGTTGCTGGAAATGGATTAGAATCATTACCCTAAAATGTTTTGGTACTTGAAAATTTATTTTAGAAGGTGTAATGTGTTTTCTAATTCATTTACAACAACTAGTTATCAAAATTACAAAGATTAAATGTGATTTTGATTCTTGAAAGTGTTCATATTCATGTTCTTGTTCTTATGATGTTTAGATGATCATAGGAATTATTTGTAACCTATGTGGTAGATTAATTCATGATCATAATGTGTTTTAATGGAGTCCATAACTTGTCCTCAGGTTATGGAAAACCAAAAGTCTCTTGGATTAAAAACCATTAAAAGAACACAAGAGTTAGGAAAAATGAAAAGTCCTCATTTTATTACTCTATTAAACTCATAAGTTACAAGAAATGAAAAAGTTTTGAAAGTTTACAAAACTTGCCCTCAAGTTTTGGAACAAGTAAAGTTAAGTTAAAACTTTAGTTCCAACCCCTAGAATTTTAAAAGTTAAAATTCAACCCTTATACTTATATTATTATGATTTAATAATTATATATATATATGTATAAGAACAAATTCGTTTTACCGCTAGTACGCCTCATTCACGAAGCCGGTCTATAAGGTGGGTATAAGGTTGTTGCCTATAAAATGGTGACTTAATGGGTGTCCACTCTCACCCACCGCTTGCTTGATCGGTGGAGGGTCGTTAGCCGAACGGGTAAGACAAGGACTTATTAATTCTCATTCAAAGTATGATGAATATTATAAAGTAACTAAATGTTTTATTAAATTCCCAATCTTAGTTACTTTAGGAAAAATGTGAATAAGGTGCTATTCCATGAAATTACACTTTACACTTTGATTAAGTCGTTGGTGGAGCGTGTGTGGTTAACCGGCACACTAACTTGGACTTAACAAGGTAGGTAAAGGGTGACTTAGGGTTTATTATAGTATCGATGGAGCGTGTGTGGTTAACCGGCACATCAATTGAGTGATAAACTTTAAGGGTACCAAGTGATTTGCATGGTTACTTCACACCTCGTTTTGTGATCCTCGGTATCCCAGTCACAAAACTTGGAGGGCACACTCGAGATTGAAACATGCCTTTGAAAAGTTCATTGAATCTCAAAGAATCTAGGAATTTCTAAGAACCATTCAAAAACCTAATACTAAAATATTGCGGTTTTCGTGGTGGAAATTGGTGAATCGTCATTCACCTACCTTTCAAATATGATATAGCTTAGATTACGACATACCTCTTCTAAGTTATATTATATTGTGATTGGATCCTAGCCTTAATATTACATTTGGGTGTTTTATTAAGGACTCTCTTATCTAAACTAATCTTGTCCTCTTTCCTTCAGATGTCTTTCAACAATGCTTCTGGCTCTAATCCTAATGGCTCCTTTACCCTTATGAACTTGTGTGGGAAAGTCACCTTTGATGGATCCAACTTCAATGAGTGGATCAGAAACATCAGGATGATTACCCGCTAAGAGGACAAAGAATATGTCCTTGACAAGGAGCTTAAGGAGATTGGTGAGTCCACTGCAACTCCTCAGGAGATCGCTGAATTTCGGGCACATGAAAGGGATGCTACGAAAGTGGCTTGCATCATGACGGCCACGATGACAGCGGAACTCCAAAAGTCTTATGAGGATTTCTACCCTTATGACATGCACCAAGATTTGATGGAAAGATACCATCAAAGTGCACGACAAGAGAGGTATGAAATCATCTGCTCCATGATAACAACCATGATGAAGGACGGGGAATCCGTCACGAGCCACATGCAGAAAATGCAAAGGTATGTGGATCTTTGCTGAAGCTTAATGTGAACTTCCCGGAGGATCTTGCAATAGATATTATTTTGCATTCCTTACCATCGTGCTATGATCAATTCCGCATGACATATCACATGAACAAGGAAGAAGTCACCCTCAGCAAACTTCAGGGACTTCTCAAGACCGCAGAATCAGGTGTTAAGGGGAAGTCGGTTGCTATCACTCCTACTCAAAACTCTACTCCGGTTTTGGCAATTGGGAAGAATCGATGGAGGAAGAGAAAGAGATCCTCGAAGGGTACCAAGGCTAGGACCCTTGTGGCTCTTTTTCAAGTGGAACCAAGAAAGGTTTCATTACTCCTTCTTCTGACCCAAAAGAGGCTGAATGCTTCTATTGCCATGAAAAAGCTCATTGGAAGCGGAACTGCCCAAAATACCAGCAAGATGTGAAGGATGGGACAGTTAAACCCAACCATGCAGGTATTTACACTATCATTTCTAATAACTCACCCCATTCTAATTCTTGGGTCCTTGATACCGGGTGTGGTATTCACATTTGTTGTGACTCGCAGGGACTAAGAAGAAGTGAGGATGTGGAGCAAGGAAGGATAAACTTGATCATGGGGAATAGGAAAGCTATACCTGTTACCAAGATTGGAGTTTATACTTTATCGCTAAGTAGTGGGTTTAGTTTAGATTTGAATAAGTGTTGTTATTCGCCAGGAATGGCAAGAAATATTATTTCCTTTCATGCTTTGTACAAACAAGGGTTTACCTTTTCATTTAATAATGAAGTTGGTTCTATTGATGCTTTCTTTAATAATGTTCTTTATTTTAAAGCATTACCTTGTGATGGTGTGTATGAAGCTGTATCTGTTGTTGATAACTTAGGAAATAATGTTTTGTGTATTGATTCTACTAATAATAACTTGGATAAAGCATCATTATGGCATTGTCGTCTTGGACATATAAGCAAGAAACGCATAGGCCAACTCCAAAAGGATGGAGTCTTGGAGTCGTTTGACCTAAAGTCAGATGATAGTTGCGAATCATGCTTACTTGGAAAAATGACAAAGTCACCCTTCACAGGTTCGTGTGAGAGGGGTGAAGGTTTGTTGGACCTTATACACACGGATGTGTGTGGACCATTCAAACATGCCACAAGGGATGCTAATCGTTATTATTTGACTTTTACTGATGATTATAGTAGATATGGATATGTCTACTTGATCAAGCATAAGTCAGAGACTTTCGAGAGGTTTAAGGAATTTAAACAGGAAGTCGAGAATCAATTGGGCAGGAACATTAAGATGCTTGGATCCGATCGTGGTGGTGAGTATCTTAGTTCAGAGTTCCTTAACTATCTAAGGGAATGTGGGATAGTCTCACAATTGACACCTCCCAGGACACCACAGTTGAATGGTGTGGCTGAGAGGCGTAATCGAACCTTGCTAGATATGGTTCGTTCCATGATGAGTCGAGCTACGCTACCAATCTCATTCTGGGGGTATGCCTTAGAGACTGCCGCCCATATTCTTAATCTAGTCCCTACAAAGAAAGTTGCCAAAACTCCTCACGAGATGTGGACTGGTAAAGTACCTAAACTAGACCACATCAAGATTTGGGGTTGCGAGGCTTTCGTGAGACGCGAGACTCATGATAAGCTCGAACCTCGAAGCGAGAGGTGTATTTTCATCGGTTACCCACAGCGATCCTTTGGTTACCTCTTCTACAGACCTGGTGACAATGTGGTCTTTGTAGCAAGAAGAGGAGTCTTTCGAGAAAGAGAGTGTATAAGCCAAGGAGACAGTGGGAGGCAAATTGATCTTGAAGAAATTCAAGAATCAAGCAGTGAAGGAACTTCAAACTCTAGCCCTCAACTTGAGGAGGAAACTCCTGTTGAGCCAATTGACAAATCTGTACCTCTGAGACGTTCCACGAGAGTTAGGAGTGCACCTGAGCATTACTATGGATTCCATATTACTGCAGAAGGTGAGACACTTATTAGTGATGAGACACTAGTAAGTCAAGATGACCCTAACAGCTACGAGGAAGCCATGGCAGGCCCCGAGTCTACTAAATGGAAAGAGGCTATGGATAGCGAGATACAATCCATGTATGACAATCAAGTTTGGAACTTGGTTGAAAATGTACCAGGTCGTAAGACAGTAGGGTGCAAATGGGTCTTCAAGAAGAAGACCGACATGGATGGTAAAGTACACACTTATAAGGCTAGACTGGTTGCAAAGGGCTTCTCTCAAATTCCTGGAGTGGATTATGATGAGACCTTTTCTCCGGTAGCCAAGATTAAGTCTGTTCGGGTTCTGTTAGCCATAGCTGCATTTCATGATTATGAAATATGGCAGATGGATGTCAAAACCGCTTTCCTTAATGGAAAGTTGGCTGAAGATGTTTACATGAGTCAGCCAGAGGGTTTTGTCAGCAACGAGTACCCTAATAGAGTGTGTAAGCTTGAGAAATCCATTTATGGATTGAAGCAAGCACCTCGCAGATGGATTCTTTGCTTTGATGAAAAGGTCAAGGAATTTGGCTTTTCTAGGAGTGAAGATGAATCTTGTGTGTATGTCAAGGCTAGTGGGAGTATAGTTAGCTTTTTGGTATTGTATGTGGATGACATACTACTCATAGGAAACGACATTCCAACCCTGCAGGAAGTAAAGTCCTGGCTTGGGAAGTGTTTCGCTATGAAGGACCTTGGTGAAGCTGCCTATATTCTAGGGATAAGGATCTTGAGAGATCGGAGTAAAAGACTAATTGGACTTAGTCAGAGTACCTACTTGGATAAGGTGCTGAAGAGATTCAGCATGCAGGATTCCAAGAAAGGAGAGTTACCCATCCAGAGTAACACCAGATTGAGTAAGACACAAAGCCCTAGCACTGAGGCTGAGATAGCAGAAATGAGTCGAACACCTTACGCTTCGGCTGTAGGATCGATCATGTATGCTATGACGTGTACTCGACCCGATGTAGCTTTTGCCTTGAGCATGGTTAGCAGGTATCAGGCGAACCCTGGCAAGGCACACTGGACTGCGGTAAAGAATATCCTCAAGTACCTACGAAGGACTAAGGACTGGGTCCTTACCCTCGGTGGGAGTGATGACTTGAGAGTTGTTGGGTATAGTGATGCTAGCTTCCAGACTGATAGGGATAATTTCCGCTCTCAGTCGGGCTGGGTCTTTACCCTAAACGGAGGAGCAATTTCTTGGAAGAGTTCCAAGCAAGAGACAGTGGCAGATTCTACTTGTGAATTAGAGTATATTGCAGCTAGCGAAGCAGCAAAGGAGGCGATATGGCTGAAGAACTTCATTGGAGACCTTGGAGTTGTACCAGCTATTAAAGAGCCAATGGAAATTTTCTGTGATAGTGAAAGTGCTGTTGCCTTAGCCAAGGAACCAAGGGATCATGGGAGATCCAGACACATCGACAGAAAATACCATTTCATTAGACATCAGATCGAAGGACTCCTCGTGGCATAGAGGGTATCATCGGATGAGAACCCAGCAGATCCCCTCACGAAGGGACTGAGTAGGTTTAAGCATCTTCAGCATGCTCGGAGCATAGGGCTGAAGGATGATATAAGTTTTAGTAGTTTGATAACCCGGAAATTTGTAAAGTGTAATTGACATTTGATGATGAATAAAAGGTGTTTTATTTATGAGTAAAGTGTTGCTATCTCTTGTCAATCGTTTACTATATTTCTTTTGCATGTTTTGACTTCCAGAATAATTTTTGTTTGGTATAACATATTATTCAAACCTCCACAGTCGGTCATATGTTGGAAGTAGATATGAATCAAGACTGTCATGTTTGGTTGTAGAGGTCTTGGACAAGGCTACAACAATCATGAGTGCTCATAAGTTCTGAGCATTGGACTCAACCCACGCTCACTGGAATCACTTCATGGAATTCTATCTCGAGTGATCGTGAGACGGTAATATCATATAAGTCTTCAAACCTAGAGATATGATTTGTTACTTACAAGTTGGTTATGCATTGACTGTACGAAACCGCATTGGTAACTCGATGTTATAAAACGTACTTTTGTGTGTAATTCAATAAGTGGTAGAACAAACATATGAGTCGAAGTTTATCTGTTCCTTCTTGGATTAGAAGTTGGTATCTGGGCCCCTCGATGATTTTGTTTTGACCCATGTACCGGGCCCGGTCAGAACTAAGTTGATGTGTTCAATTAAGTTCTATGTCAAACAAATCGGAAATCGGGAAACAAATGCTGGACAATAAGCAAGACAATGTTCCATGTATTTGTCCGGCTTATATCTAGAACGGAGGATTATATGATCACTTATCTTAAATGGCGTACCATCATCTTCTCAGTTTCGAGAGACCTTGAAAGAGCTACGATTGTCGTTCGGTTCCTGAAGTACTAGAGATATAGTTATTAGACATATCCAAGTGGGAGACTGTTGGATAAGGTGTCTAAGTCCATAACTATTTCGGGCTTGTACTTGACCCGACCCGACATGGTCCATTTGGGTTGCATGGCACCATGCAATTGGATAGACTAAATGAGAGAAATAACACTTGGAGATTATTAATATATTATAAGTTCTAATATATTAATAATATTATTTAATTAGTTGATCAAAGAATTAATTTGGAATTAATTAAGTGATCAAAGGATAACTAATTAAACATATGGGTTGGTTATGTAAATCATCCATATCTTGTATAGTGGGCTAAAAGGCTCCATGGATTATCAAGTTGGGTTCTACCCATAGGATGCTCCATGGGAGTTACAAACCCATGGGTCATGGAAATGAAGAGTCATGACACATTAGGGTTTACATGGTGTAACCCTAGATGTGTCAACACTATATAAAGATCCCATTCTCCACCAAAATCGGTCAGACATAAGAAACTAGAGGGCTTGGCCGACTTTGAGAAGTGTGTATTATCTCAAGAGTCTTTCCAAGAGCATTTGGTGTTGTGTGAAGCATTTGAGGCATCACACTTGGGGTGCTAGGCTCACAAGGTTTCAAGGAACACAAGCAACAACAAGGTAAGTTATTCTATCTATGATTCAAGTTAAAATTGTTCCCCATGTATGCTAGATAGGAATATAACCTTGGAATTCAACTTTGCATGATAATTAGACAAACATAGATCCAAGGTTATTAGGGTTGCATGTACACTTAGGAAGTGTTAGAATGCTCAAAACCCATCAAGAACTCCCCCACTATGGTCTCGTATGGTCACCAACTGACGCTCACAGTCGATGACAGCGCCGAATCGGCTCAACCAGTCCATGCCTACGATGACACAGACATCACCCATCGCAATAGGAATCAGGTCAATCGGGAATTCAACCCCGAAAATCTCTAGTACACATCCCCGAAGAACCTCCATGGCACAACTCACTTTCTCGTCAGCTATAGAAACTCTCAAGGGTCTACTCTACGGCTCACGACTAACGCTGATATACTGACTAAAGGCTAAGGACACAAAGGACCTACTCGCACCCGAGTCAAATAACACTAAGGCAGGCACAGAGTTCACAAGGAAAGTACCTACGCATACAATAACATAAGCATAACATCTCGACGTTAAAATAAATACATGAATTACAACATACCTGCCACGACATCGGGCGCAGCGCGGACCTCCTCCGCAGTCAGCTGAAAGGCTCTTCCCCGAGCCCTCGGGGCCTCGGCCTTCACCGGTCGATTCGCAGTAGCTCCGGCAGCAGGTGCAGATCCCTGAAGAAGCTGAGGGCACTCGGCCTTCCTATGGCCTGTCTGGTTGCAATGAAAGCAAACCGTAAATCCCTTGGGACACTCCCTAGCAATGTGCCCCTCCTTGGCACACTTGTAGCAAGCACCAGATCGACACGCCCCCTCATGACCCTTGCCGCACTTTCCGCAAGTGCGGCCCTTCGCACCTCCTTTGCTCGCATCGGCGGACTTTATCCGCTTGGCTGCCGGCTGGAACTAAGCCGGTCGCCGGTCCACCCGCTGAGACTCGGCCTCCTCCCTGGCCTGGGTCTCCAACTCATTCTCGCGCTTCCTGGCATTCGCCTGAAGCTCGGCAAAAGTATGGTAAGTGGAGTTTGACACAAACTCCCGGATATCCCTCCTCAACACTCCCAAGTACCGGCTCATTCGAGCCTGATCAGTGGACACTAGCTCGGGGCAGAACATCGCCCTCTCATGAAACTTCCGCGTGATCACCGCGACAGAATCAGTACCCTGCTTGAGGGTTAAGAACTCCTGAACCAATCGTTCCCTCTCCACCGGGGGAACGTACTCATCCCTGAACATGGCAGTAAACCCTTCCCATGTCACCGCTGTAGTCTCTGCCAAAGTGAAATTCACCGTCACGAACTTCCACCAGTCCTTCACTCCCAGACGGAGCTGGTTCAAAGCGAACCGTACCCTCAGGTGCTCCGGGCATGAACAAGTGTAGAAGCACCCCTCTATGTCCGCGATCCACCTCATCGCAGCAATCGGATCCTGCGTCCCATCGAACTCCGGTGGCTTCATGTTGCTGAACTCTCGGAACAGCAACGAGTCACCCCCTTGTGGCCTAGCAGCGGCCACAGCTGCGGTAGCTGCAGCGGTTGCAGCCTCAGTCAATGCGGCGTACCGCTCATCGAATGTCTCCATCAGAGTGGTCTTAATAGACCCAAACATCTCCGGGATCTCAGCCCGGATCGCTGCCGCCACCTCCTCGTGAATCATCTGACGAATCTCCTCGTCACTCACACCGCTCGTACTCGCTCTGTGGCGTGGTCTAACCATGATGTCTCTGAAATACAACATAAAACTATCAGAGACTCCATCGAGTGTAATCGCACTTGATAACGCAACCCTACTCAGTCTCCGATATCCAGGGATTCGTACTTGGGCCTCCCACTGACCCGGTGTCTTCGGTAGTACGGGCCCAATACTACCGACCACACCGCATCAGCATTCATCCCAAGTCCTCCTCCCCAAACCCCGGATAGTTAGTACTCTACTTCTGATATGCACTATCTACCCGCATACTAGCAAAGCATCTCATATCGGCAAACTTCCCTAGACTAAGGCATCACAAATCAGGCCACTCTAGTCCTATCATGGATACCTAGTATTCTAGCATGCATAACAATTTATATCATATAACATTGTAAGGTATTTTGGGGATCTTTACCGTTCGGGCGCTGACTGATCGTACACACTGCTTCTTTCTTGCTTACCACAAAACCATTTACAAAAGTTTATGCCTTTATTTAAGAAGTTTTCCTCAAATCCTCGGTTTGAGTTCAGTTACTCCCGAAGGTGCACCCGAATCCCTCAAACCAAGGCTCTGATACCAATTGTAACAACGCAAATTTTCAAACAAATTTTTCATTTTAAAAATAAGGTATTTTCATTCAAGACAAGGCATAAATAGTTTAAATACTCTGTCAAATACAAATAGTCAAAATCCCAAGATCATAAAAGCATTCTTCAGTGTGTATCGATCATGCCGGCGCCTTCCCACGGTCCTCGCTAGTACCTGAAACACATACATAACAACTGTAAGCATAAATGCTTAGTGAGTTCCCCAATATACAACTTACGCACATACGCCTTTCCAGGCCCTGACCTTCCGGTCCATGTGTCTCAGGGGACTTCCGTCCCTGCTGGGTAAACCTTCCGGTCCTACCCACGCCGACCTTCCGGTCCATCACACAACATATCGCCTTCCGGCCCATAATATAATCGCCTTCCGGCCCATGACATACATAACACACATATAACAAATAACTTACCACATATAGCATACATATCACATATCATATCCGACCTTCCGGTCACACAGTCAAACCCTTCCGGGTACAGTATAGTGAGAAGACTCACCTCGTAAATGCTGAAAGCTAGCAAATCCTGAAGTCACTCGTGCACAATCCGACGAGCTACAACCTCCCTATAACATCACATATCTCTCATTAACACTTATATCTTCTAAGTGTGACTATCCTTAAGAAGTCAGACTTAGGTCAACTCTGGTCAACGGTCAACAATCAACTCGACCGGACTCGGCGAGTGCCATGGCGACTCGGCGAGTCTAGACATTCTCCAACTCTCTGAGAGTCCCTATCTACTCGTCGAGTATCCTTCTTGACCCGACGAGTTACTCCTGGAAGAATCGCGGGGCCACCCCGACTCCACTCGCCGAGTCTGAAGAACAGCTCGACGAGTTCCAGTCAATCTCCAAGCTACTCGCCGAGTCTGTTCATCGGACTCGGCGAGTCCATGCCATGCAGTCGATCAAACTGCTTCCTGAGATAAGTTTCGTCCCGAAATACACAAGCATGGGACCTATTGGACCTCTAAAGGTCCTAATACAGGGTTATAGTCGTTGGATAACAAGGTACTAATTCATCTAATCACTAAATGGGTTCCATAAACCCTAAATCCATGCACACATCAACATAACAGAAGGAATCCGAAATATTACCTGAAATATGCACTCTCTGTGTCCCCAAACCGCAGAACTCGAATCCCTTGCTGTTCCTTTAGCCCAAAACTCTTCTCCTCCTTGCACAACAATTTCTTCAAAGCCCTAATATCCTTCAACCTTGCTCTAGATGCCCACAGCCGTTTAGGGTTCTTCTCAGTCGACTAAAGACGGAAAATGACGGCCTATAAGTGCATTATATACGACCCAACCTGAACGGTTAGGGTTTTCGCTAAACAGCGTAGACTCGTCGAGTCCATATCGGACTCGTCGAGTCCAGTTGCGAACCCGCGACCAAGTCTGCGAGCCTACTCAGCGAGTCTTGGCTCCAACTCGCCGAGTCCCCTCTTAACTTACCCCAAAAACATAATTTAACAATACCTGAGATTCCGGGCTGTTACATTTGATATTAAAGAACTCATCCAAGACTCCAAGGTTTTTCTTGACTCTCTCAAAGGTCATGCTGAGTCGAATGCTGCAAAGGTGACTGCATAAATTTATTCCCTTTCTCAGTCTTTTCATGGGGAACAAGCCAAGTTCGAGACTCTATGCTCTGATGTTTTTACATATTATAAAACCTTTCTAGAATTTGTTGACTCTTGGTTAGAAAAGCTTAATGTTGATTTCCAGGTGGAAAGGAAACTCCGAGATGATCTTGCTCAACAGACTGCTATTAATGAAGTTCAGAAAGCAGAACTTGCCAAGGCAGAAAGAGAGATTTCCTTATTAAAAACCGAACGAGCTGTTTTTCGCAGTTGTGTTGGAGATGTTCTTTCTCAGTTGCATAATGTCCTTCAGGCTCATGATCCCATTCTTATGCTTACAATTAGAAATCATTCGACCTCCAAACTCCTTCCCTCAATCAAACTCTTAAGAGAAATGAAGGGTGTTTCGGAGAGAATTGTTCCTCCCCAACAAGGGGGAGAAGATAAGCCACAACCTCCTCCTATTAAACTGAAGGTCATCATCAAAAGCGAACCGAAGAATAATGTAGCTTCTGGTTCTGGTGATAAAGAAAAGAAGAAAGGTGTTTCTGCTGATGGCAGTGATGATGAAGAGGAGACTATCACTAATGCCCTCAAACGCAAGAAAAGGGATAACGAGTTAGATGAAACTCTTCGTGTCGCTAAGGAAGCCGAAGACAGAGAAAGAATGAAGAAAGAAAAGGATGATGCACTGTGTTGCAAGAAGACGTTGTTCCCTCCTTGGACTAGGGAAACACTGATGAAAGAAGCTATAGAGTCTCCAAGCACTTACTGGCTAGAGCTTGTATCCTCTTTTGATTGTAAGAATACAAGGGATTCACAGTTCGACATGCCTATTACTCGAAAGGCATTTGTTTTCCACTGTTTTGAGCTGACAGTTGAAGTCCCTTCACCCTATCCTCTGGTCGACTGTGAACTCATTGATTTTTATCTCAAGTTCAATCAGCCTCAGTATCTGACCTGGAGTGCGAAGAAGATTACTACAGTCAAGGTGCTGAAACCATCGCCTGCAGGGAAGTTTGTTAATGTCTCTTTCAAGATAAATCGAGGTTCGAATAACTCGGTTTCTATCATTTCCCTGGCAGACCTTCCCAACCTAAATCCTCATGATTGGATCCTGCTCTTCAGCATTTTGCTCATTAATGTGAAGGAGTATGAACCAATCTTAGACCATCTAAAAAGAGTGTTAGCTTCCTATATCCACGAATTTGCGAAGATGGATCAGGAAGTGGCAAACGTCTTGAGGAAGAAACCAACAATGAAGCCTACTGCAAAGCTAGGAGATGTCAACAAAATGACTCTTAGTCAAATTGATTTTGCTCACCTCACAGTTATGTTTACAAGAGCCAAAGGTGAAAGGTTCTTATTTGCTCTTGTTGACAAGCACTTATTCTCGACCAACTGCTTGGAACATATCATTAATATCATTCATCGGTGCAAGCCGGATTCCGATTTAGATAAGAAGAACTTCACAAACATGCTCCAGTGGTACTTCACTTTCAGGCAAACTCTTTTGGCCATTATACCGAGCATGTTCAAGACAATCAAGAAGTCTGTTGTAGCTCAACAAGAGCCAAAGGTGAAAGGTTTTTATTTGATCTTGTTGACAAGCACTTATTCTCGACCAACTGCTTGGAACATATCATTAATATCATTCATCAGTGCAAGCCGGATTCTGATTTAGATAAGAAGAACTTCACAGACATGCTCCGGTGGTACATCACTTTCAGACAAATTCTTTTATCCATCATACCGAGCATGTTCAAGACAATGAAGAAGTCTGTTGTAGCTCAACCGAAATGAGCTCTCGGCTCCATTGACGCAAAGGGGGAGATTGTTGGGTATTATGTGTTGCATCATGGGCCATTCTTTTGTATATCCGGTTTGGGCCTGTCCATCCGTGATGATTGAGTATGCGGTGCTTGTGCTATGAGAGAGAGTGGTCCTCCGAAGTCAGCACATTCCTTGAGTACGGTTTATTCTTGAGCTTTCAGTGCACCATAGAGCTTATACAGAGATAAGGAGTGAATTTTTCTGTCTCCTTGGACTATCGTCTTAAGAGTAGTCCAATGCCTACCCAAACCATTTAGAAACTGGAGATTTGTCTCATGGTTGCTTCGAACGGTGCCCGCTTTCGACAATTTTTGACACTCAAGTTGAACCTTTTGAAGGAATCTTCCAAACTTTCACCAGCATGAGCTTTGAAGTTGTTGAATTCATTGAGTGTAGTTGTGAGCTTCTTATCTTGAGCTTGTTCTGAACCTTCATACAAGTTCTTGAGAACTTCCCATGTCTCTTTGGATGACTTGCAATTTATGAAGATGTTGAAGTTATGAGGTGCAACTCCACAGGATATCTCATATAATGCAACAGCATCATTTTCCATCTTATCAAGATCATCCTTCGTGGGATGATTCATGGCTGGTTGACCTCTTCCTAGTCTGACTTGAGCATCGTCATTTTGGACTAGGGTAAGAACAGGGACATGAGGTCCTTCTTCTACGGACCTCCATAAATCTCTTCCAAGTCTCCTTAGGTATCTTTCCATTCTTTGAGACCAGTGATGATACTTCTTTGCCACTAGTATTGGAGCTCTATTCAAACCACCAACACTGTTGGAAACATTGAGAGATAATTCTTGTGCCATATTTCCTTGTTTTGAAAAGATTTTTTTTTAACAAATAAGCTTTAGTGGTATAGAAGGCCCTTTAAAATCAAAGATTTTTTTTGTTTTAAAAAGCAACCACTTTGGCTCTGATACCAATTGTTGAGAGAAAAATTTGAGTAACACACTTGAAGAAACGTTAGTATAAGTAATATTGCGGAATAAAGTTTAACTCAAAGAATCATACAGCTTAACAATAATAAGTAAGAGTTAGATTGTTAGGTAGTAAGGTGTGGAAATATAAGGAAATATAAATGACAACAAGGATTATATCAAGTATACACTTAAGTTGATTCTTAATGAGAATTGCACTCAATCCAAGTTAGTGAATGAGATCAAACTTAGTGATGAAGTCAAGAATGACTTGCTCCAAAGAGAGATTGCGATTAGTGAAGTTCAGAAGATATATGAAGATGAGAGAGTAAGAGGTGAGTAAGATGAGATCTGAGATTTAAGATACGTAATTTTCATTCAGAAACAATGCTCTGTTATAGAGTCTCGAAGATTACAGGTTCTATTTGTTCTACCGTGGCCATGCAAGGCACACTGGACAAAAGAAATTATTGTAATAAAATAGATAAAAACTAACACTAAGAAATTATGACGATGGCTGCGGTTGCGATACTTCACTATGAATGAGATTGATTTCGGATCAGGGTCAGTTGCGGTTTGATCAGGTTTAAGAGGGTCACTTTTATGTTCCAACAATCTCAAAACGTCGTATCAAATACTATGACAAAACATATGATAAAATATCATAGTCCCAAAACAATCGCAGGTTGAATGTTGTGGTGTGTGCCATGCGATCACCCCGAGCCCTTCCCCTTGCTACCAGAAGTACCTGAAACAAAAACTGAAACTGTAAGCATGAAGCTTAGTGAGTCTCCCCAAGCTACCACATATCATAAAAATATCATACAACTAGGAGACATGGGCCCCACCCACTCTCATGGAGATTCGGGCCCAGCCCACACTCCGTTGTCTAGGATATTTGGGCCCCGCCCACACTCCGCTATCCAGGAGATTCGAGCCCCGCCCACACTCCACTGTCTAGGAGATTCGTGCCCCGCCCACACTCCACTACTATCAAGCATACAAGTATCACAAAAACAACTAGTATATCTACCAAGTAATCGCCTATCCATACTCAAGTAATACTAAGAGAATCGGGCCTCGCCCACACTAGATTGCTACGAGATTCGGGCCTCGCCCACACTTAGCTACTAACACATAATATAGACGGGTCAGCCTTGGTGCTTTCAACCTGCACCTAATGAAAGGAAACTAACCTCGTATGACTGACTGCGGAAAATCTGGATGAGGAATCCCTACCTGCTGCTCCGTCGACTCTCCAACTATAAATAAATTAATAAATGTAGGTCCTGGGATGATTTGTGATGAATATTAGAAGTCGATGGTTAAAAGTGTATGTTTGGGACTTAAATTGAAAAGATTGAAGGCTTAAGGGCTTATTAGTAATTTAAGGATCTATTATGAAAGAGATTTTTGTAGAGTAGGGGTTGATTGGTAAATTTCAGACTTTAATTGTAAAGAATTCCAGAAGATAGGGTTACAAAAGGTAAGTATGTGTTTTATTTTGAAAAAGATATCATGGGGAGGGACTAGAATGGTTAAATGGGCAAAGTTGGAGCATGGACACGGGACAACTCCCGTCACCCTCCCTTGATCAATGTATATATGCATCTTAAATCACTCAAAACCCTAACCCTAAGGGATATGCCTCCAGCCGCCACCCCTCCTACTCTCTCATCTCCGGTCATAAGAGGTTGTCGCCATGCCATGGAACTACCACCATCGAGACGAGCTGCCGGCAACAACGTGAGTCACCAAGAGTCTGTCGAAGACCGGGGAGAAACCTTCAGTCGCTGTGGTTGCTGCTGTCGTGTCATACGAACATCGCCATTGCGACGCTGGCTGTCGTTACTCTGTCGATGTGTAAGTATTGGGCTGCCGAGAAACCTTCAGTCGATTCTTCTCTTTTTCCCTCTCGTTTCTTTTGTTGGGTTGATGCCATGTATGGCGGCTATGGTCACCGGTGGGCCGTGAACCACCGTTTCAGATTGCTCCGACGATAGCAGCCTCCTAGTCTGCTGTTTAGAGCTTGGTTCTTGGGTGATTTCATGTGGACCGCCACCACCATTGGGAATGGTGGCTGTCGCCGTTGTGCTGTTGATGTTGCTTTTCTAGTGCTCCTGCCGCCACTATGAGCCACCAAGGGAGGGTGGTTGGATCTTTTGAGAAAAAAAGAAATCATGTAGTTCAGGAATCTGTCAGCCAGTAGCTGGGGTGGAGTCTGAGGGACTTCAGCAGTGTGGGATTGTGTCTACGGGACTTCAGCAGTGTGAGGTGAGTTTCCTTCCAGTAGGAACGGTTCTACGACCACAATGTTGGCCCGTTTAGTTAGCAGTAGTTCCGGACTTCAGTCCGATGCAGTAGTTCAGTATGCTTGGTGTCTTAGTGATACAAGCATGGTATGAGTTATGTGTTCCGGATTATGGTCCGATGCAATATGTAGTATACGTGTTCATGTTATATGCTATGATTATGTTATGCTATGTTCAATTAGTTTCAGACCTCGGTCCGATGCAGTAATTAGGGTGCTTGATGTCTCTGTGATTCAAGCATGTTTATGTGTTATATGTTCCGGACTTCAGTCCAATGCAGTATGCAGTATATGTGTTTATACTAGTTGATATGTGTTTATGCTATGCTATGATTAGTCAGTTCCAGACCTCGGTCCGATGCAGGGGACAAGGTCCCAATTAGTCCGGGCTTCGGCCCGATGCAGTTTCCGGACTTCGGTCTGAGGCAGGGGACAAGGTCCCAGTTAGTCCAGGCTTCGACCCAATGCATTTTCCAGACTTCGGTCCGATCCAGGGGGCAAGGCCCCAGTTAGTCCGGGCTTCGGCCCGATGCAGTTTCTGGACTTGGGTCCGATGAAGTGGGCAAGGCCCAGTATGTGTTTATATGTTATTGTATGGTATGTGGTAGTTTGGGGGAGCTCACTAAGCTTCGTGCTTACAGTTTCAGTTTTGGTTTCAGGTACTCAGTTTTCAAAAGAGGAGCTCGGGAAGATTGCAGTGCACACACCATTTGTTCAGCCTGGAATGCTTATACTCTGATATGCTTGATAGTTGTTACGATATTTTGAGATACATAGTTTATGGTTCTTATATGACATTGATGAATGTGGTTTTATTACTGATTTAAAACAAAATTTTCAGACTGTATTTTTGGGATGTTTCAAAAACGACCATTTTACCCATGGACAAAGTCAACATCCTGCTCAAAGTCAACCTTCTAGGTTGAACAAATCCGCCGAGTCAGCCTTGTGACTCGTCGAGTCCTAGAACTCAGAACAATTTAATCACGACTCGACTCGACGAGTCACCTCATAACTCGTCGAGTTCCCAAGCTACTTTTTCATCACGATTTGTTGAACTGACACGTCGAGTCATCCTCGGACTCGTCGAGTCCTGGCATAATCAGAAAATGGACAAGATCCATCTACTCGCCGAGTTCTATGAACATCATCAGAATTTCTTCATCGAACTCACCGAGTTCCCTTATGAACTTGTCGAGTCCCTTGTAGATCTAACATAGTAAGCTGGTTCCACACTTCTACAGCTCCAAAATACAGATCTAGGTCATTTCCAAGGTCCATTTCTATAAAGTTGGAGACTTGATGGCTTTGTACACCTTAAATGGACCCAAACTCAAGTTATAGCAACCTACTTCCATGAACATGACCATGGCTTAGATGGAAATGGGTTAAAGCATGAGAAGCAACTTATCATACTCAAAACGGTCAAAAAGACCCACAAATCAACATTAAAGGAGTTCTAAGCTATGGGTTATCAAGCTAATGGCTTTTTACCTCAGAAGGCTATCAAGATGAATGCAATCCTGGATCTTGATCCTCTTCCACAAGCTTGATAGCTCCAAGCTCTGCCAACTATCTACTATAACACCAAAACACACTCAAAATCTCATAGGGAATCTCTCAATCGGATTAGGGTTTCTGGAGGATAAGGAGGCTGGTATGGGAGGCCCAAAGGGAGTTTAAGTGGTTTAAATAGGGTACAAAACCCCGAGAATAAGGTTTCCTCCTGGCATACCTACTCGTTGAGTCCATGCTTGGACTTGTCAAGTAGATCCTTTAAACCCCACGTCCATTCTGGCATCTACTCGATGAGTTAGGGCTACCAACTCGTCGAGTAGCTCAAAAATAAATACTTTAATAATTTAATTGCGTACCAGGAATGGGGTGTTACATATTATGTGTTTAAGACTTTTAGGATATGACCATCTTCAAGTGTTCTAACTTGAAGAACATCGACATCACTTCATTATCCAACCAAGAACACACATTGGAGGTGAGTTCATACCCCTATATTTTGCACGATTTTCTATGTTTTAGGGGGAATATAAGTTAAATACAAGAAAAGTTATGTTAAAAATACAATATGATTACACATATTTTTACTACCGTTTGTGCAAAAATACTAAAATACATGAAATACATTTATTTCAAAATTCGTGAGCATATACATGCAAAGTTTTGTTAAAATTACAAAGCCATGAAAAACGAGTACAAATACACTATGTTCACTAAAATAAACTATAATGAGTATAGTTTATAAGACTTTAACACTTTTCTGTAACAAGTTTAGCAAAAAGGGTATAATTATATAAACATACATATATAATTATTTCAATTCATTTTATTATCACGATAAATTGATAATATCATACAAAGGATTCATTATTTCAACAAAACATTTATATAAACTATAATAGGTATAGTTTATGGAATATTCACACTATTTTACCCTTTTGGGGACAAAGAAATAATTTTTTAAAGCATAATTATTTTTACACTAGGAAAACACTATAAAAGGATGATACACACATTTACAAGAAATGAAGGTTTCATTACACCACACGTAAACCTTCAATACAGCTTTGTGAGACATTCCTTCACCATAGTTACCAAAGTACATACTAAAGTTCATGTATTATAACCAAAATCTCCCGTAAGAGAGTGTAACACTTGTGTATAGATCGATACAGGACTGACAATCTCGCACCTAAACTGTTAGCTACGGTTGGACCTGCTGGTCTGCGGTGACAAATGTCGTACTATTCTGACGTCTGAAGAACGTCGCACAGGCCATCTAGGTCATTAGTATGGTTATAATAACTCATAAAGGGTATTAACAATACGGTTGGCTTACAAATACACAAATACCTTCAAATGGTTTTATTTACATAAAACTACATTATACTATTTTCCAGTACAATACAATTTACATTTATGGAAACATGCATTCAAATGGTTTTATAAAGATATAAAACTACATTATACTACTTCAGAGTACAGTAATACTTATACATTTTCAGTTTAGGGTTCCTAAGACGACAATGCACTTTAAAATAAAATATTGGATTTTCTGGAAGAAACACGCTATCATTTTCAAGGAATAATGTCATGTTTTTTTTCATACAAAATGCTTATGAACACACCAAATTAAATATTAACATTTTTCTTCAAAACACTTGTATTCTTAGGAAATCATTAGACAGGTAACCACATAGGTTTTGTGAAGACGGAGCATAGCAGTGTTATGTCTTATATTTTTCTCGTACGTTTTTGGAGTCAAACAATGAATCGAACTCAATATAAATATTAAATTATTAATATGATGTTTGTAATTCTTTGATCTCTATAATTCAATTATTATGATACTTTATTTGACATCATCTACACCCGGACTTTTCCGCCATTTTGGTTCAGGAGTGTGACAACCGCTCACCGCTATCTCCCACTCTCCCTCTAGTCGTCCAAACTCCACACCTCCAGGTACAGCATCAAATGCGACAACAGCTAAGTGATCAACAGGTTTATAATTATAAATTGTAATCTTGTAATTTGTATGAATTATGATTGTATTATTCAGTTATTTGTATAATTTGATTTGATTAAGGTGTAATTAAATGGCCCACACATCTCTAAATTGTGAAATCAATAAGATTTATTGACTTAGTGTCTTGAACTCTTGATTAGTTGATTAACATTTGTTTAATATCAATTCAATTTTCTGAATTTATTGACACTTGAAATTTGAGAACATTCTTGATTTTATGATTTCTCTATTTGATAACAAAATATTGATGATGGTTATTAGTTTGATACTTTTGTAACATTTAGTTTCATAATTCAATTTCAGAATCAAGAATCAAAAATGTCTTTGCATAAGTTTTATAAAAAGAAAGAAGATAGCGAACAACTACATAAGTATACGAAGGTGGATTTAAATTCACTACCCATTGATCCGTTTGAACGACCAAGTATAGAATTTTATCATGTAAACCAAAGAGATGAAATTAGAAGAGCATACTTGCAAAAAGGACCTTTCCAACCTTTAAATCATAAATTCCCACCACATGATTTTGGAGGTAAACTTCGAAGATTTATTCAATCATAGTTTGATGATAATAAATATTGGTTAGAATATAGTATAAAAGAGGATGTTGCATTTTGTTAATGTTGTGAAATCTAGATTCAAGGATTAGAATAGGAAATCGGGAATAAATAAACATAAAGAAGGAATTCCACACATTATTGTTGTCCAAAAGTGCCAGAGTTTGATGAACCAAAGACAATCCATCACATCTGCCTTTGAGAAACAAAAAACTTAACAAGAAAAAGAATATTGTACTCGCTTGAATGCTTCAATTGATTGTGTTGGGTTCCTACTCCGACAAGGATTAGCATTTTGTGGTCATAACGAAAAAGAAGACTCGGATAATAAAGGTAACTTTCTTGAACTATTACAGTGGGTAGACGATCAATGTGATGTTGTGGATCGTGTTGTGCAAGTATATTCACATGTAATTTTAAATGTTATTAAGGGAGATCTTCGAAATGATTTATTTACAATTTTAGTAGATGAGTCACATGATGTGTCATGTAAAGAACAAATGGAATTGGTTTTGCAGTTTGTAAATAGAAAAGGTGAAGTTGAAGAAACGTTTATTGGCCTTATAAATGTTAATGACATTTCAACTTTCTCACTAAAGGCTACCATTAATGATATGCTTTCAAAACGGCATTTGAGTCCTAGTATGATTAGAGAACAAGGGTATGATGGTGCTAGTAATATCAGCAGTGCATTCAATGAATTGAAGACTTTGATTATGAATGAAACAAAATATGCACATTGTGCTCATTATTTTGCTCACCAATTACAGTTAGCCCTAGTGTTTATTGCAAAGAATCACATGACTGTTAATGATTTTTTTGGATGTGGTCTCCTAGTTGTTAAATATTATTTGATCTTCTTACAAACGACAAGTTAAGAAAAAAGCAAGCAGATAAACTTATGGCAGCATTGGTAGGAGGTATGCTTTATGTGGTTTATTTTCATTTGTTTATGCTAATTATTCCACTAATTCATTTCATATGTGGTTTAATTTAGGTGAGCTTGAGAGTGGTACCAGTTTGAATCAAGAAGTCGGTATTAAACGACCGTCTGATACTCGATAGGGTTCTTATTTTGCATCTTTATTAAATATTCAGCCATATATACTTCCATTAGTGATGTATTTGAAGACCATGGTAAATTTGATAGTGATCGTGATCGTGATCATAGAGCTGAAGGGATTCGTATGTTAAAGTGCTTAAAATCGCTTGATTTTGTGTTTTGTCTACATTTGATGGTTGATATCTTAGGAGTGACGGATCATTTGAATACAATACTACAAAGAAAAGACCAAGATATTGTAGATGCCATGAATCAAGTAAGTAGCTCAAAAAAAAGCACTCCAATAAATTAGGGATGTAGAATGGGAACCACTTTTAGAGAAAGTTACTTGGTTTTGTGCTAAAAAAACAAGTTAAAGTTGTTGATTTGGAAGATGAATATTTTAATGGATATATTCATCGAAGAGGTTCATAGGTTAGTAATGTTTCTTGTTACCAACTACCACATTGATTTATAAATTTATTGCGTTTTATCATTAGTTATATATATATATATATATATATATATATATATATATATATATATATATATATATATATATTCATCGAAGAGGTTCATAGGTTAGTAATGTTTCTTGTTACCAACTACCACATTGATTTATAAATTTATTGTGTTTTATCATTAGTTATATATATATATATATATATATATATATATATATATATATATATATATATATATATATAGGTTAACAACGTGCACCACTATCAAGTTGATGTATTTAAGGAGATGATTGATATGTAATTCCAAGAGCTAAAACATCACTTTAATGAAGTAAACATTAATTTACTTCTTGGTATTGCTTGTTTGGGCCCAAGTGAATTTTTCAAAGCCTTTGATTTAGATAAGATAATGAAAATGGCTACATTTATCCGAAAGAGTTTCCAACAGAATATCATCGTCGACTTGTTGAAGTGAAACTTGGAAATTACATAAAAGATGTGCGAGAAGATGAACGATTTAATGATTTGAAGAACATTGGAGACTTTGCCAAAAAGTCGGTCGAAGTAAAGAATCATATAATATCTCCTAAGATTTATCTTCTTGTGAAACTTACATTAATCTTACCCGTAGCAATAGCAAGTGTGGAACGCGTATTTTCAGCAATGAAGTTGATAAAGACTGATATACGCAACAAAATGAGTGATCAATTTTTGAGTGATAGTTTAGTGTCGTATTTGAAAAAAAAAATATTTTAAAAGGTATCAGTAACGATACAATTGTGAAAATGTTTCAAGATATAAGACCTCGTAGGATTCAATTGTAAAAACTTTATTATAATTATTGAAGTGATGTTTCAATATTTTAGTCATAGAACCCGACCCGCCACCACTATTATTTTACACTTTCATTTTTTTTTATTTAGATAAGAAATCACGTGGTTTTTGGTTCTAAAATTGCCACTGTAATTGTAGTATCTTTTGATAAAATGAACCAATCATCACCTTATAGTTACTAACTTGGTTAAAAAAATTAGTTTATCAATTTTTACAAAACAATAGAGTTGAACAAATTTACTTATTTTTTAATATTTTTAGTATAAAAATAAAGGGTTTCACAACTTAAACAACTGTTACTTTCTTGTTTGTTTATAAAATTTAAGGTGCAATAGAATGATCGATATAAGTTTCATTTTATTTTATTTTTATTTAGTTTTTTTTTTTTTTTGAACGGTAGAATGTTGTTGGCGAGCAAAAACTAGATAACAGAACCATAACAAACAAAAAAAAAAAAATACAAAATATATGACTGTAAAATTAACCTTACATTCATTGTTATTATAATGCCAAAAATAAGATTACATAATACGTGTCAATTTTTTAGAATTTCTTTTTGACACATGATATTTTTCTATGATTTTTATTATTTCTTTCTTTTTTGGTAACAAATCAAATGTAATTCAAATTTTGAAAATACAAAATCATATCCTAATAAGATTATTATGTTTATTTTGTTTAATAAATTAATTTATAATTACTTACAATTGATAATATCTTGTTTTTTTTATATTTTATATTTTTTTATCTATATAAAAATTTTAAATATACCGACCGTGGTTTCCACGGGTTATAACCTACCAATAATATCAATTTACACGGTTTTCATCTATTTGACCGGTCCAAAAGCCATACAATTTCGATAATTCCGAATATGCATACAATTGTACTAGATAATAGGAGTCCCAGCTTTGAACATTTGCTTTACAAGGTCTAATTTTTTTTTTCTATATATATTTATTTAAAAATAAAATTTACAATAACGATAAGGATGCGTTTTTCTGACTCGTCTTGGACCTTTGAGGATATTTAACTTCTCCGGACCAACTTTGGCTTTCCTCTATGTGAATCATGTCAATCTGCATAAACAAGAGCTTTAGCCGATTTAAATGGATGTAAAGATTGGACTTTGTGGACCTATCGACCAAAGTTTGGAAACCATGACCATAAAAAATATGATTAACTAATATTAATCGTGTCCAACAAGTTAATGCTATCCATTTATTATGAATTTCTAAAGACTTGCAGGAAACATCTTAGTCAACTTAAATTGGACTTCTTACCCTTTTTTAGGTGACTTTAGGAGTGTTTTGGTAGTAATGGCCACAGGAATTTGGAAACTTTTGGTCGTAGTGGTTAACTTTAGATGCTATAACTCTAAATTATAATAAATGGGAAAGAAATTGAGACGTCTGATTTAATACAATAAAGCAAAGGTGTGGCCATTGCTCACGTCTCTTCTCATAGGGCTTGCATGTGTAAGTAGGTTTGTATGAATATGGTTTTGAAGAGTAGACGGTCGTAGAACATCAATGAATGGTATATGGACTTATGAGTTTAATAAGAAAACTAAATTCAAATGGCTTTCGGCCGAGCTGTATAAAGAGTAGATGGATTTGTGTGCTTAAGCCGAAAATTTAGGATTTAAGTTCCATTGTGTGCACGTTCTAAAAAATAAAATTAAAAATAAAAATTTATTTAATAAGTTTATATTTTTAATTAAATTAAAAAATAGCCATACATGGTTTACATCTAAAATATGTTTTAACCAAAACTATATTTCGTTGAACACAATATCCCGCTTGAGGGGTACATTCGTATCGTATTTTAATATTGGCCTTCAGGCTCATTTAAAATAATTAGTTTGCAAACAAACATCAAAACACAATGTTTTAAAAATCGGTTCGAGCCTATTGGTTTAATTGGAGACGAAAACAGTTCAATAACAACCAGTTTCATGTCAATTTTAGACCGGACCGAACCGGACGATTTTTCAAAAACCGTGTTTAACCGCTATGATAAAACTAATAAAAAAACGTTTGAATTGGTTATTAGACTTGGATAATTGGATTTGAGTTTGCGCCATAAAAACAACCCATTTTAAATGCAAATTGAACAACTCATCAACCAAGTTATCCAGAACGTACACAACTAGAAGGATGGCAACGCATACCACTACCAGACACGACTTCGACTCATGCATGACAACTCGAAGGATGACAACACATACCACTACTGGAATTCACTTTGCCCATTAAAAACAACCCATCTGATCACTAAGTTTTTTTTGTTCACGTTTAACTTTTTTTTTTTTTTTTATACATTTATTCCTTATAACCAATTACTCCAGATTAATCTGGAAAACTTACTTAATATGGTAACATATTTTTCAGTTTCAACATACTTAGTCCTTAAGCTTTTTGTATACATTAGTCTTTTGACCAGTTTTTTTTTTAGATTTTGCTCATAACATCTAACATGGGACAGTCTAATCAGGTGTTCTCATGTGTAACTTATCATTTAGTTATATCTATAACATAACTCACAAATCGGTCAAATAATGATCGTACATTAGTTTTCTCCAAGCAGAAGATGTCTTCAACTTTAGTTTTATCAATCTCCATAGCAGACAACAAACTTTTTTGTGATTGTCTCCTCCTAACTTGAATTTGCGCTTCCAAGATAAAAGAAAACCCTAGCAACAAATTTAATCTATCTTCATAGCAGACAACGAGATTCGTTGCGATTGCTTCTTCCCAACTCAAAATTGTACTTTGAAGACAAAGAATCTCGTTTTATGCAGATGGATGAAACCAAAGACAAAAATATCTTCTGCTTGTAGAAAACTAAGACACCAGCACTATTAACTTATTTAAGTTAATACCTCATATATGTATATATATATATATATATATATAAAAGGATAATTAAGTAATTTGGTAAATAAATTCCAAAAATATTCCCTATGTTAGGGTTGTAACAGCCCGGAATTTCAGGTATCTTTATTGATTTGATTATTTTTGTGTTTTGGAGAGGGGACTCGGCGAGTTGGAGCTCAGACTCGCCGAGTAGGGTCGCGATTCTAGACACGGGATTCGTTTGGACTCGGCGAGTCCAGGATATGGACTCGGCGAGTCTGCGCTGTTTAATGAAACCCTAATTTCCCGGTCCTAAGCCCTATTTAAAGGACCTTATGGCCCTCATTTGCGGCCACCTTGAACCCTAAGAGCCCCCATACGACTGTGAGCCCTTGTGAGTGTATTTGGAAGCCATTTGTTCACCATTTTGTGTGATATTGCAAGAAAGGAGGGAGAGGATCAAACTTGAGGAGTTGGGGAGCTTGGATCCGTTGCTAATTCATCAAGGGAGTCTTCTTGAGGTAACTTTCAGAGCCAAACTTCGTGTTTTGTGTTGATGTGTCAAATCTAGGGTTTCTTCTTGCACTTCTTGGCTTAAATTGGAAGTATGAAAGGTTCCATGGAGATATGGAACCTAGATCTGGGCCTTAGCAGGTCCAGGAGACCCCATATGACTAGCTTTATGTCCATCCTTTTGAGTTAGAAGCTAAGGTGGTCACATTAGAGGTTGTTTCCCCAAAATAAGCCTTGTACGCATTGCATGGCAACCAAGACTGAGACTTTACGTGACAAATAAGCTTGGGAAGGCCAGATCTATGAATGGATGGAACGGATCTGACCGCAAAAGCCAGTTTTAGCTGGTGCATGGCATGGACTCGCCGAGTCTGATGAACAGACTCGACGAGTCGCTTGAAGATTGTCCTTGAGGACACCCAGTGTGTAGTCCTGACCGAGTTATGGTTGACTCAGTGAGTCAGGACGAGTTAAGAGGGTCGACAGGTGGACTGAGTCGAGCTGGGACTCGCCAAGTTGTTCTTGAGACTCGGCGAGTTGAGTCGGGGTGGCCCCACGACTCTCCCAGGTGGAACTCGTCGAGTCTGGGGAAGCACTCGACGAGTAAGAAGGGAATCCTAGGGAGTTGGCGAATACGTCTAGACTCGCCGAGTTGCCCCTGTGCACTCGCCGAGTCCGGTCAAGTTGACCGTTGACCGTTGACCAGAGTTGACCTATGTTTGACTTCTTAGGGATAGTCAAACTTAGAAGATAAAAATGTTAATAAGAGATGTATGATGTTATAGGGAGATTGTAGCTCGGCGGATTGAGCACGAGTGACTTCGGATTTGCTAGCTTTGGATATTCATGAGGTGAGTCTTCTCACTATACTGTACCCGGAAGGGTTTGACTGTGTGACCGGAAGGTCGGATATGATATGGGATATATGTGCTATATATGATAAGTTAATTGTTATACGTGCTATGTATGTTATGTGGGCCGGAAGGCATTATGTTATGGGCCGGAAGGCGTTGTGTTGTGGACCGTAAGGTTAGCGTGGGTAGGGCCGGAAGTCTACCCAGCAGGGACGGAAGTCCCCTAAGACACATGGACCGGAAGGTCAGGGCCTGGAAAGGCGTATGTGCGTAAGTTGTATTTTGGGGAACTCACTAAGCATTTATGCTTACAGTTGTCGTGTATGTGTTTCAGGTACTAGCGAGGACCGTGGGAAGGCGCCGGCGTGATCTGTACACACTGATAGATGTTTTGTGATCTTGGGATTCATATGATTTGTATTCTGACATGACACTTGGAATGTTTATGTCTTGTTTTAAATGAAAATACTTTATTTTGAAATGAAAAATTTGTTTGAAAATTTACGTTGTTACAAGGGTAATTTACATAATTTATTATCTTTTTATCTATAGTCGTCACTTTCAAAACCCCTCATTCCACCGTATGGTAACCTTGACCCACAAAATCATCATCAAGTAGATGCCTCCGACTGATATCTTAAACATCTGTTGATGCACGTCAGCTATCCAATCAAATATTGCTGACCACCACCATCATCTTCATTGCCGATGACCACCACCATATTGATGTCCGTTCAGTTGTTGAGCATCATCATCATCTTCATCCCCGATGACCACCACCATCTTCCCGTCATTCCGGTTACTGACCACCTCCTTCATATTCATCGCATACGACCACCACGACTACATTTTTCTTCTTATAGCCACCTATGTCGACGACCACCACAACTACCCTCTTCGATCAAAACAAAAGATGTACGGAACGGTGAATGAGGAAGACAAGAATCTGACCGGAGATCATGATGCTCATATTAATTCAAAATCAAAGTACATGTTAGTGTTTATCTATTAGTTTTATCGGCAAGGGAGTGTCAAAGCCAAATCAAAAATCGGTTCCTAGTACTTTTCTTTTTTCAAATTCTCAATGTGACATCTAATTGATCTCATTGGCGAAACTTTTCATAGTTGAAATTGACTCATAATTGATTTGCATCTGCAGTTGATTTCGAATGATAATTCAAAACTCGCAATTAATTTGGAATGACAATTCAAATCTGTAAATCTTGGTGTGTAGGATCTGCAACTACTTGAATTAGCTAAAGACTGGGTAGCTATCTAGTTGTATTCTATGAGTTTATTGCAAATCGAAGTAAAGAGTATATGTTGATATGTGTATGGACCATAAAAAGAAACAATTAGTGGAACGAGAAATTGTTTCGTCCGAAACTTGACCATACAATCCACGATGCGAATTTTGGGAATATTTGGTCAAATATATTTAGCGTTAACAGTTGCCTAAAAATCGATTTGTTTTCGTGATGCACATACTTGTAGATTAGGTTTTCTTCGGTAGTAGATTAGCTTTTCTTCAGATGTAATATGGCTTACTCTAATATATTCCACATTGTTGCATCTTAAACTTGTTAAATGAAAAGATTTGTTATGTATAAGCTATTAAATATTTTCAATCTAGACGACTAGATCTAGGAATAACACATATTTTCAACTGATGCGATGTTTTTTCTTTTGATTAAGACGTATACTAATTGACCAAAATGTCATATGAAGCTTCCCGTGAGGAAAATGTGTACATGGAAAAACCTATAGAACAAGCCGAAAAGTATGAAGAATTGGTGGATCTGTAATTGATTCATCTTCATGTCATCTTTTGTAATTCCATCTTTTATTATTTTATTCCATTTCAAACAAAAGTGAGCAATCTGAACAATAAATATAAAAGTTTTAAATAGATTGCAAATCGCAAGTTACATGCTTTCAACTCTTTATAGTGGCAATAAAAGTTATAATTTTTCATGAATTAAAAAATAGCATTACATTTATGTTCAAAGGATTTGATAATTTGTATTTTGTTTCTTGTTAGAAACAAGTGCATTGCATATGTTACACAGTGAAAATAAATATATATTTTCACAAAATGGTATTTTTACAGAATATCATTCTTACCTGATGTTATTCTCATAGAATGTCATTCTCGTAAGAATGGACCATTAAAGTAGATCAAGTGCGTTCATGAATTTTATATTTAAGAATGCTATTTTTTAAGACTTATTCATTTTTATGAAATTTTGTTAAAATATATATAATTATATTAAAATGTATACGACTATTATTTTGTAAGAATATGTATGAATCCATATTTACATTCAGATGTATATGAATATATATATATATATATATATATATATATATATATATACATATATATATATATATATATATATATATATATATATATATATATATATATATATATATAAGGATCTTATTATTTTTCAAATGATAGTTCAAGAATGTAGTTTTTCCTCAAGAATTTATTTAATGAAAATATGTGTTGTGTCAAAAAGATGTATCCAGTCATTCTTATAGAATATCATTCTAACAGAATGCTTTTCAAACGTAATAAAATTGTGTATGATTAAAAAAATAATGCTAGAATTAAAATTAAATTAATTAAAAAAAATCAGAATTTTTAAATCAAGAGAACTAATTATCCCCCAAAATCTAAAATTTTCTTTTTTTAAATTTATCTCTATTGACTAAAATACCTTTATCGTGAAATTAGATGATCTTTTTCAATTATTTTTAATTCAATAATGTTTATTAATCACTTTCTGATAACTAAAATGATTTGTCCACAATCAATCCTACATCCACACAGTAGATAGTTATAATACAATAACCTAAGTCTATATACATACATATATATATATATATATATATATATATATATATATATATATATATAGACACACACACACACACACACACACACACACATATATATATATATATATATATATAGAGAGAGAGAGAGAGAGAGAGGCAAGATCAATAGAGAACTAAATTGAGGGAGAAAACCAATAATTTTTTTTATTTATAGTGAATGTATGTATCAAATTTCACATGTGCATATGCATGCATAAATGATTCTCTTCTCCTGAGTAAAAAACATGTGGACATGAAGATTCAACACAGCAACACATTGATTAATTTATGTGAAACAAAAGTAGAAAGAATCGAAGATCAGGTACTTCTAAACAACTCCTGATTCTTTTTTCACTTAATGCATAGAAAGAACGAGAACACTTAATATTTAATAGAGAAGTCCTTCATTCGTTGACTGAGTATCTTGATACATACTGATAAATTTCACTGGAAATTTACCTAATCTAACAGACGAACATATCATTAAATTTGAAATTTTTTGAAGAAAATGAGATGTAACATAGAAGTATAGAAGAAGTTCAGAATATGTGATGCAAACAACATTAAAAGAACCAAGCTCATAACTCAAATGAGTCCTAGCAGTGATTCACATCAGACCATGAAGTTAAAAAAATAAGTACGTGTAGTTAATATCAAGTACACTATCAACTCATTTATGTCTTGTGTTGGAAACTAAACAAATAAAACTTAACAAATTAATGAAACAGATACATGAACAATCAATAAGGGTATGAAGTGAATAAGGATAGTTACATACCCTAGTTGAATCTAAGCGTAAAGAGTAGTTTAGTGTTTACACTGTACTAGGGTTGTCTCGGCGACTTGGGGAGGATGTCAAGAAATAGGAATAATACATACGGATTCACATATGCTAAAATTAGTTTCTTTTATAGACACCTCTTACATGTTGCTAGTGTTTTAGATTCCCAGACAATCTCAGAGGTTTGGCGGTCGGGAGAGTTGAATATTTTGGGTTTAGGAATGGAAGATTCGACGTAGAGCTAGACGATTTGTCCTTCTGAGACTGTAACACCTAGTTCCTGGTATGTATTTAATTAAAGATTTATTCATTTTGGTATAGAAACTCGACGAGTTGGAGGCCTCAACCTGGTCGAGTAGGAATGGAAATAGGATGCGGTATTGTAAAGCCTACTCGATGAGTTGAGAGCCTCAACTCAACGTGTAGGATTGGCAGAGTGAAACCCTAATTTCTAGGGTTTTGCACCCTATTTAAACACCTTAACCTCCAAAGGTTGGCCTCATTTACATCCTCCATGTTCCAAACCCTAGATCTTGAAACCCTAATGCATTGTGTGAGCTTGTGAGTCATTTTTGAGAGAAATCTTGTGTGTGTGAAGCTTGTGGAAGAAGGAGAAGCTTGAAGACTCAAGAAGGAGATATTAGATCTAACAACTTCTTTTTATTCTCATCATTTTCTGGTAAGCAAGTCTCCAACTTGGTAAATGATTTCTTGGATCTCTTATATATCACTTTTGTTGGGTTTTTGGTCCAAATACCTTGATCCTCGGGAAATGCATGTTCCAAGTGAGTATACATCCAGATCTAGGACCCTGAAGGGCTTTCATGGCATAAAGGTGCAAACTTTATAGTGATTGAAGCCCCATGCAAGCTTTTGGGTGTCATCTTGGCCTTTTAAGCTCCAAAAGGCCATACATTAAGAGAAAGTCAAAGAGTTTACATGTTCATGTAGTGTCTAAGGTCTACATCTCAGTTTATATGCTTTGGCTTGAAGTGTTAATGGCTTTTAGATCAAGATCTAGGTCTTAAAGAGTTAGGGTTTTAGCTAAACCCATTAAGGAAGGGTGTTAACAAGTAAAGTTGGAAAGTTTACCCTTAAAAGGACATTTCCAGTGTGTATATGAAGTATGCAAATTAGATCTAAAAGATAGGGCTTAATCTATTAAGATGGCTTAACAAACTGAAGAACCCGTCGAGTCCATAGAGGAATTCGATGAGTTGGGTCGAAATGCCCCGAACCTGTAGAAGGAAAAACTCTATGAGTTCAGGATGGACTCGACGAGTGGAATTGGAAAGTCTCGATTCTGATGATAGGAGAAACTTGACGAGTTCGTGAGGAACTCGACAAGTTGGATAGCGATTTTAGGGTTTCTAATTTATGGAATTCGGTGAGTTGATGGGTTAACTCGGCGAGGTAAGTCAACCCAAAATGTTGACTTTGACTAGGGGTAAAATGGTAATTTTACCATAAGAAGGATTTTTGGATTTTGACTAAGTGTTATTGTGACAATGATAGTCTGGAAGTCGTTGGAGCAGTCGTTAGAGATTCCTTACCCTGAGATTCCATAGTCAACTTTGTGATGTGAGTTTCATCCTATATGAACGGGTCGTAGGCACCAATGGCGGCCTCTATATGTATGCGAGTATGTTCTAGGTGTTGGATAAGGTGTCTAAGTCCATAACTATTTCGGGCTTGTACTTGACCCGACCCGGCATGGTCCATTTGGGTTGCATGGCACCATGCAATTGGATAGACTAAATGAGAGAAATAACACTTGGAGATTATTAATATATTATAAGTTCTAATATATTAATAATATTATTTGATTAGTTGATCAAAGAATTAATTTGGAATTAATTAAGTGATCAAAGGATAACTAATTAAATATTTGGGTTGATTGTGTAAATCATCCATATCTTGTATAGTGGGCTAAGAGGCTCCATGGATTATCAAGTTGGGTTCTACCCATAGGATGCTCCATGGATGCTCCATGGGAGTTACAAACCCATGGGTCATGAAAATGAAGAGTCATGACACATTAGGGTTTACATGGTGTAACCCTAGATGTGTCAACACTATATAAGAAGCATATTCTCCACCAAAATCGGCACTACTAAGGAAACAAGAGGGCTTGGCCGATTTTTGAGAAGTGTGTGTTATCTCAAGAGTCTTTCCAAGAGCATTTGGTGTTGTGTGAAGCATTTGAGGCATCACACTTGGGGTGCTAGGCTCACAAGGTTTCAAGGAACACAAGCAACAACAAGGTAAGTTATTCTATCTATGATTCAAGTTAAAATTGTTCCCCATGTATGCTAGATAGGAATATAACCTTGGAATTCAACTTTGCATGATAATTAGACAAACATAGATCCAAGGTTATTAGGGTTGCATGTACACTTAGGAAGTGTTAGAATGCTCAAAACCCATCAGTGGTATCAGAGCCTAGGCTTGTTTGTTTGTTATTTGTGCTTAAAAGTTGAAGAAAGTCGAAAATCTTGCTGTCTGACTGATGGACTCGGCGAGTCCATGGGGAGGACTCGACGAGTTCATGTGTATCTTCAACCTACTCGGCGAGTAGGTTTATGCACTCGGCGAGTAGGGTCGACAGAGTGCAGAATTTCAACTTGTGTTGCTGGAAATGGATTAGAATCATTACCCTAAAATGTTTTGGTACTTGAAAACTTACTTTAGAAGGTGTAATGTCTTTTCTAACTCATTTACAACAACTAGTTATCAAAATTACAAAGATTAAATGTGATTTTGATTCTTGAAAGTGTTCATATTCATGTTCTTGTTCTTATGATGTTTAGATGATCATAGGAATTATTTGTAACCTATGTGGTAGATTAATTCATGATCATAATGTGTTTTAATGGAGTCCATAACTTGTCCTCAGGTTATGGAAAACCAAAAGTCTCTTGGATTAAAAACCATTAAAAGAACACAAGAGTTAGGAAAAATGAAAAGTCCTCATTTTATTACTCTATTAAACTCATAAGTTACAAGAAATGAAAAAGTTTTGAAAGTTTACAAAACTTGCCCTCAAGTTTTGGAACAAGTAAAGTTAAGTTAAAACTTTAGTTCCAACCCCTAGAATTTTAAAAGTTAAAATTCAACCCTTATACTTATATTATTATGATTTAATAATTATATATATGTATAAGAACAAATTCGTTTTACCGCTAGTACGCCTCATTCACGAAGCCGGTCTATAAGGTGGGTATAAGGTTGTTGCCTATAAAATGGTGACTTAATGGGTGTCCACTCTCACCCACCGCTTGCTTGATCGGTGGAGGGTCGTTAGCCGAACGGGTAAGACAAGGACTTATTAATTCTCATTCAAAGTATGATGAATATTATAAAGTAACTAAATGTTTTATTAAATTCCCAATCTTAGTTACTTTAGGAAAAATGTGAATAAGGTGCTATTCCATGAAATTACACTTTACACTTTGATTAAGTCGTTGGTGGAGCGTGTGTGGTTAACCGGCACACTAACTTGGACTTAACAAGGTAGATAAAGGGTGACTTAGGGTTTATTATAGTATCGATGGAGCGTGTGTGGTTAACCGGCACATCGATTGAGTGATAAACTTTAAGGGTACCAAGTGATTTGCATGGTTACTTCACACCTCGTTTTGTGATCCTCGGTATCCCAGTCACAAAACTTGGAGGGCACACTCGAGATTGAAACATGCCTTTGAAAAGTTCATTGAATCTCAAAGAATCTAGGAATTTCTAAGAACCATTCAAAAAACCTAATAGTAAAATATTGCGGTTTTCGTGGTGGAAATTGGTGAATCGTCATTCACCTACCTTTCAAATATGATATAGCTTAGATTACGGCATACCTCTTCTAAGTTATATTATATTGTGATTGGATCCTAGCCTTAATATTACATTTGGGTGTTTTATTAAGGACTCTCTTATATCTAAACTAATCTTGTCCTCTCTCCTTCAGATGTCTTTCAACAATGCTTCTGGCTCTAATCCTAATGGCTCCTTTTCCCTTATGAACTTGTGTGGGAAAGTCACCTTTGATGGATCCAACTTTAATGAGTGGATCAGAAACATCAGGATGATTACCCGCTACGAGGACAAAGAATATGTCCTTGACAAGGAGCTTAAGGAGATTAATGAGTCCACTGCAACTCCTCAGGAGATCGCTGAATTTCGGGCGCATGAAAGGGATGCTACGAAAGTGGCTTGCATCATGACGGCCACGATGACAGCGGAACTCCAAAAGTCTTATGAAGATTTCTACCCTTATGACATGCACCAAGATTTGATGGAAAGATACCATCAAAGTGCAAGACAAGAGAGGTATGAGATCATCTGCTCCATGATAACAACCATGATGAAGGACGGGGAATCCGTCACGAGCCACATGCAGAAAATGCAAAGGTATGTGGATCGTTTGCTGAAGCTTAATGTGAACTTCCCGGAGGATCTTGCAATAGATATTATTTTGCATTCCTTACCATCGTGCTATGATCAATTCCGCATGACATATCACATGAACAAGGAAGAAGTCACCCTCAGCAAACTTCAGGGACTTCTCAAGACCGCAGAAACAGGTCTTAAGGGGAAGTCGGTTGCTATCACTCCTACTCAAAACTCTACTTTGGTTTTGGCAATCGGGAAGAATCGAGGGAGGAAGAGAAAGAGCTCTTCTAAGGGTACCAAGGTTCGGACCCTTGATGGCTCTTCTTCAAGTGGAACCAAGAAAGGTTTCGTTACTCCTTCTTCTGACCCAAAAGAGGCTGAATGCTTCTATTGCCATGAAAAAGCTCATTGGAAGCGGAACTGCCCAAAATACCAGCAAGATGTGAAGGATGGGAAAGTTAAACCCAACCATGCAGGTATTTACACTATCATTTCTAATAACTCACCCCATTCTAATTCTTGGGTCCTTGATACCGGGTGTGGTATTCACATTTGTTGTGACTTGCAGGGACTAAGAAGAAGTGAGGATGTGGAGCAAGGAAGGATAAACTTGATCATGGGGAATAGGAAAGTTATACCTATTACCAAGATTGGAGTTTATACTTTATCGCTAAGTAGTGGGTTTTAGTTTAGATTTGAATAAGTGTTGTTATTCGCCAGGAATGGCAAGAAATATTATTTCCTTTCATGCTTTGTACAAACAAGGGTTTACCTTTTCATTTAATAATGAAGTTGGTTCTATAGAAGTTTTCTATAATAATGTCTTTTATTTTAAAGCATTACCTTGTGATGGTGTGTATGAAGCTGTATCTGTTGTAGATAACTTGGGAAATAATGTTTTGTGTATTGATTCTACTAATAATAACTTGGATAAAGCATCATTATGGCATTGTCGTCTTGGACATATAAGCAAGAAACGCATAGGCCAACTCCAAAAAGATGGAGTCTTGGAGTCGTTTGACCTAAAGTCAGATGATAGTTGCGAATCATGCTTACTTGGAAAAATGACAAAGTCACCCTTCACAGGTTCATGTGAGAGGGGTGAAGGTTTGTTGGACCTTATACACACGGATGTGTGTGGACCATTCAAACATGCCACAAGGGATGCTAATCGTTATTATTTGACTTTTACTGATGATTATAGTAGATATGGATATGTCTACTTGATCAAGCATAAGTCAGAGACTTTCGAGAGGTTTAAGGAATTTAAACAGGAAGTCGAGAATCAATTGGGCAGGAACATTAAGATGCTTCGATCCGATCGTGGTGGTGAGTATCTTAGTTCAGAGTTCCTCGATTATCTAAGGGAATGTGGGATAGTCTCACAATTGACACCTCCCAGGACACCACAGTTGAATGGTGTGGCTGAGAGGCGTAATCGAACCTTGTTGGATATGGTTCGTTCCATGATGAGTCGAGCTACGCTACCAATCTCATTCTAGGGGTATGCCTTAGAGACTGCCGCCCATATCCTCAATCTAGTCCCTACAAAGAAAGTTGCCCAAACTCCTCACGAGATGTGGACTGGTAAAGTACCTAAACTAGACCACATCAAGATTTGGGGTTGCGAGGCTTTCGTGAGACGCGAGACTCATGATAAGCTCGAACCTCGAAGCGAGAGGTGTATTTTCATCGGCTACCCACAGCATTCCTTTGGTTACCTCTTCTACAGACCTAGTGACAATGTGGTCTTTGTAGCAAGAAGAGGAGTCTTTCGAGAAAGAGAGTTTATAAGCCAAGGAGACAGTGGGAGGCAAATTGATCTTGAAGGAATTCAAGAATCAAGCGGTGAAGGAACTTCAAACTCTAGCCCTCAACTTGAGGAGGAAACTCCTGTTGAGCAAATTGACAAATTTGTACCTCTGAGACGTTCCACGAGAGTTAGGAGTGCACCTGAGCATTACTATGGATTCTATATTACTGCAGAAGGTGAGACACTTATTAGTGATGAGACACTAGTAAGTCAAGATGACCCTAACAGCTACGAGGAAGCCATGGCAGGCCCCGAGTCTGCTAAATGGAAAGAGGCTATGGATAGCGAGATACAATCCATGTATGACAATCAAGTTTGGAACTTGGTTGAAAATGTACCAGGTCGTAAGACAGTAGGGTGCAAATGGGTCTTCAAGAAGAAGACTGACATGGATGGTAAAGTACACACTTATAAGGCTAGACTGGTTGCAAAGGGCTTCTCTCAAATTCCTGGAGTGGACTATGATGAGACCTTTTCTCCGGTAGCCAAGATTAAGTCTATTCGGGTTCTGTTAGCCATAGCTGCGTTTCATGATTATGAAATATGGCAGATGGATGTCAAAACCGCTTTCCTTAATGGGAAGTTGGCTGAAGATGTTTACATGAGTCAGCCAGAGGGTTTTGTCAGCAACGAGTACCCTAATAGAGTGTGTAAGCTTGAGAAATCCATTTATGGATTGAAGCAAGCACCTCGCAGATGGAATCTTTGCTTTGATGAAAAGGTCAAGGAATTTGGCTTTTCTAGGAGTGAAGATGAATCTTGTGTGTATGTCAAGGCTAGTGGGAGTATAGTTAGCTTTTTGGTATTGTATGTGGATGACATACTGCTCATAGGAAACGACATTCCAACCTTGCAGGAAGTAAAGTCCTGGCTTGGGAAGTGTTTCGCTATGAAGGACCTTGGTGAAGCTGCCTATATTCTAGGGATAAGAATCTTGAGAGATCGGAGTAAAAGACTAATTGGACTTAGTCAGAGTACCTACTTGGATAAGGTGCTGAAGAGATTCAGCATGCAGGACTCCAAGAAAGGAGAGTTACCCATCCAGAGTAACACCAGGTTGAGTAAGACACAAAGCCCTAGCACTGAGGCTGAGATAGCAGAAATGAGTCGAACACCTTATGCTTCGGCTGTAGGATCGATCATGTATGCTATGACGTGTACTCGACCCGATGTAGCTTTTGCCTTGAGCATGGTTAGCAGGTATCAGGCGAACCCTGGCAAGGCACACTGGACTGCGGTAAAGAATATCCTCAAGTACCTACGGAGGACTAAGGACTGGGTCCTTACCCTCGGTGGGAGTGATAACTTGAGAGTTGTAGGGTATAGTGATGCTAGCTTCCAGACTGATAGGGATAATTTCCGCTCTCAGTCGGGCTGGGTCTTTACCCTAAACGGAGGAGCAATTTCTTGGAAGAGTTCCAAGCAAGAGACAGTGGCTGATTCTACTTGTGAATCAGAGTATATTGCAGCTAGTGAAGCAGCAAAGGAAGCGATATGGCTGAAGAACTTCATTGGAGACCTTGGAGTTGTACCAGCTATTAAAGAGCCAATGGAAATTTTCTGTGATAGTGAAAGTGCTGTTGCCTTAGCCAAGGAACCAAGGGATCATGGGAGATCCAGACACATCGACAGAAAATACCATTTCATTAGACATCGGATCGAAGAAGGACTCCTCGTGGGAAAGAGGGTATCATCGGATGAGAACCCAGCAGATCCCCTCACGAAGGGACTGAGTAGGGTTAAGCATCTCCAGCATGCTCGGAGCATAGGGCTGAAGGATGATATAAGTTTTAGTAGTTAGATAACTCAGAAATTTGTAAAGTGTAATTAACATTTGATGATGAATAAAAGGTGTTTTATTTATGAGTAAAGTGTTGCTATCTCTTGTCAATCGTTTACTATATTTCTTTTGCATGTTTTGACTTCCAGAATAATTTTGTTTGGTGTAACATATTATTCAAACCTCCACAGTCGGTCATATGTCGGAAGTAGGTATGAATCAAGACTGTCATGATGGGTTGTAGAAGTCCAAGGTGTTGGACAAGGCTACAACAATCATGAGTGCTCATAAGTTCTGAGCATTGGACTCAACCCACGCTCACTGGAATCACTTCATGGAATTCTATCTCGAGTGATCGTGAGACGGTAATATCATATAAGTCTTCAAACCTAGAGATATGATTTGTTACTTACAAGTTGGTTATGCATTGACTGTACGAAACCGCATTGGTAACTCGATGTTATAAAACGTACTTTTGTGTGTAATTCAATGAGTGGTAGAACAAACATATGAGTCGAAGTTTATCTGTTCCTTCTTGGATTAGAAGCTGATATCTGGGCCCCTCGATGATTTTGTTTTGACCCATGTACCGGGCCCGGTCAGAACTAAGTTGATGTGTTCAATTGAGTTCTATGTCAAACAAATCGGAAATCGGGAAACAAATGCTGGACAATAAGCAAGACTATGTTCCATGTATTTGTCCGGCTGATATCTAGAACGGAGGATTATATGATCACTTATCTTAAATGGCGTACCATCATCTTCTCAAGTTTCGAGAAACCTTGTAAAGTGCTACGATTGCCGGTCGGTTCCTGAAGTACTAGAGATATAGTTATTAGACTTATCCAAGTGGGAGACTGTTGGATAAGGTGTCTAAGTCCATAACTATTCCGGGCTTGTACTTGACCCGACCCGGCATGGTCCATTTGGGTTGCATGGCACCATGCAATTGGATAGACTAAATGAGAGAAATAACACTTGGAGATTATTAATATATTATAAGTTCTAATATATTAATAATATTATTTGATTAGTTGATCAAAGAATTAATTTGGAATTAATTAAGTGATCAAAGGATAACTAATTAAATATTTGGGTTGATTGTGTAAATCATCCATATCTTGTATAGTGGGCTAAGAGGCTCCATGGATTATCAAGTTGGGTTCTACCCATAGGATGCTCCATGGATGCTCCATGGGAGTTACAAACCCATGGGTCATGAAAATGAAGAGTCATGACACATTAGGGTTTACATGGTGTAACCCTAGATGTGTCAACACTATATAAGAAGCATATTCTCCACCAAAATCGGCACTACTAAGGAAACAAGAGGGCTTGGCCGATTTTTGAGAAGTGTGTGTTATCTCAAGAGTCTTTCCAAGAGCATTTGGTGTTGTGTGAAGCATTTGAGGCATCACACTTGGGGTGCTAGGCTCACAAGGTTTCAAGGAACACAAGCAACAACAAGGTAAGTTATTCTATCTATGATTCAAGTTAAAATTGTTCCCCATGTATGCTAGATAGGAATATAACCTTGGAATTCAACTTTGCATGATAATTAGACAAACATAGATCCAAGGTTATTAGGGTTGCATGTACACTTAGGAAGTGTTAGAATGCTTAAAACCCATCACTAGGCTTAGGTCCGATGCCGGTGATAGCCTGATGTTGGTTTATATGTTTCCGGACTTTGGTCCGATGTCGGGCAAAGCCCGAGGAATGTTTGTATGTTGGATGTCTTCGTGATTCTTTCATGTGCTTGTTTTTATGATCCTGGCTTCGATCTGATGCGGGGTAAGCCCAAGGAATGCTTATATGTTATATGTTTCCGGATTTCGGTTCGATGTTGGGTGGGGCCCGAGGAGTGTTTATATGTTATGTATTTATGTTATATGTATTCTTGATATCTTTATATGTATACCAGACTTTGGTCCGATGTCGGGCGGGGCCCGATGCTAGACTTGTCTGATGTTGGGTGAGGCCCGATGTAGCGGTCAAGGCCCAATGTATGTTATTATTTGATGCTAGGATTATGTACGGTATGTGCTAGTTTGGGGAGACTCACTAAGCATCATGCTTATAGTTTTTAGTTTTGGTTTCAGGTACTTCTAGTAGCAAGGGGAAGAGCTCGGGATGATTGCAGTGCACGCACCATTTATTTAGCCCGGGATGTTTATACTTCGATATATTTGACATTATGTTTATGATATTTTGAGATAGACGACTTATAATTTTTATATTATGTTTGATAACTACGGTTTTGTTAATGATTTAAAATGATATTTTTGGACCGTATTTTTGGGATGTTTCAAGTTGGTATCAGAGCCTTGGTTTGAGGGATTCGGGCACACTCTTTGGTGTGTCTGAACTCAAACCGAGAAATTGGTATAAAGTTTTTGATAGAAAAACCATTTTTACAAAAAGGATTTTGAAAAGAGAAAAAGAGTGTGATGCATGCAATCAGTCGAGCTCAAGTAAGTACTCCTAAATTACCCATACAAGTTGATGTTATGATATTCTTTTGAGGACTGCATGCTAGATTAGGGCTAAGGATCTAGGAAGGAAGCCTTATGTGCTTGTTATATGTGTATGAGCTTTATGAACTGCATGCTAGTACTGATTAGTCGGTGATATGATGGGCTGATTAGGATATGCTTGAATATGTTTACTCAATGCTCAAATGTTGCTTGCTTTGTGCTTTTAGGAGTTCTACTTATCCCTAACTAAGTAGTAAACAAATATGTCAACTTACATATTTCGAGGACTAAATAGTTTCAGAGGTTAGGTTTAGCTCTATTTCGCAGCTCTTGTTTGAGTCTAACCATTGTAGGATAGGACCTGTCGTTCGAAGAATTATCTTGTCTTAGTAATATGTAATGGTATTTGCAAGCTAGTTAGGGGAGGTAGCAGGGACTTCTTATGCAGTTGATAGCAGAGACTGGGTTGGTGATTACCCTAGGGCAAGACTAGGATGAGATTAACGTCAGAACAACAATAGCAGTAGAAGGGACTTGACGGAGTCAATGGATTTCTTGAGGAAAGTACAGATAGATGTGGAAGGTAGTATGTGAAAGATCTAGTATGCTCAAGAGTCATATTAAAGTGATATTTCTAAATAACATATGATACTAATGTGTCACAGTAAAAACAACTTGATACAAATGATTATTTATTAGAAATTGATTTTAATAAATATTTAATAAAACTCTTATAATTTTATTGGGAATTATTTATTTCCAGGAAATAATTAATTTTCATTAGCATGTAACATAATATATATCATTTGGTATGATTTATAAGTCATGTACAAACTTTTGGACTAGTTCAATCCTTTTTTCTTTTTCCTAAAAGACAAGGTTTATATTTTATAAAAGAGTTTATACAAGTTTGAATTTCTTTCTTCTTCTTTATGCAATTTTTGAAATATGCATAAAAAGAAGTGTATGCCTTGTCTAATCATGCTTTAAAGGCATAGGAGACATGCTTATGACAACGGGGACAAGTTTTCTTAAAGTGCTAACTACTACTAGTTAATACGTTCACTTTTTGCATATAAATATGAGACTTGCATTTGGCTAGAATGCTCATCCCTCACTTCGTGCAAGTGGCCGAAGTGTCTCTTATCTCTCTCACTCTTCTCTTGCAAAAGTGTTAGAAGGTTAGAAGTTACTTGTATTAACTATATTGAAGCTCATACTTTGGTTATGAACTTCAAGCTTTAGGGTGTAAGAGTTTTAGACAAGAATCTACGTCAAGTTGAGTCATTTTTGGTGTCTCAAAGGTTCAACATTCTTCATCAACTTCCAAGCCTCCAAAGAGGACCCAAAGAACTACAAAGGTTGTTATTTTTTCACTTTTTCTTTGGTTGGTTTTTAAATCTTTCTATAACTTGTAAGAGGAACCTTGGTGGGTATAGAATGTTTATGTTATTTCAAAATTTAAACTCTTTCGTTGCCATATTTTTCAAGTTTATGAAACTATTTTTGAACTAAAACCCAACAATTGGTATCAGAGCCATCTTGCAAGTTTGATTAGATTTTTTGATTTTTGGAAATCATAGTTTTTAGAGAATATTGATAACTTGTTTTTGTATAAAAAAATAAGTTCATACATATTTTCTTTGACAACTTTTTATGTTATGTTATGTGACAAAAGCTTCATGCATCTTTTGTCATTTAAAGTTGTCTTAGAATAACAAAGGTTATTTAATGTATATATTGATGTATATGATGTGCATAAACTAGCCAATGACCAATGTGTTTTTATGTTGTTGTGTTGGTTATTTTTGTTATAAAATGGTTGTAATAACTTATTTATTCAAATGGTATGTAATAATTAAATATATTAGCTTTTCTTGGTTATTTTTGTAAAGTAATAGATTAGTTTTTAAAATTAATTTATTTGTACAAAAATGTAACAAGAAATCAAGTTGAAACCATTTTTTAGAAGACAACAGAGAAATTTTCGAGTCTAAAAGGAGTGCATGATTTTCAGTGACATTTTCTGAAAAGCAACACTAATGTTGTGAACAAAGGGTTGTTGGACTTTTAGCGATAGTTGTTGAATTTTAGCCTTCAAGAAGTTTTTCATATCTCTTGCAAACAATGAGTGTTTACTCAAGTGGGAGCTTCTACAACAACATTACAATGAGTGTTGTCTCACAAAAATGTCATTAGTTGATTATGTTTATATACATATCTTTTTATACATGTTTGTGCTGTTTATTTTATGCATTTTTTATGTGGTTGATAAAATTAGTTTTTCACATGCTAAAATAATATTGGACAAAATAAACATCACATGAAGTTTGGGGTTTTAACATTAGACATAAGATGCAACAAGTTATTAATTTTAAAATAAAACCCGTTTTATAAAATCGTTGATAATAACAAATTTTGAAATACTCCATTATAAGTTTTCAAATGAAGATTTTTTTAACTTATACAAACTCCAAATATATAAGTAATAAAATGAAGTTTTATTAAAGATATAAAAGGTTCAAATGCATTCAAACATAATACCGGTTATTAAGATTGAATTGCATCAAATTATATAAAAACTAGCTTTTTATATAGAATCTATAAAAGTGATTTTATTTTGAAATTGATACCATGGTTTATTATATGCATGTAATAACCATGATACCATTTGTTTTTAAACTAGAATTATAAAACATATAAAGACCCTTTTTACAAACCTCAAATCTATGCAATCCTTTTGAAAAACACCCGCACATCTCTTTTATGCACTAGTGGGATAAAGGATGCCTAATCGCTTAGTGTTGTCCCTTGATGGCCGGGGTGTCTTCGCGATTTCTATAACCTAGTTATAGGGCGATCACAGATGTTTTTTAAATTGGAAGAGTGATTGAAATTTTTTTGTAATAAAGGATACCTAAGCAAGAGAGTTCCGAGGCATAGATGGGATCAGACATGTCTAATTAAATTTGTTATTAGTGATCCCATAAATCTAGGAATTATTTAGCAAAATATAATTAATAATCTATATCAACCGGGTTGAATTCAAATGGATGGGTTAAAGGATACCTAACCATTTATTTGTGTTGCAACTTGAATCCTAGACTTTGATAATTAATGTTTTTGGAAACTAAAAGGGTATTAATTATTAAAGAATAAATATTGAAAATACTAAATGAATTTTGTTAAAAAAATTTGTAGTTAAGTAATCCATTCTCATTATCATGTATTGTCATTTTCTTTAATGACTTAATAAGACAATAACATCCAATAGATACAACTTCAATAAAGGAGTTCATGCCATAAGAGACAATCTCGTAGGAGATATTAAATTGTATACACTTAAATGTCCTAGTCCTACACTATTTGGTTTGAGCAATTAAACCTGAACATGATACCTAGTAAAGGCATCGGTGTGATTCTTAAGATGTTTTTAACATCAAGCTAGGAATAGTTATTCATGATTTCTAGGAAGTCTTGGATAATTTAAACATATATATCTGATCATATAACAAGTCAAGCAATATTCCAATAAATACCATGATATTTATTTAAAGCTAGTTTAAACATTGGAATAATGCAATGCTAAAAGAGTCACCTAGTGTGATCCAGAAGGCCCATGTTTTATTGACTACACACCTTTAAGCCCAAGAAATCTACTAAAGCCCACATAGATGGACCATGTTTCTTTTGTAAAGAAATTGGACATTGGAAGAGGATTTACTCCTCTCATTTGGAAAGAAAGTCTGGAAGAGACTAGTACTTCTTGTATCTACTAGATCAAACTCATGATTTTCATGTAACACTTTGGTACTTGGTACTTAAATGTTAATCTAATGTTTGTAACTGGCTTGCAAATATTTATTGATGAGCAACGAAGCTGAGCACAATCTAGTAGGAACAAGACTCAGGGAGTTTAGTTTATTATTTTTGCTTAGAACATAAATTACTTGTAATGTAAAACTATATTTTTTTTGGAACAATATATGATTTAATTTAGCATGTCTAAATTTTTGTCTCAGTTATTTTATTCAAATGTTTGATCATTTACTTAATCATTTTTAATAACAATAATATTCATATTCTGAAATGATTAACTTCTATTTATGAGCTTGGATCTCTTAATAGAGTTTTGAAGTAAATATCAACATTTTATAAATAAAATTAAGCTCTATATGCAAACAGTTTTGACTTAAACTTGTTTTAAATCAAACTTATTTTCGACATTATTATCTTTATTATATCAATGACATTCACATATTCCAACTTCAAGAAAGGGATATTTGAATGAAAATAAAGTAGTCTATATGACATATGTGAACCTCATTTATATGTAAAGGATGATGGGTTTGAGCCATAAGAACTTTCCTATGTGCACATGCAAACCCTAATTCTTGGATCTAGGTTTCTTTAATAGAACATGCAATGTATTAAAGGCTTACAATTCTAGATCTAGTGTAAACTATTGATTCATAACATATGAAATCAGATCTAGAAGAATACCTTAAGTTGATTGCTTGAAACTTCTTGTTCTTGGAGCTTAGAGTCACAATTGCCACTCCTCTAATGGATTACAAACACCAACTAGCAAGAGGATGACCTTGAGAGAGAGGAGGTGAGGAAATCAGCTCTAGGGTTTCTTTCTTGCAAGAGTGGCCGATTTCCCTCACCCATGGGGTCTATTTATACTCTGAGCTACTAAGGTATCACCATTAACCCTAATTGAATAACTTAGGCCCTAATCAATACAAAGATCCTTCTAGATATGAGGCTTGGACGATTTTAAGGTATCCTAACCCTAAAATTCGTCCCTCTTAATATCCATAAGGATTCATAGCCCAAAACACTACTATCATACATTTGACAGTTTATGCCCCTTTATTCAATTAACCTGTTTAAGTCACCAAATTAATTCTTAATTAATTTATGACTTATATCAATCAAATAATATTATTGTTTCTTTAATATATTATTCTCATAATATATTAATAATATCTCTTTTCTCTTTACAAATCACCCTGTCAAGTTGCTATGGTGAAGGCAACCTAAAAGGACCATGCACAACCGGGTCAAGTACTTACCAAATATAGTTACAGCCTTAGACACTAATCCAACAGTCTCCCACTTGGATAAGTATAGTAACTATATATGCAAACATAATCCGATTAGCAATCGTAGCTCTCAAAGACGCTGTCAAACTCTGATCTTATCAATCCTGTCCTTTAGATAAGGGATCGTATAGTCCTCTGTTTAGATATCATGCAGACAATCTCATGAAGCATTGTCATACTCATTGTCTAGCAAGTAGTTTCTCGATCTCAGATTCATTTGACATAGAACTTAATTGAACACATCAATTCAGTCCTGACCGGTCCCGACACATAAGTCAAATCAAATCATCGAGGGGCCCTGATATCGCTTTTACCCTTTTAGGATAAAAGTAACAAATAAACTTCGACTTATATGCATTTACTATTTACTAATCAACTATACACAACAATGTGTTTTATGACATCAATTTCCTGATGCGGTTTCGCATTCTCAATGCACAACCAATTAATAAACAATAAACCATATATCTTGGTTTTAAGACCATATGATATTATCGTCTTGCGATCACTTGCGGTACATTCCAAAAAGTGATTCCAGCAAGCACGGGTTTATTCCAATGCTCAAAACTCGTTCATAAGCACTCATGAACATTGCAACAAACTTTTGCTATGTCTAATACATTTTAGACAATCTACACACCAATTCATGACAATCTTCATTCATACCTACTTCCAACATATGAATGATTGTCGACCATTTAAATAATTCAATTATTTTTAATAACTCAATTATTCAGGAAGTCAAAACATGCAAAGTGAAACAATAGTTAAACAATTAACATAAGACAGTAGCTTTACTTATAAATAATACTCATTTATTTAATCATCAAATGTCAATTACATTTATGTATTACATGTTTCCAAACTATCTAATCTAAACTAATATCGTCTTTCAGCACAATGATCCTAGCGTGCTGCAAGTTCTTAACCCTACTCAGTCCCTGCGTACGCGGATCTGCTGGGTTATCCTTTGACGATACCCTCTTAACTACGAGGTGTCCTTCTTCTACTCGATGTCTAATAAAGTGATATTTTATGTCGATATGTCGAGATCTACCATGATCCCTTGGTTCATTGGTCAAGGCAACCGCTCCTTCATTATCATAGAAAATTTCCATAAGCTCCTTTATGGCAGGCACAACTACAAGGTAACCAATGAAGTTCTTCTAACACATCGCCTCCTTTGACGCTTCGCTCGCTGCAATGTACTCTGATTCGCACGTGGAATCAGCTACGGTTTCTTGCTTGGAACTTTTCCAAGTCACTGCTCCTCCATTAAGGATAAAGACCCAGCCCGACTGCGAATGGTAGTTGTCCCTGCCGGTCTGGAAGCTGGCATCACTATACCCTTGCACATTTAAGTCATCACTCCCTCCGAGGACTAAAAACCATTCCTTGGTCCTCCGAAGGTACTTAAGGATATTCTTTACCGGAATCCAATGAGCTCTGCTAGGGTTCCCTTGATATCTACTGACCATGCTCAACGCAAAGGCCACATCAGGGCGAGTACAAGTCATAGCATACATGATTGAGCCAACTGCGGAAGCGTAAGGTACTCGGCTCATTTCAACTATCTCGGCTTCTGTACTCGGACATCGAGTCTTACTCAATTTGGCATTACTTTGTATAGGTAGTTCTCCCTTCTTCGAGTTTTCCATACTAAAACATTTTAGTACCTTATCTAAGTAAGTATTCTGACTAAGTCCTATTAGGCTCTTACTTCGTTCTCTCGCTATCCTTATTCCCAAAATATAGGAAGCCTCTCCGAGGTCCTTCATAGCGAAGAACTTCCTGAGCCAGGACTTAACCTCCAGCAGAGTCGGGAAGTCGTTTCCTGTGAGCAGTATGTCATCGACATACAAAACGAGGAAGCTAACTATACTCCCAATGGCCTAGACATATACACATGATTCATCCTCACCTCGTACAAATCCAAACTCTTTGACTTTCTCATCGAAGCAAAGATTCCATCTGTGAGATGCTTGCTTAAGTCCATAAATGGACTTCTCAAGCTTGCACACTCTATTGGGATGCTTCGTATCGACAAAACCCTCTGGATGAGCCTTTTAAACATCCTCAACCAACTTCCCATTAAGGAAAGCGGTCTTGACATCCATCTGCCATATCTCATAATCATGAAATGCAGCAATGGCTAGCATCACCCTAATAGACTTTATTTTAGCAACTAGCGAGAAGGTCTCATCATACTCAACTCCAGGAGTTTGAGTAAATCCCTTCGCAACCAATCGCGCCTTATACGTGTGCACATTCCCATCCACGTCGGTCTTCTTCTTGAAGATCCATTTGCACCCAACTGTCTTACGTCCGAGCACACTATCAACCAAGTTCCAAACTTGGTTGTCATACATGGACTGAATCCTGCTATCCATCGCCTCTTTCCATTTTGTAGACTTTGGGCCTACCATGGCTTCCTTATAGCTATTAGGTTCATCTAGATTTATTAGTGTACCATCACTAATATACGTGTCCCCTTCGGTAGTAATATAAAAGCCATAAAATTGGGGTTGAACTCTAACTCTTTCGGAACGTCTAAAAGGTAAGGACTCGTCAATTGGTTTAACCGGAGTTTCCTCCTCAGGCTGAGTGTCAGCGTTAGAGGTTCCTTCATCGCTCAACTCTTGAATCTCTTCAAGATCGATTTGCCTCCCACTGTTCCTTTGTCTTGTGAGTTCTCGCTCTTGGAAAACTCCTCTCCTCACAACGAAGACAACATTGTCACTCGGTCTATAGAAGAGATATCCAAAGGATTTCTGCAGGTAGCCGATGAAAATACACCGCTCACTACGAGGTTCGATTTTGTCGCGAGTTTCTCGTCTTACTAAAACTTCACAGCCCTAAACCTTGATATGTGCCAACGAGGGAGCTTTCCCTGTCCACATCTCGTGAGGTGTTTTGGCAACCTTCTTTGTAAGGACTCGGTTAAGCATATGGGCGACAGTCTCTAAGGCATACCCCCAAAATGAGATAGGTAGTGAAGCACGACTCATCATAGAACGAACCATGTCTAACAAGGTTCGATTACGCCTTTCTGCCACACCATTCAACTGTGGTGTCCTAGGTCGCGTCAATTGCAAAACTATTCTGCATTCCTTAAGATAGTCGTGGAATTCAAGACTTAGGTACTCTCCTCCTCGATCGGATCGAAACATCTTGATTTTCCTACCCAATTGATTCTCCACTTCATGTTTGAACTATATGAACTTTTCAAACGTTTCTGACTTGTGCTTGATTAAGTAAATATACCCATGTCTACTATAATCATCGGTGAAAGTCACGTAGAAGTGGTTCCCATCCTTTGTGGTGGATCTAAAGGTCCCACACACGTCGGTGTGTATGAGATCCAATAAACCCTCACCCCTCTCACAAGTGCCAGTGAAGGGTGACTTGGTCATCTTTCTAAGTAAACAAGATTCGCACGTGTCATCTTCCCTAAGCTCGAATGACTCCAACACTCCATCCTTTTGGAGTTGGGCTATGCGCTTCTTGTTGACATGTCCAAGACGACAATGCCACAAGCATGCTTTATCCATACTATTGGAAGAATCCATACACAACACATCATTTCCTAGGTTATCTACAACCATAACCGTTTCATAAATTCCATTACAAGGCATTGCTTCAAAATATAAAACACCATTTAGATAAGCATAAATCGAACCATTCTCATTAGTAAACGAATATCTAAATCCTTGTCTAAATAAACCATGAAATGAAATGATGTTTCTTGCCATATCTGGTGAGTAGCAATAATTATTTAAATCTAAATTCAATCCTTTACTAAGCACTAGAGAATACACTCCAATCTTGGTCACAGGTGACGATCTTCTTTTCCCCATGATTAGATTTATTCTTTCAAGCTCCACATCCCTATTTCTTCTTAGTCCCTGCAAATTAGAACAAATGTGGTCACCACATCCTGTATCAAGAACCCAAGAAATAGCATGAGATGAATCATTAGATTTAATTGTGTAAATACCTACGAAAGATGGCTTGATCTTCCCATCCTTGATGGCTTGCAGATATTCCGGGCAGCTTCTCTTCCAATGCCTTATTTTGTGGCAATAGTGGCACTCTGCCTCTTTTAGGTTTGGGTTGGGCTTATCAGGGTCAACCTTGGTCCCACTAGAAGAGGAACCATTTTGGGACTACCCCTCCCTTGCCCAATTGCGAAAATAGGAGCAGTGGGTGGATTGGGAGTTAGTGCAACAAACTTGTCCTTAAGGTTGCTCTCAACAATCCTTAGGAGCCCTTGGAGTTTGCTTAGGGTGACCTCTTCCTTGTTCATGTGGTAGGTCATCCTAAATTGGTTGTTGCATGAGGGCAAGGAGTGAAGAACAATGTCGATAGCCAAATCTTCCCCAAAGTTAACATTCAACTTGTGAAGACGATCAGCATACATTTGCATCTTTTGCAAGTGCACGGTTAGAGAATCTCCACTTCCCATCTTAGCAGTGATCATGTTCGTGATGATCTCATAGCGCTCTTGCCTCACGCTTTTGTGGTATCTCTCCATTAAGTCTTGATGCATCTCGTACAGATACATGTCCTCATAGGACTTTTGGAATTCGGGGTTCATTGTGGCTAGCATGATGCAATGGACTTTCGTTGCATCACGCGCATGGGTCTCAAAGACAACCATTTCTTCGAGAGTAGCGATTTCTGGATTGATATTTTCGAGTTTCTCGTCGAGGACATACTCTTTGTCCTCGTAACGCGCAATCGTGCGAATGTATCTTATCCATTCGCTAAAGTTCGATCCGTCAAAAGTCACTTTTTGACAAAGGCTCATTAGCGTGAATGAGCTAGCAGCAACGTTGTTCGCATTAGACATCTACAAATAGAAAGGAACAAAGTTTGATTAGAGTTAAGTCCCTAATTAACACCCAAAATGAAAAATTGGGGCTAGGGCCCAACAACATTATTTACACATTAGAAAATGGATACCGTAATCTAACATACAAATAATTTGGAGGTAATTGAATGACGATTCACTAATTCTTCACCATGAAAAACATAAGCTTAAGTTTTAAATGTATTGAGAATTCCTATATTTCTTTCAGATTCATTGAAATTTTCAATGGCATGTTTAAATCTCGATATTCCTGTTGGGTCAAAAATATGGTTTATACTTTGCTTTTCTAGGAAAATATATTTTTATGTAATGATGTATGTGTTTGCGGTTTGTGTGTACGGCCGTACACAGGGTGTGCAGCTTTACACATGTGTATGGCTGGAGGTCCATATAAATTGAGGAGTGCATGTGGGAGTGTACGATATAAATAGAAAAAGAAGAAGGCTAGAGAAGAGAGAGAAACTAGAGAAGAAGTGTGTGGGAGAGAGAATCTATTGTAAGGAGCATAATTCATATCATCAATACATCATTAGATTCAAGTTATTCTTCTTCTCCTTCTCTTCTATTTGATCTGACATCATCTAATTGATTGGGATTCCGCACCATCAATTGGATCTGATTGATACACAAGCAATTTTGGGGATTTACAATTGGTATTAGAGCTTGGTTGTATCAATCAGTTTTTTCAAATCTGGAGCTTATTTGATCTTATTTTGAAAAGAGAATAACATTTTTGGATAGATCTCGCAAAAATAAGGGGGGTTACTTCTTTGCATTTTTCATAAAAACGAGTTTTTGATCGAGTTTTGGAGCAAAAAAGGGTGAAAAACATCGTTTTTTTCGCGAATCTGTTGAAGGCGGCCAGACTTTGAAGGTGTGCGGTTGAGCTCTTGAAGGTGTGCGGCTCAGTCACGGTGTGTGCGGCTCAGAGTATACGGCTCGGTGTGTGGTCTCGGATTACGGCTCGGAGTTTGCGAATCTGTTCAAGGTGTGCGGCCAGACTTTGAAGGTGTGCGGCTCGGTGTGCGGCCTCGGAGTGTGCGGCTCAGTCACGGTGTGCAGTCTCGGATTACGGCTCGGAGTTTGCGGCTTGGTCTTCGGTTGTCGGTCTTGCCTCGGAATCCACGGCTCAGCTTCGCTCTAGGCTCAATAGCGTCCGGCTCGCACGCAGCCTCGTCCTCGCAAAGCAGCGTCCTTGCATCGCTTCGCAACTCATCCTCACTTCGCAGTATCCATTAAAAATAGAAACGGGTTTAAAGGTGCCGGGAATCGAACCAGGGACGTCTAGGTCATTGACACAGCACTTTACCAACTTAGCTACCGGACACCTTGGTTACCTCCTTCAAAATTTAATTCATATAGTGTCTCTCTTGGTTCCAAATTTCGAAAATTGATTCTTTTAACCCCAAAATTCAATTTCTTTTCATTTTAAATTCCAAATTCAACCAAAATTTTAGTTTTTAAATTTTAACTTTTATTTTTGACTTTTTACTTAAAATTTTGACTTTGACTTTTAAAAGTTGACGTTTGACTTTAAATTTTGACTTTCTCGTTTGACTTTTAATTTTTCAAATTTGGCTTTTCGGTTTGACTTTTCAAGTTTGACTTTTGAGTTTGATTTTTTTAAATTTGACTTTTAAGGTTGACTTTCTTGGTTTTTAAGTCAAAGGCCAATTAAAAATATATAAAAAAAGTTACAAAAAAAATAAAAAAAATAAAAAAAAATGAGTTCCACATCAATTCCGGTAAATGAAGTTTCATGTACTCCATCTTGTAAAGCTACGATTAAATTTCTTCATGAACAAATTGATTTGCTAAAAAGGGAAAATGAGGACCTTAAATATGAAGGCTATACTCTAAGGAAAGGTCATAAACCGTTAAAAGCACAACTAGAAGCAAAAACCAAGGACTTTAGGAAATTAGAACAAGATTACAGCAACAAGTGTGAAAATTATGATCACATTAAACACAAACTTGCTGCTGTAACTGAAGAACTTGATACTTTGAAAATAAAGTGTGGAAAAACATATGTTGGTTTCAAAAATTATACTGCATCAAGTAAGTCAGTCGAGTCCTTAGTAGAAAATCAATTGAGTTTTAAAGATAATCAAACCAAGGGTTTAGGGTATCACAGTGTGCCACCTCCTTTTAATCACAACTATAACCCACCCCTTGAGACCAATGAGGAAGAAATGCCTGCTCAGTATGGCCAAACCCCTGCTCCAGATTCAGTTAAGACTGAACAATGAGGGCCAACTGAGGGTGTTGAGCTGAACACTACTAATGATTATACTTCTTGTGCAAGTAAAGTAGGAGAGGATGAGAACAAGGAGAAAACTATTGAACAAACCAATGACTCCTTGAACTCTGAATCTGTTTCTTCGAACTCAGTTGCTTCTGATCATCCTGCTATTGAGAAGTACAGGCCACCAAATCAAGTGAAACAGTCGACTTGCTGCAAGTGTGCTTGTGGGAACAATCAAAAACGAGGCAAGGATATGCCACCAGGGGTAGGAAGAAACAACTTCATAGTGAAGAAAAAGACATGTTTTCACTGTGGAACACCTGGACACATTGCCAGAAATTGTCCTAACCGCGCATACATTCCCTACTATGCACAAGGGTGGCAGAACACGCCAAGAAGGAGATACTTAAAAAGAAACCCCTCCAGGCCACGTTCAAACAATGGCGACTGGAATGCCTCGAAGGGCAAGAGTTCAACTCTCATGGCCAAGAAATCAAATCCCAAGGTCAAGAAGGGAATGTCGGCCAAGAAGTCCAATCCAAGAGATGCTCCCGTGAAGCCAAAATCAAAGTCATCTCAACGGCCGACATCAAGTTCAAAAGCGAGTACCGAGCCACCCATCAGATCGAAAAAGAAATGGGTTAAACCCAACTACAAATGGGTTCCAAATGCTCACTCTCCCAAATCTTTTAACGCTTCTAATATTTTTACATCTTCTATTTGTGATAAGCAGGATATGTCATGGGAGAGAGTATCGTGCAAAGATGGCAAAGGTCAACCTAGTTTCAAAATGGACTGGGTTCCAAAGACCAACTGATCCCGCTCTGTGTCGGAGCAACTATGGAGGCATATCATCAGACTTCGGTTTCTTGGTAATGGCTACTCCTGGCACATGATAGGGGGCATCTCTCAACTGTACAACACTCAGAAAATTGTTTGAGAGTATGTGTCCTTGCGGGAAGGAAGAAAGGAAGTGATCACTCGCGGGGTTTGTGCTTAATGACATGAAGAATTTTCAGATCTGTTATGAGGTTACGCATGCCGTTCTCAGACCTTCTGGATGCAAATTCAATCGGTGACTTACGGTTTGAGTTTTCTTATCTATACTCCTGAGTTTATCTTAAGCTGATTCGCTTTAAAGACTAATTTTTGTTTTAGGATAGTTTAAATTTGCGCATTTACTTTCGTTTCTCTCATATGCACAAATTTAGGGGGAGAAATAAAAACTAAACAAAAATTAGAAAATACAAAAATTAGAAAATTTTAAAAAAAAATTAAAAAAATTAAAAAATATATAATATGTTGCTTATGGAATGTGCTTGAGGGATATGTTTTGGGAAGTGATATGATAATGTGATAACAGGCAACCTGAGTCTGCGTAACGTACCCAAAGTTGAAGGGTCTATGCTCTGGTTTGATGTGTCGGTAGGCACGAAAGATTCTAAATGGACATGACTAGGCAGAATTGAACTTAGGAAATCAAATGACTTGACAAATCTTGACCTAGATAGTTCCGTTTAGCCTGACAATACGACGCTTGGATAGGTTGAGCAGGGAGATATATATGGGAATCTACTCGTCACATTAATTGAACCCGTACTTGGAACCGTGGCTTAACTTTTCCTCGATGTGTGGATTCTGTCCTTAATTCCGGTTGGATGGGGCGACTGGTAAATTCCGATAAATTAGGTCTGTAGAATATCATTTTCTTTCTTTCCATCTGTTAGTCATATGTTGTCTCCTTTGCGTGACTTCCAATCCGACCTGGTACACAACATATGCAACTCTATTTCTCTGCAGGTTATATATGTGAAAGACTTCTTATGTGTTAGCCATATGTTGTCTCCTCTGCGCGACTTCTAATCCAACCTGGTACACAGCATATGCAACCTTCTACTTCTCAACCCCTCTGAAGTAATAAGTAATAAGTAATAGAATTTTGAATCTATCTTCTCTCTGAATGGTTGTCTGCTCACCCTGTGTAAGGAGTACTCTGGAAGTTCTTGATTACCGGGGCATATCTGGAAGCGGGAAACATATTCCAGTACAATTAAAATTGAACACATTTAGATTGTCTATAGATCTCGCTGCTCAATTTAGGTGGATAACAGTATCCCTGGTCGTCGTCAGATGAATGGTCCTTAAGATATAGTATCTAAGAAATTAGGATCAGATATAATTTTTAGGAACTTAAGTTCACCTGTCTTGTAACAAATAGTATGTCCTAAATTTGTCACAATTTTTCGTGTTTAAGTGGACAACAATACCGACGATCGACCAGACAAAGATGTGAATATGAAAGGTACTGATAAGTGGATAAAGGCGGTCTAAAAACTTTGATCCCAAATCTCTCTTAAAGTTAGATATCATTTTTATTTTTGTTAAATTTGTCATAGTTTCTTCTAATTTAAATATTAGGGGAGAATTAAAAATTAAAAAAAAATCAGAAAAATTCAAAAATAAAAAAAAATCAAAGAAAAATCCAAAAAATTTAAAAATCCAAAAATAGTGTTATTTCTGTTTTATTTCTTGTTCAGAAAAATCAAAAATCCAAAAATATTTTTTGTTTCTGTTTTCATTTGTGTGCTAAGTTTTCTTTTAGTTTTGTTTTGTCTTGAAAAGTGATTTCAGGTATAGATAAGACTCATGGAGTTTGTGTTGAAGATTTCTGATCCAAAGCCTCGTCCATGAGCATCGAAGAATTCACATTCGAAGGAGCAAGAAATGAAGATTATTATTTCGACATTCAATCTGTCAACCCTAGAAGCATGGTGAAGCTGTACTTGAAGATTATGTCACAGATTGCATTGAAGCCTCCTCAATCAATCTGCTGCTATCTTTGTACCTACTGAAGTGATCCAGAAGATTTGTTCTCTCTGTAGATTCTCAAGATGAAGCGCTATCTTTCAAGAAACTGTACATCAAGCCTCCTCACCCAATGTGCGTTCAGAGTCAAATCTTGAAGAAAAGCCCAACCGCTCGAGATGAAGTCATTCATGAAGATTCATTAAGTTTGTCTTGAAGCTGTGAAGAAATCAAAGATTAATGTTGAAGCCAAGCTCCCAATGACGATTAACAAGAAAAAGCCAGCTACTTTTTAGGGGGAGCTTGTTGGGTCAATTAGAAAAGAAAGTTATAAACCAAGGGGGAGATTGTTGGGTCAAAAATATGGTTTATACTTTGGTTTTCTAGGAAAATATATTTTTATGTAATGATGTATGTGTTTGCGGTTTGTGTGTATGGCTGTACACAGGGTGTGCGGCTGTACACAGGTGTATGGCTGGAGGTCCATATAAATTGAGGAGTGCATGTGGGAGTGTACGATATAAATAGAAAAAGAAGAAGGCTAGAGAAGAGAGAGAAACTAGAGAAAAAGTGTGTGTGAGAGAGAATCTATTGTAAGGAGCATAATTCATATCATCAATACATCATTAGATTCAAGTTATTCTTCTTCTCCTTCTCTTCTATTTGATCTGACATCATCCAATTGGTTGGGATTCCGCACCATAAATTGGATCTGATTGATACACAAGCAATTTTGGGGGTTTACAATGCCCCTCTAGTTTGTGACTGGGATACCGAAGATCACAAAGCGGGTGTGAATAACCATGCAAATCTACATGGTGCCTTCATTGTTACAGTCACCTATTCGATGTGCCGGTAGACCACACACGCTCCATCAAACTATGACAAACAATTAATCACCCTTTTCCACCTTTGCTTAGAACCAATTAGTGTGCCGATTAACCACACATGCTCCAATAACTTCTCAGCAAGGGTGCAAAGTGTAATTTCATGGGATTGCATCAATTCAGTTTTCCTAAAGTAACTAAGATTGGGAATTTTATGAAACACGTTTACTTACTTTATATAGATTCATTATACTTATTAATGAGGAGAGGATTGCCATATCCTACCCGTTCGGATAACAACCCTCCACCAGTCAAGCAAGCGGTGGGTGTGAGTGTACACCCATTAAGCGCCATTTTATAGGCATCAACCTTATACCCACCTTATAGACTGGCTTCGTGAATGAGGCCTAGTAACGGTAAGACTAGCATTTTAAATCATACATATATATATATATATATATATATATATATATATATATATATATATATATATATATATATATATTAAGCTTGTAATAATATAATAGTATAGAGTTGAATTTTAAACTTGTAAAATTCTAGGGTTTGAAATTTAAATTATTCAAATTAAACTTTTAATCAGAAAACTTAAATTTCAAAACTTGAGGACAAGTTTAAACTTTTCAAAACATAAGGATCAAATAGAAAATAATATAAATCAACTAATTAGATTATTTAAATTTGATCTACTCAATATTACTTGCAAGACAATTCACTAATTCAATTCAAATAATCAATTATTATCATATAAGGAAATTATTATTCAATTAATTGGTAATTATCTTTTGTTTGGTCAAGAATATACTCAAATATATGATAAAATTCGGATTTTAATGACCCAAAACAATTAAGGCAAGTATCCTCAAGCAAAACAACAAGAAATCCCGAAATCAACTCTAACCGGCACTAGAACTCGCCGAGTTCCACTATGGACTCGCCGAGTCCACAATGGAACTCGCCGATTTCACCAGTTAGAATCACAAAAATCGAATTTTTTCAAGCAAAAGCAATCGACCAAAGCGTCAATTCAATATAAATCAATCAAAGCTCTGATACCACTGATGGGTTTGAGCCATAAGAACTTTCCTATGTGCACATGCAAACCCTAATGCTTGGATCTAGGTTTCTCTAATTGAACATGCAATGTATCCAAGGCTTACAATTCTAGATCTAGTGTACAATATTTAATCATAACATTTGAAATCAGATCTAGAAGAATACCTTAAGTTGATTGCTTGAAACTTCTTGTTCTTGGAGCTTAGAGTCACAATTGTCACTCCTCTATTGGCTTACAAACACCAACTAGAAAGAGGATGATCTTGAGAGAGAGAGAGAGAGGAGGTCATGTGGAATTTGTTCCACAAAAACAAAACATGATAAAATAGATATTTATCAAAACATTTCATAGAGAAATATAATTTCATTTCATAATCAAAAGTCGGGATGTCATGTTCCGATACAGATTATAAAGCATAAACGATAACATTACAAGTCATTCAACAAATATATACATATACAGACTTGTAAAGAAAACAACTTGATGATCCACCCATCTTAAGCTTTTGCGCCACTTCCTATAATACAAATAAACTGAGTAGTCAGGCTTGGGAGCCTGGTGAGCATATAGGGTTTTCAACCCACAATAAATAATTATATTTAATTTCACCAATCCACAATAAAACCCGATTACCCATTCCCGTTATCCTCTCTTTACGTCCCTCAAATAACTTCTATTATAAGGAACCTAATTCAGGATTTTCATCGGGACGGACATTACTGCAGAGGGGCTTCCTCAACAATAAGTGCCCTAAACGCAACCATGTGGGGGATAGAGTACACCGGTGAACACGTCGTTCACAACACCTACAGGTAATGAGCCTGCTAGTGTTCCACGGGACAGTCTAGAATAGTCCGTGGTCGTCATCCATACTCTGCTGAATGACTAGAATAACACCAATAACACCGAGGCCTCTCATCTGTTTATTTCACACCAATTATCTACCCATGTTCTACCCAACATATTAGTAGATAAAAATATACATTTTTATACATTGTTTAAAAACCTGTATAGCATGCTTTAATCAATACATATTCCACATAACAGATGAGGCATACACACATAACACATATTTCATAGAGAATATATCAGATCTATGAGATAGAAGATAGTGAATATACATTCACACATATAACCACAAAATATTTACACGTTGCACGTATTTTGTGACAACCCGATATTTCGAGACAATGTAATGTAAAACCAATCGAATTTAGGTCAAAATATAACTTTCCTAAAATCTTATTTGGGTTAATTAAAGTAGTAGGAACCGTATAAAGGTTTTCGTACATATAAAGAACCCTAAAATCCGAGTTATAATGAAGAAGTTATGACCAACCGAAGATTCTCGGAAAAACCGGCATCAGCGATTAATCGTAAAACGCGAAATTTCGATGCAATAGTTTTTAGCCTTAAGTATCTAAATGGAAGTTATAGACAACCTCAATCTATGATCGTGCATAAAAAGAACGTCCAAATCTGACTTCGGATGTGAAAGTTATGAATTTTAGAAGAAATTCCTTAATCACGTCATTTTAATAAATAAATAATAAAAATAATTTCGGAATTTGCCAGCGGAATCTAAACGAAAGTTGTAGATCATGGTCTCACCTTCGCGTGGATATAAAGAACGTCAAAAACGGAGTTCGTATGAGGGAGATATGAATTTTAGAAGTTTAATTAAAATAAATATAAATTTAATTATAAATTCCCGGTATTATCCGAAGGGGAGTCATCGGATAGGTCCGAAGTACGCCCTGCGTACCTTCGTACGCCCCGCGTACTGAGATCAAGGGCTTCGGATCGTCCACGTCGCCAATATCCGAGGAATCCGACCCGTCCGACCCGTCCGAAGCTCCGACCCGTCCGACCCGCTGTCCCGTCCGACCCGCCGTCCCATCCGACCCGCGTACCCAGCAACCCGTCCCATCCGAACCGAGGCAGTCGAGGCTTCGGTCACGCATGACGTACGCGTACGCGCTGCGTACGAGCGTACGCCCCGCGTACGGAGGCGGTTCAGCCTTCCTATAAATAGGATGCGAGGCTTTCCGAAAAAGTTGCTCAATTCTCTCATTTCTCTCTCGATCTTGCCTCGTTTTCCGTGCCCGTTATAACCCGAAGCTCTGGTCTTTTTGCTCAAGTCCCGAGGGTCGATTTTACTCCCGAGATTCCCGAGAATCCCGAGGAAAATCCGTTTCCCGAGACGAAACTCTGCCCGGTTTCCATCTCGCTATCTTCAAGCTTTCATGTGAGTTCATACCCCTTAAATAATGTTTTAAACTACTTTTAAATGCTTTATGGGGGGGGATACAAGTAGAATCATGCTACTTATTATGTCAATCGCATGTGATTAGTAAGTAGGAGTATATTACTTATTACATCAATCACATGTGATTAATATACAACATTCAAAAGATTTGGCTACTCATTAGCCGTTTTACCAAACAGTTTCCTTCAAATGATTTTTATAAACATTTTATATGTTTTAAACTCCTTATTACACTGTACCTCTTACTCTGTTTATCATATTTCAAACTTATTTACAACTGCGTTTCAAACAAATGTTCCTTATACTTATATTGTTTTATCAAACTTATGCCTTCAAATTGTTTTATAGATTGACATCAAGTCGATCTTTCCTTAAACTAATATTTATGTTTCAAATGTTTTACCAAACTTATTTATGCTTTGTATTATAAATTGCATGCCTCTATATGTATAGTTATATAAGAAATGTTTAAAAGACTTAGGAAGGCTATTCACCCTATTTCCTTTTTCTCGATTTGAATGTGGTCTGGTGGGATATTGGATACTCATCCGAAGGTCGTTTAAATATTAGTTATATATCATGTGTACACATAAAGTCATAAAAGGTCCTTCCAATTCATCCTATGCCCTTGGGTAGCAAGGGTATACATCCATGTCCATACGTACCACTTAGATCACTAGTAAGCTACCATATGGGTAGTTCAGGAAGATACTAGAACTATTACTAGAACACGATATCATACAACGAGTCAGTTCATTCATGAGTCAATACTTTCTAGAATGTTGCTGTGAAATACATATACATCTATATTAGGACGAGAACATATACAATTATACTAGAACACTTACATGACAATACATGCTAGCTAAAGAGATCACACATTACAGCTAGCACACGTAGAACACTTCAGTACACCATAAGTACAATTACGTGATCACACTTACATGAGTACGCTTTCATATACATAGGATAGACGTCATTAGGGGCTATAGCTCAGAACCAGTTTAGGATCTAACTATACTGATAAATCACACTACGAACGTGATGGTTATATCGAGTATACATGATCGCAGGTAATGTGGTGCTCACGGCTTGCATTCATGCAGGGGTCGTGTGTGGGTCCTAAAATCCCTCTGATAGGGGAGCGAAACAGTCTGGGATCTAGACATCACATTATACCTTATCCATCAAATAAGGCAAGTTGAGTATCGGTGTATTGATATATATACCTAAATATATATCCAAATACTGTGGTACTTGGTAGGTTTACCCTAGATTTAAGGTAATAGGTACGGTTGTAGTTCGACACTACACCATAGTACCATTCCTGTCCCATTACATTCACTTCGCGAATTTTCATAGGAAGCGCGGCAATGTAGATGCTATCTGTTGATAAATAGTAGCCCTTTTAGAGCTACGATTTAGTACTACGTTAATTTTTCCAGTACATATTTCAGTGATAACCTCACTTAAACATAAATATACAATCTATATTTTGAGTAATAATAGTTATACTTTGGAAAATATACATACTCTTACAAGAAACACACACACACAGAACAGTTAAGTCTTGGCAGAAGACTCCTTTTGTTACTAATAGAAATCATAGGGATTTCTAGGGATTTTCAAACATATACAGTTGAGCTACAAATATTTTCATACTTATACTCGTTTTCTTTCAAAGAAATGTCAAGTCTTAGAAATTATAAGTTTTCACAAATTAAGACACATTAATACTTATGATCTCACCAGCTTTATAGCTGATACTCGCTTTCAAAATTACTTGTATCCTCAGGTCATCATAGACAGGTACCGATGCAAGGAAAACGGAAGATGGAGCTTATTCAAGACTTATCTTTCATTTTGATTTATGCTTTAGTGTTTATCAAAATTTGTCAGAATACAATTGTATAATAATTATTTTATTAATGCAATGGATGATGTTGTTGCTTGTTTACTACTTTACATTGTTGTTGATATTATACATGACGTCCTCCGCCCCAGAACGTTTCCGCCGTTCTCGGTTTTGGGGTGTGACAGATTATGAGATGACTTACTTATCCACCCTCGTAGTAAGAAGAAAGCCCATGGTAACAATCCTACAGTGGAACTTTTAGCAAAGTTCTCTAGGCACGGGTTTTGAAATTGAAGAGTAAAATTTCTAGGACACACTGATAGTAATGTGTGCAATTTTGGGTACTCTTTCAATTTGACAAAACCGTTGAGCATTATCGACACCAGAGACGCCGACAGTTTTTCACCAGATTCTAGGTCTTACCGACCCACCGCATTAGTTCATTCGGAACTCCTCGCAAGCTACAGAAACTCGTACGAATTTGACCCAGTAAGGGGTGGCCTTTGACTGGGAAGTTACGTAAGAAAAGGAACCTTTGATATTCCAAGTGAGTGACCAAGTTCTTTAGGATAACTCACTCTGGGAATGGATTAATACGCTTCGTAAAGCGTGGAAATCTAAATCCAAGTTAGACAGGACCTCCGAGATTCTTATCAGAATCGGTCCTGTGCCTCACACAAACAAGACCTACTCCGCGAACTCAGTAACGTACTTTCTACTCTTCGCATCTCGATCGTGAAACCATACCTTTCCGTTAGGACTCTTGCAAGTCCACTTGTCGAAATCCTCGCCTTCGTATTAGAACCGTAGTGACCCTCGACCGAGAGGTCAAGCGGACGAAGAAACGCCATCGCCAGTTAGTGAAGGTTCGTTGGAATGCCAACCGAGAACCCGTTATCACTTAGGTGCGTTAGAACCAATCGATTAGGAAGTTTCCTCCTCACGACTCGATTATTCGTGCATACTTCCTTGCTTAAATTCTAATTTCGGGACGAAATTCCCTTTAACGGGGGGATGATGTGACAACCCGATATTTCGAGACAATGTAATGTAAAACCAATCGAATTTAGGTCAAAATATAACTTTCCTAAAATCTTATTTGGGTTAATTAAAGTAGTAGGAACCGTATAAAGGTTTTCGTACATATAAAGAACCCTAAAATCCGAGTTATAATGAAGAAGTTATGACCAACCGAAGATTCTCGGAAAAACCGGCATCAGCGATTAATCGTAAAACGCGAAATTTCGATGCAATAGTTTTTAGCCTTAAGTATCTAAATGGAAGTTATAGACAACCTCAATCTATGATCGTGCATAAAAAGAACGTCCAAATCTGACTTCGGATGTGAAAGTTATGAATTTTAGAAGAAATTCCTTAATCACGTCATTTTAATAAATAAATAATAAAAATAATTTCGGAATTTGCCAGCGGAATCTAAACGAAAGTTGTAGATCATGGTCTCACCTTCGCGTGGATATAAAGAACGTCAAAAACGGAGTTCGTATGAGGGAGATATGAATTTTAGAAGTTTAATTAAAATAAATATAAATTTAATTATAAATTCCCGGTATTATCCGAAGGGGAGTCATCGGATAGGTCCGAAGTACGCCCTGCGTACCTTCGTACGCCCCGCGTACTGAGATCAAGGGCTTCGGATCGTCCACGTCGCCAATATCCGAGGAATCCGACCCGTCCGACCCGTCCGAAGCTCCGACCCGTCCGACCCGCTGTCCCGTCCGACCCGCCGTCCCATCCGACCCGCGTACCCAGCAACCCGTCCCATCCGAACCGAGGCAGTCGAGGCTTCGGTCACGCATGACGTACGCGTACGCGCTGCGTACGAGCGTACGCCCCGCGTACGGAGGCGGTTCAGCCTTCCTATAAATAGGATGCGAGGCTTTCCGAAAAAGTTGCTCAATTCTCTCATTTCTCTCTCGATCTTGCCTCGTTTTCCGTGCCCGTTATAACCCGAAGCTCTGGTCTTTTTGCTCAAGTCCCGAGGGTCGATTTTACTCCCGAGATTCCCGAGAATCCCGAGGAAAATCCGTTTCCCGAGACGAAACTCTGCCCGGTTTCCATCTCGCTATCTTCAAGCTTTCATGTGAGTTCATACCCCTTAAATAATGTTTTAAACTACTTTTAAATGCTTTATGGGGGGGGATACAAGTAGAATCATGCTACTTATTATGTCAATCGCATGTGATTAGTAAGTAGGAGTATATTACTTATTACATCAATCACATGTGATTAATATACAACATTCAAAAGATTTGGCTACTCATTAGCCGTTTTACCAAACAGTTTCCTTCAAATGATTTTTATAAACATTTTATATGTTTTAAACTCCTTATTACACTGTACCTCTTACTCTGTTTATCATATTTCAAACTTATTTACAACTGCGTTTCAAACAAATGTTCCTTATACTTATATTGTTTTATCAAACTTATGCCTTCAAATTGTTTTATAGATTGACATCAAGTCGATCTTTCCTTAAACTAATATTTATGTTTCAAATGTTTTACCAAACTTATTTATGCTTTGTATTATAAATTGCATGCCTCTATATGTATAGTTATATAAGAAATGTTTAAAAGACTTAGGAAGGCTATTCACCCTATTTCCTTTTTCTCGATTTGAATGTGGTCTGGTGGGATATTGGATACTCATCCGAAGGTCGTTTAAATATTAGTTATATATCATGTGTACACATAAAGTCATAAAAGGTCCTTCCAATTCATCCTATGCCCTTGGGTAGCAAGGGTATACATCCATGTCCATACGTACCACTTAGATCACTAGTAAGCTACCATATGGGTAGTTCAGGAAGATACTAGAACTATTACTAGAACACGATATCATACAACGAGTCAGTTCATTCATGAGTCAATACTTTCTAGAATGTTGCTGTGAAATACATATACATCTATATTAGGACGAGAACATATACAATTATACTAGAACACTTACATGACAATACATGCTAGCTAAAGAGATCACACATTACAGCTAGCACACGTAGAACACTTCAGTACACCATAAGTACAATTACGTGATCACACTTACATGAGTACGCTTTCATATACATAGGATAGACGTCATTAGGGGCTATAGCTCAGAACCAGTTTAGGATCTAACTATACTGATAAATCACACTACGAACGTGATGGTTATATCGAGTATACATGATCGCAGGTAATGTGGTGCTCACGGCTTGCATTCATGCAGGGGTCGTGTGTGGGTCCTAAAATCCCTCTGATAGGGGAGCGAAACAGTCTGGGATCTAGACATCACATTATACCTTATCCATCAAATAAGGCAAGTTGAGTATCGGTGTATTGATATATATACCTAAATATATATCCAAATACTGTGGTACTTGGTAGGTTTACCCTAGATTTAAGGTAATAGGTACGGTTGTAGTTCGACACTACACCATAGTACCATTCCTTTCCCATTACATTCACTTCGCGAATTTTCATAGGAAGCGCGGCAATGTAGATGCTATCTGTTGATAAATAGTAGCCCTTTTAGAGCTACGATTTAGTACTACGTTAATTTTTCCAGTACATATTTCAGTGATAACCTCACTTAAACATAAATATACAATCTATATTTTGAGTAATAATAGTTATACTTTGGAAAATATACATACTCTTACAAGAAACACACACACACAGAACAGTTAAGTCTTGGCAGAAGACTCCTTTTGTTACTAATAGAAATCATAGGGATTTCTAGGGATTTTCAAACATATACAGTTGAGCTACAAATATTTTCATACTTATACTCGTTTTCTTTCAAAGAAATGTCAAGTCTTAGAAATTATAAGTTTTCACAAATTAAGACACATTAATACTTATGATCTCACCAGCTTTATAGCTGATACTCGCTTTCAAAATTACTTGTATCCTCAGGTCATCATAGACAGGTACCGATGCAAGGAAAACGGAAGATGGAGCTTATTCAAGACTTATCTTTCATTTTGATTTATGCTTTAGTGTTTATCAAAATTTGTCAGAATACAATTGTATAATAATTATTTTATTAATGCAATGGATGATGTTGTTGCTTGTTTACTACTTTACATTGTTGTTGATATTATACATGACGTCCTCCGCCCCAGAACGTTTCCGCCGTTCTCGGTTTTGGGGTGTGACATATTTTATATTAAATACTTCATAATATTGCGTTGGAATGAAAATAACTACACACTCACTTGATCAGAAGATGATCCGACAGCACTACGACTTATAGAAGTAGTATACTCCGATAGATCTGGAAGATCTCCACCAAAATCGAACTCCTCGCGGGCAGAGCTTCGGCTCGGGAATAACGCTCTTCGGGATCCTCGGGGCTTCGGATCTTGCTTCGGGGCTCGGGAATGATACCGGGGCTTCGGGATATGATTGGCACACAAATCTAGGCAAAACTTAGAGAGAGGGAAGAGTTTGAACAAGAGAAAATGGCTGATTTCGAGTTCTATTTATAGGATGAGGGTCTGGGATTACGCGGGGCGTAATCTCAAATTACGTAGGGCGTACTTTGACGTCACTGCATGCGTCGATCTGTGGCACTCGAGTATTGGTCAGGCAACTTGCATCCGACTGAGTACGTTGGGCGTACTCAAATTACGCTGGGCGTAATTGACTCGTCGAACTTCTAAATTGCGTAACTTTTGCATACAAGCTCCGTTTTCGACGTTCTTTATATCCACGCGAAGGTCAGACCATACTCTACAACTTTCATTTAGACTCCGTCGGCTAATTTTCACTTTTATTTTTATTATTTATTTTTCGAATGCCGGGACAGAAAAACTTCGTTATAAATTCATAACTTCTTCGTCTAACGTCCGTTCTCGCCTAACTTTTCATCGTTTCGCTACTAACAACGAGATCTTCGATTCTCATTTAGATTCTTTCGGCTAAAAACCGCTCGATCTCAAATCGAGTATTCGGGCTGCATATTGCTAAGTCGAAACTTAGAAAAATCATAACTTCCTCATACGAAGTTAGCTTTGGGCGTTCATTTTATGCATGCTCTCGGTTTAATGAAATCTACGACTTTTGTTTAGATCGCTAAGGCTAAATATCGCTCTATCTTAAATTCATATTTTACGTCACTCGACGTCGTGCCGGTTCTGTCGCGAAACTTCGACAGGTCATAACTTCTTCGTTATAACTCGGATTTTGGCATTCCTTATATCTCCGGAATCCTTGTTTCAACCACTACAACTTTATGCAAAGATATCAGGCATATCTAATACTTTAATTTTTACGCTTATTTTATTCTTAATTCATTAAATTATAATAATTAAGAACACACACATAAATCACATAATTCACATAATTCACAAATAATACATTTTTATTATTTCAAATTGGGGTTACAAAGGTTAACCTAGACTATTACATTGCTAAAAATGGCAAGCCCAGAAACACGGGCGTTACAATTCTCTCCACCTTAGAATGATTCCTTCCCCGGAATCACACACCAGCAAACAAATGCGGATAGCGACTCATCATGTCACTCTCCGTCTCCCAGGTGAGATTCGGCCCATTCGCGTGTTTCCATCGGACAAGCACTAACTCAACCATCTTACGTCGCAACTTCATAGTCTTTCGGTCAACGATTGCCTCTGGTTCCTCAATCAACCTTTTGTTCTCATCGATCCTCAACTCTGAAAGTGGAATTATGTCGGGAACTTCTCCCGTGAACTTCCTCAAGTAACACACATGAAAAGTGTTATGAATTCCATTCAGTTCTTCTGGTAGTTCGAGCTTGTGAGCTTGGTTCCCAATTCTTTGAAGAACTTTAAACGGTCCAACAAACCTTGGACTTAACTTTCCCCATTTACCAAATCTTATAAGTCCCTTCCACAGCGAGACTTTAAGCAAAACCGAATCTCCAACTTCAAAAGTCATCGGTCTTCGCTTTTTGTCAGCATAGCTCTTTTGACGGTCCTGAGCTGCTAACATTCTTTCCCTAATTATTCTTAACTTTTCAGCAGTTTGATGGACTATCTCTGGTCCCATAAACTGCTTTTCCCCATCCTCAAGCCAACAAGACGGCGTACGACACTTCTGTCCATACAATGCTTGATAAGGTGCCATCTTTATGCTCGAGTGAAAACTATTATTATAGGAAAATTGTACCAAAGGTAAATGTTCATCCCAATTACCTAGGAATTCGAAGGTACACGCTCTCAGCATATCTTCAAATGTTTGTATCGTTCTTTCGCTCTGACCATCAATTTGCAGATGGTAAGTTGTACTTAAACACAACTTGGTACCCAATTCCTCTTGTAGACTTTTCCAAAATCGTGAGGTGAAACGACTATCACGATCCGACACAATCGTTAGCAGAACACCGTGAAGCCTCACAATTTCCTTCACATAAGAATTCGCAAGCTTTTCCATAGACCATTTCTCGTTGGCTGCTATGAAATGCGCACTCTTAGTGAATCGATCAACGACCACCCAAATCATGTCGTGACCACTTTTTGTTCTGGGTAGTTTAGTGACAAAATCCATAGCAATGTCTTCCCACTTACCCATAGGCACAGGTAATGGTTCTAAACTCCCGTATGGTTTTTGATGTTGTGCCTTGACTCTTGCACAGGTCACACACTCTGCCGCATACTTCGCAATGTCGAGCTTCATTGTCGGCCACCAATAATAGGGTTTCAGGTCCCTATACATTTTTGTGCTACCGGGATGAATCGAGTACATGGTTTTGTGAGCTTCTTCCATCAGAAGATCTCTGACTCCTCCTGTCTTAGGTATCCAAATCCGATCTTCGAACACCTTCAGTCCGTGACTGTTTACACCGAACACCAACGTTTTGCCCAAACGTTCCTCCTTCTGGTCATTCTTCTCAGAAGCTTCGCTTTGAGCTTTCTTTATACTTTCCAAAATAGTCGAGACAACTTCAATTCTCAACGCTCTTGGCCTTCTCCTTTCAAGATTGACTTTCCGACTGAGAGCATCAGCAACAATATTGGCTTTACCGGGGTGGTAAAGTATCTCACAATCGTAGTCTTTAATTAATTCCAGCCAGCGTCGTTGCCTCATATTCAATTCTTTCTGATTAAAGAGATATTGGAGACTCTTATGATCAGTGAAAAGTTTGCACTTCGTGCCATAGAGGTAATGCCTCCATATTTTCAGAGCGAAAACTACCGCTGCCAACTCCAAATCATGAGTCGGGTAGTTCTTTTCATGCTCTTTCAGCTGTCGAGACGCATATGCTATCACCTTTTCTCTTTGGGTCAAAACACAACCCAATCCAACCCCAGACGCATCGCTATAAACAGCGAAGTCTTCAACTCCATCGGGTAGAGAAAGTATCGGTGCCTCGCATAGTTTCTTCTTTAGCTTCTCGAATGCTTCTTTATGCTTATCATTCCAAGCATAAGTAGCTCCTTTGTGGGTCAAAGCTGTTAATGGACTAGCGATCGAAGAAAAGCCTTGGATAAATCTTTGGTAATATCCGGCTAATCCTAAAAAGCTTCGGATCTCCGTGGGACTTTTCGGTTGTTCCCACTTCATTACAGCTTCAATCTTTGTTGGATCAACCATTATCCCTTCTTGGTTGACCACGTGACCCAAGAATTGGACTTCACGAATCCAAAAATCACACTTAGAGAACTTTGCATACAGCTTCTCCTTCTTCAAGACTTCTAACACTTCTCGCAAGTGTCTGCCATGCTCTTCTTAGCTTTTCGAATAAATCAGAATGTCATCAATGAACACTATCACATATTTATCAAGGAACGAATTACAAACCCTGTTCATTAAATCCATGAATGCTGCTGGAGCATTGGTCAGTCCAAACGACATAACCAAGAACTCATAGTGTCCATATCGCGTTCTGAATGCAGTCTTCTCTATATCCTGCTCTCTTACCTTTAGCTGATGATATCCTGACCGTAGGTCAATCTTTGAAAAATAACTTGAACCTTGTAGCTAATCGAATAGGTCATCAATCCTCGGCAATGGATATCTATTCTTTATTGTTGCCTTATTCAGCTCCCTATAATGGATGCACATCCTCATGCTTCCATCTTTCTTCTTTACGAATAACATCGGAGCTCCCCATGGTGATGAACTAGGTCTTATGAAACCTTTGTCCAATAACTCCTGAAGTTGCATCATCAGCTCCTTCATCTCCGTTGGTGCTAATCGATAAGGTGCTTTTGCAATTGGCGTTGTTCCGGGAAACAAGTCAATACGAAATTCTACTTGTCAATCGAGCGGTAATCCAGGAAGATCTTCGGGAAATACTTCCGGATAATCACACACAACAGGAATATTTTGCATCACCTTCTTTTCCTTCTTAGCGTCGATCACGAATGCTAAGTATGATGTACACCCCTTGGTCAAACATTTTCTGGCTTTCATTAGAGAAATGATTCCAGAGTTTACTCTTCGTTTATCTCCGTACACCATAAACGATTCCTTCCCAGGCGGGTTCACTTTCACTATTTTCTTCTTGCATAAAATTTCGGCATCATTGGCGCTAAGCCAATCCATTCCCAAAACGATTTCGAAACCGTTAAGTTCGATAGGCAATAATTCCTCGTGGAACATATTCCCATTCAGATCAATTAAGATGTTTTTCATACGATGGCTAACAGGTACAAACTTGCCACTAGCAACTTCGACTAATAAAGCATTATCTAGTCTAACAACAGGCAAAACTAGTTTTCTACCAAATTCATGCGATATAAAGGAGTAGCTGGCTCCAGAATCAAATAAAATTTGGGCAGGCAACTTGTTAACTAGAAAGGTACCTGAAGCGACATCAGCTTCATCTTTAGCAACTTCCAGTGTCATCTGGAATGCTCTCGCCTTTGGCTTTGGCGGAATGTTGGGTCTTGATGCTTCCTTCTTTTTTGGACAATCCCTTGAGATGTGCCCCTCCTCACCACAACCATAACAAACATTCTTGGTAAAGGTGCAGTCATTGGCATAATGCCCTGGATTTCCACATTTGAAGCATGTGGTTTCCCCGCCACACTTCCCATGATGCTTCTTCTTGCACTTGTCGCACCATTTCGCCTCTACCTTTCCTCCACTTCCCTTCGAACTAGACTTCGAGAATTTACTTTTCTTGCTGGACCCTGAAAATCCATCGATTTTCCTCTTTTCACCAACCTCTGACATTTCCAGACCTTTTTCCCTGATCTGGGTCTCAACATTTCTAGCAGCCCAGATGGCGGCTTTCAATGTGGTTGCTTGCTTAACCATTGGACCATAGTCCGCTGGTAGTCCAAGGGCAAACTTGTTGACCTTAGAGAGTTCCGTAGGCACCAAATATGGGATAAACTTCATCTTTTCTGTGAAACTTGCAGCGTATTCAGTAACGCTCAATTTCCCTTTCTTCAAATTCTGAAACTCATTACTGATTTCCAGAAGGTCCTGCTCGGAGCAGTATTACAGTTTTAGTTGTTCCACAAAGTCTTCCCAAGACATTTTGCTTGCTTCTCCCTTGGGCATAGAGTCAGCTAACAGCTTCCACCAACTCAACACGCCAGATTTTAGCAGAGGGATCGCAAGAGCAGTCTTCTGCCTGTTGCTGCATTCACAACTTTCAAACATAGTCTCCATTTCGGAGACCCAGTCCATAACTTGCACCGGCGTCGGGCTTCCGGATAGACATGGTGGTTTGGATGCCATGAAATCCTTATACTTGCACCCACGACCATCATTTCCTCCATACTGGTAATTGCGTCTAACCACTGGTTGTTCGTCTTGACCAATGATCCCACTAAAGTTTTCTCCTTCAGACTGCCCTCCATTCTCCTCGGGCTCTTCCGCTTGAATTGACGGTTCTTCACGATTCTGCCTAAGCAGGCGTCTTGTTTCTTCCATCTGACGATCCAACATCATTTGAATCATCATTTGTACACCGGCCATAGTTATCGACTCAGGTGCAGCAGCTACAACAGGCGGTTGATTCCTGTTTTCATCAGCATTTCCAACTCCGCTTCTTGTTCTCACCATTTTTGATCTACACACCGAATAATTTCACCTTCTTACTCCAAACGACTACATGCTAGTTCTAATATCGTATACATACGCTTAGAATCCTAAACACATAAACCTTCAGATCCGGTTGGCAACAAACCGTAGATCCGAACAAACAATATCATATATGGCAACATATAATATTTATCACATAAAAGCATTTTAGGCAACTTTCCTAAAATAAACTAGTGCTCGTGTCTAAAATTTATCAGACACACATCTCACAATCTCCACTTAGCATACTAAGTTTAAGTCTAGAAATCCTACAAATTCCTAGTTCGCTTAAACTAATGCTCTGATACCAACTGTGACATCCCCAAAATCTCGGTCAAAAAAGACCGATTTCATTTATGCTTTTTAAACATTTTCAGAGTAAATCCGTTTGATTTTAAAAGAGATGCGGAATTTGTTCCCAAAAATAAAACATGATAAAATAGATATTTATCAAAACATTTCATATAGAAATATAATTTCATTTCATAATCAAAAGTCGGGATGTCATGTTCCGATACAGATTATAAAGCATAAAAGATAACATTACAAGTCATTCAACAAATATATACATATACAGACTTGTAAACAAAACAACTTGATGATTCGCCCATCTTAAGCTCTTGCGCCACTTCTTGTACTACAAATAAACTGAGTGGGTCAGGCTTGGGAGCCTGGTGAGCATATAGGGTTTTCAACCCACAATAAATAATTATATTTAATTTCACCAATTCACAATAAAACCCGATTACCCATTCCCGTTATCCTCACTTTACGTCCCTAAAATAACTTATATTATAAGGAACCTAATTCAAGATTTTCATCGGGACGGACATTACTGCAGAGGGGCTTCCTCAACAATAAGTGCCCTAAAGGCAACCATGTGGGGGATAGAGTACACCGGTGAACACGTCGTTCACAACACCTACAGGTAATGAGCCTGCTAGTGTTCCACGGGATAGCCTAGAATAGTCTGTGGTCGTCATCCATACTCTGCTGAATGACTAGGATAACACCAATAACACCGAGGCCTCTCATCTGTTTATTTCACACCAATTATCTACCCATGTTCTACCTAACATATTAGTAGATAAAAATATACATTTTTATGCATTGTTTAAAAACCCGTATAGCATGCTTTAATCAATACATATTCCACATAACAGATGAGGCATACACACATAACACGTATTTCATAGAGAATATATCAGATCTATGAGATAGAAGAGAGTGAATATACATTCACACATATAACCACAAAATATTTACATGTTGCACGTATTTTATATTAAATACTTCATAATATTGCGTTGGAATGAAAATAACTACACACTCACTTGATCAGAAGATGATCCGACAGCACTACGGCTTATAGAAGTAGTATACTTCGATAGATCTAGAAGATCTCCACCAAAATGGAACTCCTCGCGGGCAGAGCTTCGGCTCGGGAATAACGCTCTTCGGGATCCTCGGGGCTTCGGATCTTGCTTCGGGGCTCGGGAATGATACCGGGGCTTCGGGATATGATTGGCATGCAAATCGAGGCAAAACTTAGAGAGAGGGAAGAGTTTGAACAAGAGAAAATGGCTGATTTCGAGTTCTATTTATAGGATGAGGGTGTGGGATTACGCGGGGCGTAATCTCAAATTACGCAGGGCGTACTCAGTACGCGGGGCGTAACTTGGTTACGTGGGGCGTACTTTGACGTCACTGCATGCGTCGATCTGTGGCACTTAAGTATTGGTCAGACAACTTGCATCCGACTGAGTACGCTGGGCGTACTCAAATTACGCTGGGCGTAATTGACTCGTCGAACTTCTAAATTGCGTAACTTTCGCATACGAGCTCCGTTTTCGACGTTCTTTATATCCACGCGAAGGTCAGCCCATACTCTACAACTTTCATTTAGACTCCGTCGGCTAATTTTGACTTTTATTTTTATTATTTATTTTTAGAAAGCCGGGACAGAAAAACTTCGTTATAAATTCATAACTTCTTCGTCTGACACCCGTTCTCGCCTAACTTTTCATCGTTTCGCTAGTAACAACGAGATCTTCGATTCTTATTTAGATTGTTTCGGCTAAAAACCGCTCGATCTCAAATCGAGTATTCGGGCTGCATACTGCTAAGTCGAAACTTAGAAAAATCATAACTTCCTCATACGAAGTCAGATTTGAGCGTTCCTTTTATGCACGCTCTCGGTTTAACGAAATCTACGACTTTCGTTTAGATCGCTAAGGCTAAATATCGCTCTATCTTAAATTCATATTTTACGTCACTGGACGTCGTGCCGGTTCTATCGCTAAGGTTAACCTAGACTATTACATTGCTAAAAATGGCAAGCCCAGAAACACGGGCGTTACATTCTCGATATGAGGCTTACACGATTTTAAGGTATCCTAACCCTAAAACTCGTCCTCCTTAATATCCATAAGGATTCATAGCCCAAAACACAACTATCATACATTTGACAGTTTGTGCCCCTTTATTCAATTAACCTCTTTAAGTCACCAAATTAATTCTTAATTAATTTATGACTTATATCAATCAAATATTATTATTATTCCTTGAATATATTATTCTCATAATATATTAATTATATCTCTTCTCTCTTTACAAATCACCCTGTCAAGTTGCTATGGTGAAGGCAACGCAAAAGGATCATGCACAACCGGGTCAAGTACTTACCAAATATAGTTACAACCTTAGACACTAATCCGAAAAAAAGGATTCCTAATAATATTTTCACTAAGTTGTAGCGAAAATAATTAAGGAACTATACACTTTGATGTATGACTTCCTTTCTAATGAATGTGTGAGATTAAGCACATGATACCAAATCAACTTTATTAATAATTATAGTAGTTTTAATTATATTTTACATGGTAAAGCATAATTGTTAAATCTTTGTTGAAGTTTTCAAAAGTTGAGATGCAAATCGGTAAGAACCATCTAAAGCTTTAATGATAATAAATGATGAATTAAATTTTACTTGGTATGATTTACTTTCTAATCGATAGAAATATCCTCATTAATCTTTTTAGGATAATACTTCAATCACTATTAATTGTATGATGAATACAAATACCAACTAAATAGTAGATTAAACACTTTTTAAGATATAGTATGGAAAGGCTCCATCCTCATCTTACTAAATGTTTTATGGATTTGAAGCTGATGTTAAACTAAAGCTTCTAAACCCAAAATCTACTAAATACATATTTGTATAACACTCTAAATCTGGCTTAGATTATTATATGCAAAGCCACCAAGAATAAGTCATCTTATTCTTGTGAAAGCTAAGTTAGTAGAAAACAAGCTTCTAATGACAAAGCGAGTGAGAGGTACATGGAACTTGAAGTAGCTCAAGAACCATAACTTCATGGAGTAATAGTTGGCACTAGGTTTTTCACAAGTATTGTTAAAATTGAATAATAGCTATTCACAAACACAAATTGTTTGCATTAGTGGTAGAAATCGTCTATGACTTGAGAAATGTGGAATCTATCATTCATGAGCTTTTATTGATGGTTTATGGAAAATCCATCAAATACAAAGATGCTATGTGATATCTTCAATTTGATAAATATCTTAGAGTCGTGAACATGAGATGAAATTCATGTACGAGAATCAAGTATGGGATTGATTAAAATTTATTCCTATAGTAAGGCTAGAAGGAGTAAACGATTCTTATAGAAAGAATAAATTACATGGATAACCATAAACATTTAAAGCAATACTTGTAGTAAAACGATTCTCTTACACTCATGTCATTGACTGTGATCCTCATCATACTCATGACATTGACTGTGATCAAACCATTTTTCACAAGTAGCTATGATTAGATCAACAAGGATATTATTTGCTATAAATTCATATTCTTAATATGAAATACAGTAAATAGATTTCAAGAAATACCGCTTTTCTTTATAGACATCTATTGGAATATATCTATATAGATTAGCCTGGAGGTTTTCTTAATCCATGTAATCCTAACAAAATGTGTAGAGTTTGAGATCCACTTATGGATATAAAGAAAACATCTAAATGCTATAATCACCATTTTATGTATAACCACATGGTGTGTTTTATATCAAAATGAATAGAACATGTGTGTTTACTAAGAACTAGTGGGAGCATAGTGAAATTCCTAATCTTGTATGAATGAGTCATACTTAATCATTTTAAGTCACATTCTGACTAAGCAAGGTCGTGTTCACCTTGGCTCAGAAAGTGTTTCTAAAATGAAAGACTTAGGAAGGATAAGATACATTCTCGGAATGTAAAATCTATAAGGGATAGATAAAACGAATGTTAAAAATTTCATATCCTTGTACATATATTGGCAATATATTGAAAAGGATCAAGACACAAGATTCTTTTGGAGAGTTCTTGGAATTTTCATATGGCACCATTTGGAGCTAGCCTAAAAAGTTCATAGCTCATAGGCTTGAACTAGATGAAATGATTTATATTCTATTTGCTTGGAAAATGAAGTCATCATTTACGCCATATTATACATAGGACATGGTAGTCGATCATGTTGTAAGCATGTCATAGGATACTAATTAAATACATGGTTAAGTCACTGGATGACTAAGAGAGCATTCTAAGAGTACTTTAGAAGAACTAAAGGAATGTATATGATACAATCAGTTTAGAAATTATATTTATGGAAAGGGCTACACGAGATGTTAATTTCTAAACAGATATAAATAATTATGAATTATAATTGGATTTTGACTTCGTTATGGAATGAAGGGTAAGTTTTGTTGGAATGATCTCTATAGCAAAGGGATAACTGATAAAATTACCTTATACACCAATTGTGGCTTTGAGCTTTTTGGGAATTAGGCGTTGATAGAATGGTACAAACATTCGTAAGGTCTTAGGGGCTGTGAAATGTTGTTAGATGTTCACCATTCTCTATATCAGTCTAATATGAGTCTTGCGCAAGTGGGAGATTGAAAGATCTAGTATGCTCAAGAGTCATATTAAAGTGATATTGCTAAATAACATATGATACTAATGTGTCACATTAACAACAACTTCATACAAATGATATTTATTAGAAATCGATTTTAATAAATGTTCAATAAAACTCTTATAATTTGATTGGGAATTATTTATTTCCATGAAATAATTAATTTTCATTAGCAAGTAACATAATACATATCATATGGTATGATTTATAAGTCATGTACAAACTTTTGGACTAGTTGAATCCTTTTGTTTTTTTTCCTAAAAGACAAGGTTTATATTTTATAAAAGAGTTTATAAATGTTTGAATTTCTTTCTTCTTCTTTATGCAATTTTCGAGATATGCATAAAAACAAGTGTATGACTTGTCTAATCATGCTTTAAAGGCATGGGAGACATGATTGTGACAATGGGGACAACTTTTCTTAAAGTGCTAACTATTAATGGTTAATACCTTCACTTTTTGCATATAAATATGAGACTTGCATTTGGCTAGAATTCTCATCCCTCACTTGTTGTAAGTGGCCGAAATCTCTCTTATTTCTCTCACCCTTCTCTTGCAAAAGTGTTAGAAGGTTAGAAGTTACTTGTATTAACTCTCTTAAAGTTCATACTTTGGCGATGAACTTCAAGCTTAAGGGTTTAAGAGTTTTGGACTAGCATCTACATCAAGTTGAGTCATTGTTGGTGTCTCAAAGGTTCAACATTCTTCATCAACTTCCAAGCCTCCCAAGAGGACCCAAACAACTACAAAGGTTGTTACTTCTTCACCTCTTCTTTGGTTGGTTTTAAATCTTTCTATAACTTGAAAGAGGATCATTGGTGGGTATAAAATGTTTATATTATTTCAAAAGTTAAAGTCTTTCGTTGCCATATTTTTCAAGTTTAAGAAACTATTTTTGAACTAAAACCCAACAGTATGGGCCCATGCTACTGAAATTAGAGGATTCATACTCGAATCAAGGAAGGGTGAGGTGAACCCATGAAACTTGTAGTATGTGAGATCCCTCGAGTTATGATGTGTCTACTGATGCTTGTTATGGTGTATTTTCAATATGATGATGTTATGCACTAGGCCAGTCGGGACTTCACGTGCCAATGAGGGATCAGGATCGAGTTCTTGAGTCGGACAGCTCGACGAGCAGATGAGAGAGTTCATTTCATCTAAGGTCACGTACAGTATTTTAGAACAAACTCCTGTGATCTTCGGGACGGTCAAGGAGGTCATGCGCAGTATTTTACATTGAGATGCGGCCATGATAGGGCCACACACGACGGCTTTCAGGGAGTTCCGACTCGGGACCCCATTACTAGCAGCATGTGGTTGGCTGATGTCACCAATGCCTTCTATACAAGCCGATGTCCCGAGGGGGACAAGGTCCGACTTGCTTCCTGTCTTCTGAAGGACAGAGCATGTGTCTGGTGGGAGGAGGTCGCACATGCCATTGGTGATGACGCAACTTTAGATGTGATGACCCGGAGTGACTTTTCGGCCAAGTTTAGGGCTGAGTTTGCACCTGTGATTGAGGTGCAATAGCTTGCTAGGGAGTTGCAGGATGTCTAGCATACGACTGAGACGGTGACTGAGATCACCGCCATGTTCAGGAGAGGGTCCTTCTCATTCCGTAGTATGTGGCATACGAGGAGAAGAAAAAGGACTGGTATCATGAGTTGCTGCAAAGTGATATCCACCAGCTTGTGAGCCGATCAAGCGGTAAGATGTTGGAGGTGATGGGATTTGAGCAATACATCAACCCTATGGTGTACATGCAAACCCTAATAGCTTTTGGATCTAGTTTGTCTAATGAACATGCAATTGAATATCCAGAGCTATAAAACGTAGATGTATCATATAAGAACTGAAATAAGGGTTTGGTAATTACCATTGATTGTTATATTGTAATAACAATCAATTCCTTGCTTTGATTGTCTTCAGAAAGCTTAGTGCCTCAAGTGTTGCACCTCTAATGGAGTCACAAACACCACTAAGAAACTTGGATGAAGAGGATAAGAGAGGAGGTTGCCCAAAACGTCTAGAAACCTTAGATGAAGACTTGTTCACGTTTTTGGGGCTTAAGGGTCCTTTATATACATGTAGGCTATTAGGATTTTCAACTAGGAAACCCTAATTTGACTGCTTAGGCCTTAAGCAGCCCATGGATCCCTTTCTTTAGAGTCATGGACGAAATCTTATGGGCTTCCCCATAAATTTCATCCACTCCATTCTATGGAGTCCATTAGCCCACCCTTGTAATTATCTTATAATTACAATTCCAGTCCCTCAAGTTTAATTAATCTCTTTTGGTCACTAAATTAATTCTTAATTAGTTCTTGACTAATATTAATTAAACAATACAATTTCTCCTTTAATATATTATTCTTATAATATATTAATAAATCATAATGAAACCTTTCTCTCCTTAATTCATCCTACATATTGCTATGGTGAAGGCAACCCAAAAGGCCAATGCTCATAATTGGGTGAAGTACATACCAAAATAGTTATAGACTTAGACACTAATCCAACAAGAGGATATGATTGCGAGGGCGAGAGAGAGAGAGAGAGGGAGAGAGAGAGAGAGAGTTGGATTTGGAGATGGAGAAGAAGAGGAAACCCGAGGGGGTTCAATCAAGTAGTGCGGGCAAGAAGCCCAAGGTATCAAATCACCGACCGAGGAGCCAATAGGGCCGTAGTAGTTGTGGCAAGTACAACAATTTACTCAAGGGGGCGTGCAGGGCGGGTAGTTCGGGCAGCTTTAAGTGCGGTTGAACTGGTCATGTTAGCAGGGACTATACATCTACCACCACCATGACAATAGTACATCTGATTTGCTTCCAGTGCAATTAGAGGGGAAACAAGCGGTCCCAGTGCCTGATTTTGGGAGCAGTAGGACAGGTGGCGGCACCCACTCCTGCTACCTTGAGGATTACTAATAGCCGCTTGGGCCGGGCGGAGGTGCCAGTGGCGAAGAGCAGAGCCTTCAAGTTGACAGCAGAGGAGCCACGTGCAGCTCTAGATGTGGTGATGGGTATGTATCTTCTCCTTATCTCTTTATTTATATTTATTGTTGCTTATGTTTATGTGTTTCCTTATAGGATCGTTCCTTGTGAATGATATATCTGCTCTGGTATTATTCGATTCGGAGGTTACCCGATCTTTTGTGTTGCTCACACTTAGCAAGTGGTTCGTGGGAGCTCTAGGGGACCTGGACTATCCGATAGACATAGAGATAGCAGACGATAGGACCATTCGAGTTGTGAGGGTTCAACTGTGATGTACAATGCAGTTGTTTGATGAGCAGTTTTCCGTGGATTTAGTACCTATTTCGCTACGAGGGAATAAGGTTAATGGGATGGACTGGTTGAGCCCCAATGGGACAATGATCGACTGCGAGCAGAAACTCGTGTGGTTTCAGACCCCAAGTGGTGGAGGTTTAGTGATTCAAGGCAAGAGGCCATAGGGTGGACCAACTTTATGTTCTACAGCGAGAGCGAGGTGCTACCTTCAGCAATGTTGCGTAGGTTATGTCTCCTATGTTATGGATACTCGGGATAAGGGTAAGGTGACCATGGATGATGTACCGATTGTGTAGGAGTACCCGGACGTGTTCCCAGAAGATTTTCTTGGGATACCTCCGGAGAGACAGGTAGTGTTCAGGATTGACCTAGTCCCTGGTGCGGCTTCGATAGCCAAAGCACCATATCGGTTGGCTCCTCCCAAGATGCAGGAGTTGTCTACACAGCTGCAGGATTTGTTAGAAAAGGGATTTATCAGGCCGAGCAGTTCGCCAAGGGAGCCCCGATCTTGTTTGTGAAGAAGGACGGGTCACATTGGATATGTATAGATTATCGGGAGCTGAATAAGGTAACGGTGAAGAACCGTTATCCCCTCCTGAGGATTGATGACTTCTTTGACTAGCTTCAGGGTGTATCTTGGTTCTCTAAGACTGATTTTCGATCAGGTCATAACCAGATGCGATTCAGGGATGATGACGTGCTGAAGACAGCCTTTCGGACTCGCTATGGTCACTGTGAGTTTGTGCTGATGCCATTTGGGCACACCAATGCTCCTGCCGCATTCATGGACCTCATAAACCGTGTGTGGAGACCGATGTTGTACTGGTCTATGATAGTCTTCATCGATGACATCGTGGTTTACTCTAAGACTTAGGAGTAGCATGAGGAACACCTCAGGAAGGTGCTGGAGACACTGAGGAGGGAGAGACTTTTACCAAAGTTCTCTAAGTGTAAGTTCTGGTTGCATTAGGTGCAATTATTGGGGCACCTTGTCAACCATAAGGGTATTATGGTGCACCTTGTCAACCATAAGGGTATTCTGGTGCATCCGACAAAGATAGAGGTCTCCATCTAAGATTCGGAGTTTTCTTGGTCTAGGGGGTTACTATCAGAGATTCATACATGATTTCTCCAAGATCGATATTCCTCTAACCCGACAGACCAAGAAGTCTGTGACATTCCGCTGGGGGCCTGAGCATCAGGAAGCCTTCAAGACACTCAGACAGTGGTTATGCGAGACACCGATTCTGACCTTGCTAGAGGACGTAGACGACTTTGTTGTCTACTATGCCACCTCGATCATGAGCATGGGTGCAATGTTGATTCAGTGGGGTCACGTGATAGCATACGCTTCAAGGCAGTTGAAGCCTCATGAGGGAAGCTACCTGACATACAATTTGAAGCTATGGGCTGCAGTTTTCGCCCTCAAGAGTTGGCGGCATTACCTCTATGGGGTCCGTTGTACCATTTACACGGAACATAAGAGTTTGAGGTACCTTATGGATCAGTCGAATCTGAACATGAGGTAGCGTCGGTGGTTAGATGTCGTCAAGGATTACAACTGTGAGATCCTGTATCACCTAGGCAAGGACAATGTGGTGGCCGATGCTCTTAGATGCAAGGCAGTGGCGGCACCAATACAAGAAATATGTCTGAGGATGGTAATGGTTACTCCGTTGCTGGAGCGAATTATAGAGGCGCGACTCTAGGGTATGAAGGAGGAGCGCTAGAAGTGTGAGCGGATCATAAGCCAGGTGGCCTCATTTGGTTATGACAGCCGTGAGTTGTGGACCTTGCATGGGAGGGTTTGGCTTCCACATTGGGGCGGTGTACGCCAGGTTCTGATGGATGAGGATCACAAGCCGAGGTTCTCCATCCATCTCAGGGTGACGAAGATGTATCAGGATCTTCGCCCTTATTATTAGTGGCCCTGCATGAAGCGGGACGTAGCATGGTACGCAGAGCGGTGCTTCACTTGCAAGAAAGTCAAGGCCAAACACCAGTGACCACAAAGTAAGATGCATCCATTAGATATTCCTGTGTAGAAATCGAAAGATATCACTATAGATTTCATCATGAAGCTTCCGAGAACTGCACGTGGAGTAGATCCGATATGGGTCATCGTGGACCGGTTGACCAAGAGTGCTAATTTCATCCCGATCCAGGAGAGCATATCGAGTGATAAGTTGGCCGAGATCTACATACGTGAGGTAATGGCACCACATGGAGTGCCTGTTTCGGTTGTGTCAGACCGAGATGTTCGGTTCACTTCCAGATTTTGGAAGAGGTTTCACGAAGAGATGGATACTCGTCTTCACCTCAGTACTGCTTTCCACCCTCAGACTGACGGGCAGACTGAGAGGACGATTCAAACTCTAGAGGATATGCTGCATGCGTCTGTATTGGATTTTGGAGGCAGTTGGGATACATATCTTCCATTAGCAGAATTTTCGTATAACAACAGCTACCACGCTATCATCGATCGACCTCCCTTTGAGACGATCGACGGGAGGAAGTGTAGGACCCCAATCTGTTGGGGCGAACTCGATCAGAGATTCATGGGGAGTATGGAGGTAGTACTCAAGACTACTGAGAAGATCCAGTAGGTCCGGAGCAGGCTCCAAACTGCTCAGAGTCATCAGAAAAACTATGCCAACAAGCACCAGTTAGACTTTAAGTTTTAGGTGGGAGACATGGTTCTCCTGAAGGTGTCACCATGGGAAGGTGCCATCCGGTTTTGGAAGCGGGACAAGCTGGGCCACAGGTACATTGGTTCGTTCAATGTTTTGGCTCGGGTGGGCCGGGTTGCTTACTGTTTGGATCTTCCAGCAGAGCTCAGCCAGATCCTTAGAACTTTTCATGTCTCCCAACTATAGAAGTGCTTAGTGGATGACTCCACAGTTGTGCCTTTAGAGGATATACAGGTTGATATCAGCATGAACTACATCGAGAGACCAGTAGCTATTCTCGACAAGAAGACAAAGGAGCCGAGGAACAAGAGGGTGAAGCTGGTGAAGGTGGAGTGGCAGTACCGCAAGGGCTCAGATTGGACTTGGGAGCCTGAGGAGGAGAGGAGGGAGCACTACCCGAAGTTGTTTCCCAACGCAGTAGACTTCGAGGACGAAGTCCAAGACAAGTGGCAGAGAATTGTAACACCTAGTTCCTCGTATGTATTTAATTAAATATTTATTCATTTTTGTGTAGAAACTCGATGAGTTGGATGCCCCAAACTCGTCAAGTAGGAATGGAAATTGGACGCGGGAGTGTAAAGCCTACTAGATGGGTTAAGATCCTCAAATCGACGAGTAGGAGTGGCAGAGTGAAACCCTAATTTTCAGGATTTTGCACCCTATTTAAACACCTTAACCTCCAAATTTTGACCTCATTTACAGCCTCTAAGTCCCAAACCCTAGATCTCGAAACCCTAATGCATTGTGTGAGCTTGTGAGTCACTTTTGAGAGAAATCTGGTGTGTGTGAAGGTTGTGGAAGAAGGAGAAGCTTGAGGACTCAAGAATGAGATATTAGATCCAGCAACTTCATTTCATTCTCAGCATTTTCTGGTAAGAAAGTCTCAAACTTTCTTAATGATTTCTTGTATCTCTTGTCTATCACTTTTATTGGGTTTTTGGTCCAAATACTTTGATCCTTAGGAGATGGATGTTCCAAGTGAGTATACCTTGAAGGGATTTCATGGCATAATGGTGCAAACTTTATGGCCATTGAAGCCCCATGCAAGCTTTAGGGTTTCATTTTGGCCTTTTAAGCTGCAAAAGGCCATGAATGGAGAGAAAGTCAGAGACTTTACGTGTTCACGTAGTGTCTAGGGCCTGGATCTCAGTTTATATGCTTTGGCTTGAAGTTTTAATGGCTTTTGGATCAAGATCTAGGTCTTAAAGAGTTAGGGTTTGAGCTAAACCCATTAAGGAAGGGTTTTAGTGGGCAAAGTTGGAAACTTTACCCTTAAAAGGACATTTCTAGTGTGTATATGAAGTATGGAGATTTGATCTGAAAGATAGGGGCTTAATCTATTAACATGGCTTAACAGACTGAAGAACTCGTTGAGTCTATAGAGGAGCTCGACGATTTGGGTCGAATTGCCCCGCCCGTATAAGGAAAAACTCGACGAGTGGAATTGGATAGTCCCAATTCTGATGATAGGAGAAACTCGATGAGTTCGTGAAGAACTCGACGAGTTGGATCGCGATTTCAGGGTTTCCGATTTATGGAAATCGGCGAGTTGATGGGTAAACTCGGCGAGTTGAGTCAACCAAGAATGTTGACTTTGACTAGGGTAAAATGGTCATTTTAACATAAGAAGGATTTTTGGATTTGACTAGGTTGTTATTTTGATGATGATAGTCGGGGAGTTGTTGGAGCAGCCGTTAGAGATTCCTTACCGTGAGATTTTGCAATTGGCTTTGCGAGCTGAGTTTCCTCCTTTATAAGTGGGTCCAAGTTACCAATGTCGGCCCGTATATGAATGCTAGTATGTTTCGGGCTTAGGCCCGATGCCGGGGATAGCCCGATGTAAGTTTATATGTTTCTGGACTTCGGTCCGATACCAGGGAAAGCTCGATGAATGTTTTTATGTTGGATTTCTTTGTGATTCTTGCATGTGCTTTTTTATATCATCCGGGCTTCGGTCTGATACTGGGGTAAGCCCCAAGAATGCTTATATGTTATATGTTTCTGTATTTCTCCAAGATCGTTGTTCCTCTGACCCGACTGACCAAGAAGTCGGTGACATTCCGTTGGGGGCCTGAGCAACAGGAAGCCTTCGAGACTCTCAGACAGTTGTTATGCGAGACACCGATTCTGACATTGCCAGAGGGCATCAACGACTTTTTTGGTTTACTGTGACGCCTCGATCACGAGCATGGGTGCAATGTTGATTCAACAGGGTCACGTGATGGCATACGCTTCAATGTAGTTGAAGCCTCATGAGGCGAATTACTCGACGTACGAGTTCAAGCCACGAGATGTAGTTTTTGCCCTCAAGATTTGGAGCCATTACCTCAATGGGGTCGGTTATACCTTTTACACGGACCACAGGAGTTTGAGGTACCTCATGGATCTACTGAATCTGAACATGAGGTAGCGTTAGTGGTTAGATGTGGTGAAGGATTACAACTGTGAGATCCTTTATCACCTAGGGAAGGCCAATATGGTGGTCGATGCTCTTAGCCGCAAGGCAGTGGCAGCACCGATACAAGACATATGTCTGAGGATGACAGTGGTTACTCCGTTGCTGGACCGAATTACAGAGGCGCAACTCTAGGGTATGAAGGAGGAGCTCTGGAAGTTTGACCAGGGGTAAAATGGTCATTTTACCCTAAGAAGGATTTTTGGATTTGACTAAGTGTAATTGTGATAATAATAGTCAAGCAGTCATTGGAGCAGCCGTTACAGATTCCTTATCGTGAGATTTTACAATCAGCTTTGCGAGGTGAGTTTCCTCCTTTATAAGCGGGTCCAAGGCACCAATGTCGGCCCGTATATATATGCTAATATGTTTCGGGCTTAGGTTCGATGTCGGGGATAGCCCGATGTAGGTTTATATGTTTCCGAACTTCGGTCCGATGTCGGGGAAAGCCCGACGAACGTTTGTATACTAGATGTCTTTGTTATTCTTGCATGTGCTTGTTTATATGATCCGGGCTTCGGTCCGATGTTGGGGTAAGCCCGTGGAATACTTATATGTTATATGTTTCCGGATTTCAGTCTGATGTCGGGCGGGACCCGAGGAATGTTTATATTTTATGTGTTTATGTTATATGCATTGTTGATACGTTTATATGTATACCAGACTTCAGTCCGATGTCGGGTGGGCCCAATACCGGACTTGTCCGATGTCGGGCGGGGCCCGATGTAGTAGGCAAGGCCTAATGTATGTTATTATGTGCTTATATGATTATGTGTATGGCATGTGGTAGTTTGAGGAGACTTAGTAAGCTTCGTGCTTATAGTTTTCAGTTTTGGTTTCAGGTACTTCGGGTAGTAAGGGGAAGAGTTTGGGATGATTGTAGTGTCCGCACAATTTATTTACCCTGGGATGTTTATATTCTGATATATTTGACAAATGTTTATAATATTTTGAGATACACGACTTATGATTTTTATGTGATGTTTGATAACTATGGTTTTCTTAATGATTTAAAATGAAATTTTTGGACCGTATTTTTGAGATGTTTCAGAGATGAAATGTCTATTTGTCTAAAAGAAGCTTATACATTTGGTTGTGAGATGAAATTGTTGGAGACGTTTGCCATGTAGTGATCGGCGATGACCTTCTACCGATTGGTTGCGAGATGAAATGTCTATTAATCTAAAAAAACTTATACATTTGGTTGATGTATAGTTTGTTGGTTCGCTCCATTTTAACGAGTTCACTAATCTTTATTCTATATATGTGAAAATAGGAAACACATAAAATTAATAAATACCAAGTTGAACCGGCAATTGAATACAAAACATATCATCAAACCTATTCAACTAATTAAACAACTTATTTTTAAAAAATTATCCAAACACATTTTTGCATAGCCTTTAATTTATCTTCGCATATCATATTGTAGTATTTATTATATATTGTTATTCGTTTAATCAAATGGTTGATTCTTCAAATATCCTTTTTCCATTGAAAATCTTTTTTTTATCGTTTTAAATATTTAATTCATATATAATTATTTTTAATATGTTCTTTGTCCAAAAAACTTGTTTTAATATAAAGCTCCAATACAAACAAAATTGTAGGTTTTAACTTTTAGTTTACTCGTATTTCCAAAAGGTAATTTCCAACCTCCACAATGACATTCTTCCATCAGAGACGGTCTATTGTCAAATAAATTCCAAATTTAATTATTTTTAATTAAAACCCACAAAACAACTTAGGTACTTATAATACTTCCTACATGTTTTAGATAAAAATTCAAATTAGATTATAATATTTCCTGCTTGTGAGAAAAAAAAATACTTATACTTAGTCACATGCTTGAAAAATATTAAATGATTCAACACAGAAGCCTAACATGGTGGTGTTTTCCAAATAAACCTCAACTAGTAGATTATATCGGGTAAACTCATAATTTGTGTAATACTTAAAATTTTCTGACATTTATACTGGTTATTAACTTTCATATTATAATCTATTCAAAAATTAAATTTTCTTCGTACTTTTTATTGTTATTTATCATCGTACCAATATAAAATGGTGACAATTTTATATTTTGATAAAATCTCTATTCTAATAAATAAATATTTTTTATCACATGTTACACTCTTATTCATTTGTCAAATGTTATTTTGTGGTTTTTTTAAATTAATTTTTTTTCCACATGTTATTTTATGGTTTTTTTTTTGTTTTATTAAATTATATATAGTATTAAGTTACAACTCGTGGAAACAACGAGTAATTAATATCAAGATATAGGTAAAGTAAGATGCTAATTTGAGAAACAAACAAAAGTAAATGGCTATATTTCTTATTTTCTCCTCTGTTAGGATACATGGATAAAATAGGATCTAACTAAAATGAGGAATTAGTAGATAATAATACATTTGGAATTGTATTTTAATTGCTAATTGTAATGCCTGGGCTTGGTTCTTATTCCAAATCAAGAAAAAAAAATTAGTGAAGAAATGACTTTTATAAAAAATGAAAATCTTGTCAAATTAACTTACAAAGACTGACAAGAGGAAGAGACATGAGGATCGCCCCTGCATCCCAATGGACCACGCAACAAAAGGTGTCATCCTTTTGACTAAAGCTGTAGGAAATTGTTTAACAAAATATAACAATAATAACACCAAATCCTAAAACAACCATCAAAAAGTGCAGTGATAAAATTCTATGGTTGTGGCTTCATAGCTACAATTTCTTATGTTTTTGTCAAGTTTCTTTATTCTAGTTGCACCAGGCATGAGATACATGCTAATGTGTTGTATCTTTTCCTTTTTCACCATTTGAAGCCCCTACAAAAACCGTAGTTGGTTCCAGATTATTAACTTGCAGATTTTCTTAACACTTCAAACTGAAGCAAGAAACTTATAAATTTCATGATTTTAGAGATTAAGGAACTTATTATCTTGAAGAGATATGAGGCATAAACCCTATATATAGATGATTTTTAGCTAAATGAGCTGATTAGGGCATCAAGTTATAGAAGGAAGGATTCGTTGTATGGTAGTAAGCTTAAAGCTCATGTATGATTTTGCAATTTGTAAACTGAGGTTCAAAAAATTAAAATAGCCGACATTAAAAAATTGATATTAGTCGTTCTTTCTCCATATGTATCTGAAAAGGCATATAGAGGTTCAAAAATTGATATGTTTATGTCGAACACCTTCTTGTGAATCAATAAGGATGAACCAAATCTGGACAAAGAAAAGTGAAGAATTGTGTAAAGAAACGGACTAAAAGGTTGAAATAAGGAAATAAGATAACAAAATGCCCCATTTGAAAAACAACTTATTTTCAACTAAACTATCTTTACATCACACAAAAGATGACTATTGGTTCATCCTCATCAAGAGGTAATTGTTATTGGTGTGTCTAATGATGGTGGTTTGATAGCCTTGAGTTAGTGTAAAGATAAAAAATATTAACAAAATCTTGCATTTCTTTTTCTTATTCCTCCAAATTCGAACCAAACTTATTAACATAGGACTCTAGGTTTTCGTTTATGAACTTCCAAAGTTTCCAAATTTGGTATTGGTTATCAAAATTGTGGTTGTTGATATATTAGAATCAAAAACTGATTACAAGGATCCTTTTATGAGAGAAGAAAGTAGATAAAAAGATCGTACCAAGGAAGTACCAAGCATGTTGTTGATGATCTAACTGAAGAAAACGAACTGAGTCTTTCACTTTCTTCCTCAAGCCCAAATATGTAGACAATTATGCAAGAATCACAAACATAAAAAGGAAATTAATCTTCCAAACACCCAAAACCAAAACCGATGGTTAAACCATCTAATAAAAGATGAGCGGTGATTTCTAGAGAAACGTATATAGGAATCGAAGGTTTATTTTAAATTTGAATTGATATCTAGTTTCAAAAATCAAGAATGCCAAATTAGAGAAAATAGAGGCGTGATTTAGGGAATAAACGGATGAGTAGACGTCGTTTAGGGGTTTTAAAAGCAGAAGGGTAAATTAGATACTTTATTTTGAAATTTTTATAGATGGAGAATATGCCATATAGGATTAAAAGAGTCTTTTATTATCATAGAGTTTCAAATATAATAATTACAAAAAATGTAATAATAAATATATATAAATTTCATTAATGGATTTTCCTTCTAATTTTAAAACTCCTAAATTAAAGCATCATTAGTTTCATTTGCTTATTTATCTAAATTATTTGTTTAAATTTGTATTCTAATAAATGCATAGGTTTATTTTCCTTTTGACAAGTGTCATTATATTAGAACTCCTCATTAATATTATATGTCCCTTACCATGCCAATTGGCAACATATTAATTATCCATTTCAAATTTTAAATTTCTCAACTTTACATTAAATTTTAAATTTCAATATTAAATTTTTTTCTCTTTAATTATATTAAATTAATAACATTAGATTAAAAAATAAAATAAAATTAATATAGAATATAAGCTGATATAATTTCACGTATTTATTTAAATTAATGATTATAATTTTATATAACTAAAAAAATATCTTTTAAGTAACAATTTATTTAAAATAATTGATTATAAATTTTGATTTTTAATATGAAAGTTTAATTAATTTTATAATCGTGGTTCTCACGGGTTATAAACTAGTTTAAAAGATAAATAAATAAATAAATAAAAATTCAATTTTAATAAATCATTATCTTTCTTATTTTCTTATAAATTCAAAGTTTTTAAATAGTTTGTTCTTTATATTTAATTTATTCTTTTAAATAAACTCATGTAATACATGAGTCTCACAACTAGTTAATTATATTTGAACACTTGTCATCATTTCAAATGGACAGAAAGATAATTATGAAGAAAATTATGAGGATATTTAACTTCTCTTAACTAAAACTATTATAAATAGAGTTTGTTTTAGAATATTTAACGAGAGAATTTATTCATTTACTTTTTAAGGCTATGTTTGGCAGACTGGCTGAAAAGCTGGCTGTTAGCTCAAAAGCTAGCTATTAAATAAAAAACTAGCTGATAAAAAATAATGTTTGATAAAACTAGCTGAAAAACTAGCTAAAATATATAAAATTACATACAAGGACAAGTAAGAATACGTGTTTCTATAATTAATTAAGGGGTTTATTTGGAAAATTTTAAAATCCCATCTTAGGATGATAGGAGTGGTTCCTCTTAAATACATTTAACCCACTGTCACATCAATTTTTCTCTTTCTCTTTGAATTTTATGATGCTCACAGGCGGGAGCAAACGTCGGTAGGGTTTCTCCCTTTAGGGGTAATCAGTCTCAAATGACATCGAGATGGATGGAAGACAGGGGTTGGACCAATCACAGAAAAGTTTCTAATAACACTATGGTTAATCGTAGCATCCATACTCAAAGGAATTCTCAAGTAAGTTTTGAAGTCTGTTCATTCTATGTTACTTAATTTCCTGATTCGGTTTAAGTCCATGATATGTGGAGAGTTTGTGCCCGTTTAGGAAAATTTGTGGATGTGTTTATTTCTAAAAAGTTATCGTGCATGGGCAAACATTTTGGTTTTGTAAGATATTCAAGGGTACGTAATATTGATCATATGATTTAGCAGCTTTGTGATGTTTGATTTGGATTTCAAAAACTATATGCTTCTACCCCACGTTTCTAACAAGAAGGAAACAATCTGTCTCATCATGTTGTTAATTCCAAAGAGAAAAAACAAGATGTTCCAGTAGAGGAGATTACTAATCTAATTTCTAGGGATTTCATAGTGGAAAATAAGAAATGTGCTTGTCTAGTTAAGGCTAGAGATTATCCTACCTTTCCTAATCTTCGTATGCTTTTCTAAGATGAAGGTTTTGATATGAGTTATGTGGGTGTCTTATAGATTATGATTGAATTTAAATCTAAAGATGCTTGTAAAAATTCATGGGTAGTGATGTCATGGATCATTGACTATTGGAAAAACGTGCATGGGACCATAAATTTGTCCCGTTAGAACGTATTGACTGGCTTGATATTGAAGGTTTGCCTATATGTGTTCTTGGAGCAAGGATTCTTTAAAAAAATCATTCCTAAGTAGGGTGTAATAGCCCAATTAGAAGATTCTCTTAAGGAAGATGTTTACAAGAACCGAATATGTGTTTTGACTACTCTTCAGAATATTATTTATGATGTGGTTAGTGTCCGGGTGGATGGAATTTTGTTTAAAGTTAGATTTAATGAAGCTCCAGGATGGACTCCTTTTATCTGTGATCTTCATCAAGAGAACCTTGACGGTAGTGAGCTCAAGGATAATCAAGATAATGGTGAAGGTAACTATTCCTTGAGTGGACATGAAGATATCTCATCAGATCTGTCTGGTATTTATGACACAATGGAGAAAATGAAAGCATAAGAGGTTAAAAATAATAATCCTATGGGAGTTGGCGTTCCGATAAGCAATTAAAAAACCCAATGCATGACCCCAAGGGGAAATATGGGAAAGAAACTCCCCTTCGTATCATGCTGTATCGATCTCCTCACCCCCTGTAGGAGCGCCCACTACCATTGTTTCAGTAGTGATGGTGGATGCTGAAACGACCCCTATTTTTGCAGCAAGTCTGTCAACAGGTTCTTATAAGTCGTCTATAGTTGTTGCTATGATTTATGTTCCTGCTCAACATGAATTTTCTGGCCCACATTATGCGACAGATTTTGGAAAGGGATTGGCTTCGGTTGGTTTCACCAGAGGTTACGCTCATATGTCGGGAATTGAAACATTAGGAGATTTACTATCACACCTTCCTCTTTTCTCAAATAGAATATTTGGGGGAAATGAAACGAACTTAGATGGCTCGATTAATAGACACACATTTTTTAATGATACATATAGAACTATGGAAGTAGGAAAGAAGGTTAGGTACAATATTAATGGGGAATATTAATGAAGTATAGGATGAGTCGGAAAGATTGGCTTCTCGGTTTCACCCCACCCCAGCTAGCATTTGTAATTAGTTCATTGGTCAATCTGATTTGATTGATGTTCCATTGGGTGGTCCACATTTTACTTGGAGTGATAAGTAGGGGTCGAAGTTTAGTAGATTGGATTGGTTCTTGGTCTCGGATGGTATAATGACATTCGTTCCCTCATCTCACAGGGATAGTTCTAGAGAAAAAGATTTCATATCATCGTCCTATTCTTTTGATGAAGCATTGTGTTGACTATGGGCCATCTTCTTTTTGCTTATTTCATTGTTGGTTTGCTTTGGATGGTTTTGATTACATAGTCTATGATTCTTGGGGTACTATCTTTTGATAGGGGTTTTTGATAATTCTTGGGTTATTTTTAAGAAGAAACTTCAACTTCCTAAATCTAATCTTCGGGCTTGGAATTCTAGCGCTTGAGACCGGTTGACTACCAAGTCAAAGTTATTGCATGATAAGACTGATTCGATTGATGCTACTCTTATGCTAGATGATGGAACCACTGAGCTTAGAGAATATAGACTTTTGGTCCTTAAACGATTGACAGATTTGGATCACCTTTTTCAGGTTAATCTCGCCGAAAAGACGAAAGTTTAGTGGGGTATAGAGGGGGATGAGAATTTAGGTTTCTTTCATGGAACTATTAATTAGAAGAGGTGGTAGTTAGCTATTAGTGGTGTTCTAATTAATGGTCTTTGGGTTGATGACCTAGGAAGGGTTAGGAATTAATTCCAACAGTTCTATAAAAATCTATTCTCTAGGAAGAGAGGTATACATCCTACTACTAATGTTTATTTGTTTTCTAGGCTTTCGGAGGATCAAGTTCAGTTTCTTTAGGCTCCTTTTATTCGTGATGAGATTAAAATGGATGTGTAGGACCGTGGTTCAGACAAGGCTCCGAGCCCAGATGGTTTTTCTTTTTTCTTTTTGAGGAAATACATGGATTTTATTATTGATGATGTGGTAGCTTTTGTTCATCATTCTTATAGCCATAGTTCGATTCAAAAGGGATGCAATGGCTCTTTCTTTACTGTTATTCCCAATGTTTGTGACCCAAAGACAATTAGATATTATAGGCCTATTAATCTAATAGGTTGAAAATATAAGATTATTAGTACATTATTAGCTAATAGGTTGCTGGAGGTTATTACTTCTGTTGTTAGCTTGGAGTAGTCTGGCTTTGTTAAAGGTTGAAAAATTTTAGATGGGTTGTTTCTCATAAATGAGGTGGTATCTTGGAGTAAGTCTTAAAAGAAACCACTTATGATTTTTAAAGTGGATTTTGAAAAGGATTATGATTCTTTGTCCTGGGAATACCCGTTGGGAATCATGAAAATGCTTTGGTTCGATTTGGTGTTACTGGATCATGGAACTGCTGAGAACGGTTAGGGCTTCGGTTTTAGTTAATGGGTCTCCTACTAGTGAATTACAGATTCAGAGAAGTTTGAGCCAAGGGGACCCCTTGTCTCATTCCTTGTTTATCTTGGCGATGGAGGTTCTCCATGTAGCTTTTTATAAAGCTCATCTAGCAAATGAGTACCATGCAAATTACTATTAGTGGGATTGATATGTCACATCTCTTCTATGCACATGATGTTGTTTTGCTCTCCCTTTGGGATCTTGAGAATGCTAATTGGATTATTCGTATCCTTTGTTGTTTTTATCTGGCATCGGGTCTTAAAATCAATGTATATAAAACTAAATTCATCTCAGCAGGTGTTCCTTATTCTCAAATGGAGGGGGTGGCTTATAGATTGGGTTGTGCCCCATAAAATCTTGCTTTTGTTCATTTGGGAGTACCCATAGCTCAGAATATGTCTCGGGTGTCAACTTGGTCTTCAATTTTAGATCGGTTTCAAACTAGATTAACGGGTTGGAAGGGCAAGAGTCATTCCTTTGGTGGAAAATTTACCTTGATTAAGTCGGTTATTGGGAGGTTGGACAGTCATCTGATGCCCATCTTTTCGGCTCCAATCTTTGCCCTCAATTCATTGGAGGATCTTTGAGCTAGGTTATGTTAGGGTGCGAAGTTGGATGAAAGACAAATGCATTGGGTCCGTTGGGATAGAATTTTAGACAATATAAAAGAGGGTGGTCATGGAGTTGGTGTTAGATAAGGTGTCTAAGTCGATAACTGTATTTGGTATATACTTGACCCGACCCGATATGGTCCATTTGGGTTGCATGGCATCATGCATTTGGATGGACTTAATGAGAGAAATAACACTTGTGGTTTATTAATATATTATAAGTTCTAATATATTGATAGTATTATTTAAATAGTATTGATCAAGAATTAATTTGGAATTAATTAAGTGATCAAAAGATAACTAATTAAACATATGGGTTGATTATGTAAATCATCCATAACTTGTATAGTAGGCTAAAGGCTCCATGTAGTATCAAGTTGGGTTAAACCCATAGGATGCTCGATGGATGCTCCATGGGAGTTATAAACCCATGGGTCATGGAAATGAAGAGTCATGTCACATTAAGGTTTACATGGAGTAACCCTAGACATAACACACTTTATACAGAATATGATGCACACCAAAATCAGTTACACTAACAACAAGTGAGGTAAAGTTGACTTTGCAAGTGTTATACATTCTCTCGAAGTTATTCCAAAGCATTTGAGGCATCACACTTGGGGTGCTAGGCTCTCAAGGTTTTCAAGGAATCAAATTAACTACAAGGTATGTAATTCTAGCCATCTTTTAGATTAAAAGATCCCCATGTATGCTTGATAGGATTATGAACCTTGGAAATCATATTTTGCATGTATTTTAGACAAACATAGATCCAAGGTTTTCTAGGGTTGCATGTACACTTAGGGGTGTTAGAATGCTCATAACCCATCAGTGGTATCAGAGCCTAGGCTTGTTTGTTAAATACTTGATGCAAACTTGTTTTCAAAAGACAAAAAACTGTCCAGACAAGAAAACTCGACGAGTTATGGCCAAAAACTCGCTGAGTTTATGTGTTATTGCATGAACTCGACGAGTTACTTGATGAACTCGACGATTTTGTCATCCGGTGAGCAGTTTTTGGAGCTTTGATTACTGGAAATGGACTAGAAACATTACCCTAAACTGTTTTGGTGTTTTAAAACTTGTTTTAGATGGTGTAATGGTTACGCTAATCCATTTTCAATAGCAATTATCAAATTTTCAAGTTTCACATGGTTAAGTTTAAGATTCTTGAAATTGTTGATATGCATGTTCATGAACTTATGAGTTTAGAAAATCATACAAATTATTTGTAACTTGCTTGTTAGTTTTGTTCTTGATCATTATGTGTTTTAAGAAAATCCATAATTTGTCCTAAAGTTATGGATTACCAAAAGTCACACTTTTAAAGTCCATTATTAAATACATAGGTTACATAAAATGAAAAGTCTCTCATTTTACTAATCCATTAACTCATAAGTTATGAAAGATGAAAAGTTTTGAAAGTTACAAAACTTGCCCTCATGTTTTGAAACATGTAAAGTCATCTTAAAACTTTAAGTTCCAACTCCTAGAATTTTAAAAGTTCAAATTCAACCCTTATACTTTATAATATTATAAGTTTAATAATTATTATATATATATATAAGAACAAATTCGTTTAAACGTTAGTAGGCCTCACTCACGAAGCCGGTCTATTAGAGGGTATAAGGTTGCTGCCTATGAAATGGCAGCTTAATGGGTGTCCACTCTCACCCACCGCTTCCTTGATCGGAGGGTCGTTAGCCAAATGGGTAGGACAAGGACTTGTAAATTCTCATTAAAAGTATGATGCATATTATAAAGTGACTAAATGTTTTATTAAATTCCCAATCTTAGTTACTTTAGGAAAATGTGAATAAGGTGCTAATCCATGAAATTACACTTTAAACTTTGTTTAAGTCGTTAGTGGAGCGTGTGTGGTTAACCAGCACACTAACCTGGACTTAACAAGGTAGGTAAAGGGTGACTTAAAGTTTATTATAGGTCGGTGGAGCATGTGTGCTTAACCGGCACATCGATTGAGTGTTAAAATTTAAGGGTACCAAGTAATTTGCATGGTTATCTCACACCTCGTTTTGTGATCCTTGGTATCCCAGTCACAAAACTTGGTGGGCACACTCAAGATTGAAACATGCCTTTGAAAAGTTCATTGAATCTCAAAAGAATCTAAGAATTTGTAAGAACCAATTAAAACCTCATAATTTATATTTCGGTTTTTGGTGGAAATTGGTGAATCGTCATTCACCTACCTTTCATATATGTTATAGCTTAGATTACGACATACCTCTTCTAAGTTATGATATATTGTGATTGGGTCCTAGCCTTAATATTACATTTGGGTTTTTTATTAAGGAATATATTTATATCTAAACTAAACTTGTTCTTTTTTTAGATGTCTTCCAACAACACTACTGCTGGCTGAAACCCTACTGGCTCGTTTTCCCTCATGAATCTATGTGGGTGGGTCATCTTCGATGGTTCCAGCTTTATGGATTAGTTCTGGAACATCAGGATGGTGACTCGCTACGAGGACAAGGAATATGTCCTCGATAAGGACCTAAAGGAGATCAATGAGTCCACTGCTACACCCTAGGAGATCGCTAACTTCCGGACTCATGAAAGAGATGCCACCAAAGTGGCATGCATCATGATGGCCACCATGACAGTTGAACTCCAAAAGTCCTATGAGGATTACTACCCTTTTGAGATGCACCAAGATATGACGGAAAGATACCATCATAGTGCTCATCAAGAGCGGTATGAAATAATCTCTTCCGTTATAACAACCAGGATGAAGGATGGAGAATCTGTCACGAGCCACATGCAGAAAATGCAAGGTATGTGGATCGGTTGCTGAAGCTCAATGTGAACTTTCCTGAGGAGCTTGCAATAGATATCATTTTACACTTTTTAACCTCACGTTATGATCAATTCCGCATGATATACCACATGAATAAGGAAGAAGTCACACTCATCAAACTTCAAGGACTCCTAAAGACCGCATAAAGAAGTCTTAAAGGTAAGTCGGTTGTTAACACTACCACTCCTACTACTCCAAACTCCGCCCCTATCCTGGCAATTGGGTAAGGTAGAGGGAAGAAGAGGAAGAGCCCTTCGAAGGGTACCAAGGGTAAGACCCTTGTTGGCTCCTTTTCAAGTGGAACCAAGAAAGGTTTTGTCACTCCTTCTTCTGACCCAAACGAGGCTGAATGCTTCTATTGCCATGAAAAGTCGCATTGGAAGAGGAACCGCCCAAAGTACCAGCAAGATGTAAAGGATGGGCAAGTCAAAACCAACCATGCAGGTATTTACACTATTCTATCTAATATCTCACCCTATTCTAACTCTTGGGTTCTTCATACCGGTTGTGGTATTCATATTTGTTCTGATTTGCAGGGACTAAGAAGAAGTGAGAATGTGGAGCATGGAAAGATAAACTTGATCATGGGGAATAGGAAAGCTTCACCTGTCACCAAGATTGGAGTTTATTCTTTGTTGCTAAGTAGTGGGTTTACTTTAGATTTGAATAAATGTTGTTATTCGCCAAAAATGGCAAGAAATATTATTTCCTTTCATGCTTTGTACAAACAAGGGCTTACCTTTTCTTTTGATAATGAAATTGGTGGAATAAATGCTTTCTTTAATAATGTTCTTTATTTTAAAGCATTACCTTGTGATGGTGTGTATGAAGCTGTATATGTTGTAGATAATCTATGAAATAATGTGTTGTGTATTGATTCTTTTGATAATAATAACTTGGATAAAGCATCCTCACGGCATTGTCGTCGTGGACATGTGAGCAAGAAAAGCATAGGCCAACTCCAAAAGGATGGAGTCTTGGAGTCATTAGAACTAAAGTCAGATGATATTTGTGAATCATGCTTACTTGGAAAAATGACAAAGTCACCATTCATTGGTTCTTGTGCTAGGGGTGAAGGTTTGTTGGATCTAGTGCACACAGATGTGTGTGGACCCTTCAAATCTGCCACAAGGGATTTTAATCGTTATTATCTGACTTTTACTGATGATTATAGTAGATATGGATATGTCTATTCAATCAAGCATAAGTTGGAAACTTTTGAAAGGTTTAAAGAGTTTAAACATGAAGTCGATAATCAATTAGGCAGGAACATTAATATGCTTCGATCCGATCGTTGTGGTGAGTATCTTAGTACAAAGTTCCTCAACTATATTAAGGAATGTAGGATTATCTCACAATTGACACCTCCCATGACATCACAGTTGAATGGTGTGGCTGAGAGGCATAATCGAACCTTGTTGGACATGGTTCATCCCACGATGAGTCGAGCTTCGCTAGCAATCTCCTTCTGGGGTTATGCCTTAGAGACTGCCGCCAATATCCTTAATCTGGTCCCTCCAAAGAAAGTTGCCAAAACTCCACATGAGATGTGGACTGGTAAAGTTCCCAAACTAGACCACATCAAGATTTCGGTTTTTGAGGATTTCGTGAGGTGCGAGACTCATGATAAGCTCAAACCTCGAAGTAAGAGATGCATTTTTATCAGCTACCCACAAAAATCCTTTGGTTACCTCTTCTATAGACCTAGTGACAATGTGGTCTTTGTAGCAAGGAAGGGTGTGTTTCGAGAGATAGAGTTCATAAGCCAAGGAAACAGTGGGACGCAAATTGACCTTGAAGAAATTCAAGAGTCAAGTGGTGAAGGAACTTCAAACCCTAGCACTCAACCGGAGGAGGAAACTCATGTTGAGCCAATTGACAAGTCTCTGTACCTCTGAGGCATTCCACAAGGGTTAGGAATGCACCTGAGCATTATTATGTTTTCCATATTACTGCGGATAGTGAGACACTTATCAGTGATGAAACATTGGTAAGTCTGGATGAACCTAACAGTTACACAGAAGCCATGGCAGGCCCCGAGTCTGCGAGGCAATGGACAATGAGATACAGTCCATGTATGACAATCAAGTATGGAACATGGTTGACAATCTACCAGGTCATAAGACAGTTGGGTGCAAATGGATCTTCAAGAAAAAGACCGACATGGATGGTAATGTACACACATATAAGGTGCGGTTGGTTGCAAAGGGCTTTTCTCAAACTCTGGGAGTTGATTATGATGAGACCTTTTCACCAGTTGCAAATATTAAGTCCATTAGGGTTTTGTTAGCCGTAGCTGCATTTCATGATTACGAAATATGGAAAATGGATGTCAAAACTGCCTTCCTTAATGGAAGTTCGACTGAAGATGTTTATATGAGTCAACCAGAGGGTTTTGTCAGTACAGAATACCTTAATAGAGTGTGTAAGATCGATAAATCCATTAATGGATTGAAACAGGAACCTCGCAGATGGAATCTTTGCTTTGACAAGAAAGTCAAAGAATTTGGCTTTTCGAGGAGTGATGATGAATCTTGTATCTATGTCAAGGCTTGTGGGAGTATAGTCAGATTTTTAGTACTGTATGTGATGACATACTACTCATAGGAAATGACATCCCAACCCTACAGGAAGTGAAGTCTTGGCTTGGGAAGTGTTTCTCTGTGAAAGACCTAGGAGAAGTTGCCTATATTTATAAGGATTATGAGAGATCGGAGTAAAAGACTAATTGGAATTAGTCAAAGTACTTACTTGGAAAAGGTGCTGAAGAGGTTCAGCATGCAGGACTCCAAGAAAGGAGAGTTGCCCATCCAGAGTAACGCTAGACTGATTAAAACTTAGCGCCCGAGTACCGAGGCTGAGACAACAAAAATGATTCGAGTACCTTATTCTTCTATAGTATGTTTGATCATGTATGCTATAACCTGCACTCGACCTAATGTAGCCTTTACTTTGAGCATGGTTAGCAGATATCAGAGGAACCCTGGCAAGGATCACTGGACTGTGGTAAAGAATATCCTCAAGTACCTACGGAGCACTAAGGACTGGGTCCTTACCCTCGGTAGGAGTGATGACTTGAGAGTTGTAGGGTATAGTGATGCTAGTTTGCAGACTGATAGGGATAATTTCCGCTCTCACTTTGGGTGGGCCTTTACCTTAAACGGAGGAGCAATCACTTGGAAGAGTTCCAAGAAAGAGACAGTGGCTCATTCAACTTGCGAATCAGAGTATATAGCAGCAAGCGAGGCAACAAAGGAGGCGATATGGCTGAAGAGCTTCATTGGAGACCTTGGAGTTGTACCAGCTATAAAGGAGCCCATGGAAATTTTCTGTGATAGTGAAAGCGCAGTTGCCTTAGCCAAGGAACCAATAGATCATGGGAGATCCAGACACACCTACAGAAAATACAATTTCATCAGACATCGAATAGAATAAGGACACTTCGTGGCAAAAAGGATATCATCGGATGAGAACCCAGCAGATCCCCTCACGAAAGGACTGAGTTGGGCTAAGCATCTCCAGCATGCTCGGAGCATAGGGTTGAAGAATGATATTAGTTTTAGTAGTTAAATAATTTTGAAATTTGTAAAGCGTAATTGACATTTGATGATGAATAAAAGTTGTGTTTATTTATGACTAAAGTGTTATTATCTTTTGTCAATCGCTTACTATATTTCTTTTGCATGTTTTTACTTCCAAAATAATTATGTTTGGTATATCATATTATTTGAATCTCCACAGTTGGTCATATTTTGTAAGTAGGTATGAATCAAGACTGTCATGAGATGATTGTAGAGGTGTAAGTTGTTGGACATGGCTACGACACTCATGAGTGCTTATAAGTTCTGAGCATTGGATTCAACCCACGTTCACTGGTATCACTTCATGGAATTTATCTCGAGTGATCGTGAGACGGTAATATCATATAAGTCTTCAAACCTAGATATATGACTTGTTGTCTATGAGTTGGTTATGCATTGATCGTACAAAACCGCATTGGTAACTCGATGTTATAAAACATACTTTTGTGTGTGATTCAACAAGTAGTTGAATAAGCATATGAGTCGAAGGTTTTTTGTTCCTTCTTGGATTAGAAGTAATATATGGGCCCCTCGATGATTTTGTTTTGACCTATGTACCGAGCCCGGTCAAAACTTAGTTGAGGTGTTCAATTAAGTTCTTTGTCAAACAAATCAGAAATCGGGAAACAAACTGTTGGACAATAAGTAAGACATTGTTCCATGTATTTGTCCGGCTGATATCTAGTATAGAGGATTATATGATCACTTATATTAAATGGCACATCATCATATTATCAGTTCTGAGAGACCTTGAAAGAGCTATGATTGCTGATCGGTTCCTGAAGTCATATTTACAGATATAGTTATTAGACCTATCCAAGTGAGAGACTGTTGGATAAGGTGTCTAAGTCCATAACTATATTTGGCATGTACTTGACCCGACCTGACATGGTCCATTTGGGTTGCATGGCATCATGCATTTGGATAGAGTTAATGAGAGAAATAACACTTGTGGTTTATTATTATATATTATAAGTTCAAATATATTAATAGTATTATTTAATTAGTATTATTCAAGAATTAATTTGGAATTAATTAAGTGATCAAAAGATAACTAGTTAAATATATGGGTTGATTATGTAAATCATCCATAACTTGTATAGTGGGTTAAAAGCTCCATGGATTATCAAGTTAGGTTAAACACATAGGATACTCCATGGGAGTTACAAACCCATAGGTCATGGAAATTAAGAGTCCTGTCACATTAGGGTTTACATGCAGTAACCCTAGATGTGACACACTATACAAAGAGCATGATGCACACCAAAATCGGTTACACTAAGGACAAGTGAGGGCAAGCCGACTTTGCAAGTGTTATACATTCTCTCAAAGTTATTCCAAAGCATTTGGTGTTGTGTGAATAATTTGAGGCATCCCACATGGGGTGCTAGGCTCTCAAGGTTTTCAAGGAATCAAATCAACTACAATGTATGTAAATCTAGCCATATTTTAGATTAAAAGTTCCCCATGTATGCTAGATAGGATTATGAACCTTGGAAATCATATTTTGAATTTAATTTAGAAAAACATAGATCCAAGGTTTTCTAGGGTTGCATATACACTTAGGGGTGTTAGAATGCTCATAACCCATCAGTTGGGACTTTATACTCTTTCAATAGCGTCATGCTTTTCCGTTGTCATTGACATTTCTTCCATAACCCAAATTTGATTTGGGTTAGGGTTGTTAGAGCTTTATATAGTTCCGATGGGGGGGGGGGGGGGGGTTGTGGTTCTTTAAGTATGATATGAGGGTGGACGGGTCACTGCAATCGTATGATCCGCCATTTAAGATCATATAAGATAAGTGATCATATAATCCTCTGTTCTAGATATCAGCCGGCAAATACATGGAACAATGTCTTACTTATTGTCCAGCAGTTTGTTTCCTGATTTTCGATTTGTTTGACAAAGAACTTAATTGAACACGTCAACTTAGTTCTGACCGGGCCCGATACATTGGTCAAAACAAAATCATCGAGGGGCCCAGATATTAGCTTCTAATCGAAGAAGGAACAGATAAACTTCAACTCATATGTTTGTTCTACCACTCATTGAATTACACACAAAATCACGTTTTATAACATCGAGTTACCAATGCGTTTTCGTACAATCAATGCATAACCAACTTGTAAGTAATAAATCATGTCTCTAGGTTTGAAGACTTATATGATGTTATCGTCTCACGATCACTCGAGATAAATTCCATGAACTGATTCCAGTAAGCGTGGGTTGTGTCCAATGCTCAGAACTTATAAGCACTCATGATTGTTGTAGCCATGTCCAACACCTTAGACCTCTGCAACCAATCATGACAGTCTTGATTCATACCTACTTCTGACATATGACTGACTGTGGAGGTTTGAATAATATGATATATCAAACATAATTATTCTGGAAGTCAAAACATGCAAAAGAAATTATAGTAAACGATTGACAAAAGATAGTAACACTTTACTCATAAATAAACACAAATTTTATTCATCATCAAATGTCAATTACACTTTACAAATTTCATAATTTATCTAACTACTAAAACTTATATCATCCTTCAGCCCTATGCTCTGAGCATGCTGGAGATGCTTAACCCTACTCAGTCCCTTCGTGAGGGGATCTGCTGGGTTCTCATCCGATGATACCCTCTTTTCCACGAGGATTCCTTCTTCTATGTGATGTCTGATAATATGATATTTTCTGTCGACGTGTCTGGATCTCCCGTGATCCCTTGGTTCCTTGGCTAAGCCAACAGCACTTTCACTATCACAGAAAATTTTCATGGGCTCCTTTATAGCTGGTACAACTCCAAAGTCTCCAATGAAGTTCTTTAGCCATATTGCCTCCTTTGTTGCCTTGCTCACTGCTATATACTCTGATTCACAAGTGGAATCAGCCACTGTCTCCTGCTTGGAACTCTTCCAAGTGATTGCTCCTCCGTTTAAGGTAAAGACCCAGCCCGACTGAGAGCGAAAATTATACCTATCAGTTTGGAAGCTAACATCACTATACCCTACAACTCTCAAGTCATCACTCCCACCGAGGGTAAGGACGCAGTCCTTAGTCCTCCATAGGTACTTGAGGATATTTTTTACCGTAGTCCAATGAGCCTTGCCAGGGTTCCCCTGATACCTGCTAACCATGCTCAAGGCAAAGGCTACATCAGGTCGAGTACACGTCATAGTATACATGATCGAGCATATTGCTGAAGCATAAGGTACTTGACTCATTTCTGCTATCTCGGTACTTGGGCTTTGTGTCTTACTCAATCTGGCGTTACTCTGGATGGGTAACTCTCCTTTCTTGGAGTTCTGCATGTTGAATCTCTTCAACACCTTGTCCAAGTATGTACTTTGACTATGTCCAATTAGTCTTCTACTCCGGTTTTTGAAAATCCTTATCCCTAGAATATAGGCAACTTCTCCTAGGTCCTTCATAGAGAATCACTTCCCAAGCCAGGACTTAACTTCCCGCAGAGTTGGGATGTCATTTCCTATGAGTAGTATGTCATCCACATACAATACCAAAAAGCTAACTATACTCCCACTAGCCTTGACATAAACACAAGATTCATCTTCACTCCTAGAAAAGCCAAATTCCATGACCTTTTCATCAAAGCAAAGATTCCATCTACGAGGTGCTTGCCTTAATCCATAAATGGATTTCTCAAGCTTACACACTCTATTAGGGTACTCGTTGCTGAAAAAACCTTCTGGCTGACTCATGTAAACATCTTCAGTCAACTTTCCATTAAGGAAAGCGTTTTTGATATCCATTTGCCAAATTTCATAGTCATGAAATGCAGCTATGGCTAACATAACCCTAATAGACTTAATATTGGCTACTGTAGAAAAAGTCTCATCATAATCCACTCCAGGAATTTGAGAGAAGCCCTTTGCCACCAGTCGAGCCTTATAAGTGTGTACATTACAATCCATGTCGGTCTTCTTCTTGAAGATCCATTTGCCCCCTACAGTCTTACGACCTGGTACATTCTCAACCAAGTTCCAAACATGATTATCATACATGGATTGTATTTCACTATCCATAGCCTCTTTCCATTTAGCAGACTCAGGGCTTGCCACGGCTTCCGTGTAGCTGTTAGGTTCATCCAGACCTACTAGTGTCTCATCACTAATAAGTGTCTCACCTTCCACAGTAATATGGAAACCATAATAATGCTCAGGTGAATTCCTAACTCTCATGGAACGCCTCAGAGGTACAGACTCGTCAATTGGCTCAACAGGAGTTTCCTCCTCAAGTTGAGGGCTAGGGTTTGAAGTTCCTTTACCACTTGACTCTTGAAGTTTTTCAAGGTCAATTTGCCTCCCACTTTCTCCTTTGCTTATAAACTCTCTCTCTCTCTCTCTCTCTCTCTCTCTCTCTCGAAAGAATCCTCTTCTTGCTACAAAGACCACATTATCACTAGGTCTGTAGAAGAGGTAACCAAAGGATCTTTGTGGGTAGCCGATGAAAATACACCTCTCGCTTCGGTGTTCTAGCTTATCATGAGACTCGCGCCTCACAAAAGCCTCGCAACCCTAAATCTTGATGTGGTCTAGTTTAGGTACTTTACCAGTCCACATCTCGTGAGGAGTTTTGGCAACTTTCTTTGTAGGGACTAGATTAAGAATATGGGCGGCAGTCTCTAAGGCATACCCCCAGAATGAGATTGGTAGCGAAGCTCGACTCATCATGGAACGAACCATATCCAACAAGGTTTGATTACGCCTCTCATCCACACCATTCAACTGCGGTGTCCTGGGAGGTGTCAATTGTGAGACAATCCCACATTACCTAAGATAGTCGAGGAACTCTAAACTAAGATACTCACCACCTTGATCGGATCGAAGCGTCTTAATTTTCCTGCCCAATTGATTCTCGATTTCCTGTTTAAATTCCTTAAACCTTTCGAAAGTCGCTGATTGATGCTTGATTAAGTTGACATATCTAATATAATCATCAGTAAAAGTCAAATAGTAATGATTAGCATCCCTTATGGCATGTTTGAATGGGCCACACACATCCGTGTGTACAAGGTCCAACAAACGTTCACCCCTCTCACAAGAACTTGTGAAGGGTGACTTTGTTATTTTTTCAAGTAAACATGATTTGCAACTATCATCAGACTTTAGGTTAAATGACTCCAAGACTCCATCCTTTTGGAGTTGGCCTATGCGTTTCTTGCTTATATGTCCAAGACGACAATGCCATAGTGATGCTTTATCCAAGTTATTATTATTAACAGAATCAACACACAATACATTATTTCCTAAGCTATCAACCACAGATACAGTTTCATACACGCCTTCACAAGGTACTGCTTTAAAATAAAGAACATTATTAAAGAAAGCATTAATCGAACCAACTTCATTATCAAATGAAAAGGTGAAACCTTGTTTATACAATGCATGAAAGGAAATAATATTTCATGCCATTTCTTGAAAATTACAACATTTATTCAAATCTAAACTAAACCCACTACTTAGCGATAAAGTATAAACTCCAATCTTGGTGACATTCTCACTTCTTCTTAGTCCCTGCAAATCAGAACATATATGAATACCACAACCGGTATCAAGGACCCATGAGTTAGAATGGGGTGACTTATTAGATAAGATAGTGTAAATACCTACATGGTTGGGTTTAACTTTCCCATCCTTCACATCTTGCTGGTACTTTGGGCAGTTCCGCTTCCAATGTGCTTTTTCACGACAATAGAAGCATTTAGCCTCTTTTGGGTCAGAAGAAGGAGTGATGAAACCTTTCTTGGTTCCACTTAAAGAAGAGCCATCAAGGGTCCTAACCTTGGTACCCTTCGAAGAACTCTTTCTCTTCTTCCGTCGTCCTTTCCCGATTGCCAAGACAGGGGCGGAGTTGGTAGGAGTAGGAGTAGTAACAACCGCCTTACCCTTAAGACCACTTTCTGTGGTCTTTAAGAGTCCTTGAAGTTTGCTGAGAGTGACCTATTCCTTATTCATGTGGTATGTAATGCGGAATTGATCATAACATGAGGGTAAGGAGTGTAAAATAATATCTATTGCTAGCTCCTCAGGGAAGTTCACATTAAGCTTCAGCAAGCGGTCCACAAATCTTTGCATTTTCTGTATGTGGCCCGTGATGGGTTCTCCATCCTTCATTCGGGTTGTTATCATGGAGGAGATGATTTCATACCTCTCCTGTCGTGCATTTTGATGGTATCTTTCCATCAAATCTTGGTGCATTTCAAAAGGGTTGTAGTCCTCGTAGGACTTTTGGAGGTCGGCTGTCATAGTGGCCATCATGATGCATGCCACCTTGGTGACATCCCTTTTATGTGCCCTAAAGTCAGCGATCTCTTGAGGAGTAGCAACTGTCTCATCAATCTCCTTAAGCTCCTTATCGAGGACATATTCTTTGTCCTCGTAGCGGGTAATCATTCGGATGTTTCTGATCCATTCATTAAAGTTGGATCCATCAAAAGTGACTTTCCCACACAAGTTCATTAGAGAAAAGGAGCCATTAGGACTAGAGCCAGAAGCAGCAGTGTTTGCAGACATCTGAAAAGAAGAAAAGTTTAGTTTAGAAATAGGAATAGTCCTTAATAAAACACCCAAATGTAGTATTAAGGCTAGGACCCAATCATAATATATTATACTTAGAAGAGGTATGCCGTAATCTAAGTAATAACATATTTGAAAGGTAGGTGAATGACGATTCACCAATTTCCACCAAAGTTGAAATATTAAAATATTTAATTTGGTTCATAGAAACTCCTAGATTCTTTTGAGTTTCAATGAACTTTTCAAAGGCATGTTTCAATCTCGAGTGTGCCCTCCAAGTTTTGTGACTAGGATGCCGAGGATCACAAAACGAGGTGTGAAGTGACCATGCAATTTACTGGGTACCCTTAATAAATTACCCCTCAATCGATGTGCCGGTTAACCACACACGCTCCATCGATACTATGATAAATATTAAGTCATCCTTTACCTACCTTGTTAAGTCCAAGTTAGTGTGCCGGTTAACCACGCACACTCCACTAACGATTTAGACAAAATGTAAAGTGTAATTTCATGGATTAGCACCTTATTCACATTAGTTATTCTTTTGATCACCTAATTAATTCTAAATTAATTCTTGATCAAAACTAATTAAATAATATTATTAATATATTAGGACTTATAATATATTAATAAACCATATGTCTTATTTCTCTCATTGAGTTTATCCAATTGCATGGTGCCATGCAACCCAAATCGACCATGTCGGGTCGGGTCAAGTATTTACCAGAAATAGTTATGGACTTAGACACCTTATCCAACACTTACATGGTTGCAACTTATCAGCTATGGATTAGTAGAATTGGGTTGTCAGCTATTGATCAGTAGACATTGGGTTCTTTAAGGAATCCAGTCAATCATTAGTCATAAATATATACAATTGAGACTTAACGATAATCATACCTAGGTCATATATTAGGAAAAATCAAAGTATTAGGCTAAGCACTGCTGAAATCACCACTCATTCACTTTCTAAGAAGTGAGTGCATAGCTACTTTCATCTTACACATAGATATGAAGTCTTTAGGTTATTAAAGTGTTACGTGCCTATTATCTGTGATTAATACTTTATGTGTTAGATGAACTATATGAGCTAATTTTGTTTAACCATACATGTATTTTCACACTTATAAAAAATGGGGTAGTGAAGGGTAAAGAGCAATGAAAATAGTGATAAGAGGTCGAGATTCTATTGTACTACCACACTACCAATGTAGCCACCTAGTAGGGTATTGATGATGACCACAAACTATTCTAGATAGGTTGGGTCAAACATGGACATGTTTGCAACCTATAGATGTTTATAAGCCTTACATGGGCTGGTTTATGACATGTAGGTGTTCATCGACCATACATGGGTAGCCCAACCTATAGATGTTAATGAAATTATTTACGGGCATGTCTTCGACATGTAGGCATTGAAGAACCGTATGCGGATAGGTCTAAAACTTGAAGGTGTTACTGAATTATACATGAGCAAGTCCCTGACATATATATATATATATATATATATATATATATATATATATATATATATATATATATATATGTTAAGAAACGACATACAGATAGGGCCACGACCTGTAGGTATGAATGAATTATTCATGTAGATACTCTATTCACCCCATGAATATCTAATTAGCATATATTTCTAAGGAATCAGCAAGGCATTATTGTTCACTTAGAGATCTTTTAAGATAGATCTCTTGAGAACATCGATCTAGGATCAGGGATTGAGAAAAAAGGGAATCGATAATATGGTTAGTTGCTTGATGTGAATTTTATAATTATAACAAATTCACTATAATATTTTGAGTTGAGAACCATATGTATTCACCAGGTTTCCCAAACAGACCCACTCGGTTTCTTTGTATCACCGTTAAGCAATAGGAAGGTATATGTTGTTTGGAAACAATAAGATATTCGAGGAAATTATAGGCCATTACAGGTTGTAAGGTCGATAGTAACTATTTTTATGCTTATGTTCTTTTATCTGTTACGACATCCCGAATTTTGAATAAATTAATGATAAATATTTCTCTAGAATACTTTTATGGGACAAATTATACAGTAATAAATATATGTTGTTTTAAAATAAGCATAAATAAAAAGGTCTTTTCGGACCATGAACATTGGGATGTCATAGTTGGTATCAGAGCATTGGTTGATGCGAACTAGAAATATTTGAGTATTTCCAGACAGAAAATTAGAATGTTAAGCGATGATCATGAGGCGTGCGTCCATTTTATTTTATGTAGCATAACTAAATTGACATAACTACTAGAATACTTTAGGATAGGATGCCTAATTTATTGCTATTTGCTAAATGATTTATAGCATGCTTAGGTTGCCCAAATTGTTATTACATGACTAGATTCAAGGTTTGTAGCTGACTTGGATTACGAAACTTTATGTGTTCAGGATTCTAAACATTTAAATAATGTATTAGAACTGACATATAACTTTTCAGAGTAATAACAAGGATTATGCATGTAAGCATAACTAAAACCTTTTCTATTGTAATTTATTCGTGATTTCAATACATTTAACGATAGTTTCGTGTACAGAACATCATCGTGAGAACTCGTAGTGGGTTAGGAAATGGTAGCAGGAATAAGAAGCTTGAACCGCGATGTGCAATTGACCACACACCAGAAGTCATGCCGGCAGCTGAACCAGTGACGATCGCTAGAGTTCAAGCCTTGATCTGGGTTATATTAGATAAGTAAATAGAATGTAGGGGAGTAGACAACTACACCATGGGAATAATATAGAATTTAATGCACCGATTGATGAATTAGTAGTGAATGAGGGTTAGTCTGAAGAAGGGAGCTACAATATGAATGTGGACCGAGCTGAACCCTAAAGGGTTAGAAGGAACAAACTTGGAGAAGAGGTTGAGAGGAATAGATGCAACTATAAGGACTTCATGGATTCAAAATTGCCAAGTTTTTTTTGGATGTCCAATATTAGTGGATGTTATTGATTGGATCTCATAAATAGAGATGGTATTCAATGGCTGTGACTACATCAACAGAGAGAAGATCATCTTAGTAATCAGACAGCTGACAGGAGTATTCAGCTGGTGAAAGTTGTTAGCTGATTGCATACCAAAGGGAGAAGTAAGGAAGATGTTTTGGGAGAAATTCCTTGAGGAGTTAAATAGGAAATATTGCACTGAACAAGATCTTTTGGAGATCAATAATGAATTCCAGAATCTAAAGAAAAGGAAGATGAGTGTTAGCGAGTATGATGCAACATTCACTAAAAAGATAAAGATAGTTCATAGCTTGGTTCCTACAAAAATTTCCAATGTAAATACGTTTTCTATGGGTCTACGAGTGGATTTTGGTCCAATGGTGAAGCTAGCAACGACTCTAAAAGCAACCATCTGGGCTGCTAGGAATGTGGAGACCCTAGATAAAGCAAAAAGGTATGGAGAAAACTAAAAATGGAGAGAAAAAGAAGTTTGAGGGATCTTCAAGATCAGATAAGAAGAGTATGTTTTCGACGTCTGGACCCAAGGATAAGAGGTCTCGGGATACCAATAAAGCAGAATGGTGTGAGAAGTGTAGGAAGAAAACATAGAAAGATGTAGCAACAAAGTAACTTTCGTAAACTATGGAAAGATCATTCATTAAACCAATAACTGCACCTAAAGCATGGATTACAAATGTTGAGAAACTTCCCATCTCATGAATTCCTGCCCCAAAGAAAAGTGAATCAACAAGGCCAAATGCGCCGCCAAAGCCAAAGTCAAGAGCATTCCAGATGATCCTTCATGAAGCAGATGACGATACAAGAGATTAAGAATAAGGAACTACTTATATATAGTTTAGTATATCAAGAAATCATAAAGATAATGTTATATTATGTAGCCAAATGTAAGACGCATAGAGTATGATGAACTTGAATAATATTGTAATCGTTTTCAAGAAGTGATATATACCGTAATTATGTTACATTATCCTATGTTGCTGGACAGATTGAATGAAAGAGAATAAGGATCTTTTGGTTGCATGTTGTCGATTCACAAAAACCCGTTTAGAATCAGATGTGTAAAACAATAATCGAGCTTAGGGCTTAAGAACAAACCAGATCTAACGTCTACAATCGATGAGAACAATGAAGATGACAAGAACGGATCTTACTAAAACTTAAAACCCTAATAAGCTCAATAGAAGATATATGTATGTATTACACAATCTCCTGCTCTAATACGAATTGATGAAACAATAAAATAATGATCGAATGATTCAAAACATTAAAGAGAATAAAACAAGAAGAACAATTGATCAAGTAGTGACGAATGATTACTATTATCAAATCCATAGAAGAGTTCAACATGAACTTCTCTATAAAGGCAACGTAAGGCGATACAATTGATTAACCCTAAAACAGTGCATGCATGCATGCACTATAAATAGTCTAACCCTAATATCATTAAAACGCAGGTGGACAGGCCCAACCCGTTACAATATGGACTATTCTAGTACAAAACAGCTGACACAACACATTTTATCCCATCAAGGCTTGATTGGAACAACTTATTTAGAGCAGACATTGATCTTAAAGATTAACTCAAGGTTTGAGTTTTCAAACCTTGTTCTCACGTATTGATTTTTGTTCTCACAATTAAAGCTTTTCTTTTTATTAAAGCATTGATTTTGGTCATTTTAGGTTGATTAGGTATGAAACGCGCAACAAAACAAACGATAGGGATGGTTCGAGTGCAAAAAAAACTTAGCGACCAAACATGAAATTTTGACAAACGATGGGGTCGATGTCGGTAATTTCTTCTAAGTGTATTTAGAAGCATATAAATAAGTATATGCATACACATATAAATAAGTATATAAATATGGATAAGAATAATCATATGCATATGCATATGAATATACTTATAAGTATATGCATATACATATGCATATAAATAAGTATATGAATATGAAAATGCATAAGAATATTTATATGCATATGATAATTAAATACATCTGATTATGCTTATGTATATACATATGCATAACAATAAGTATACACATAATATAATTAAATACATATGATTTTGCTTATGTATATGCATATGCATAAGAATAAGTATATGACATATGCATATTGATAAGTATATGCATATGCATACTCATAAGTATATACGTATGCATAAGAATAAGTATATTCATAAGGCAATTAAATACTATGATTATGCATATGTATATGCATATGCATATGCAAAAGAATAAGTATATGACATATGTATATTTATATGCACATTAATAAGCATATGCATATGCATAAGAATAAATATATGCATATGCATAAGAATAAGTATATTATAAATATGAATATTCATTAAATATAAAAAAATATTTGTGTTAAATTAGTGAAAATATTCCTTATATTTCGAAATTAATACTTAAAAAATTTTAAAAATAAATTTGTAATGCATATTCATATTTTTGTGGAGTTATTATTCTTCTTTTTCTTCCATTTGTTGTCACAACAATGCTGAAAATCGTCGATGTCCGAAATTCAAGACTAAGGTAAAACAATTTATTAGAATTAGGGTATTCCTAAAATGGGATGAGAATTAACTTGATACAAGAATCAATTAACTTGATTCTATTAGAATATCTCAATCAAATAAGGAAATTGAATAGGAAATCAGAAAATAGTTTAATTCATTGTGCAGAAAAGAAACAGATGAAAACAAGGCAGCAATGAAATAGGGGAGGAGAAACATTTTTGGGAAATTACTTTGGTTGCAAGGTTTTCATTTATTCAAAGCTAAAAGACTTAATTAAATACATTAAACGACTATCCTATAGATACTAAGAGTATTGCAATCCTTTTCTAATACAAAATCCTATTTAAATGGCGAGTTTCTTATTTTACCCTAGACTAAAAACTGTCCCAAAATTCTGAATTATCCAACACGGTTAACACATATCATTGATTTGGATGTATATCGCATTAGCTTCTCTGTTATGCAACTTAGCAATGATGGTTGATTTGGTACATGATTTGATGAAACGATAAGTTATATGCATTTTAGAATCACATCGTTGAAAATTGTTATATGCATTTTAGAATATAATACTTACCTCATGTTTAACTGATACCATCAAATCATCTGGAAACTCTTGATATTGAAACAAGTTGATCGCAACATCATGTATACATAAATTGACGTTTTATATTATTTTTCTATATTTTTCTTAAATAATATAAAAGTATTTGTATAAAATTTTTTGTTGGATTAGGTGTCTAAGTCCACAACTATAGCTGGTATGTACTTGAATTGACAGTGTTATGGTCCTTTTGGGTTGCCTCCACACGTTCAACTAGATATGATGATTAATTGAGGAAAAGGAAGAATTTATTAATTTGATTAATAAATTGAAATAAATGATTTATCAATATGTTGTGGAAATAATATATTAATTAGCAATCATTTTATTAGTTAATAATTAATCAGAAATTAATTTGGAATTAATTTTGCGATTAAAGGAATTAATTAATAGTGTAGGCACTACTAGACTATAGGCCTTTAATGACACACAAACCATGACACACAATCATTTACGATACGCAAAATCGTGTGTCCTAAATATAATGTCACCTCTTTTAAAATTTGAAGGATCTAGGATATGCATTTTTGTGTGCCCTAAAAAATAGTGTAAAAAAACAAAGAGGGCACTCAACATAAAAGGCGTGTCGTCTAAGCATGTTGTTTTATAATGTTTTCATCAAACGTGTGTTCTCCATATTTAATTGTAACACTCCAAATTAGGTACACCTTTGAAACCCTTGAAAATGATTTATTTAACAAAATGGTCCCTCTCATACGCTGGGCGTACCTAAGGGTATGCTTAGCGTACTAAGGGAGAAGGATCGCAAAGGAGCCTTGTGTATGCGGGGCGTACATAAGGGTACGTCGGGCGTACGCAACAGAGGGCCAGAACCCTAAATCTCGGACATGACTATATTTAAATAGCTTTTAGTCTCTTGGACCAAACCATATCAGTCTCTTTAGCCTCTTTCGTCCACCTTCAGTTGAGATATTGTGTTAGAGGGTTTTTGAGCTTAAGGGGTGAGTTTTGTGGCCATTTTAGAGTTCATTCAAGAAGGAGAAGTTGTCAAGGAAACTTGGAGTGTCATTTGGCTTCAAGAATCTGCATATAGTCAACCTTGAGGAGCTTCTGGAGGTATAAAGCTTGGACCTTTCCATCTTAATCACTAGATCTAGCTAGGGTTTTCTGGTTTTGGTCCCCTTGGTTGATTTTGGACCTCCTCTTGTGAGCTAAGCAACTCTAGAGGATGGAAATGATAGATCTGAGGTCCCCTAGCCCTTTTTCATCATAAAAATAGAGTCATGGATGGTGTTTTGACCTCATGTATGGGTTAAGAGCTTTAAAAAGGTCTTAATGAGGGTGTTGGAGGCTTATGGGGCATGCAAAGGCATAAAGTTGCCAACTTTACGCCTTAGGTCGTCTTAACAAGCTTAGATCTGACTTTTGGACGTAAAAGAATCGAGTATTAAGCAATTAATGGAAAAAGTGCTTAATCTGTTAGTACCCTGGATGTAAACTAGTGTACACTGTGCGTAAGCTCCAGAACCCCGGTACGGTGCGCGTACCAAGATGGTACGCTAAGCGTACGCATCACAAATGGGCTTGAACTTGTTTTGGGCTTTTGGTCTGTTAGGCCTCATTGGGATGTTAGACTTGATTGCACTCTGAGAATAGTGGGCCATTTTATCTGTTTGTGCCATTGGTGTTATGATTGGGCCTTATTGGGCCAAGGGGCCCATTAATGATTTTGGGCATGCACTTTGGGCCATTATCAAAGAAGGACAATTGAGGCTTTTTTGAAGGACTTAGGGTTTGGGTTCCCTTTGATTAAGTAAATTCCTAACTTTGATTAACATTATTATTCAGCACGGGAGGTTTCTGACTGTTAGGTGAGCAGTTTTCACATTCAGCAGGCAGAGGTGAGTCTTCTCACGATACCCATGAGTCTAAGGCACCAAGGCCGTCCCATTATGTGATATAATTGTTAGTCATTTCTGTGAGTTGATATGCTATGTAACTGTGTTGTATTGCGTGGAAGACCCTAGGGGAGCCCGTGGCATTGGATGTAAGACCATGTGGGGTAGCCTATGGCATTCCTAGGTAAAGACCATATCGGGTATCCCATGTCATTGGATGTCAGACCATGTGGGGTAGCCCATGACATTCCTAGGTAAAGACCATGTGGGGTATACCATGGCACGAAGGGGTAAGACCTTCGCAGGAACCCATGGTATCCTTACAGGTTTTATGTTTGTATGTCTTATATGTTATATGTAGCTTTTATAGCTAATAGGATATATGATATGTGATATGTGCACTGTGTGTGGTATGCTCTGGGAAACTCAATAAGCATTTAGCTTAAAAGTTTTCGATTTGTTTCAGGTTCTTCCAACCCCAAAGGCAAAGGCAAGGCGTAATGGCGCAGCGAGCACTCTCTCTTGGGCATTTTTGTCGACACTCTGATATTTGGAATAAAATTTGTATTTGACATATGTGTTTAAAACAATTATGATTGGATTTCTTAAGTCATGGAAATGTATTTGACTATTCAAAAATGAAAAATTTCTTCGAAAATTTGGGTCGTAACAAGTTTGTATCAGAGCCTTTGTTTGAGGGATTCAGGCTCACTCTCGGGTGTGGCAGGACTCAAACTTAGGAAATGGTATCATTGTTTTCAAAAATAAAATGAAAATGCTTTTAAAGAAAGGAAAAGATGAGAGTGCAACATGCGTGATCAACCGAGCCAAGTTAGTGGTTTCCCCATTGTATTAGCCATGTTATACAGATATTTGAGCTTTGATGATCGTATGGAACTTGCTATGTGTATGCTTCTAAAGTTGTATATGGTTGGGAGCTTATACCCTCAGAATGGTTGATTTGGCCTTATTTCCTGTTCCTTTTATGGTTGTGGTCCTAGGGTAGAATCTTTTATTCGAAAGTCTATTTGATCCTTATATGTGTATAATTTGCATGCATGAAGGAAACCTGTCATGATTAGTTTGATTGTTATAAGTAGGGTAAATCTTAGGACAGCCTGAGGTTGAGGTAGGCAGTAATTGTAAATTATGGTTCAGTTTTGGACGAACTAGAGTTATCAGGTAGACCGTTGGGGAAATTTACAAGTAGGTTTGGAAGGTAGTATTAGTCACATACTACTGAAAGCACAAGACCAGTACCCAAACCAATGTTAGATCTGACGACTTCAATGAGGACCGGTGGGGGAAGATCCATTGTATGGAAATCCTTATCGTTATGATTTATGACATTTCAATTCAGCATAGTGGTAACACGATTTGGAGCAGGGGGATCAGGATCAGCATCTGGATCTGGGGAAGGATCAGGCGACACTGCCGATGTGGTTGATGAGAGGCTGCATGAGCTTATTGCATCCGAGGTTACCAGGGGCATCCTTGATGCTACCCCAATCATCTTTGAAATGGTCAAGGAGGGTATGATGGAGATTATGGAGGAGAGACTCAAGGAATTCAGGGCAGAGATTACTGTGGTTCAGGTTGGGGCCCGAACTCCCTCATTCCGGGAGTTCAAGGCGTATGGGGTGTTAGAGTTTTTCGGATCCAAAGACCCCATTGTTAGTCGATGCTAGGTGGCGGGTATCGAGAACGCCCAACACACGAGTTCTTGCCCGGATGCGGAAAAGGTGGGATTTGCTTATTGTATGCTGAGAGACAGGGTGAGGTTACAAGTCAAGTGGGAGCAGCCGCTATGGCTGAGATGACCAGGGCCAAGTTTGTTTGGCGATTTGACTTGGAGTTTGCACCAGCCATTGAGTTGCAACGACTTGTTAGGGGGTTTCATGAACTTCAACAGACCACCGACACGGTGGCAGAGATCACCGCCAAGTTTCGGGAACGAGCTTTGTTGATTACATAGTATGCTACCGATGAGGACATGAGGAGGACATGGTATCATTCCATGTTGAGGGATGATATCCGGGTGTTTGTGATCTTCACAAGGTGCAAAACCCTGAATGAGATGGCGGAGAAGGCCCAGGAGCAGGAGATGGAGTTAGACTTCCACACCAAGCGGAATCCGGAGCAGGCACATGAAGCAGTGGGTCAAGCTATGAAGCCTAAGACTTCAGACACTTCCAGCAGGGGCAAACAGGGTCGGGGTCGGTGTGCCAAGTGCGAGAGATTTCATAGTGGGGCTTGTCGAACAGTCGGGATATCAGGATGTTACTCTTGTGGTCAACAGGGCCACTTGAGTAGGGATTGTCCCAAGAATGGCTTGTTATGTTTCCACTACAACCAGACTGGCCATAAAAGGCCGACTTTCCGAGGTTACAGGGAGGGGAGGAGTAGTGGTAGTGCCTACACCCACCATCCTGAGGATCAGCGGTGGCCACCATGTTAAGGCGGAAGCTCCGACGGTGAAGAGTAGTGCATTTTAGCTGACTACCAAAGAGGCTCGGGCAGCGTCGGACGTCGTGAGTGGTATGTGTTTATTATTCTCTGATCTTATGAATTGTATGTCTTATATGGACTTTATGCTTGTATGGGGACCTTTTTGGTCAATGGTGTGTCTGCTCATGTTTTGTTTGATTCGAGTGCTTCTTGATCGTTTGTGTCTATTGCACTTAACAAGAACTTCCGTGACGCGCCTGGAACTCTGGATTCCCCACTCGAGGTAGAGATTGCAAATGATCGCACCGTCAGTGCTGCAAGGGTGTATCAAGACTATGTCCTGAATGTGCTTGGTAAGAGGTTTCATGTCGACCTAGTCCCGATAGTGTTGCGGGGGTTGAAGGTGCTTGTTGGGATCGACTGGCTGGGGGCCAATGTGGCCATGATTGATTGCGAGCACCAGTTGGTTAGGGTTTGAACCCCAAGTGGGGAGGGAACTTGTTATTCATGCTGAGAGAACCTTGCAGGGGCCAACTCTCTATTCGGCTGTGAGGGATAGAAGGTTTCTGCAGCAGGGTTGTACGAGATTTTTAGCTTATATATTGGATACCATGGTAGAGGCCACGCTAGATGTGGGCAGTGTGCCGGTTTTGCGGGCTTTCAGGATGTTTTCCCCGAAGAGTTACCGGGAGTGCTTCTGGAGAGGCAGGTAGAGTTTTGCATCGACTTGGTGCCTGGTGCCCCGCTGATAGCAAAGGCACCATAGCAGTTGGCACCACCTGAGATGCATGAGTTATCTATGCAGCTTCAGGAGCTTCTAGACCGAGGAATCATACGCCCGATCAGTTCCCCATGGAGAGCACCAATCCTTTTCGAGAAAAAGATAGATGGATCACATGGCATGTACATCTCTTATAAAGATCTGAACAAGCTAACGGTGAAGAACCATTATCCATTGCCAAGGATTGATGATTTGTTTGAACAACTACAGGGTGTGTCTTGGTTTTCCAAGATTGATCTACAGTCGAGATACCACAAGATGTGGATTCAAGATGAGGATATACCGAAAACGGCATTCAAGAATCGGTATGGGCTTGTGGTGATGCCATTTGGGCTCACCAATTCCCCTGCAGCGTTCATGGAACTCATGAACAGGGTGTGTCGACCGATGTTGGATCGGTCGGTGATCGTTTTTATTAATGATATTCTCGCTTATTCCAAGACCAAGGAGCAGCATGAGCAACATTTGAGTGAGGTACTGGAGACCCTGAGGGCAAAGAAGCTTTATGAAAAGTTCTCCAATTGTAATTTTTGGATGCGTGAGGTGTAGTTTTTGGGGCGTGTCATCAATCAGGAGAGCATTTCGGTTGATCCATCAAAGGTTGAGCCGGTGATGCGATGGGAAGTACCGAAGAATGTATCAGAGATTCATAGCTTCTTGGGTTTAGCGGGCTATTATTGGAGATTTTTGCAGGATTTCTCCAAGACTGTTGCGTCATTGACCCGCTTGACCAAGAAGAATTTGACCTTTCGGTGGGGCATGGATTAGCAGAGGGATTTTGAGACCCTAAGACGAAGGTTATGTGAGGCTCCGATCCTAGTACTACCTGAGGGGTTGGATGACTTGGTGGTGTATTTTGACACATCGATTTCAGGGTTGGCTGCAGTACTAATGCAGAGGAGGCACGTGATAGTTTACGCCTCGAGGCAGTTGAAGCCTCATTAGGCAAATTACCCCACTCACGACCTGGAACTGAGGGCAGTGTTGTTCGCCCTGAAGATTTAGAGACATTATTGGTATGGAGTGCGGTTGCACCATTTATACCGATCACAAGAGTTTGAAATATTTGATGGATCAGCAGAACCTCAACATGCATCAGAGGAGGTGGTTGGATGTGTTAAACGATTATGATTGTGAGATCCTATACCATCCAGGGAAGGCCAATGTGGTGGCTGTTGCTTTGAGCCGCAAGACGGCAGTGTCTCCGATTGGGAATGTAACACCGTAAATTTCAAAAAAAATTTTCAATTAAAAATAATCATTTAATTCTTAAAAACACCTTTCTTAAAATCTCATTTGTAACCGGATTACAAAACATAACTCCATTTTCACTTGTATAATAAACCAGAATCCTCAAAACATGACTCTTTCTTTGGTGTGTACAATCGAGCCGGTGCCGTCCCGTGATCCTGAGTGAAACCTGAAACACATAACACAAACACTGTAAGCACAAAGCTTAGTGAGTTCCCCAAAATACCACACATAACACATATTAGCCACTCGAGGCTATAACTCTGTGGGTCCGTGGACCCTACTATGTGAACCCTCTGGTTCTAACTCTGTGAACCTTCCGGTTCTAACTCTGTAAACATGCACAGCATAAATCACACAGAAATAATGCAGTACAACACATAACATACATAGCATACAAATACTCTGTCACATAACTCTGGTTACCTACTCAAGGTAAAGTTTAGTGAGAAGACTCACCTCGTGTATCTCGGTAATTCGTAAATCCCTGAAATCACTAGTGCTCGATCTCCCGAGCTATAATCCTCTTATAACACAAATACATCTCCAATTAACACTTTCCCAACTAGGGTTGACTAACCCTAACAAGTCAACACCGGTCAACTCTGGTCAATGGTCAACGGTCAACTCAACTCGCCGAGTCTCTACGGGGACCCCATTTCCTCTGAATCCCTTCCGACTCACCGAGTCACTCACCAAACTCGGTTACTCAACCCCTTGTTCGAAATGTATGAACAACCCGCACCAACTCGTTGAGTCTGCCAATAGACTCGATGAGTGCACTCCATGCACAACCCCAAACGACCTTCTAAGGTCAGATCTGTTCCACTAACTCATAGATCCAGTCCTTCCAAGCTTATTTACCACGTAAAGTTCATGTCTTAGCTCTCATAACACACCTAATGACTCATAAATAGTGTTTTGACCTTAAACACAAAGATCCCAAACCAAAACCTCCATGGATTCATAAAAAGCTTGGACAAAGGGACACTCTGGACCTCCAAGGGTCCAGATCCAGAATCTAACTCGTTTATGGGACCAAATGGGCACTAGATCTAGCCACAAAAGGGCTCATTAAACCCTAAATCAACATGAACATCACCTCAACAGAAAAGGGTTTGAAAATTGTACCTCAAATGTGATGTTCTGGACCTCAAATCTTCAGGAAGTTGTTCCTCTTGCTTCCTCTTGGCTAAAACTTCCTTTCCCTTGCTAAATAACACCTCTAATGGTTAATAATGGCTCCTTCTCTCACTCCACACGCTCTAATGCACTAGGGTTTGACTCTGGGGGTTGGTGAGCACAAATGACGGCCATAAGGCCCTTTAAATAGGCCCCAAACCCAAGAAATTAGGGTTTCCTTAAACAGCGCTGACTCGCCGAGTCCACCATTGCGACTCGTCGAGTCCGGTCATTAATTCGGATGAGAAATCGCGTCTCCACTCGGCGAGTCTATGCACCAACTCGCCGAGTTCTTCCTCAAAAGTCAAAATAAAAACAATAAATATAATACCAGAAATTTCCGGATGTTACAAATCTCCCCCACTTGAATCCGACTTCGCCCTCGAAGTCTCAACCCTGAAATAGCTCCGGATGCTGCAACCACATTTTACGCTCCGGTTCCCAAGAAAGCTCCGACCCCTTTCCGATGCTGCCACCGGACCTGAACCAGAGGCACCTCCTTGTTCCTCAGAACCTTGATCTTCCGATCCACAATCGCAACTGGTCTCTCTACGTAGTTCAGGCTCGCATCCACTTAAATGTCCTCTAACGGCACTACTGCCGACTCGTCGGCTATACACTTCCTCAACTGAGACACATGGAAGGTATTATGAATCCGCTCTAATTTCGCAGGTAGCTCCAAGCGATACGCTACCTTGCCCACACTCGCGATTACTCTTGAACGGCCCGATATACCGGGGCCCTAGCTTGCCCCTCTTCCTGAATCGGATCACTCCTTTCCAAGGAGAGACCTTCAGGAGAACAAGGTCGCCGATTTGGAACTCGAGCTCGGACCGGCGCCTGTCCGCATAACTCTTCTGATGACTCTGAGCGGTCAATAACCTTCGCCTGACCTGCGTCTGCAGCCCAATTCTCCGTACTACCCATAACACTCTGCCCGACCTCTCCCCAGCAAATGGGGGTCCGACACCTCCTCCCACACAACAGCTCAAAGGGTGGCATACCAATGCTTGAATGATGGCTGTCGATAAGGGAAAACTCAACCAAGGGTAAATACATGCCACAACTCCCTCTGAAATCTAATACACATGCCCGAAGCATGTCTTCGAGCGTCTGAATCGTTCGCTCGCTCTGAAGTTTCCTCATACATCACCATGATAAGCTCTAGCTCATTTCTCATATCCCTCTTCGATACTGAGCACCATATCGGCTTTTGACTCCACGGCCGAGCCTCCAAAGGTCACCCATATCATGATCCAAATATCCCACTAACTTCCTCCCCGCGACCACTATCCCGGCCCAGTGAAATGCAAGTCACGAAATTCTCTTTTCCTTATGCGAGAAAATACAATCCAACTGAGGATCGTCTCAACTCTGATCTCTGGTGTCTGCTGCGCATATCCCTTGCGCATCTCGCCGCATCTCCCGACAGAGATTGAGACCCCAGTCTCGCCCCCGGTTCAACACCCAGGCTCCAAAAACTCAATACTAGGGCTACTTAAGCCCAAAAATCTTCCACATCATACACTGATCGGAGAACACTCCATCATCACATTCTCTTGCCATCTAGTGAGTACTATGGCTCCCCGCAACATCATGATAACCTCTTAATGACTAGCGAGTACTACGGCTCCCCGTAGTATCACAACACTCTCTGACTAGTGAGTACTACGGCTCCCCGCAGTATCACAACACCCTCTGACTAGTGAGTACTACGGCTCCTCGTAGTATCACAACACCCTCTAACTAGTGAGTACTACGGCTCCCCGCAGTATCACAACACTCTCTACCTCCACTAACTCATGCTCCGCATACTATCATAGGTAGCTACTCATACTCGACTCGAATATGCATCACAGACTCTGGAGGCAATCGACATAACAAAATGCCTACCCTTGCGGAGATCCACTCTCTTAAATAATCCCTCTGGATGCCAATACTCGAAGGGCTCCCACTAGATCCATAGATACTTGATGTACCACAAGTCGTCTCAACTCAAGATTCACAAATAACTCCGAAATCAAGATATCATACCCGAATACCTCGGAACACCCCAACAGAACATCACAAGATCCTGCCACAACCACTGATCTCCTGCCCCAAGCATCATACAGATACAATAATACATTTCCTATGAACCCCATAATTTGATCTTCATTTTTCCCAAAGTGCAACTTCGGTGTATCCAATTATTCAATTGGAATACGAGAAAACGCTAACGCTACGGAATACGCTGATAATTTTCCGAAACCCTTTTTCCTACCACTCAAAATCCAAGCAAGAATACGCATACCGACCCGGGAGTTGGCTGCCCAATCATTCTCTACATACTTGCAACAACACTGACCACTACTAGGTTCCTGACCATTAACCACCTGCCGTGGAGACATTCATCCTTCTCAAACAAGTACTTCCTGCATTAACCCCTTCTGACCCCTTTCCTCGATCACCAATATCTCTGGTCTCATGAATTCTTACCGCATATCTGTATACTCCACTTATAACCGCTCTTGACAAATCTCTGCTTTCTTCCATACGGTACCCGGTTGTCCCCCACTCAGGGTTCGAACCATAAACAATTGGCACATAACCATCCCACAAACTATTTTCACTAGCAAATTCACATCTGCCCCTGGAAAGTGCTACATAACGCCCAATACTCCCCTTTAAGGAAATCAATCGACCTTGTATACTCTGAACCTTAGATGAAATCCTCAAGAACTTCTCGTCACGACTACCTCTAGTCGCTCCAAGTCTCTTACCAATCCAATACCACACAACTCAACTGTCCAATAACATCACTGACTCATAGACTGAACCACAAGATCATCGTACTCCCCCACCTTAATTCATCAACCAACGTTCCAACACATGGATCATCCCAAGAACAAGGACCCACTCCCATATTCAATACCCAACATAGATAGAAAACCCATTCCACTGCTAAACTCGACTGAACTCCCCACTGATACCACTACAATACACCCTACTATACTCAAATAGGTGTAATGTGGTCCTCGACTATGTTAGTCCCAACTGACTATCTGTTCATGATAAATCACTGCCTCGCAGCACACATGCTACCTGATACTCTGGTGGAAAATCATCATCAATGACAACCTGCAGGGCTTACCCCCAAACCCAAAACTTAAACATCATGCTTCTCATGTTTTCCACACGAACACAATTAGTACCACCCAGATCATAGAAGGTGACATGTCCTCTATCGTCTGATTGCTCAACTCAGACCAAAATTCTCCCCTCTCTCCAACTCCTTACTAAAATACTCTGAGAGGCTCTTGATCTCCCTCTCAAGGGACGCCTTTTCGAACTTAATCATGATCGGATAATCGAAGAACCACAAGCATCACTCACTACGGACCATGGTACTCATTCCATGACATCTCTTCTCAATATGCTCCGGTGTATGGTACCCGAACCATAACATCACCCCTCAATCCGCTCCGATGTATGGTACTCGAACCATAACATCACTCCTTAATCTGCTCTGATGTATGGTACTCCACCCATAACATCACTCCTCAATCCGCTCCGATGTTATGCGCTCTAATGCATGGTACTCGAACCATAACATCACTCCTCAATCCGCTCTGATGTATGGTACTCGAACCATAACATCACTCCTCAATCTGCTTTGATGCATGGTACTCGAACCATAACATCACTCCTCAATCCGCTCTGATGTATGGTACTCGAACCATAACATCACTCCTTAATCCGCTCTGATGTATGGTGCTCGACCCATAACATCACTCCTCAATCCGCTCCGATGTATGGTACTCAAACCATAACATCACTCCTCAATCCACTCTGATGTATGGTACCCGAACCATAACATCACTCCTCAATCCGCTCCGATGTATGGTACCCGAATCATAACATCACTCCTCAATCCGCTGCGATGTATGGTACTCGAACCATAACATCACTCCTCAATCCACTCCATAGAACCTCCAGAATACTCCCTGTATCAAGTATGGGTCCTCTGCTTTCAGTAGTACGGGCCCATACTACCTGCCACATCTATCCATACTTTCCACACGGACTATCCCGGAGCTCCTAAGTAGCTGCTCGACCTGCTCTTTCACCAATCCCATCGCGCGTGCTCGCTCCCCAGCGAAATTCTCTACTCTGCCAGTGCACTCATTTGGCTAAGGTTACTCCCTAGGCTCTTCCTAGATTCCCTCACTTCTCTGCCATCAGCTGCTGAAGAGCTCCTAATGATGCCAGCCATCTACCTCCTGAATATCGTTATATTCACTTAGTAGCTGACTCCCATCATTGAGAGTTCCACAAAGCACGAAGCAAGCAGCATTCGGGCATTGAAGCGTCCCCTCCAGCACCAAAAACCTCCTTAGGTTATTATCCACTCACCTTCCTCATTCGTGATGGATATCACTGAACTCTAACAATTCCGCCCCACGTGGGCATCTGGCTACCCTCTCGGCAAGCTCCTCATATGCTCATATAAATATCTCTTCCATATTACTTCCCTGCTCAAATCCCCTAAAAATTTCCTGCTGGACACTCTCGCTCAGCACGTACTCAAAAGCACGTCACATATATTAGAAACCCTAGGCTAAGGCATCAGAAATCAGGCCACTCTAGTCCTAAAATATTAATTGCCTAGCCTGCCTCTAGCATGCACACTATCTCATAAAATATATCACAAATATCTCAACACACAAAATAAGGGTGTTTTGGGAAATCACCGTTCGGGCTCTGGCTGATTGTACACACTGCTCTTTTTGCTTTTTCTTTAAAACTCTTATTCTCTTTATAAAAACACATTTCTTTTTGAAAAATTTTCTTAAATCCTCAGTTTGAGTCCAGATTTACCCGAAGGTGCATCCGAATCCCTCAAACTAAGGCTATGATACCAACTTGTAACACCGTAAATTTCAAAATATATTTTCAATTAAAAATAATCGTTTAATTCTTAAAAACACCTTTCTTAAAATCTCATTTGTAACCGGATTACAAAACATAACTCCATTTTCACTTGTATAATAAACCAGGATCCTCAAAACACGACTCTTTCTTTCGTGTGTACAATCGAGCCAGTGCCGTCCCGTGATCCTGAGAGAAACCTGAAACACATAACACAAACACTGTAAGCACGAAGCTTAGTGAGTTCCCCAAAACACCACACATAACACATATTAGCTACTCGACGCTATAACTTTGTGGGTCCGTGGACCTTACTCTGTGAACCCTCTGGTTGTAACTCTGTGAACCTTCCGGTTCTATCTCTGTAAACATGCACAATATAAATCACATAGAAATAATGCAGTACAACACATAACATACATAGCATACAAATACTCTGTCACATAACTCTGGTTACCTACTCTAGGTAAAGTATAGTGAGAAGACTCACCTCGCGTATCTCGGTAACTTCTAAATCCCTGAAATCACTAGTGCTCGATCTCCCGAGCTATAATCCTCCTATAACACAAATACATCTCTAATTAACACTTTCCCAACTAGGGTTGAATAACCCTAACAAGTCAACACTGGTCAACATCGGTCAATGGTCAACGGTCAACTCAACTCGCCGAGTCTGGCGTGGACTCGCCGAGTCTCTACGGGGACCCCATTTCCTCTGAGTCCCTTCCGACTCACTGAGTCACTCATCTAACTCAGTTACTCAACCCCTGGTTCGAAATCTATGAACAAACCGCACCAACTCGTCGAGTCTACCAATAGACTCGACGAGTGCACTCTATGCACTAGCCCAAACGACCTTTTGAGGTCCTTCCATGCTTATTTACCACGTAAAGTTCACGTAATCGCTCTCATAACACACCTAATGACTCATAAATTGTGTTTTGACCTTAAACACAAAGATCCCAAACCAAAACCTCCATGGATTCATAAAAAGCTTGGACAAAGGGACACTCTGGACCTCCAAGGGTCCAGATCTAGAACCTAACTCGTTTATGGGACCAAATGGGCACTAGATCTAGCCACAAAAGGGCTCAACAACCCCTAAATCAACATGAACATCACCTCAACAGAAAAGGGTTCGAAAATGGTACCTCAAATGTGATGTTTTGGACCTCAAATCTTCAGGAAATTGTTCCTCTTGCTTCCTCTTGGCTAAAACTTCCTTTCCCTTGCTAAATAACACCTCCAATGGTTGATAATGGCTCTTTCTCTCACTCCACACGCTCAAATGCACTAGGGTTTCGTTCTGGGGGCTGGTGAGCACAAATGACGGCCATAAGGCCCTTTAAATAGGCCCCAAACCTGAGAAATTAGGGTTTCATTAAACAACGCTGACTCGCCGAGTCCACCATTGCGACTCGTTGAGTCCGGTCATTAATTTGGATGAGAAATTGTGTCTCTACTCGGCGAGTCTACGCACCAACTCGTCGAGTTCTTCCTCAAAACTCAAAATAAAAACAATAAATATATTACCTAAAATTTCTGGATGTTACAGGGAACATCTGTATAAGGATAACGGTGATTTCTCTTTTATTAGATATGATGAAAGAGGCCCATGTTTAGGGAGTGAACAAAGAGAATTGGAAGATAGAGAAAATCCGGGGACAGTATCCTTTGTTTGTTAAGCATAGTCGTGGCGTCTTCATGAATTATGGCCTGGTGTGGGTACCAGTGACTGGGGGAGTGAGACGGAAGATATTAGAGGAAGCACATAAGTCCAAGTTCTCTATACATCCAGGGGCTACGAAAATGTATAGAGACTTGAGACTGAGTTATTGGTGGCCCTACATGAAGCGGGAGATCGCCTGGTTCGTGGAGCGATGCTTGACGTGCAGGAAGGTCAAGGTCGAGCATCAACAGCCTCATGGCAAGGTGTAGCCACTACCCATTCCCATGTGGAAGTGGGAGGAGATCACTATGGACTTCATCACGAATTCACATAGGGCGGCTAGGGGCGTGGACGCCATATGGGTGATCGTAGACAGACTGACGAAGAGTGCCCACTTCATTCTCTATTTCGAGGGTATATCTATGGAGAAGTTGTTGGATATTTATGTTCGAGAGGTGGTGGCTAAGCACGGGGTACCAATGTCAGTCATCTCTGACAGGGATGTCTGGTTTACATCTAGGTTCTGCAAAAAGTTCCACGAGGAATTGGGTACACAGCTGCATCTTAGTACGGCGTATCAGCCCCAGACTGATGGCCAGAGCGAGAGGACAATCCAGACACTGGAGTACATGCTTCGAACATGCATGCTAGATTTTGGAGGAAGTTAGGACACGTACCTCCCTCTGGAAAAGTTTTCGTACAACAACACTTTTCATGCCAGTATCGACCGAGCTCTATTTGAGATGTTATATGGTCAAAGGTGCAGGACTCCAGTGTGCTGGGATGAGGTTGGGCATCGGGTGATTGGGAGCACGGAAGTGGTGCTCAAGACTACCAGACTGATTCAGCAAATGTGTGACCGATTGTGGGTTGCGTGGAGCCATCAGAAAAGTTATGATGACCGACGGCAATCGGATCTCGAGTTTCAGGTGGGAGATTTTATGTTGCTAAAGGTGTCACACTAGAAAGGGATTATCAGGTTCCAGAAGAGGGGTTATCTAGGGCCTTGGTTCATAGGCCCGTTCAGGATCATGACACGGGTGGGCAAGGTGACATGTCGCTTAGATCTATCAGAGGAGCCTAGCCAGATTCACAACACCTTTCATGTGTCTCAGCTTCGAAAGTGTGTCACTGACGAGTCTGTGGTTGTTTCGTTGGACAGCATTCAGGAGGATGAGGGCATGAACTATATCGAGAGGTCGGTTGCCGTTCTTGATAGGAAGATGAAAGGTCTTCAGAACAAGGAGGTGAAGCTGGTAAATGTGCAATGGTAGCACCGAAGTGGCTCCGAATGGACTTGGGAGCCGGAGGAGGAGATGCGGGGGCATTCTCCCGATCTATTCATAGCTACGGACTTCGAGGAAGAAGTCTAGTTCAAGTGGGGGAGAGTTGTAACACTCCAAATTAGTTACACCTTTGAAACCCTTGAAAATTATTTATTTGGCAAAATGGTTCCTCTCGTACGTTGGGCATACGTAAAGGTACGCTTAGCATACTAAGGGAAAAGGATCATGTAGGAGCCTTGCATACGGGGCGTGTACATAAGGGTACGTCGGGCATACGCAATAGAGGGACAAAACCCTAAATCTCAGACTTGACCCCTATTTAAACACCATTTAGATTCTTAGACCAAGCCCTATTAGTCTCTTTAGCCTAATTTCGTCCACCTTCAACTATGATATTGTGTGAGAGGGTTTTTGAGCTTAAGGGGTGAGTTTTGTGGCCAATTTAGAGCTCATTCAAGAAGGAGAAGTTGTCAAGGAAGCTTGGAGTGTCATTTGGCTTCAAGAATCTGCATATATTCAACCTTGAGGAGCTTCTGGAGGTATAACACTTGGACTTTTCCATCTTAATCACTAGATCTAGCTAGGGTTTTCTAGTTTTGGTTCCTTTGGTTGATTTTGGACCTCCTCTTGTGAGTTAAGCAACTCCATAGAATGGAGTCTTGGTGGGTGTTTTGACCTCATGCATCGTTTAAGAGCTTTAAAAAGGTCTTAATGAGGGTGTTGGGGGCTTATGAGACATGCAAAGGCATAAAGTTGCCAACTTTATGCCTTAGGTCGTCTTAATAAACTTAGATCTCACTTTTGGACGTAAAAGAATCGAGTATTAAGCACTTAATGGAAAAAGTGCTTAATATGTTAGTACGTTGGGCGTAAACCAGTGTATGCTGCGCGTAAGCCCTGGAACCCCAGTATGCTGCATGTACCAGGATGGTACGCTAAGCATACACATCACAGGTAGGCTTGAACTTGTGTTGGGCTTTTGGTCTAGTGGGCCTCATTGGGATGTTGGACTTGATTGCATTCTGAGAATAGTGGGCCATTTTATCTATTTGGGCCATTGGTGTTATGATTGGGCCTTATTGGGCCAAGGAACCCATTAATGAGTTTGGGAATGGACTTTGGGACATTATCATAGAAAGGATAATTGGCCCATTTTGGAAGGACTTAAGGTTTCGGTTCCCTTTAATTAAGTAATGTCCTAACTTTGATTCGTATTATTATTCAGCACGGCAGGTTTCAGACTGTTAGGAGAGCAGTTTTCGCATTTAGCAGGCAGAGGTGAGTCTTCTCACCATACCTATGAGTCTAAGGCACCAAGGCCGGCCCATTATGTGATATATGTGTTAGTCATTTGTGTGATTTTATATGCTATTGATTGTGTGTTATTGCATGGAAGACCCTAGGGGAGCCCGTGGCATTGGATCTAAGACCATGTGGGGTAGCCCATGGCATTCCTAAGTAAAGACCATGTAGGGTAGCCTATGGTATTAGATGTAAGACCATGTGGGGTAGCCCATGGCATTCCTAGGTAATTACCATGTGGGGTAGCTCGTGGCACGAAGAGGTAAGACCTTGGAGGAGCTAACAAGATATGTGATATGTGTACTGTTTGTGGTATGCTCTGGGAAACTCACTAAGCATTTAGCTTATAGGTTGTGGATTTGTTTCAGGTACTTTTGACCCCAAGGGCAAAGGCAAGGCGTGATGGCGCGACGAGCACTCTTTCTGGGGCGTTTTTATGGACACTCTGATATTTGGAATAAAAGTTGTATTTGACATATGTTTTGAAAACAATTATGATTGGATTTCTTAAATCATGGAACTGTATTTGACTATTCAAAAATGAAAATTTTCTTTGAAAATTTGGGTCGTTCCATTAATAGCTAAGGAGTGAAATCAAGTCCCAAAAACATAAAACCCCCGCCTTGTTCTCATCTTCTACCAGCCAAAACCCCTTCTCTTTTCCATGAGCTAATTAACTCTTTCTCATTTCCTTCTTCAACCTTTAAAGAATTGACAAAAATCTAGGGTTCCTTCAAAATGACACTCATTTTCTTACTCTTAGAGAGCCGGCGATTTAGGGTATTATGACATGAGTGCTCTCTGTAACGTCCAAGGTAATTGGCAGTAGCTATAGACAACACAAAACCACCAAAAAATCCATCGAATATTTAGGGTTGTGTAAATGTATATCTGTAACCAAATTATGCTCAAGATAAACACATGAAGGACCTCTTGAAAGCCATGAAAAAACTACTTAATGAAATGCCTCAATCTATTGAGAAGATGATATAGCGATCCCAGGAATCTCAAGGTAAGCAACATCAACAGGAGGCTAAATCGCAGTTATGCGATTGATCTACTACAGACGTCAATGTTTCCTTTGGTGATCAACCCCAACGGTATATTCCATTCCACACTAACCCAAGGGTTTTGGTGGATCTAAGGGTGACACATACAAAGTTCTCTGATTAGACTGATAAAATTGACATTAGGAACCCTAGGGCACCATTACCGTTGTTGGAATTCAAGGGGGAAGAACACGGTCTTGTGGAGATCATCACTCAACGATCATGAGTCGCATTGTAACACCCCGAATTTAGAAGACCTAGAAAGGACAGAAAAACTCAAAATCAGGAAGCGACTCGTCGAGTTGATGGGATGAATCGACAAGTAGGAGAGTGATTTGGGCAGCGGGTTAAGTGACCTACTCGACGAGTCGGGGGACCGACTTGGCGAGTTGGTCTGGGTTTGGAAAACCCTAAATGTCACACCCCCAAACCGGAACGGCAGAAACGTTCGGGGGCGGATGACTTCATGTGGTAACGTAACAAATGAATACATCGTAAAGAAAGCAATACAACCGTCATATATATAATTGAAAGTTTACATTGTTAAAAGGTACATGTTCAAAACCAATTACAATATGATGTCAAAATATGAATTTAAACTGGCGCCGCAGCGTCCCTTCTTCAAAAGCTGTTTGTTACCTGTAATTACTGAATCCCTGGGACATACAAGTAGTTTTGAAAGAGTAGATCAACATTTAAGCTGGTGAGTTTCATAAGTATTAAATGACAATGTTTGTATGAGATGAAATGTTTTGTTCTTGTTTGTTTGTTCCTAGAAAATCCTATATTTTCTACTAGTATAAATGTAGCCTTCTATCAAGACCAATGTTTGTTTCTAGAAAATGTATGTATGTATAAATTTTCCAATACGTCTGAAAAACCACGTAAATCAATGTGTTTTCAATACTCCATGTGAGTTTTATAACTATGCTATTGACTAGAAATGCCTATACACAATGTTCTTCAGGCGTTGGAATGTAGCTAACAGTCAGGGCGTGGGTTGTCAAGCCCGTACAGATCTATACACAAACACCATGCTCCCACTCTAAGGGATTCTGGCATATAATACAGGACTTGAAATGCGTACTCAAACGTACGTGAAGTTATTGTCTAACAATATTTAGTATAAAACAGATTTACGTACGAAAATGTTCATTAGTTCTTGTATGTGAAAGTATACTTCTTAAAATAGTGTTTTCTAGAATGTAAAAGTTCGTAATGTTCTCGTAAACCTATACCTATTATAGTTTTCTAAAAGTGTGTCTCGTTTGTATAGTAATCCTTAGTAAAAATGCTCACTTTTTATTGAAAGTTATAATTTTTATAGTACCAAGATGAACACATATACATATATAACCACCTTTTTCATTTTCAAAAATATGATGTTATAGTGATATATTTTGCATACGAAAGTTTCCCTATAATAGTTATAAATCACATATGATCCCGTTGATAAAAAGTGTATAATGAAACTTTATATAACACACGATCATAATCGTGTGTCTTACTTGTATTCCCCTTTAAAGGCATATAAAAGTATTTACAAAACATTTAAAAGTGTGGATTATAAGGGTATGAACTCACTTGAAAGATCGGAAAAGGCGTGATGAAAACCGAGAAGAGTTTCGACTCTAGAAAGCGGATTTTCTCGGGATTCTCGGGAATCACGGGAGCACAAACGACCTTCGGGACTTGAAAGATCGTAACTCGGCCCGATCTAATGACTCCTCCTTCGGATAATACCAAGGTTTATTATTAAAATTTATATTCTAATTATTTAATAAACTTCAAAAATTCATATCTTCTTCATACGAACTCCGTTTTCAACGTTCTTTTATCCACGCGTAGGTGAGACTACGCTCTACAACTTTTGTTTAGATTCCGTCGGCAAATTTTGAAATTATTTTTATTATTTATTTTTAAAAGGTCGCATTAAGAAAATTTAGTTAGAAATTCATAACTTCTTTATCTGACGTCTGTTTTTGCCAGACTTTTTACTGCTAAAATACCATTGTTGAGACCTTCGATTCTCGTTTAGGTCATTCCGGCCAAAAGTCACTCGATTTTTGTTTCGAGTTTTTAGCTGTTTGTCGCTAAGCCGAATTTGGAAAATTCATAACTTCAATATACGAACTCGGATTTGGGCGTTCTTTTTACGTACGATCACGGTTTAATGACTTCAAACATAGTAGGTAATTATTTAGAGACTTTTTGGCCATTTAATTTTCGAAGTAATTTCATTATATCAAAAGTGGTTACAATACTTGACTTTTCAGGTCATTACCTAGAGTTGAAATATCTGGTTGTCACATCATCCCCCCGTTAGAGGGAATTTCGTCTCGAAATTTAAAGTAGTAAAGATACTAGTGAACTAGAGAAAAAGATGAGGGTACTTTTGTTTCATCTGATCTTCGCGTTCCCATGTGAATTCAGGTCCTCGCTTGGCGTTCCAGCGAACCTTCACAATGGGTATGCGACTTTGTTTCGTTTGTTTGACCTCTCGGTCCATGATTTCTACCGGTTCTTCCACAAAGTTGAGGCTCTCGTTGATCTCGATCTTGTCGAGTGGAATAACAAGAGTCTCATCGGACAGACACTTTTTCATGTTCGAGACATGGAAGGTTGGGTGTATGTTACTAAGTTCACGTGGTAGATTAAGCTTCTAAGCCACAGGGCCGATTCTGGCAAGAATCTCGAAAGGCCCTACGTATCTTGGATTTAGTTTCCCGTGCTTTCCAAAGCGTATTAAGCCCTTCCACGGTGAGACCTTGAATAAAACGCGGTCTCCTACCTGGAATTCCAAAGGTTTACTCCTTCGGTCAGCGTAGCTTTTCCGTCGGTCTCTAGAGGCTTTCAATCGTTCATGAATTTGAACGATCTTCTCTGTCGTTTCCCGTATGATTTCCGGACCGGTGAGAGTGCTGTCAGGAACTCGTCCTTTAGTTAACTGGGTGTCGCCAACTTCAGTCCAGCACAGAGGGGACCTGCACTTTCGACCATAGAGGGCTTCAAACGGAGCAACTTTTATGCTTGTATGATAACTATTGTTGTATGAAAATTCGACAAGGGGTAAATGGATATCCCATGCCTTTCCAAAGTCAATCACACAGGCTCTCAGCCTATCTTCCAAAGTTTGTATCGTTCTCTCACATTGCCCGTCAATTTATGGATGGTAGGCTGTACTCATGTCTAGCCTAGTCAGTGTTCTAAAAGGCGCGCCATGGCGCGCCATGGCGTGAAGCGTGGCTTCGCCGTTATGAAAAGCTTCATAACGTTGTTGTTAGGCGTAACGCATGGCAAGGCGTGATATGGCGTGCCATGATGCGTTATGGCGTCTTATGGCGCGTGTTTTTTCATTTGAGACACAGTTTTTTTCGCTTCATTATGTCTTTTCAAATCGGAGATACAAGTATTGTGGTTTTTGTTAACTTTTTGTTATTAATTATTGATCTAACACTTCTAATAAGTAGTTATATTTAATCTAAATTTATATTTATGTGGTAATATAATTTTAAATTAATACAAAATCGCCGCCTTATATCACGCCTTGAAAAACGCCGTGGCTCGCCATGGCTCGTTAAGCTTGAGGCTTGGCCTTGCCTCCACGCCACGCCTCACGCCATTTAGAACCTTGAGCCTTGTCCCTAGGGAACTTTGTAGTGACTGCCAGAATCTCGAAGTGAATCTACTATCTCTATTGGAGATAATGGATATCGGAACACCATGCAGTCGCACTATTTCCCTTATGTAAGTTCTTGTAAGCTTTTCCATCTTGTCAGTCTCCTTGATTGGTAAGAAATGCGCGGATTTGGTCAATCTGTCGATGATGACCCATATGGTATCGAGTCCCCCTGTCGTCTTGGGCAACTTGGTTATGAAGTCCATAGTAATCCGTTCCCATTTCCATTCCGGTATCTCCGGTTGTAGTAGTAATCCTGACAATTTCTGATACTCGACCTTAAGCTTAGTGCAAGTAAGGCATTTACTTACGAAGGTAGTAATTTCTGCTTTCATTTTAGGCCACCAGTATAGTTTCTTAAGATCCAGATACATTTTATCTGAACCTGGGTGAACGGAATATCTCGAGTTGTGTGCTTCGGCCATGACTACGTCTCTGAAACCTGTTGGGTTATGAGCATTCTAACACTCCTAAGTGTACATGCAACCCTAAATACCTTGGATCTATGTTTTCTCTATTATACATGCAAATAAGAACTTCCAAGGTATTATCCTAATCTAGCATACAAAACAATGACTATAGCAAGATAGAATACATACCTCTTTGATGTAGAAAGTCTTCATGAAGCTTGAGTGCCTAGTGCCCCAAGTGTGACACCTCAAATGGTTCACACAACACCAAATACACTTGGAATAACTTGAGAGAATTCTACACTTCATGAAAATCGGCTAGCCCTTTCTTTTCACACACTAGTGGCCGATTTGGTCAAGAATAAGATGCTTATATAGTTAGGGTTACACCATGTAAACCCTAATTGACATGGCCTTTCATTTCCATGATCCATGGGTACAAATACACCATGGAGCATCCATGAACCATCCTATGGGTTTTAGCCCAACTTGATTATCCATGGAGCATTAGCCCACTATACAAGTATGGATGATTTACACAATCAACCCATATATTTAATTAGTCTTCTTTTGATCACTTAATTAATCCTAGATTAATTCTTGATCAATACTAATTAAATAATCTCATTATTCTTATTATTAATATACTAGAACTTATAATATATTAATAACCATAAGTGTCTTATTTCTCTCATTTAGTCTATCCAAGTGCATGATGCCATGCAACCCAAATGGACCATGCCGGGTCGGGTCAAGTCTTACCAATTTTAGTTATGGACTTAGACATTAATCCAACAGTCTCCCACTTGGATAAGTCTAAAACTATTGTTGCGTATGACTTCAGGAACCAACTGGCAATCGTAGCTCTCAAAAGCTTCTGTCGAACTCTGACCTTGTCGATGAACTCTGACCTTTGTCAATAACTTGTCCATTAGATAAGGGATCATATATTCCTCCATTCTAGATATCATATGGACTGAGACATGGATTATAATCATTCTCTCTGTCCATTTGTTGTTTCCCGATTTGCGATTTATGACGACTGACTAATTGAACAAATCAAATCAGTCCTGGCCCGGCCGAGCACTTCCATTTGTCATCATCAAATCATCGAGGGGCCCACAGATATCGCTTTTATCCCGAAGGTAAAAGGAACCGATAAACTTCGACTCATATGGCTTGTTCTACTACTTGTTGAATCATACACAAAGGCACGTTTTATAACACCGAGTTACCGTATGCGTTTTCGTGCAATCAATGTACAACCAACTCATAGTAACAACTCATATCTCTAGGTTTGAAGAATATAAGATATTATCGTCTCATGATCACTCGTGATAAAATCCATGAAGTGATTCCAATGAGCGCGGGTTGAATCCCATACTCAGAACTTATGAGCACTCATGAGTGTTGTAGCCCTTTGTCCAACACCTTAGACCTCTACAAGCCAACCCATGACAGTCTTAATTCATATCTACTTCCAACATATGACCGACTGTGGATGGTTTGAATAACTTAGTCATTCCGGAAGAATAACCCAGTTTATTCGGGAAGTCAAAACATGCAAAATGGAACACAATAATAATTGAATCCAATATGGTATCAACCCTTTGAACATAAATAAAACACCTTTTAATTCATTGTATACTGTTTCAGCTATCAACTTTATTCTTGAATTTAAAACAATAGTTGTCCCATGCTCCAAGCATGTACACTATGTTTTCTTAAACACTAGTCACGCCACACACCAAGTATGCATACTATGTTTGTCTATGATCTTTACTTTGTGAACTAGATCAATTGAACATAACTTCAATGATTCTCTTTTCACACTCCCAAATCCTTACTGCAAATGCAAGAATTCCAAATTCATGCCATTTACTGAAATCTGTTAGATTCTAAACTTATATGCATTGATACTCTTGTAACGATTATGCACAAACTCATAAAGACTTGGCAACAATCATTACAGAGTATTCCAAAGGAGATCAACTCCTTGGAAATATCCTTCTTGCATTAAGTTTCCTTAATCTTACACAGATTGAAAATTCTAACTTTGAAACATTTCCAGATTCCATTTTGACTATCACTTCTGAACAAGAGTTGCCTCCTTACAGACTATGTCAATATGGTCCTTCCAAAATTATCACTACACTTCCAACTATCCTTGAGCAACCAATCTTTGGTAAACCTTAGATTGTTCTCGACAATTGTTTAATCATTTTAGTCATATCCAGTTCTAAACCTTTTCCCTTCTTAATGCCCCAGACATTTGGAAAATTTTAGAAAGGATGAATATAGCACATGTAATCGATCCTATATCCGAAGCATATGGGACACGATTCATGATGTCTCACATAAAGACTAAAACAGTCTTTTGCTATAACATTTCCATTTCTATTTGCCAAGTTCTCATAATTCAGATTATGAAAAGGGATGCCGTAATCATAATCGAATTTAAGAACGCAAATAATGGACTCATATACAAAATTTCCTTATGTTGAGCCATTCCAACATGAAATTCATATATATCCTTGACTAAATCATTAAAACCTCACGATCTAAGCTTATAGATTTGAGATGAAGTATAATTTCCTCTCCCTTAATTATAGCAAAACAAATCTTTCCCAATTGAAACTTTTGTTTTCTATAATTAACATTGCTAACTTGCAATACTTATCATAATTATCATGCTCCCACTAACATGATGATTATTAGCATATCACTTTTGCTCCCACTAGCTTTGACATGTACTCAGAAATCAGCTGGACTTCTAGAAATCAATACTTCATTGACTTTCTTACCAAAGTTCAGATTTCTGATGCTAGATTGTTTTGATAAAGCTTTATCAAAATCATACACCTTCCCTTAGATAGCACACTTGTGTGTCTAAACAATTATGAATAGGTATGCCGTAATCATAATGGTTAGACCTTTTTGCCATTTCTCACAAGTCCAGGTTAGTGTGCCGGTAAACCACACACGCTCCACTAACGACTTTGAGAATGCAAATATCACAATTGCTATCTAGCTAAAATCTACTTAGTGAAAGTGTTTCCTCACCATCATTTTCATGAATCGGAGAGAAACCTTAGGACACTTAGATTTAATGGTGTATGTGTTCTTATCCATGTGAATTGTCAAAACCACAGTCACAAGACAAGGATAATGACAAATCCAAACTCATATGGATTGAACTCAATCTTAACTTCTTGCCACCTGGCAGCTCAAGGGCCTGCCATTGCTTCCAAGTTGTTATGCAACACATTGAGAACTCTAAGAACTCATATGCAAAGCCACCTTTAACTGGAATGGGCACAGAATATGTCAACACGATAGGTTATAAACCTCAAGTCGTGTGCTAGTGAAGAACTTCAGGTTTATTCTTGATTAGTTCTTGAGACTTTCAAGACCTTTAAGACTCCCACTATCTTGTTGACCTATAAGACTCCCTTGTCAAATATCCAAGAGATAGTGTGGATTCTAATCAAGACAAACACTTCACACAATTGGCCTAAGTTGGTCTTTGTTTTATCCAAAACATCACAACTTACCAATTTCAAATGTACAAGAGTAGAAAACTTTTACTCTTACATTTGACAAGTGTTTTAAACCTTCTTTGAGACATGTCACTCAAGTTACAATCTTGGAGTATGACTCTAAGACTTGTATTGGAACGAAGGATGACTCATCTTCTTGATTTAACCATTTCAACAATTCAAGATCCCTCTTCTTAGTCATAAGAATGCACTAAGATTTCCTTAGAGAACTAATTTTGATATGGTTTCTTAGTCATTAAGATGATCACAAAACTGATACTAAAGTACTCTCCCATCTTTTCAGATTTGAGAAACTTTTATCCTTCTGCCTAATTTGATTCTTCTTATTCACTCTGTCATACATTGGAACCTTTTTCCCAATGTCTCAGAATTACAGTTAAGCATGTAAGTATAATCATATCTACTGAGCTTTAGTAAACTATGACGAATAGTCTTATCAAACTTTTGTGGTGGACTTAATCAGTGCACAAGAATGTGTACTCGATCCCTTAGTCCTTTACTTGACTCACACATCCATGTGAACAAGTAATTAGTCTTAATTTTTCCAAAACTTGAAAGTTCTCATTCATCATGCTATACAACTTGCATGATTCCAAGTTTCGGTCCAATTGAAACTTGGGTGATGAGAATCTTTCCTTATTTGGTAAATCTAGACATTACCACAAATGAAAGAATCAATTTCATATTTCCACTCTTGCTATTAATGGAATCATATAAGCAACAATTTTTCCTCAAATGCCATTGTAAGGATATTTTTAAAATAAATAAAATCAAAAATTTTCTTTTATTTTAAAACTTTGCGGAAAAACTTATCCTTACAATCCATATGAAAACTTGTAGTTATCTATTCCTAAGTAATATCTCATAACTCCTAAGAAGTAGCTCAAGAATCCGATCTTCAAACTACGCGATAGAAATCCATCTACGTGATCAGATTCAACATATTCTTTCTTTAAGTTTGTTCACTTTTCTTTGATTCTTAAAACATCACCATGTGACCCAGTTACATCATGTATCAAGAATCTCAGAATAGAAACTTAGTAGAGTTAGATAGTGGACTTTACCTGAAGTAGAGTCAAACTTATTGACTTTAACACCCTTAGGTAAATTTGGCAGCTTCGCAACCAATGCCCCTTCCTTTGGCGATATAAACATATGGACCCTTTGATAATGGTACATGAGACTATCACAGACTTAGCTTTTCTCTTTACCATTTGGTCAACCGAGTTGACTATGGCCGATCCCTTTCCATTGGGAAGAGAATGCTTTTCTGGATTTCCTGTGTCACTATTGTCAATGTCCATAAAGTTTTAGGAAGTTGATCTTAGCAAATAGATAAGATCATTAAGGGTCTTGTCATAGTCTGTTTCATAGGTGTTCCAAAAGAACTCACTATGTGACTTAGAAAGTAGTTGAACCACCAACTTTCTCAAGACTTTGACACCCAACTCTACCGGCTTGTCAATATGTGACTACATCTCCAAGATGTGTTCACACCTAGACCTTGCCTTGCCAATAGGGCTTGTGTGACCTTAAACTTTTTCAAGAACTTGTGGGTTAGGCAGATTAATTAGAGGAGGTGAAAGAAGTATGATATCCATGGGACATCATCTTCATTAGGAAACCTTGTTTCAAGAGATTTGGGAAAATCATAGGTGTCTAAACCAGACATCTTTTGGGAGATATTCAAGATAGTTGATTTAAAGTCCTTAATATGACACCCAATATGAAATATTAAGGCTAGGATCCAACAAACTATTTTATAACTTAGAAGAGGTATGCCGTAATCCAAGCTATAAAATATTTGAAGGTAGGTGAATGACGATTCACCAATTTCCACCAAGATAAACGAAATGTATTATTAGGTTTTAATTGGTTTTGAAACTCCTAGATCTTTGAGATTCATTGAACTTTTCAAAGGCATGTTTCAATCTCGAGTGTGCCCTTCAGGTTTTGTGACTGGGATGCTGAGGATCACAAAACAAGGTGTGAAGTAACCATGCAAATCACTTGGTACCCTTAATAAATTTCCCCTCAATCGATGTGCCGGTTAACTACACACGCTCCATCGATACTATGATAAATATTAAGTCACCCTTTACCTACCTTGTTAAGTCCAAGTTAGTGTGCCGGTTAACCACACACGCTCCACTAACGACTTAGACAAAGTGTAAAGTGTAATTTCATGGGTTAGCACCTTATTCACATTTTTCCTAAGTAACTAAGATTGGGTATTATTAAGAGTTTAGTTACTTAGTATTTATCATTAATACTTTTAATGAAAGGAGAATTATAGTCTTGTCAAACCCGTTCGGCTAACGACCCTCCACCAGTCAAGCAAGCGGTGGGTGAGAGTAGACACCCATTAAGTTGCCATTTTATACGCAACAACCTTATACCCACCTTATAGACCGGCTTCGTGAATGAGGCGTACTAGCGGTAAAACTGACTTTACTCTTATACATATATATATTATTAACTTATAATATTATAAAGTATAAGGGTTGAATTTTAACTTTTAAAATTCTAAAGGCTAACTTGGAATTAAAGTATTCATAAGGAACACTTTTCAAATTCCAAAACTTGAGGGCAAGTTTTGAAACTATTCAAAACTAATTAATTCCATAACTTATGTGTTTAAAGTAGTTTTAATCCAAAAACTCTTCAAGTTCCATAACTTGAGGACAAGTTATGGAAGACTTTAAACTAATAAAAGAACTAACTTTTCTTTATTTTATAACTTATGGATTTAATTATGGTTACATATTTTTCTTTAATGAAGTGACTCTTGAACTTCCATAACTTGAGGACAAGTTATGGAGTCATAAAAAATTATTCAATGATACAAGACTCTTCATTTTGTAACCATTGCCAACTTGTATGAGTTTTATGAAACTTAAATGTGACTTTTCATATAACTTGAGGACAAGTTACACAAACACATTTTAGAATCAACTCTTAGATTAATTTGGATTGAAAACAATAATTTCACTTAACTTTTCTATTAATCTAAGCAACTCATAACAACAAGATAATTCAAATCAAACTTTTTCATGTAATTAGTCTAAACCTTAAACTAATACAAAACATGAATCTATTGACAATTATCTTTGAAAATGGATTAGCATGAACATTACCACATCAAAACAAGTTTATAAGTTCAAAAACAACTTAGGGTAATGTTCCTAGTCCATTTCTAGCCAAAAAACTCGAAAATATGTTGTCTGGGAGTCCAACTCGTCGAGTGCATGAACCAACTCGGCGAGTTGGATCGATTTCATCACTTTTTAGGCATGGACTCGCCGAGTCTCCTGATGGACTCGCCGAGTCTGATGATCAGACAGCAAGAAATTCGATTTTTTAAGCAGTTTTGCAAGTATAACAAGAAAACAAGCCTAGGCTCTGATACCACTATTGGGTTATGAGCATTCTAACACTCCTAAGTGTACATGCAACCCTAAATACCTTGGATCTATGTTTTATCTATTATACATGCAAATAAGAACTTCCAAGGCATTATCCTAATCTAGCATACAAAACAATGACTATAGCAAGATAGAATACATACCTCTTTGATGTAGAAAGTCTTCATGAAGCTTGAGTGCCTAGTGCCCCAAGTGTGACACCTCAAATGGTTTACACAACACCAAATACACTTGGAATAACTTGAAAGAATTCTACACTTCATGAAAATCGGCTAGCCCTTTCTTTTCACACACTAGTGGCCGATTTGGTCAAGAATAAGATGCTTATATAGTTAGGGTTACACCATGTAAACCCTAATTGACATGGCCTTTCATTTCCTTGATCCATGGGTACAAATACACCATGGAGCATCCATGAACCATCCTATGGGTTTTAGCCGAACTTGATTATCCATGGAGCATTAGCCCACTATACAAGTATGGATGATTTACACAATCAACCCATATATTTAATTAGTCTTCTTTTGATCACTTAATTAATCCTAGATTAATTCTTGATCAATACTAATTAAATAATCTCATTATTCTTATTATTAATATACTAGAACTTATAATATATTAATAACCATAAGTGTCTTATTTCTCTCATTTAGTCTATCCAAGTGCATGATGCCATGCAACCCAAATGGACCATGCCGGGTCGGGTCAAGTCTTACCAATTATAGTTATGGACTTAGACATTAATCCAACAAAACCACCATGTTTCGGTGTCCAGATTCGGTCCACGAGATAATATGCTCCGCCACTCTTGATTTCTAGATTCTTTTCCATTCCTCTCAGGGATTCACCCGCCACATTTTCAGGTTGCAAAGCTTCCAGTTGAGCTTCCTTAATTTGGGTGGATAAGTGGGAATGGATAGTCATAGTCAGAGATTTGACTCTCCGACCAGTATATTCTTTTCGACTGAGGGCGTCAACTACCACATTGGCCTTGCCAGGATGATAACGAATTTCACATTCGTAGTCATTGAGTAGCTCGACCCATCGTCGCTGTCGCATGTTGAGCTCCTTCTGATCAAAAATGTGTTAAAGGCTCTTGTGGTCGGTGAAGATAGTGCTCTTTGTTCCGTACAGGTAGTGTCTCCAGATCTTCAGAGCAAACACCATTGCTCCTAACTCAAGATCGTGTGTTGTATAGTTTACTTCGTGTGTCTTAAACTGTCGGGAGGCATAAGCAATAACCTTCCCTCCCTGCATAAGAACACAACCAAGTCCTTGGTTTGATGCATCGCAATACACTACAAAATCTTCTATCCCTTTGGGTAGGGATAGTATCGGCGCGGTGCACAAGGCCTGTTTTAGTGTTTGGAATGCCTTCCCTTGTTTTGCTTCCCAGTCAAAGGCCACGCCTTTCTGGGTTAATGTAGTAAGAGGTTTCGCAATGCTAGAGAAGTTCTTTATGAATCTGCGATAGTAGCCAGCAAGACGTAGAAATTAACAAATCTTTGTAGGTTTCTTTGGTTCCGACCAGTTCTCAATGGCCTTAATTTTGGAGGGGTCCACGTGTATCCCCTTCTCGCTAACAACGTGGCCCAAAAATTCGACTATTCGAATCCAAAATTCGCATTTAGAGAACTTCGCATAGAGCTTCTCCGATCGCAATGTTTCTAAGACTTTTCGTAGGTGCTGACTATGCTCTTCCTTACTTTGGGAGTAGATAAGTATATCATCGATGAAGACGATGACGAACTGATCCAAGTAAGGATGGCACACTCTATTCATTAGGTCCATGAATACTGCTGGTGCGTTGGTTAATCCGAACGGCATCACTACAAATTCATAGTGTCCATAATGAGTTCGGAAGGCTGTCTTGGGAATATCCTACTCTAGTACTCGTAATTGGTGATATCCGGATCGTAGATCTATCTTCGAGAAGTAGTTTTCTCCTTAAAGTTGATCAAATAGGTTGTCAATGTGCGGTAGAGGATAATGATTTTTGACAGTAAGTTTGTTCAGTTCTCTGTAGTCAATGCACATACGGAACGATCTGTCTTTCTTCTTTACAAACAAGATCGGTGCTCTCCAAGGTGAGAAACTTGGTCTAATGAATCCTTTTTGATGGAGTTTGTTAAGCTGACTGGAAAGTTCTTGCATATCTGTTGGTGCCAGGCGATAAGGCAATTTCGCTACTAGGGTAGCCCCTGGAACTAAGTCGATTCTGAACTCGACTTGGCATTGTGGTGGTAATCCCGGTAGTTCTTCTGGAAAGATATCGGGAAAGTCGCGTACTTTTGGAATGTTACTGATGTCCTTTAATTCCTGACTCGTATTGACGATGTGTGCAAGAAATGCTTGACAATCCTTCCGCAAACACTTTCGAGCTTGGATGCACGAAATGATGCGAAGGTTTGTACTTGATTTGTCGCCGTAAATCACTAATTTTTCGTCGTTAGGGAGATTAAGACGAACTGCTTTCTCAAAGCACATGATGTCGGCGCGAAGAAGACTTAACCAATCCATGCCGACTATGACGTCGAAACTTTTAATTTGGACCGGCATGAGGTTGATTGGGAAAGAATGACCGTCTAAAGTTAATGTACAGCCCATGTATATGCAGTTAGTGTTTTCCGTTAATTCGTTTGCCATTTCTATAGTGAATGATTTTTCTAACTTGCTAGGTTTACGTTTAAGTAAGTGAATAAAGTTTTGACTCACAAAGCTTCTCTCCGCTCCACTATCGAATAGTATGCATGCATATGAATTATCGAGAAGGAACGTACCAGCAACTACAGTCGGATCAGCTATGGCTTCATCGTGGCCTATAGCCAAAACTCGTCCCACCCCGCCAGTATTTGCTGCCTTTGGGCAGTTTCTCTTGTAGTGGCCCACCTCGCCACAACCGTAGCAGGTTTGGCCTACACCAACGTTGCGAACTTGAGTGATCGGCTTTGCAGGATCCTTGCAGAAACGGACAGTGTGTCCCTTTCTGTTGTAGTTGGAGCACTGCATTTCCCGACAAGGTCCATGATGGTGGTAAGTGCATTTGGTGCACTTTGGAAGGTTACCCCCATAAGGCTTTGCTGGGTTGGGATTTGTAGGAACGGTAGTAGATACAGTAGCAGCATTCACTGAAACCAGTTGTTGTTTCTTCGCGGATTCTTGGGAAAACCCATCCTTCCCTTTATTCCATACTCTCTTCCTGATATTGTTGTTGTTGTTTCCCTTTTGTGGTTCTGGTGTAGAAACTGTTGAGTTCTGATGACTTCCGTAATCAACAAGAGATTGTGCCAGTTCCTTGGCACTTTCAAATGTGTCAGGTTTTGAAGCTAACATGCTTGACTGAATTTAGGGCAACAGTCCCCAAATGTATCTCTCTATTTTCTTGCTCCCGGGAGCAATCATATCTGGGCAAAGGATTGCCAGATCGCAGAATCTGTTGGTATAAGTTGCTATGTCGGTACCAATCATTCCAAGAGTCCAGAGTTCGTGCTCGAGTTTTTGAATCTCTCCTCGTGGACAGTATTCTCTCATCAGCATGATTTTTAAGCTCACCCAGCTTATGGAATTTGCCACTATCAGGGTAAGTACCTTAACGTGGCCATTCGACCAAGTGAAAGCTCTATCAGTAAATGTGAAGGTGGCAAACTTAACTTTGCTGTGCTCGGGACAGGAGCAGATTTCAAAGACTGACTCTGTCCTTTCAATCCACTGCCTCAAAATCATCACACCACCTGTCCCATTAAACATCCGGGGTCTGGCATTCGTAAAGTCTTTATTGGTGCACTCTCGGGGTTGTCCATGACTCTCGCCATGGTTGGAAGGGGGCGTGCCAATTCCTGAACCTGTAGTAACAGGGGTATTGATTTGTGACGTGGCAACCGCCACAGCTACTGTGACTGCTGCTTGGAACATGGCAGCATCAAATTGAGGAGGTGGAGGTGGTGGTGGTATAGGTTCTTCCCCACCGTTGTTTCGTCTCGGGTTCCTACGCGGAGGCATCCTTCAACTATAGGTTGAAAAGATAAAGATAAGAATTCCATATCATAGAAAATGTATGTGTCTTATGAACTAAATTGGTATAGTTCAACAACAGATGATAGTATGAGTCTCAAAAATAGAAGAGTGAAAGTTATTTGTAAGACTGAAAATATGAAGCAAGCATTTGGTTTCTCCATAACTTTTTAAGTATTGAACGAAATACTCAACATAGTAATAATAGTGCCACTTATATTAATATAATAGTTGATACAACGATCACGAAAATTTGACCCCTATAAGGGTCTCCGGTTACAAAGTTTAAGAAAATTAAAAACTTTTAGCCGAGGTCCTAACTTATAACAAAATTTGAGATTTTGGCAAGCACTACTTGTGACGTAGGTTGCGCTTGGAGCTTGACTCCGCATCCGATTGCTTCGAATCCATTAGACGCCTATCGAAGGCGGCTTGTTGTTCCCTCATTTCGGCGAGGGCTGCAATCATTTGTGCTTGGAATGCCTCAGTTTGAAGTTAGGCATTTTCCTAAGCTCTGTCCAGCCCATGGATGTCGGAAGTGTGAACTTGTACTTCCACGTTGACTTCCCGAATCTGGCTAGCTTGTACTCCGGATTGGTAGGACTGATTGGCTAGTTTGCCCACCATTACTGGGAGTGCCCGATCAGCCGAACCTCCGTCGCGGACATCGTAGAAGTCTCGGCACATGCCGTAGGGAGGGTGTAGGTTTTGTTGTTGGCTCCAATGGTGGAGGTGACTTCCCCAGACGGGAATTGGTCCTTGAAAGTTCCTTACGAAGACGGGAGGTTGTGCGGGTGGTGGGTTGATCACTTCCGGCTCTGAATCGGTACCAGAGTCATCATCCAATTCTATTGGTTCTTCGTCCTCCTCGGGATCCTCTTCGATCCATCCCCTTTTGCCTTGGTTAGGATAGTAGGGGTCGCCGGGGTGATGAAATCCAGCCATTTGACTGTACGAGAATAGGGTTATAAGAATTGAATAAAGTTGGAACATTAAAGACTAAACATGTAAGCTAAACTAGTTTATGTAGCAAATACTCCTATAGTATTTAAATTCTTGTGTTTGATCCTTGTGATGTTTTTGGTAAGTTTTGACTTGTTGCTCACTACGAGCATTCCTCGATATACGTTGGTCCAATCTCGGGAAAATATAGTTGATAACGCTATATTTGTCCCAAATCTGATTACATAAATTGAGTCTTAATTGTAGTATCCAACTTGTCTAAATACTTGTTGTATAGTTATAATCATGAAAATAAGTTGTTGTATGCATGTATTTGATGGGTTTTAGGCATAAGAACAATCCTATGTGCTCATACAAACCCTAATGCATGGATCTAGGTTTCTCTATTGTACATGCTTTGAATCCAAGACTAATAAACTTAGATCTAACATATTATGAACTGAATTAGGGTTTATAGAATTACCTTTGATTGTTATATAGCAATAACAATCAATTCCTTGCTTAGATTGGCCTTAGAAAGCTTAGTGCCTCAAGCGCTGCACCTCTAATGGAGTCACAAACACCTTATGCAACTTGGATGAAGAGGAGAAGAGAGGAGAGGCACCAAAAACGGCTGGAAACCCTAGAGAATTAGTTGTCCACGTTTTTGGAGCTTAAGGGTCCTTTATATACATGTAGGCTATTAGGGTTTACAACTAGGAAACCCTAATTTGACTGCTTAGGCCCTAAGCAGCCCATGGACTCCTTAAACATATCCCTTGGACGATTTCTAATGGCCTTCCCATAGAATTCGTCCAACCTATATATATTATTAGGTGATCCATAGCCCAATTATAATTATCTTATAATTACAACTTCAGTCCCCTAAGTTTAATTAATCTCTTTTAGCCACAAAATTAATTATTAATTAATTCTTGACTAATATTAATCAAACAATATGATTTCTCCTTTAATATATTATTCTCATAATATATTAATAAATCATATTTAAACCTTTCTCTCCTTAAATCATCCTACATATTGCTATGGTGAAGGCAACCCAAAAGGACCATGCTCATAATCGGCTCAAGTACATACCAAAATAGTTATGGACTTAGACACTAATCCAACAGTCTCCCACTTGGATAAGTCTAATAACTATTTTCCGTATGACTTCAGAACGTAATCAGCAATCGTAGCTTTCAAAAGCCGCTGTCAACTCTGATCTTATCATATAGCGTGTCCTCTAGATAAGGGATTATATATTCCTTCATTCTCAAGATATCGTATAGACATAAGACATGAATTTTAATCATTCTCTCTATACTGCTTCCCCACTTCCGATTTATGACGACTGACAACAGACTACGATTGAACACATCAACTTAGTCCCGGCTTGGCCAAGCGCTTAGGTGTCATCACTAAATCATCGAGAGGCCCACAGATATCGCTTTTATCCCATTTTGGGTAAAAGGAATGGATAAACTTCGACTCAAATGCTCGCTTGCATTTATTGATCAAATCACACACAACAATAAGTTTTATAACACCAAGTTACTGGTGCGTTTACTTATTATCAATGTGCGACCGACCAACAAATAACAACTCACATGTCTCGGTTTCAAGAAAATACAATATTATCGTCTCACTAATCACTCGTGATAAAACCATTAAGTGATCCAAGTGAGCGTGGGTTTAATCCAATACTCTAATCTTATCAAAGCACTCATGAACTCTGCAGCAAATTGTGCCATGTCTAAACACTTCAGACAATCTACAGACAGATTCATGACAGTCTTCCTTCATACTTACTCGCAACGTATGACCGACGGTGGATGTTTGAATAACCTAGTTATTATGGAAGTCAAAACATGCAAATTTAAACATAACAATAAAACTTAATCCTATATGGCCCCAAACTTCTGAGAGTAAATAAAACACTTCTATTTATCCACCATATTGATTACTCATTATTTATCATTTAATGTTTCGGATAATCAACTTATTACTTGAATTACAACAACAAATGTCCCATACTCTAAGCATGCACACTTTGTTTCCTATGGTCTATACTTTGTGAAATAGAACAATTGAAAAACTTTTCAAATGATTCTCATTTCACAATTCCTCAATCCCCATTGTTAGTGCAAGGTTCTTGCCATTACTAGAATATGCTAGATTCTAACATTTTACGCAACGATCCTTTCGTAAAGTCATAGCACAAAAGTCACCAAGACTTGGCTAATGAAATTACAAAGTATTTTCTTAGAAATTGTTACAAGACAATTCCATAGACTTGAAGTCTCACATTCAAAGTACATTCCTTTGAACATCCTTCCTGCATAAATGTTTCTAATCTAGGCATAGAATCTCAATATTCATCTCCCAATATGGAAACATTTCCACATTTGCCATATGACAACTCATTCTTAATAGAATCTTATCTATTCATAATAATGTCGATATGGTCCATCCAATACCATACTTCGAACTACTCACAAGCGACCAATCCTCATCATCCTTTGATAGTTGTTTAATTATTTTAGTCAAAACCAATTCTAGTCCTTTTTCCCTCTTAATGCGCTAGGCATTTGGAAAATTTTAGAATGGTAAATCATTATAGCATTTGCAATCGATCCTATACCCGAAGTGTATGGGACACGATGCATAATGTCTCACATAAAGATATGATACTTTACCAATATTTTGCCATAATATTTTATGTGTCATGTTCTCATAATTCGAACTATGAAGAGGGATGTCGTAATCATAATCGAATTTTAAGAACTCACAATGTATCATTTGACTGAATCTATTAAAATTTCTCAATCTAAGCTTTAGATTTTGAAACGAAGTATAACATTCTCTCCCTTAATTATAGCAAAACAACTTTTCAACCCATGCATCTCTGCAAATGGAACCTTTGTTTTTCTATAATTAATATTGCTAACATGCAATACTTTCCGTAATAATCATACAATCATAACACTTATGCTCCCACTATCATGATGATTATTATCATATAAGCATAACACTTATGCTCCCACTAGCCTTGACATGTATTCAGAAAACAAATGAACTTCCAGAAAACAATGCCTATTGAATTTCTGAAATTCATATTTCTAATACCAGATGCTTCGATAAGCCTTTATCTAAGCTTCTTAAACTTATACACCTTTGCCTTAGATAGCTCATATGTGTGTTTAAATAATCTAGAACTTATGTTACTAAGTTCCAAATGTTCAAACTAATTGCCAGATCTCACAATTTGAACTATGGAAAGGGATGCCGTAACCATAATCGAATGTGAGAATACAATTTTCACAATTGCTATCTTCTTAAAACCTCTCTTAGTGGAAGTATTTCCTCACATTCACTTTCATGAAGGAGGGAATCTTATGACACTTAGATTTTATGGTGTATGAGTTCCTATCCATGTGAATTTGCCAAAACCAAGGTTTGCGACAAATCCAAACTCATATGGACTGAACTTTCTTAATCTTGATTTCTTGCCCTAGGGTAACACAAGTGCCCACCATGTCTTCCAAGTATTTTAGTAACTTGTCCTTACATATCAATGTACTTTCCATCGACTAAGGCATTAGTATGCATGCAAATGAGAACTCATAGAACTCACATACATAATTAAATTAATTAGAATGGCACAGAAACAAAATTATGTCAGCACGATAGGTTGTAAACCTCAAGTCGTGTGCTAGTGATGATTGACAAGGTTTATTCTTGATTTGTTCTTGAAACCTTTCAAGACCATTAAGACTCCCACTGACTCCTTGATATATAAGATTCTCTTGTCAAGAAACATTTCTTGACAAAGCAAATATTCAAGAGTTAGTGTAGTTCTTATCAAGACAAAACACTTCACATAATTGGTCCTAGTTGGTCTTTGTCTTATCCAAGACAGCACAACTTACCAATTTTAAATGTGCAAGAATAAGAAAACCTTTTCTAAATTCCACATTTGATGAGTGTTATAAACCTACTTAAGACTTTTCACTCAATGTCACAATCTTGACTTTAAGACTTAATATTGGAACGAAGTATGATTGACTCTTTGATTTAACCATTTCTACAATTCTCGATTCCTCTTCTTAGACATGCAAATGCACTAAGACTCACTTAGAGGATCAATTGAGACATGGTCCTTAATCATAAAGACTTATCATAAAACACAATAAAAGGTACTCTCCCTTCTTCTTAGAAAAGAGAAACTTTTATCTTTCTGCCTACTTGATTCTTCTTTATTCGTTCTACTATTCATTGAAACTATTTCAGTTAACTCAGAATTATACTCAATCTTATAAGTATAACCATATTTACTAAACTTTAGTAAATCATGACGAATATCTTTATCACTCTTGTAGTAGACTTGATCAACGTACGACCTAGTGTACTCGATCTCCTAGTCCTTCTATTGACACTTTGCCAAAGAATTAGTCTAAGTTTCCCAAATGTGAAAGTTTTTCATTCATCATGCAATACACATTGCATGATTCCAAGTTTCTGTCCACTTGAAACTTGGGCGATGAGAAACTCTCCCTATTTGGTAAACTTTTGACATTTCCACAAATAACATAATTAAGAATCAAATCCATTTTGCTAATAATAGAAGTACACAAACATCAATTTTCCATATATTTCATTGCAAGGATAAACAAATAAGATAAAAACCAAAATTTATTTTATTCATAAAAACAACGGAAAACATGTCCTTACAATGCAAAATTCAAATGAAAAACTATGTAATCATATACTCCTAACAAATCTATCATAACTTCCTAAGCTCAAAATCTGATCTTCGAATTCATGCGATCGAAATCCATTTCTTCGTAATCAGACTCATCTTGCTCTTCCATCAAACTTCCTCTCTTTTCTCTAAACCTGCAAAACATGCAAATGTAATCTTATCACATTATGAATAAAGAATATGAATTTAAATGGAGTTAGATAGTGGATTTTATACCTGAAGTCGAGTCATACTTATCGACTCTCCCATCTCTTAGATTCTTCAGGTCCTTCGGGCAGCTTCGTATCCATTTCCCTTTTCCTTGGCAGCAGGAACAGGTGGATTCTCCTAGATTGTCTACGGAAGCATGGTTGGTTGATTTATCAGACAAATATGCTCCCTTACTTCGCCAAATCATTTCTGATTCAGCAGCAATAAGCATATAAGTCAAGTCAATGAGGGTAGCGTCAAGTTTCATCATATGATACTCTCTAATGAACTTATCATATGATTCAGGGAGTGACTGAAGAACCCAGTCCACAGCCAACTTATTTGAGATAGACGCACCCAACATGATCAACCTATCAATGTGTGCTTTCATCCCTAGGATGTGAGCACACACGGGTTTGCCATCTTGATGTTCCATTTCCAATAGGGATTCGGTGATCTTGAACCTTTCAAGTCTTCGATCATTAGGGCTAGGGAGAACAACGGGAGGAAGAGGAGGAAGTGAAATTAAGCTAGTCCACATTGATCTCTCACTTTGAATCAAGCTTTCACTTTCATTAGGAACACTTTTTCCTTGGGATTCGGGAATACCACGGTTAGACATCTACAAAACAGGAGAAATTCAAGTTAAGTTGATTGAGTCCTTAATAAAACACCCAAATTAGTTATTAAGGCTAGGATCCAACACAATATTCTACAACCTAGAAAAGGGATGCCGTAATCTAGTTGCAAAATATTTGAAGGTAGGTAAATGACGATTTACCAATTTCCACCATGAAAAACGAAAAAGAAGTTTAAGTTTTAAATGAATTGAAACTCCTAGATCTTTTGAGATTCATTGAACTTTTCAATGGCATGTTTAATCTCGATTATGCCCTACTATTTGTGACTGGGATGTCGAGGATCACAAACAAGGTGTGAATAACCATACGAATCACGTGGTGCGCCCAATGCTACAATCACCTAATCAATGTGTCGGTTAGCCACACACGCTCCATTGATCTATGACAAACATCGAGTCACCCTTCGCTACCAATGTCATCCCCAAATTAGTGTGCCGGTTAACCACACACGCTCCACTAACGTTTGACAAGGGTACGAAGTGTAATTCCATGGCTAGCATACAATTTCACATTTTGCCTAAAGTAACTATGATTTGGGAATTTGAAAAAGCATTTAGTTACTTTGTACTTCATTATACTTATAATGGAAGGTTTCTGTCCTATCCTACCCGTTCGGCTAACGACCCTCCACTAGTCAAGAGTGCGGTGGGTAAGAGTGGATACCCATTCAATCGCCATTTTATAGGTAATTTCCTTAAACACCCCTTATAGACCAGCTTCGTGAATTAGGCCTACTAACGGTAAGACTGACTGTTTACTCATACATATATATAATATTAGACTTTTAATGTTATATATAGTATAGGGTGTATTTTACACTTTTAAAATACTAGGTGGTCTAATTTAGTAAAATTATACTTTTAATTTAATGAAATGTAAACCAAAAGTTTATGGGTTTATTAAATCACTTTTAATTATACACTTTAATTAATTAATAAAACCATAAGGGTGTGATTTGAACTTTTCAAATTACTAGGGTTTTTAGAATTTAACATTTCAAAATTAAACTTTTAATCAAATTTTAAATTCCAAAACTTGAGGGCAAGTTTTGAAACATTTCAAAACATTAGGGATAAAACAACAAATAATTCAAATTAAACAATTAATTTCATAATTATCTATATTTGACCTAATCTTATTTTAGTCATTAGATAATTACCAAATAATTTGAAATAGTCCATATTTATCATATAAACAAACTATTATTTAAAAGATTTGAAATTATCTATTGTTTTGGCAAGGATAATCACTAATTTAAGATAAAAATCAGATTTTAACTTTTAAAAAACGAATTAGGTATCAAATCCAAGTCAAAACAGCAGCAAAAACCCGGAATTCCCTCTGTCTGACCCCTGGACTCGCCGAGTCAGGGACTGGACTCGCCGAGTCAGGGACAGACTCGCCGAGTTCATCCACTGACTCGCCGAGTCAGGTCGGGCAGAGGCCAAAAATCGATTTTTTAGTAAATAAAAAAGTTAAGCATCACATACAACTGAAACCAATCAAGGCTCTGATACCACTGATGGGTTTTAGGCATAAGAACAATCCTATGTGCTCATACAAACCCTAATGCTTGGATCTGGGTTTCTCTATTGTACATGCTTTGAATCCAAGACTAATAAACTTAGATCTAACATATTATGAACTGAATTAGGGTTTATAGAATTACATTTCATTGTTATATAGCGATAACAATCAATTCCTTGCTTGGATTGGCCTTAGAAAGCTTAGTGCCTCAAGCGCTGCACCTCTAATGGAGTCACAAACACCTTATGCAACTTGGATGAAGAGGAGAAGAGAGGAGAGGCACCAAAAACGGCTGGAAACTGGCGTCGTAGCGTCCCTTCTTCAAAAGCTGTTTGTTACCTGTAATTACTGAATCCCTGGGACATACAAGTAGTTTTGAAAGAGTAGATCAGCATTTAAGCTGGTGAGTTTCATAAGTGTTAAATGACAATGTTTGTATGAGATGAAATGTTTTGTTCTTGTTTGTTTGTTCCTAGAAAATCCTATATTTTCTACTAGTATAAATGTAGCCTTCTATCAAGACCAATGTTTGTTTCTAGAAAATGTATGTACGTATAAAATTTCCAATACGTCTGAAAAAACCCCGTAAATCAATGTGTTTTCAATACTCCAAGTGAGTTTTATAACCATGCTATTGACTAGAAATGCCTATACACAACGTTCTTCAGGCGTTGCAATGTTCTGACGTTTGTCACCCCAAATGGTGGACTGTAGCTAACAGTCAGGGCGCGGGTTGTCAAGCCCGTATAGATCTATACACAAACACCATGCTCCCCCTCCAAGGGATTCTGGTTTATAATACAGGACTTGAAATGCGTACTCGAACGTACGTGAAGTTATTGTCTCACAAAATTTAGTATAAAACAGATTTACGTACGAAAATGTTCATTAGTTCTTGTATGTGAAAGTAAACTTCTTGAAATAGTGTTTTCTAGTATGTAAAAGTTCGTAATGTTCTCGTAAAACTATACCTATTATAGTTTTCTAAAAGTGTGTCTCGTTTGTATAGTAATCCCTAGTAAAAATGCTCACTTTTTATTGAAAGTTATAATTTTTATAGTACCAAGATGAACACATATACATATATAACTACCTTTATCATTTCCAAAAATATGATGTTATCGTGATATATTTTGCATACGAAAGTTTCCCTATAATTGTTATAAATCACATATGATTCCGTTGATAAAAAGTGTATAATGAAACTTTATATAACACACGATTATAATCGTGTGTTTTACTTGTATTCCCCCCTTAAAAGCATATAAAAGTATTTACAAAACATTTAAAAGTGTGGATTATAAGGGTATGAACTCACTTGAAAGATCGGAAAAGGCATGATGAAAACCAAGAAGAGTTTCGACTCGAGAAAGCAGATTTTCTCGGGATTCTCGGGAATCTCGGGAGCACAAACGACCTTCGGGACTTGAGCAAGGTAATCGGGACTTCAGGATATCATTTGCACAGAAAACGAGGCAAAACACAAGAAAGTTGAGAGAGAATTGAGCCCTTTCTTCGGAACCCTCGCATCCTTTTTATAGGGGCTGGGAACCGCCTCCGTACGCTGGGCATGCGCGTGTACGCTGGGCGTACGCGTGGGTCACGCATGAGCGCATCCTCGATTGCTTCGGACTCCGGATGGGACTAGACATAGGCTCGCATAGGGTGCGACATGGACGATCCGAGCCCTAGGCCTCGAGTACGCTGGGTGTACGAGCGTACGTTGGGCGTAACTCGGCCCGATCTGATGACTCCTCCTTCGGATAATACCAAGGTTTATTATTAAAATTTATATTTTAATTATTTAATAAACTTCAAAAATTGATATCTGCTTCATACGAACTCCGTTTTCGGCGTTCTTTATATCCACGCGTAGGTGAGACTACGCTCTACAACTTTTGTTTAGATTCCGTCGGCAAATTTTGAAATTATTTTTATTATTTATTTTTAAAAGGTCGCGTTAAGAAAATTTCGTTAGAAATTCATAACTTCTTTATCTGACGTCTGTTTTTGCTAGACTTTTTACCGCTGAAATACCATTGTTGAGACCTTCGATTCTCATTTACGTCATTCTGGCCAAAAGTCGCTCGATTTTTGTTTCGAGTTTTTAGCTGTCTGTCGCTAAGCCGAACTTGGAAAATTCATAACTTCAATATACGAAGTCGGATTTCGGCATTCTTTTTACGTACGATCACGGTTTAATGACTTCAAACATAGTAGGTAATTATTTAGAGACTTTTTAGCCATTTTATTTTCGAAGTAAATTTCATTATATCAAAAGTGGTTACAATACTTGACTTTTTAAGTCATTACATAGAGTTGAAATATCGGGTTGTCACACTAAATTCGGGACATGGTATCCTATATAAGGATCTTATTCCCCTTCTCTTGGTGTTATCTCCAGCCTCCACGACTAGAACCCTAGATCTTGAAACCCTAATTCTTGTGGGCCATTTTTAGAGTATTTTTTGTTCTTGAAGTCAAGAAGAAGAAGAGGAAACTTGAATGCTCAAGGAAAGGCTTGTGGATCCAGAAGTAGCTTCTCAATCTCATCATTTTCTGGTAATCAAGTCTCTAAGTTGATCATTAGTTCATTAGATCTATTCTTTCCCCCTTTTATGAAAGTTTTTGTCCATGAATGGTTGCTTTTGGGATTTGGATGTCCCCAAGCAAGATCCTTTCAGCTCTGGAAGTATTTAGGGTGGTTAAGGCATAAAGGTTCAAGCTTTATGCCATTAGACCCCCCCCCCCCCCCATGCAAGGTTTAAGAAGTTGTTATGTCCTTTTGAGCAAAAAGGGCCAAGCATGCATGTAAAGGTAGAGGAATTGAGTGTTATATCGACCCTATAAGGTTAGATCTGGGTCCCACATGCTTTGTGCTCGACTGAAATCGTCTGAATAGAATTTGACCTAGGAGGACTCGACGAGTTGCTCTTAGGACTCGGCGAGTCAGGTCATGGTTCTCCAATATTTCCTGTTACTGTGTAATGTGGTTGAGTCTAGAAGAGGACTGAACAAGTTGGATGCATTGTTGGACTTGTAGACCAAAGAACTCGGCGAGTTCAAGCTTGAACTCTGCGAGTTGACGACAAATGGCCCGACTATGATGAGATGGACTTGATGATTTAAAGGATGGTCTCGGTGATTCATGAGCAAAAGGTCCCCATTTGTGTGAAGGAGAACTCGACGAGTTCGAGGAGAATTAATGAGTAGGGCGTGAAAGGTCCCGACTATGTAGGGGAGAACTTGACGAGTAGGATCAAAGTCCAGAAGTGATATGAACATTGTGGAACGCAACGAGTTGGTGGGTTGACTCGGCGAGTTGAGTCAACCTGAAGCATTGACTTCGACCTGGTTTGACTTTTGAGGTGATTGTGGTCTAAGTGTTGTTTTAGGTATTGATCGTTTGGGGGGCCGAAGGATCAGCAGTTCAGGATTTTCTATTTAGCAATCAGAAGTGTTTCAGCCAGTCTTCAGGAGTGTGAGGTGAGTCTCCTCACCGTTTTCATGGGTCTACGGCCACAATGTCGGCCCATTATGTTTGTATGTAGTAGGAAGACCCGGGGGATAGCCCTAGGCATTTACTGATATATGTTTCAGGTTACGACTCGATGTCAGGCAAGGACCGAGGAATGTTAGGATACAAGAGGTCTTTGTGATTCTTGCATGTATTGGTACAATTGGTTTCGGATCGGGGGTTCAATGTTGGGGCAAGCCCGAAGTATGTTTAGATGATAGTATATTTCCGGATCGGGGGTTTGATGTCGGGGCCATCCCGAGGAAGGTTTATATGTTGCATGTTAGATTATACTATTTGTCTTTGTGATACTTGTATGTGCCTGGTAGGGAGGTGAATGTGGGCGAGGTCCCGTCGCTCAATATTAACAGAGTAGGGGCGAGGCCCATGATAGGAAGGGAGTGAGTGTGGGCAGGGGCCCGTGTCTCACTTCCAGCAGGAGTATGGATGGAGTTCGACAACTTCTCAGTAGCAGACTAGGGGCGGGGCCCAATATTTGGTTATGTGTATGTGGCTATGCATATGTGGTACGTGGTAGGATGGGGAACTCACTAAGCTTCATGCTTATAGTTTTCAGTTTTGGTTTCAGGCACTTTCGGTAGCGGAGGGAAGAGCTCGGGATAATCGCATGGCACACACCAGGAAGTTTTAGCCAAGGATGTTTTTACTCTGATAAAAAGAATAGGTTTGAGATGATACTCTGATTTGATATATAAACCTTTGGTTATGGATGAATTTATTTGATTACTTATGTTTTTATTAATGTTTTAAAAAAAAATTGGTCATGATTTTTATGATGTTACAAGTTGGTATCAGAGCCTTGGTTTGAGGGATTCGGGCACAATATCGGGTGTAACTGAACTCAAACTGAGGACTCTGTAAGAAAATTTTCAAAAGAAAAAGGTTTAATAAAAAGAAATTTGAAAAGAGAAAGGATTTCAAAAAAAGGAAAAAGGAAAAAGGACTTTGAAAAGTGAAAAAGGGGTGTGGTGCATGCAATCAACCGAGCTCAAGTAAGTTCTCCCAAATTACCCATACATGTTTGTTTAAGTTAGGATATGTATATTAGAACGGCATGCTAGATTAGGACTAATGATCTAGGAGGATGCCTTATGTGTCTGTTATATGTGTATGAGCTTTTTGAGTCGCTTGATAGTACAGATAATTGATTAGAGGATAGAACAGTTTGATTGGATTATGTGGTTAGTTTTCCCAATGCCCAAATGATGCTTGCTTTGTGCTATTAGGAGTTCTAGCTATCTCTAACTAACTAGTAAACGAAGATCTCAAGTTACATATTGCAAGGACTAAATAATTTCAAAAGGTTAGGTCTAACCCTATTTTTTGCAGCTCTTGTCTGAGTCCAACCGTTGTAGGGTAGGACATCTCATTCGAAGAATTATCTAGTCTTAGTGATATCTAATGGTATTCACGAGCTAGGTAGGCGAGATGACGAGGACTTCTTATGCAGCTGTTGGCAGAAAGTGAGTTGGAGGATACCCTAGGGCAAGCCTAGGATAGGATTAGTGTTGGGAGTTGTGTAACTAGAAGGGACTTGGTGGAGTCGAGGAAATTCTTGAGGAAAGTATGGATTGATGTGGAAGGTAGTAGGGGCCCATACTACTGAAAGAAAAGGATCTGACTCGATTCAAGAAGGGCTGAGATAAAACCAGGAAACTTGTAGTGTGTCTGTTTGTGATCCTTCGATAGTGATGAGTATTCAGATGGTTATTATGGTATGTTTGTAGAATGGTGACACTACAGGGTATGCCAGTGGGCAGTTCAGGTGCTGGGGAGGGATCAAGCTCGGGTTCAGGAGCCTGTCAGCTCGGGGAACAGATGAGAGAGTTTATTTCAGCTAAGATTTCGCATAGTATTTTGGACCAGACTCATTTGATCTTTGGTTCAGTCAAGGAGGGGATTTTGGAGCTTTTGGATAGCCGCCTCGAGGCCTTTTGGGCCGAGATCACCACAGGGCAGTTAGGCACTCCTTTGGGGCCCAATGTTTATGGATCATTGGGATCCCTTGGAAAGGAGGATCCCGTTATTAGCTCTTGTCATCTGGGATCGGAGGTGGGTTACGCATCTTGTCTCCAGGAGAATCAACTACAGGATTGGATTGTTGTGGAGGTTTCGCGTTCCATACGCGAGGAGTACCCAAAATTTTTGAGCGTGTTACTGGCAGGGTAACCGCTAGGTTTTAGGGTCAGATAGTGACTGTGCAGACCGCTGATAGGGTAGTCGGGGTAACTTAGGAGCAAGAGATTGGGTTAGGTGTGCAGTTAGGGAAAAGGAAGCAGACGCCAACATCAAGACGATTGAAAGAAGGTGGAGTGTCTGACTCGGCTAACTTCACTGTTGGAAGTTAGGGAGATCTTGAGGTATGTGGCAAGTGTGGGGGAACCCATGGGTTTGCTTGTCACAAGTTTAGGTGTTACAAATTCAAAGAAAGTGGGCATGTACATTGGGATTGCAAGAAGGATCAGATATGTTTTCATTGTCACCAACCAGGTCATTTCAAGTCCCGTTGTCCTATTTTGGAGGTGGACAGTGTTCAGGCTCTAACGCCAATGGTTCTGCAAGAAGTCAAGATCGAGCCTCAATAGATCGTTGGTATGTATGTCAAATTTTGTTTATGATTTCATTGTTATGGCACTGTATCAATATTGGTAAGGTCATTTCACAATTTTCTGGCTTGCTTGTGATTGAGTTATATGCCATTTGCATACCATGGAGGTTAGAGTAGTAGTTCGAAGATGTTTCCCTTAATATTAGGTTCTCAGGATGCAGTCACTGTAGCAAGTGTGAGTGGGGCTTGGGAAATGTTCTGTTAGTGTTCAAGAGTGGTTCAGATTTGGTATTGGTTAGTTGGAGCTCTAGCAGTGGTAATTGTTGGTTGTCAGCAGATCGACCCTTTAGATAGGGAGAAGGATTGAGAATACTTTCCAAGCTGGGAGTTGTAGGGATCTAGTTAAATCAAAGTGGGGGAGAACTATCCCAGAGGTCAGGAGCAGAAGTAAGTGCAAAATTGGAATGAGTTCGCAACTTTGTTAGGAAGGAAAGCAACTCAAGTGATTGTTTAGATAGAGGAGCATGTGATTTGGGAGTTTGGGAAAACTTCCCAACATTGGGTTCGTGTAGTCAGGATGTAAGACTATGGGATCTCCGTAGCATTCCCAGCAGTTAGGCAGAGCGGGAAGAGAAGTAATGTTGTGGGATAGTCGTAACGTTTCATTAGCAACTAGTTAGAGGAGTGTGGGCAAGGGCCCATATCTCCTAGTTAGCAGAGTAAGGGCGAGGCTCATATCTCCTAAATAGCATGATAGAGATTGAGAAAGGATAGTTCGATGAGTTTCATGATTGATTTGGTCCTGTATAGCTCTGGATAGGTGAGACCTATGGGGGAGGCTACTCCGAGTTACAGCTAGGGTGAGACCCGTGGGCGAGGCCCGTGTACTTGTAGCAGCAGGTGAGACCTGGTAGAGACCGTAGGGTCAGGGTAGGGAATCGAGGATCCCAGGTCTTCTAGAGCCAGAGTGGCTAGGTAAGTAGAGTGACTCAGGTAGTCGAAGTATCTTCGTAAGTCGTTAAGAGTGACTGAGAGATTGTTCTTGCTTTCAGTAACCTGTGGGGGACCGGTATTTCGAGTAAAGGTAGATCAACTGGGACCAGGGTGGTATAAGTTTATCCGGAAGGCAGATGAGAGTCAGCATGATTTCAGGCAGGAGTGATGATAAGGGAATCCGCGCGTAGAGTAGTGAGCTGATCAGGAGATGCTAAGTCACTCAAGGCGGGATTAAATAATCTCAAAGTAATTGATTTGACTCTATTGTGCAGCTCTTATCTGAGTCTTAATTGTTGCATAGAGGAATCTTCTACTCGAAGGATTATCTAATTCACAAGTTAGGTGGAGCTTTCAACATTGGAGCATAGTAAGTGAAATCATTCAGTGGGTAATGGTGTGATGGTCGACACCGGGATTGGCCGGGATTGCAGTTGCAACAGAATTTTTATTCTTTATGGAGATAGGAAAGGCTTGTTGCTTATGGAAAGTTGCCTTGGGAAGGCCAGTGACGGCGCAGGGTAAACGGGTGAACCCCTTGGATGTCAAGTGTAAGTGCTCGGGGAGTACCGGAATGGTTACCAGTTGAGTAAGAGTGTTGTACTCAAGGGTTGTAGTGATTGGATTGTTCTCAAGATGATATTTTCAAGGATTGGACTAAGCAGGCAACGTATGTGACGATTAGAAATGTCGTGAGAGGTTGCGGGGTTGTTAGCCGAAGCGGACTTCGAGGACGAAGTCTAGTATAAGTGGGGGAGAGTTGTAACATCCCGAATTCAGAAGCCCTAGAAAGGACAGAAAAACCTCAAAATCAGGAAGCGACTCGTCGAGTTAATGGGATGACTCGACGAGTAGGAGCGTGATTTGGGCCATGGGTTAAGTGACCTACTCGACGCGTCGGGGGACCAACCCGACGAGTTGATCTAGGTTTGGAAAACCTTAAATTCGGTACGTGGTACCCTATTAAAGGATCTTATTCCCCTTCTCTTGGTCTTATCTCCAGCCTCCAAGACCAGAACCCTAGATCTCAAAACCTTAATGCTTGTGAGCCATTTTTTAGAGTATTTTGTGTTCTTGAAGTCTAGAAGAAGAAGAGGAAACCTGAAGGCTCAAGGAAAGGCTTGTGGATCCAAAAGTAGCTTCTCAAGCTCATCATTTTCTTGTAATCAAGTCTCTAACCTCATCATTAGTTCATTAGATTTATTCTTTCTCCCTTTTATGAAAGTTTTGGTCCAAGAATGGTTACTTTTGGGATTTGGACGACCTAAGCCAGATCCTTTTAGATCTGGAAGTATTTAGGGTGGTTAAGGCATAAAGGTGAAAGCTTTATTCCATTAGAACCCCCTATGTAAGGTTTAAGAAGTTCTTATGGCTTTTTGAGCAAAAAGGGCCATGCATGGATGTAAAGGCAGAGGCATTGAGTTTTATATCGACCCTAGAAGGTTAGATCTAGGTCCTGGATGCTGTGTGCTCGACTAAAATCATCTTAATAGAATTCGACCTAGAAGGACTCAACGAGTTGCTCTTAGGACTCAGCTAGTCGGGTCGTGGTTCCCCAATATTTCCTGTTTTTGTGTAATGTGGTTGAGTCTAGAAGAGGACTTAGCAAGTTGGATTGATTGTTGGGCTTGTAGAACAAAGAACTCGGCGAGCTCAAGGTTGAACTCAACGAATTGAGGATGAATGGCCCGACTATGATGAAGATGGACTCGATGAGTTCAAGGATGGACTCGGCGATTCATGTGCAAAAGGATCCCATTTGTATGAAGGAGAACTCGACGAGTTCGAGGAGAATTCAGCGAGTAGGGAATGAAAGGTCCCGAATATCTAGGGGAGAACTTGACGAGTAGGATCAAAGTCCAGAAGAGATATGTAGATTGTGGAACTCGACGAGCTGGTGGGTAACCTCGGCGAGTTGAGTTAACTCAAAGCGTTGACTTTGACCTGGTTTGACTTTTGAGGGTATTGTGGTCTAATTGTTGTTTTGGGTATTGATAGTTTGTGTGACATCCCCAATTTCACGGCCAGAAAAGACCGATTTGTTTAGGCTTTGTTTTTAAAATCAGAGTAATCTTTTAAGGAAAACAGTTGCAGAATTTGTTCTCAAAATAATATAAAATCAGAGTAATCTTTTAAGGGTCAGGCTTGGGAGCCTGGTGAACATATAGGTTTTTCAACCCACAATAATATAATTATTATATTCACTTATCAAACACTCAATACAATTACCCACCCCTATTATCTTCATTTATTTCTTAAAGATTTACCCTAAGAACCGATTACCCTTCTCCCATTCATTCCTAAGAACTGCCCTCAGGAATCGGCACAAAGTCTAGTGCTGCCTTGGTTCTTAGATCACCTATGGTGAACACGCAGTTCAAAATAATTAATGAACACCTAGTTCAAGAACACCTATTGAACACACCCCGTTCAATAATACCTAATGAACACCTAGTTCAAAAACACCTAATGAACACTTAGTTCAAAAACACCTAATGAACACTTAGTTCAAAAACATCTAGTGAACACTTAGTTCAAATATCCCTGGTGAACTCAATCACCTAAGGAACACAGACTACGAAAGCTCTTAGTTCAAACCATGTGATAATAATGTATATATCGATCCTGAAAAACCACTAAAATTATTAAAACATATAAATCATATTTCTAAAATAATCTATCCCATCCCGTCGATCCCCACACACTGACCTTATACAATGATCTTACTAAATCTAGCCTAAGGAATTGATATGAACAACAACTAACGAAGCTGCTTCGGAAATTCCCTGGCAGCAAACGAGGATCAACAAAGACATCAAATGAGGGGATTGGAATAAGTTCCACCATGAACCTTCGTTCGTAAAAGAAAGAACCACAAGACAATTGAGTCAGGGGTAGTTATCTAGATAACAATGCCTAGGCGTGGTCCGACTATCATGACGTATTATACCCCCAGACTCTACCTATCCAAACATCGAACTTTGCCTAGCAGTGGCCTGAATACATGAGGTATTTCACCCCCAAACGCACCCTATCCAGCAATATAACACCAGACATACCTAGCAGTGGTCTATTACCGACACACTTTATTAGGCAGTCTACGAAGTTCCCTTAATTACTTCGTGAAAGAAAACGTTGACATATGAAGCTCGGTCGATCACTTCATAAAAGAAAAGCTGACTCCAAAGCTCTCTCAAAATAAAAGTATGGGGAAATACTACTAGAGTACTCTCGTACGCTTGTATAGCCAACACACAAAATTGTCAAAAGACTTTTTACATGATAGTACTTCTGGCACATTATAGTACTCTGGTATGCGAAAGACTCGTACCTAAGAACATAATAGTACCCTAGCACAAGCAGCAGCCAAGATACAGAGCTTTGGAAAGGACTTCGTACATAAAATGTACTTCTGTATGTAGGACGTACTCCATTGATCATCAATCTCACCCCACACGTACTCTTAATAAGAGACTACCCAAAGTCCAATCTTAATTGAACTAAACATCCCTATTTAAGTCTTAACCCATCACTAGGCAAGCCTACAATGCCTATAATCAATTTTTGATACTATCCCCGTTTAGGCAACGCCAACTAGTGTATACTTAACACAAGGTTTTAAGTAATAATATCATATATACACATCTTAACACATATTGAACCATATCTGATTCACACGTTGTATATCATCAAATATATCTAACACGTATTTTGGACAATAACAAATACTTCACATACATATGTATATTTCATACTTTAATCAATACTCTTATTAAAATCAAGTTCCTAAAAGCGACTATACACATGATACCTTATCGAATGAACACGTAGTTCAAAAATACATAATCCGTACTCCAGGATCTTAAATTTGCCTCATTACCTAATCCATATTCCCGAATCTAAAACTAACCTCTTGATCTGATCCATACTCTCAGATCTAAAACTAACCTCCTGATCCAATCCATACATCCAGATCTAAAACAAGTTTATCTCTTTATCCTTTTATCTCATGGTCCAACCCATGTTTTATCACCTACCAACAACCTCATCTACCCATGTTCTACCCAACATATTTTTAGATAGAAAATACATATATAGTTTAACTCATTAAAACTTATATAATTCATCCATTCCACAATCATCTCAAATAAACAACAATATATTATACACATAGCACGTATTTCATAACAAATACTTAATATTTATGTGTTAGAAGAAAGTGACTAGACACTCACTTGATCAGAAGATGATCGGGCAGCACTACGGCTTGTAGAAGTAGTATTCTTTGGTGAAACTGTGATCTCTTCACACACCGGACTTCTCGCGGGAAGAGCTTCGGCTCGAAAACTCTTTTCTTCTTGGGATCTTCAGGCTTTGGGACTTGCTTTGGGTCTCGGGGTTGATATCGGGGCTTCGGGGGGTTAAAATATGGCTTAGAGAGAGTATCGGGAGTGAGAGAGAAGAGACGGAGCATCCAAAATCGGCTGACCCATGATTTCTATTTATAAGGTGAAATTTCTGCACTCACGTCGTGAGTTTTAAGTGCTCACATCGTGAGCACAGTAGGTCACTGCGTTCGTCACTCGTCCACTTGCTCTGGAGGCTCCAGAAGGCTTCAGAAGTCAGTTCACGTCGTGAACCCTGACAGTTTTGGGGTTTTGCGCCCGAACTTCAGAAATTCATAACTTTCGCATACGAAGACCGTTTCCAACGTTATTTATATCGATGTGAACGTGAAATTATTCTCAATAACTCCCGTTTAGACTCCGTTGGCGAATTTTTACTTTAATTTTAATATATTATTAATATATTATTTTAAGTGGGCCAGGACAGGAAAACTCTGTTCGAAATTCATAACTCCTTCATCTGAACTTTGTTTTCGTCTGTCTTTTTATCGTTGGACTAATATTGATAATATATTCAATTCTTATTTAGAATGTTTTGGCTAAATATCAATCGACCTTAATCTCGAGTTTCGGGCTGCATACTGCTAATGTTGAAACTTCGAAAAAATCATAACTTCCTCATACGAAGTCAGATTTAGAAGTTCTTTTTATGCACACTCTCGGTTTAACGTATTTTATGACTTTCATTTAGATTGCTAATGCCAAATATCGCTCTAATGTAAATTCAATATTTACGTCGCGTTGTGTCGTGTCGTTCTGTCGCGAAACTTCGACAGGTCATACCTTCTTCGTTATAACTCGGATTTATGCGTTCTTTATATGTACGGAATCTTTGTAACATATACTATACCTTAGTTAATATTAATCCTTCTAAATAATATTCCATCAAAAAGTTATTTTTGATGCTTATCATCTCTAAATTGACTAACCCGGATCTACGGGCGTTACAGTTTGGGAAGCCGAAGTATTAGCAGTTCAGGATTTACCGGTTAGCAGTCAATAGTGTTTCAGTCAATCTTCAGCAGTGCGAGTTGAGTCTCCTCACAGTGTGCATGGGTCTACGGCAACAATGCTAGCCTATTATGTTTGTATGTAGTAGGAAGACCTGGGCTTAGCCCTAGGCATTTACTGATATACACATATATATATATATATATATATATATATATATATATATATCTGGGTTACGACTAGATGCCAGGCGACGCCTGAGGAATGTTAGGATGCTAGAGGTCTTTGTGATTCTTATATGTGTCGGCACGATAGGTTCCGGACCGAAGGGGGATGTCAGGGCAAGCCCGAAGTATGGTTAGATGATAGTATGTTTCCAGACTAGGGGTCGATGTCGAGGCCATCCTGAGGAAGGTTTATACGTTGCATGTTAGAATATACTTGTTGTCTCTGTGATACTTGTATGTGCCTGGTAAGGAGGTGAGTGTAGGAGAGGTCCCATATCTAATCACTAGCTGAGTATATATGGGGTTCCATATCTCAATATTAGCAGAGTAGAGGTGAGGCCCGTGATAGGAAGGGAGTGAGTGTGGGCGGGGGCCCATATCTCACTACTAGTAGGAGTATGGACGGGGTTCCACAACTTCTCAGTAGCATACCAGGGGCGGTGCCCAATTTAGGCGACGCCTTAGATTAGGAGTACAGTTAGAGTATGTTTATTCATGTACTAGTATGTTATTTGATTGTATGTATGTGTTAGATAAGGTGTCTAAGTCCGTAACTATATTTGGTATGTACTTGACCAGACCAAGCATGGTCCATTTGGGTTGCACTTCACCGAAGCAATTTATATGGATAATCTTTGGAGAATAGTGTAGTTAAGATTTATTAGTATACTATTAGTTATAATATATTAATATGAAATCATATTATTTAGTTAGTATTGATCAAGAATTAATTTATTGATCAAAAGGAACTAATTAAATATGGACTCTTATATATATATATATATATATATATATATATATATATATATATATATATATATATATATATATATAACGGTCCAAGTTCATTTAGGATGGGCTAAGCTTGCATGGATAGTCAATGGAGCTTTTAACCCATGTTTCCTATGGAAATGCAAGGTCATGGGTATTAGGGTTTACATGGATGTAACCCTAATCCACCATACTATATAAGGAGGTCTTTGGCACATGAAATGGCACTAGTGTGTGTGAGAACAAGGTGGGCCGATTTCTACTTAGTGCATACTATTTTCTCAAGTCTTCCAAGGTGTTTTGGTGATTTGTGATTCCACTTGAGGCATCCATATTATTGGTTCTAGGCTCTCAAGACTCCAAGCAATCAACCACAAGAAAAGGCATGTTATTCTACTAAAGTTTTTATATTACAAATACCCCATAACATTCTAGTTAGGTTGAGAACCTTGGAAAATCAATTTTGCATGTATAATAGAGAAAACATATATCCAAGGTTTCTAAGGTTGCATGTACACCTTAGGAGTATTAGAATGCTCAAAACCCTTTAGTGGTATCAGAGCCTAGGCTTGTTTTCATTATACTTGATGTTAAATGCTTCGAAAAGTCAAATAATTTGTTCACTACTCAGTGGACTCACCGAGTCCATGGGGGATTCCATGAGTCCAAGTCAAATCTCATCCTAATCATTGAGTAGGCTCTTGCACTCGGCGAGTAGGAGGCCCTGTGTGCAGATTTTCGACTTTTGTTGCTGGAAATGGACTAGAATCATTACCCTAAACTGTTTTGGACTTATAAAACTTGTTTTTTGATTTGGTAATGATTATGCTAATCCATTTTCAATGGTTATTATCAAATTTTCAAGTGTTATATATGTTTATATGATTCTTGAAATTGTTGATATGAATGTTCATACTTATGAGTTTTAGTAGATCATAGGAATTATTTGCAAATTGTTCGTTAGTGTAGTTCTTGCTCTAAATGCCAATTAATGGACTCCATAACTTGTCCTCAAGTTATTGAATTCCAAAAGTCTTTTCTTTAAAACCATTAAAACTCATAAGTTATAGAAATGAAAAGTCTTGAATAGTTTCAAAACTAGCCCTAAAGTCTTGGAATTTGTAAACTCTCACACACATTTTAATTCCAAACCCTAGAGTTTTAAAAGTTCAAATTCAACCCTTATACTTTATACTATTATAAGTTAATTATATATATATATATATAAGATCAAATCAGTCTTACTGTTAGTAAGCCTCATTCACGAAGCCGGTCTATAAGGGGGTATAAGGTTGTTGCCTATAAAATGGCAGCTTAATGGGTGTTCACTCTCACCCACCGCTTCCTTGACTGGGGGAGGTTCGTTAGCTGAACCGGTAGGTCAAGGACTGTAATTCTCATTGAAAGTATAATGATAAATATAAAGTAACTAAACCTTTTATAAATTCCCAATCTAAGTTACTTTAGGAAAATATGAAATTGGTGCTAACCCATGAAATTAGACTTTGTACCTTACCAAGTCGTTAGTGGAGAGTGTGTATGTAACCGACACACTAACATGGACTAATAAGAGTGGAAAAGGGTGACTTAATGTTATCATAGATCGGTGGAGTGCGTGTGGGTAACCGGCACATCGATTAGGTGATAAAAATTTAAGGGTTCCAAGTTAATTTGCATGGTTATTCACACCTTGTTTGTGATCCTTGGCATCCCAGTCAGAAACTTGAGAGGGCACAATCGAGATTTAAACATGCCATTGAAAAGTTCAATGAATCTCAAAATATCTAGGACTTTCAATCTTGTTAAAACCTAATAATTTATTTCGTTTTTCATGGTGGAAATTCATGAATCATCATTCGCCTACCTTCAAATATTTTATAGCTTGGATTACGACATCCCTCTTCTAAGTTATAAAGTATTGTGTTGGGTCCTAGCCTTAATATTACATTTGGGTGTCTTACTAAGGATTCTATATCTAATCTAAAATTGTATTTCTTCTTTTTAGATGTCTTCCAACAATGCTGCTTCTGGCTCAAACCCTACCGGCTCCTTCTCTCTCATGAACTTTTGTGGGAGAGTCATCTTTGATGGTTCAAACTTTAATGATTGGATCGGGAGCATCAGGATGGTCAAGCGTTACGAGGACAAGGAATATGTCCTCAACAAGGAGCTGAAAGAAATTGATGAGTCTAATGCTACTCCACATGAGATCACTGACTTTGGGGCACATGAGAGAGATGCCACCAAGGTGGGATGTATCATGAGAGAGATGCTACTCCACATGGACCGCTACCATCAGAGTGCTCGTCAAGAGAGGTATGAAATCATCTCTTCCATGATAACAACCCGAATGAAGGATGGTGAACCCATCACGGCCCATATGCAGAAGATGCAAAAGTTTGTGGACCATTTGCTGAAGTTAAATGTGAACTTTGTTGGATTAGTGTCTAAGTCCATAACTATTTTGGTATGTACTTGACCCGATTATGAGCACGATCCTTTTGGGTTGCCTTCACCATAGCAATTTGTAGGATGAATTAAGGAGAAAAAGGATTAATTATGATATATTAATATATTATGAGAATAATATATTAAAGGAGATATTAATTAATATTAGTCAAGAATTCATTAAGAATTAATTTTGTGGCAAAAAGAGATTAGTTAAACTTAAGGGGACTGGAATTGTAATTATAAGATAATTACAACTGGGCTATGGATCACCTAAGAATAATAGGATGGACGAATTCTATAGGAAGCCCATTAGAAATTCGTCCAAGGGATATTCTACAGGGGTCCATGGGCTACTTAGGGCCTAAGCAGTCAAATTAGGGTTTCCTAAGTGCAAAACCCTATTAGCCAAAGTATATAAGAAACCCTTAGGCACCAAAAACGTGGCTAACACTTGGATTAGGGTTTCCAGCCGTTTTTGGTGCCTCCTCTCTCCTCCTTCTTCATTCTAGTTGCTTAGTGGTGTTTATGACTCCATTAGAGGTGCAACACTTGAGGCACTAAGCTTTCTGAAGCCAAGGAATTGAGTGTTATTGCTATATAACAATCAAAGGTAAGATCGAAACCCTAATTTTAGATATAGTTTATTAGATCTAGGGTTTTTCGCCTTTGGATAATCAATTACATGTTCATTAGATAAACTAGATCCAAAAGTTATTAGGGTTTGCATGTGCACAATAGGAATGATGTAGTGCTCAAAACCCATCAGTGGTATCAGAGCCTAGGGCTGTTTTTTTGATGTATTTGATGCTATAGTTGATTATTCATGCTTAAAATTGAAATTTTTTGGTTTCTGGGGGTTAGACTCGCCGAGTCCATAGTTGAACTCGCCTAGTCCACTAGGAACTCGACGTGTCCAGTGCTGACTCGATGAGTCAGAATCGCAAATACCTGATTTCGCGAGATTTTGACCTGTTTTGGCTGTGGATAATTACCTAAAACGTTTTTTATTAATAAAAATCAATTTTTATCAATATTTGGATATTATCCTTGCCAAAATAGCAGATAATTGTCAAAATTTAGATAATCTTTTGTTTTATTAGATAAAGATTGATTATTTGTAATTTAGATTTGAATTATCTTGTGAAAAAATTTCAATTTGCCCCTTTAGGTTTTATAGTTTAAATTTGAACTTAGAAGTTTTGTTTTTGAAATTTAAATAGTTAAACCCAAATGTTTTGAAAAGTTTCAAAACTTGTCCTCAAGTTTTGGAATTTAAATTTTGATTAAAAGGTTAATTTTGAAATGTTTAAATTCTAAACCCTAAGTTTGACAAAGTTTCAAAACTTGCCCTCAAGTTTTGGATTTTAAAATTTAATTAAAAGTCTTAATTTAAAATTTTAAATTCTAAAACCCAAGTAATTTGAAAAATTCAAATTACACCCTTTCGATTTTTATTAATTAATTGAAGTGTATAATTAAAGGAGATTTAATAAACCCATAAATTTTGGTTTACATGTAAACTAAAACTATAATTTGTTAAATTAGACCACCTGGTATTTTAAAAGTGTAAAATACACCCTATACTATATATAACATTAAAAGTCTAATATTATATATATGTATGAGTAAAAAGTCAGTCTTACCGTTAGTATGCCTCATTCACGAAGCAGGTCTATAAGGAGTGTTTAAGGAAATTGCCTATAAAATGGCGATTGAATGGGTATCCATTCTTACCCACCGCACTCTTGACTAGTGGAGGGTCGTTAGCCGAACGGGTAGGATATGATGAAACCCTCCATTATAAGTATAATGAAGTACAAAGTAACTAAATGTTTTTTCAAATTCCCAAATCATAGTTACTTTAGGCAAAATGTGAAATTGTATGCTAATCCATGGAATGACACTTTGTACCCTTGCCGAGACGTTACTCGAGCGTGTGTCTTTAACCGGTATACTAATTTGGGTTTGGCATTGGTAGCGAAGGGTGGCTTGATGTTTATCATAGATCAATGGAGCGTGTGTGGCTAACTGGCACATTGATTAGGTGATAGTAGCATTGAGTGCACCACGTAGATTCGTATGGTTATTCACACCTTATTTGTGATCCTCGGCATCCTAGTTACAAATAGAAGGGCATCAATGAATCTCAAAATATCTAGGAATTTCAAATCATTTGAAACTTAAACTTCGTTTTCGTTTTTCATGGTGGAAATTGGTAAATCGTCATTTACCTACCTTCAAATATTCTGCAACTAGATTATGACATCCCTCTTCTAGGTTGTAGAGTATTGTGTTGGATCCTAGCCTTAATAACTGATTTTGGTGTTTTATTAAGTACTCAATCAACTTAACTTGAATTTTTCTCCCGTTTTGTAGATGTCAAACAACTATGGTTTTCCTAAATCCCTTGGAACAAGCTTTCCAAACGAAGATGATATTCCACGATATGATCGAGGAACAAGAAATCATGCTTGACTTCCTCCACCTCCTCAAATTATTCTCCCTGACCCACAAGTTCGAAGGCTTGAAAAGTTCAAGCTCTCTCAAAGCCCTTTTGGCAAGTAAACATGAAGATGGGAAACATGTGTGTGCCATGTCTTAGAGATAAAGTCACACATTGAAAGGTTAAGGATGTTGGATGTCAGGATTTCAGGTGAGTTGGCTGGTGACTGGGTTCTTCAGTTGCTTCCTGAATCATATAGTGAGTTCTTAAGAGAGTACTATATGATGGACCACGACGTGACCCTCATTGATTTGACCTATTTGCTTATAGCTGCTGAATCAACAATGATTTGGCGTGTTGGTCAAGCAAATCTGTCTGGTGAATCACACTCCCAAACTTTAATGGACACTCGCAACATTGGAAGTCCAGAAAGGACTAAGTATGATATTGTCCCATGTAATGTGCCAAAGGAATCCATTTGCTTTTATTGCCAAGAGAACGGGCATTGGAGATGAAGTTGCCCTATCTACCTAAGAGATCTAAGAGATGGGAGAGTCAAGATGTATGGATTTGTTTCAGGTAAAATCTACCATCTAACTCTTTTAAGTTTGTATTTTTGATTCTTAATACATGATGTGATAAGATTACATTTTGATGTTTTGTAGGATTGAAGAAAAGAGAGGAAGATTAAGGGAAGAAGTGAGCTAAATGTGATCGTGAAGAAATGGATTTCGATCACATTGTTTGAAGGTTGGATTTTTGTGTCACTACTTAGAGTTAGAATAAATTGCTTAGGAATATGTAATAGTATAGTTTTCATTTAAATTGCATTGTAAGGACAAGTTTTTCCGCAATAAAATAAATTTTGAGTTTTATCTTCACTACTAGAAAAAAAGGCCTTTTACGACGCGAAAATTACGACACTCATTAATTTATGTTACGCAAACGAGAGTGACATTAAAAGAGTGTCATCTCTTCAGAAAATTTAAGGATTTAGGTCATGCATTATTGCGTGCCTTTAAATTAGTGTCAAAAGAAAAAAAATTAAAAACACGGAGGGCGCTGTACCTTAAATGCGCGCCCTCTATATGTGTCGCTTTATAATTTTAATGAACGCGCGTTCCTTAGTTACAAGCGGGAAAAGAAAAGCCAAAAAATTAGAAAAGCCCGCTACCCTCCCTGCCCTAAGCATTCTCACGCATCTTTCATTCTCCTCACACTGTTGTGAAACTTCTCAATCAAACATCGAAGGTTACGATTTCATCTCCATCTCTCGACTTCATCATCTCAATCAAGAAAAAGGGCTTCTGATTTCCATTCATCTACTTCATCGTTGCTGTAATTTCACCTTCTTCATCTCTCTGCTGTTATTGAGAATACTCGCCAATAGTTTTCTTGCACTATTCCTTGACCTGCTTCCTTCTAGATACGCTTCTGATCGAGAGATTCAGGTTAGGGCTTTCAAGGCGCCGTGGAAACTGTAATGGTGTTCATTGTGGCGGAGGGATTAGGGTTTCTAGAGTGAGAGACGAAAGAGGAAATTGGGGTAAATGTCCGCAGAAGGAAGCATGTAATGTTGTTCTCTATTAACTGATGACTTAGGGTTTTAACTTTCACCATTGCTGCTGCTTCGCCACCTAAGCGAATCGACACTCATAACGCACCTTCCACTCTAACTCTTTTCATAGATTTCTTCCCAGCTGATTTTATGATTTCTGATTTCTGATTTCTTCCATCTGATTTTAATTTTAGATTGAGATTTCTAAATGTCAGTCGCCAGCAGCCTATCACCGAAACCAAACTGAGACTCGCTCAATCGCTAAAAGCCTGGGATTTGCTAAAAATCTATTACTCAAACGTGGGATTGACTGAAAGTCTAATACTCGTTGAAAAACGAATGCCTGATTTCCAATTAGGATTTCGTATTTATGGAATCCAAGTTCTTGATTCCTGAATTTGATTTCCCTTGACCCTCCTTACAGATCCGTAGAAAATTCAGAAGAGCCGCCACATATCTCAAGCACACGGCACCATCTCTCTCTCTCTCTCTCTCTCACGCACCTTCCATCTGATTTTATTTTTGCTCATCTATTATGGATTGTATTGCTTTCGAAAATGGTGGTTACTTATTAAGGGGCATTTTGGTCAGCTTGTTAATTTTGATAGAATTCGGTATTACTGGGAAAAAAATGGGTGCACCCCTGTTCCTTTTTATCGCAGTAGCCTCTTCTTTGATATTTTTTCTTCTAATCTCCTTGGTTTGAGAAGCAGGGGCTGCTTGATCAAAAGTTTTTTTTGTTATTGGTCCATGATTGACAAATTTATGGAAGGGTTTCTTGTTCTTCATACTGCTGATTTTGATCCTAGTCAAGACTATTGGGTTCATTGTTATGTCATATACAAAGGGCAATACTGGAATCTTCTTGTTTGGTTTGCGGTTGATCAAAATATTTTTTTTTCCTTTTGAAAATGTTGCTGCTGAGTTTGATTCTTGCCATGGCTGCTGGGTTAACTTTAATTTTGAAAGGGGCAATTTTGGAATTTTAAAAGGGTAAAATGGGATAAACCCCAAATCTCATAGAGTTGACATCACAAATGCAGTGGAACTAGCTGTTTCAACATCAAAAGCATTAACAATCCACACATGTATGTCTATTTTTAGTTTCATGGATCACCTTCAAAATGTGGCCTTTAAATTTGCACGCTAAGTGTTTGTGAAAAGTCCTTATCAATGATTTGGCATTTAGAGGCACCTTTTGGGATTGAGAAAGATGGGCCTTCTTGAGTTGATCTATTATAATGTTAGAAAGGGTTAGAATTTAGAAGAATGAACTCAATTTATATGAATGTTTGATTTTATAAAAAAATATGAATGTTTTAGCTTTGTTGTTTCTCTCTCAATTTCAGATGATTCATTATGTAAAAAAAAAAGATAGAAATTAAGTTTACAACAAAACTGTTCCTTTTTTTTTTGCTTTTATGTTTATCTGGTTTTACATAGAAGTTTCAATTCTACCGTATAAACTTGCCATGCGAATAGCTCCTAATATATTTCCTCTTGATATAACATAAGAATAAAATTAATTTTTTATATTATTTGATATGCTTATTTTGCTTACATAATTTTTTTATTTTTTATTTTTGGTATTGCAGCGTGTTGGATATGCATTCCAGCAAATTTACTGGAGTGGGTTGGGCGCTTGGGCTGACGGAGTTCATGGGAGGGAGGTCATGTTAAAATTATTTTCTAAAGAAAGAGATGAAAGATTGATACACCATCTCATGGCTTCAAAGGAGCTTCATCCATCCTTAATATCTACCCAGAGTGAATATAAGGTGTAAGATGAGAGTTCTGATGAAGATTATCACAATCTTCATTGATGTTTTGTGAATACTTTCATTAATGGTTCTTATCTTGTGGTTTGTTAAGCAGATTATAGGAGTACTTTTGGCTGCAGTTCTTAGACCACAAGAAGCTCAATGCCCTTTAGTTCAATACATTACACGAGAGCTTTTAACATGCTTAATAATGGAACATGTAATGAGATTCGCAAGCCCCGAGTGAGTATTCAATTGCTTTTTTATTATTCGGGTAATTAATATCTCTACCTTTTTTTATTTAGTTCACTAATAATATCTATACATATACATCTATATAAAAAAACCTTTTTTTCTATATTTTGAAGGTATGCACCTGTTCGTAGCGATTCGGTTGTTGGTGAGCTGAAGTTGTCAGAGCCAACTGATGTAATTCTCCTAGGTATTACTTTTGTATTTTTCAAGATTTATTTTATATACTTTTCTTAAAATGCAAATTTGTTAAATATTATGTTACATTTAAGAGATTACAAGAATTGAGATGCTTGCGGTTACTGGTAAGGATTTTAATCCTTCTACATTATAAAACTTACTTTGTTTCATACTTTCAAATATTAAATACTTATTTTATCATACCGTATTAAAAAATAAAAAAGATAGGTACATTTGTTCAGAAGAGAACAAATCCTTTAAGCCATTACAATCATAATGTTCTTGCCCATATAAGCTGTGATTTGATAACATTGGTAATTTCTTCAGATGTGAATTCATTGTAACAGATACATTTGGAAGATCGAGTGAACCGGCATATCTGAAACTGCCCTGTTTCCCCTGGTCTTGTCTTCTAGACTTGACCTTATTTCTCTTCTTATCTATCATTTTTGTTAATTCATGTTTCTTGGATTTTTTTTTTCAGGAATTCCTAAAATAGAGAAGCTAGAAATTGAAGGGAAAGCTTTCCATACAAACTTATATGCAGTTCGTTGTAATTATAGTGGAGGAAAAGAGGGTAAGAGTAAAATCATGTGGCTTAGATCAATGGTTGGAAGTCCAAATCTTATTTCCATTCCCGATATCTTTTTTCTTTTAAAAATTTTTACCACTTTATGAGAAACAAAGTGAAATGTGGGTCTATAAATTGTTTTTTTTTTATTGTAGGTGAAACAGAAAGGATCATCAAACATATGATCAACCTATTTGGGCTAGTATTTTCTGTGGCTCCTTCTCCTGCTCCTTCTCTTCCCCCATCATTTTCTTCCATTATGCAAAGATTTAAATCTTACTAGCTTTTAATCTTTCCATCATGACAAGAATTTTGTATTCTTATCTTGCTGATAGGTCCAAAGAAACTTGAATGGGATTGGACCATTGTGCTTCCTGATTTGCTGCTATCAATGGATGTTGAGTGAATCCTCATTGAAGTCTTCATTTTGGTTTAAGAGAACAAGGTGGAGAGTCTAAAAAGAGACAAGTTAGCAACAGAGAATCTCCTCCAAGAAACAAGTTACAATAGAGAATCTTCTTCCCCTTTGTTCACACTTTACATAATCACTTTCAATAATATTATCTTCAGTCTTCCTATAGTTTCTTCATTATTAATTTTTCTGGAATCTTTTCTAGGTAGTCTTTAGTAATCGAACCGTGGACGTGGTGGTGGTGGTGGATATCGTGGTGGTGCCCCAGTCAACCAAATCCAAACCTTAATTTAGCAGCTGCTGGGCTTACCCCTGGGTAAATGAGAGTCAAAAAGACGTTTTTGCCCCTCTGTTGCTAGGTAACCTTTTCAACAACAACATTCTACTTAAGCAGGTGAGTAATCAAGATTAAGGGAGACTTGTAATCATGTTTGGCATTCCTTTCCAGTAAGAAACAGAGTTGTATGATTATTTGTTAGTTTTATAGGAATGTATAACACATGTTAGCAATGTATTATTTTTGTTTAACATTTGAATGATTCTTTGTATGACATTATAATTTGTGCAATTTATTTTATTTTTTAAGTATGAAATTTTATTTTATATTATGCAATGGATTGTATTTTTTGTATATTGTATTTTATTTCTATTATAAGAAATTAAATGCAAATTTAATTTAAAAATTAATAAATATATAAATTTATTTTTTTTAAACATTTCAATTTACGATACGCAAAAATGTGTGTCATCTTCATTTATGACATGGCCTTTCTTGACAGGGGATTTCTTGATACGCATTGCGTGTCATTAACACGCGCGTCGTAAGATTACGACACGCGAATGCGTGTCGTCTTCCTTTATGACAGGGCCTTCCTTGATACGCATTGCGTGTCATAAACGCGCGTCGTAATTGCGCGTCGTAAATGAGCGTCGTAAATGCGCGTCGTCTCTCTTTATGACAGGGCCTTTCTTGACGCGCATTTGCGCGTCGTCTGAGCCTTTTACGACGCGCAATGAGCGTCGTAAAAGGCTGTTTTTCTAGTAGTGCTTATTTATTTATCCTTGCAATGGCATATGTGAAAATGGATGTTTGTATTTTAGCAATGTTGAATTGGATATGATTCTTGTTTTGCTATTTGTGGAAATGTCGAGAATTTACCAAATAGGGAGAGTTTCTCATTGCTCGAGTTTCAATTGGACAGAAACTTAGAATCATGGAACATGTATTGTATGATGAATGAAAAACTTTCATATTTGGAAATTAGACTAATTCTTTGACAAAGTTTCAAGTGAAGGACTAGGAGATCGAGTACACCAGGTTGTGCATTGATTAAGTCCACCACAAGAGTGATAACGATATTCATCATGATTTACTAAAGGTTAGTAAATATGTTTATACTTATAAGATTAAGTGTAATCCTGAGTTGATTGAAAAAGTTTCAATCAATAGCAGAACGAATAAGAAGAATCAAGCAGGCAGAAAGATAAAAGTTTCTCCATTCTAAGAAGAAGCTAGAGTATCTTTTATTGTGTTTTATGATAAGTCTTAATGATTAAGAACCGTGTCTCAATTGATCCTCTAAGTGAGTCTTAGTACATTTGTATGGATAAGATGAGGAATCGAGTATTATGGAAATTGTTAAAATTCAAGAAGTCAATCATACTTCGTTCCAAAATCAAGTCTTAGAGTCATACTCCAAGATTGTGATTTGAGTGAGAAGTCTTAAGTAGGTTTGTAACACTTACCAAATGTAGAATAACAAAGTTTCTTATTCTTGTACATTTGAAATTGGTAAGTTGTGATGTCTTGGATGAAACAAAGACCAACTATGACTAATTGAGTGAAGTGTTAAACTTGATAAGAAGCTACACTAACTCTTGAATATTTGTTTTGTCAAGGAACGTTTCTTGACAAGAGAATATTATATGTCAAGGAGTCAGTGGGAGTCTTAATGGTCTTGAAAAGGTTCAGGAACAAATCAAGAGTAAACCTAGTTGATCAACACTAGCACGTGACTTGAGGTTTATAACCTGTCATGCTCTTATTTTTCTGCCATTCCAGTTGAGTTAATTATGCATGTGAGTTATACGAGTTCTCATTTGAAGGCATAAAGACAATGCACCTTGATCAATGGAAAGTGCATTGATATGTAGGGGTGAGTTGCTTGGAAGGCATGGAGGGAATTCATGCTACCATGAGGCAAGGAATCAAAATTAAACAAGTTCAGTCCATATGAGCTTGAATTTGTCGCAAACCTTGGTTTTGGCAAAATTCATATGGATAAGAACACATACACTATAGAATCTAAGTGACAAGGTTTCCCTCCTTCATGAAAATGATTGTGAGGAAATGCTTTCACTAAGAGAAATTTTAAGGAGATAGCAGTTGTGTAAATTGTATTCTCAAATTCGATTACGATTACGGCATCCCTCTTCATAGTTCGAATTGTGAGATTTGGCAACTAGTCTGAACTTTTGGGAATTCGTAACATAAGTTCGGAATTTGTTTAGACACACATGTGATTTTTCTTAGACAAAGGTGTATGAGTTTAAAAAGCTTAGTTAAAGGCTTATCAAAGCATTAGCTATTAGAAATACGAACTTAAGGAATTCAATAAGCATTGTCTTCTGGAAGTTCAATTGTTTTCTGAATTCATGTCAAAGCTAGTGGGAGCATAAGTGTTATGCTAAGAAGGAAATAATCATTGTGTTAGTGGGAGAATGATTATTATTTTAAGTATTGCAAGTTAGAAATATTAATTATAGAAAAACAAAGATTCAATTTGCAAAGTTACAAGGGTTGAAAAGTTGTTTTGCTATAATTAAGGGAGAAAATATTATACTTCATTTCAAATCCAAAGGCTTAGAATGTGGAATTTTAATCAAATTTAGTCAAATATATATGAATGTTCTGTTGGAATGGTTCAACATGAGGAAATTCTATATATGGAAAGGATAATTGCATTCTCAAAAATTTGGTTATGATTACGACATCCCTTTTCATAATCAAAAAGTTGTGAGAACATGGCAATTAGAAATATTATAGCAAAAGACTGGTAAAGTATCGTGTCTTTATGTAAGACATTATGAATCGTGTCCCATACGCTTCGGGTATAGGATCGATTGCATATGCTATAATGTTTGATCGTTCTAAAAATTTCCAAATGCCCAATGCATTAAGAGGGAAAAGGGATTAGAATCGGTTTTAACTAAAATAATTAAACAACTATCAAAGGATGATCCAAAGTTCGCTGAGGATTGGTCGCTTGTGAGTAGTTGGAAGTATAGTATTGGATGGACCATATCAACATTATTATGAATAGATAAGATTCTATTAAGAATGAGTTTCCGTATCGAAAATATGGAAATGTTTCCATATTAGGAGTTGAAAATTAAGAATTTATGTCTACATTAGAAAACTTTATGCAAAAAGGATGTTCAAAGAAATGTACTTTGAGTGAGAGACATCACATCTATAGAATTGTTTTGTAACAATTTCTGATAGAGACCCTTGTAATTTCATTGGCCATGTCTTGGTGACTTTTGTGCTATGACATTACGAAAGGATCATTGCATAAAATGTTAGAATCTAACATATTCTAGTAGTGGCAAGGACCTTGTGTTCTTACACTAGCGATGAGGATTAGGAATTGTGAAATGAGCATCATTGGAAAAGCTTTCAATTGATCTAATTCACAAAGTATGGACCATAGGTAAACATAGTGTGCATTCGGAGCATGGGAAAACTATTGTTGTAATTCAAGTAATAAGTTGATTAGCTGAAACATTAAACAATTAATAATGAGTAATCAATATGGTGTTTAAATAGAAGTGTTTTATTTACACTCAAAAGTTTTGGGGCGATATAGGATTAAGTATTACTATTGTTGAGTTTAAATTTTGCATGTTTTGACTTCCAGAAAAACTGGGTTATTCAAACCTCCACAGTCGGTCATACGTTGGAAGTAGGTATGAAGGAAGACTATCATGAATCTGTTTGTAGATTGTCTAAGGTGTTTAGACATAGCACAAGTTTGTTGTAGAGTTCATGAGTACTTTAATAAGATTAGAGTATTGGATTAAACCTACGCTCACTTGAATCACTTCATGGTTTTTTATCACGAGTGATTGTGAGACGATAATATTGTATATTCTTGAAACCCAGACGTGTGAGTTGTAATTACAATTCGGTTGCACATTGATAATATGTAAACGCACCAGTAACTTGGTGTTATAAAACATATTCTTGTGTGTGATTTGATGAGTAAGAGCAAGCGAGCATTTGAGTCAAAGTTTATCCATTCCTTTTTCCCAAAGTAGGATAAAAAGCGATATCTGTGGGCCCCTCGATGATTTAGTGATGACACCCTAAGCGCTTGGCCAAGTCGGGACTAAGTTGATGTGTTCAATTGTAGTCTGTTTTCAGTCGTTATAAATCGGAAGTCGGGAAACATTATAGAGAGAATGATCGAAATTCATGTCTTATGTCTATACGATATCTTGAGAATGGAGGAATATATGATCCCCTATCTAAAGGACATGCTATCTGATAAGATCAGAGTTGACAACAGCTTTTGAAAGCTATGATTGTTGATTAGGTTCTGAATTCATGCAAAATAGTTATTAGACTTATCCAAGTGGGAGACTGTTGGATTAGTGTCTAATTCCCTAACTATTTTGGTATGTACTTAAACCGACTATGAGCACGGTCCTTTTGGGTTGCCTTCACCATACCAATTTGTAGGATGAATTAAGGAGAGAAAGGATCAATTATGATTTATTAATATATTATGAGAATAATATATTAAAGGACAAATCATATTGTTTAATTAATATTAGTCAAGAATTAATTTTGTGGCTAAAAGAGATTAATTAAACTTAAGGGGACTAGAATTGTAATTATAAGATAACTACAATTGTGCTATGGATCACCTAAGAATAATAAGTTGAACGAATTCTATGGGAAGCCCATTAGGAATTTGTCCAAGGGATATTCTAAAGGGGTACATGGGCTGCTTATGGCCTAAGCAGTCAAATTAGGGTTTCCTAGGTGCAAAACCCTAATAGCCTAAGTATATAAGGAACCCTTATGCACCAAAAACGTGGCTAACACTTTGATTAGGGTTTCCAGCCTTTTTGGTGCCTCCTTTCACCTCCCTCTTCATCCTTGTTGCTTAGTGGTGTTTGTGACTCCATTAGAGGTGCAATACTTGAGGCACTAAGCTTTCTGAAGCCAAGGAATTGATTGTTATTGCTATATAACAATCAATGGTAAGATCTAAACCCTAATTTCAGTTATAGTTTATTAGATCTAGGGTTTTCGGCTTTCGATAATCAATTACATGTTCAGTAGACAAACTAGATCCAAAAGCTATTAGGGTTTGCATGTGCACCATAGGAATGATGTAGTGCTCAAAACCCATCAAACTTCCCTAAGGAGTTGGCTATTGACATGATACTACACTCTGTACCTACTTGTTATGATCAGTTCCGAATGACCTATCACATGAACAAGGAGGAGTTCACACTCAGCAAGCTTCAAGGACTTTTGAAGACGCCGAAAGTGGTCTCAAAGGTAAATTGGTTTTTACTACTCCTACTCCTAACACCGCCCCTGTTTTGGAAATCGGGCAAAGTAGAGGGAAGAAGAAGAATACCTCTTTGAAGGGCACCAAGGGAAAGTCTCTTTATAGCTCATCTTTAAGTGGAACCAAAGGTGGTTATGTCACTCCTTCTTCCAACTCAAAGGAAGTTGAATGCTTTTATTATCATGATAAGGGGCATTGGAAACGAAACTGCCCCAAGTACCTGCAAGATGTTAAGGATGGTAAGGTCAAACCTACCCATGCAGGTATTTACACTATATTGTCTAATAACTCACCGCATACTAATTCTTGGGTCCTTGATACATGTTGTGGTATTCATATATGTTCTGATTTGTAGGGCCTAAGAAGAAGCGAGGATGTGGAGCATGGAAAGATAAACTTGATCATGGGGAATAGGAAAGCTTCACCTCTCACCAAGATCGGAGTGTATTCTTTGTCTCTAAGTAGTTGTTTAGTGTTAGATTTTAATAAGTGTTGTTACTCGTATGAAATGGCGAGAAATATTATTTCTTTTCATGGTTTGTACAAACAAGGATTTACTTTTTCATTTGATAATGAATGTGGTGGTATTAATACTTTTTATAATATTGTTTTTTATTTTAAAGCATTACCTTGTGATGGTGTATATGAAACTGTGTCGGTTGTAGACAACTTAGGAAATAATGTGTTGCATATCGATTATTCCACTAGTTTGGATAAGGCATCCTTGTGGAATTGTCGTCTTGCACATGTTAACAAGAAGTGTATAGGACAACTCCAAAAGTTTGGAGTCTTGGAGTCATTTGACTTAAGGTCGGATGATAGTTGCGAGTCTTGTTTGCATGGAGAAATGACAAAGTCACCCTTCACTGGTACTTGTGCTATGGGTGAAGGTTTGTTGGACCTCATACATATGGATGTGTGTGGACCCTTAACAACCGCCACTAGGGATGCTAACTGCTTCTATATGACTTTTAATGATGATTACAGTAGATATGGTTATGTATACTTAATCAAGCATAAGTCGAAAACCTTTGAAAAGTTCAAAGAGTTTAAGCAGGAAGTCGAGAATCAACTGGGCAGGAACATTAAGATGCTTCGATCCGATCGAAGAGGAGAGTATCTTAGTACAAAGTTCCTTAACTATCTTAAGGAATGTGGAATTTTTCACAATTGATACCTCCCAGAACACCACCACTTAATGGTGTGGCTGAGAGGTGCAATCGAAGCTTGTTGGGTATGGTTTGTTTCATGATGAGCTTCGTTACCAATCTCATTTTGGGGGTATGCCTTAGATAATGTCGCCCATATCCTTAATCTAGTCCCTACCAAGAAGGTTTCCAAAACACCTCACGAGATGTGGACTGGGAAAGTTTCCAATCTAGACCACATCAAGATTTGGGGTTGCGAGGCTTTCGTGAGAAGTGAGACTCAGGACAAGCTCAAACCTTGTAGCGAGCGGTGTATTTTCATCGGCTACCTATAGAAATCCTTTGGTTACCTTTTCTACAGACCCAATGAGAATGTGGTCTTTATGGGAGGGATAGGGATCTTTCGCGCGAGAGAATTTATAAGCAAAGGAAACAGTTGGAGGCAAATTGACCTCGAAGAGCTTCAAGAGTCAAGTGGTGAAGGAACCTCAAACCCTAGCAATCAACCTAAGGAGGAAACTTATGTTGAACCATCTGAAGAGTCTGTACCTCTGAGGCGTTCTACTAGAGTTAGGAACCCTGCTGAGCATTACTATGGTTTCCATATTACTGTGGAAGGTGATACATTTATCAGTGATAGTACACTAGTAAATTTGGATGAACCTAACAGCTATAGAGAAGCCATGGCAGGCCTTGAGTCTGCTAAATGGAAAGGGGCTATGGACAGCATGATACAATCCATGTATGGCAAGCAAGTTTGGAACTTGATTGACAATGTACCGGGTCGTAAGACAGTCGGGTGCAAACGGATCTTCAAGAAGAAGACCGAAATGGATGGGAAAGTGCACACTTATAAGGCGCGACTGGTTGCGAAGGGTTTCACTCAAACTCAGGGAGTTAACTATGATGAAACCTTCTGACCAGTAGTGACGGTTAAGTCTATTAGGGTCATGTTTGCCATTGCTGCATTTCATGATTATGAAATATGGAAAATGAATGTCAAAACCGCTTTCCTTAATGGAAAGTTGGCTGAGGATGTTTACATGAATCAGCCATAGGGTTTGTTAGTGCAGAGTACCCTTATAAAGTGTGCAAGCTTGAGAAATACATTTATGGATTGAAACAAGCATCTTGTAGCTGGAATCTTTGTTTTGATGAGAAAATCAAATAGTTTGGCTTTTCGAGAAGCGAAGATGAGTCCTATGTATATGTCAGAGCTAGTGGTAGTATAGTTAGCTTTTTGGTATTGTATGTGGATGACATACTACTCATAGGAAATGACATCCCAACTTTGTAGGAGGTTAAGTCCTGGCTTGGGAAGTGTTTCACTATGAAGGACCTTGGAGTAGCTGCCTATATCCTAGGGATAAGGATATTGAGAGAAAGGAGTAAAAGACTAATTGGACTTTGTCAAAGCACCTATGTGGACAAAGTGTTGAAGGATGATATTAGTTTTACAGATTAGATAGCTATTTCTGAAATGCATAAAATGTAATTGACATTTGATGACTAACTAAAAGTTGTTGTTTATTTATAACTAAGCTGTTGCTATATTGTGTCAATTGTTTACTATTGTTTCAATTTTGCATGTTTTGACTTCCAAAATAATTACTTTATTCAAACTCTCCACAGTTAGTCATATGTTGGAAGTAGGTATGAATTAAGATTGTCATGAATTGGGACTGTAGATGTTTAAGGTGTTAGACATAGCAAAAGTTGCTACAACACTCATGAGTGATTATAAATTTTAAGTATTGGATTAAACCCATGCTCACTTGTATCACTTCATGGAATTTATCTCAAGTGATCGTGAGATGGTAATATCATATAATTTTTCAAACCTAGAGATATGAGGCATTGCCTATGAGTTGGTTGTGCATTGATTGTACAAAAATGCATCATTAACTTGATGTTATAAAACGAGTGCCTTTTTGTATGATTCAACAAGTAGTAGAACAAGCATATGAGTCGAATTTTATCTGTTCCTTTTAGTCCTTAGAGGATTAAAAGTGATATCAGGGCCCCTCGATGATTTTTTTTGACCTGTATGTCGGGCCCGGTCAGAACCAAATTGATGTGTTCAGTTTAGTTCTATGTCAAAAAAATCGGAGATCAGGAACAAACTGTTGGAAAATAAGTACGACATTGTTCCATGTATTTTTCCGGCTGATACCTAGAACAAAGTTTTAAGAGCTATGGTTGCTGGTTGGTTCCTGAAGTCATACTTGCAACTATAGTTATCAAACTTACCCAAGTGGGAGACTACTGGATAAAGGTGTCTAAGTCTGTAACTATATTTGGTATGTACATGACCCGACCCAACATGGTCCATTTGGGTCGCACTTCACTGAAGCAATTTATATGGATAATCTTTTGAGAATAGTATAGTTATGATTTATTAATATATTATTACTTATAATATATTAATATGAAATCATATTATTTAATTAGTATTAATCAAGAATTAATTTAGAATTAATTTAGTGATTAAAAGGAACTAATTAAATATGGACTCTTATATATATATATATATATATATATATATATATATATATATATATATATATATATATATATATATGTATATATAATGGCCCAAGTTCATTTAGGATGGGCTAAGCTTGCATGGATCGTCCATGGAGTTTTTATCCCATATCCTATGGAAATGAAAGGTCATGGGTATTAGGGTTTACATGGATGTAACCCTAATCCACTATACTATATAAAAAGGTCTTTGGCACATGAAATGACACTAATGTGTGTTAGAACAAGGTGGGCCGATTGCTACTTAGTGCATACTATTCTCTCAAGTCTTCCAAGGTGTTTTGGTGATTTATGATTCCACTTGAGGCATGCACATTATTGGTGCTAGGCTCTCAAGACTCCAAGCAATCAACCACGAGTAAAGGTATGTTATTCTACTAAAGTTTTTATATTACAAGTACCCCATAACATGCTAGTTAGGTTGAGAACCTTGGAAACTCAATTTTGCATGTATAATAGAGATAACATAGATCCAAGGTTTCTAGGGTTGCGTGTACACCATAAGAGTGTTAGAATGCTCAAAACCCTTCAGTAAGTGTATAGCAGACGACGCCCAAAGACAGGCGGGGCCTAAAAAAGATAGATATGTATACCGAGCAGGGATCGATGCCAGGCGGGGCCTGATGCCGGGCGGGGCTTGATGCTGGAGAGAGTCCGATGTCGGGTAAGTCCCGATGCAGCGAGCGGGGGGCCCAGATGTGGTTATGTGTATGTGGCTATGCATGTGTGATATGTGGTAGGATGGGGAACTCACTAAGCTTTGTGCTTATGGTTTTTAGTTTTGCTATCCAAGACATTTCAATCCATTATATGTCTTGGGTAGCAAGAGACTCGTGTAGGGTATGATGATTATGTTGATTTTTGTTTTATTAGGGTCTAAGGCTTCACTTAATCTCATAACACGATCTGTTTTGCTTTGAGTTCTGGGTTGGTAAATTTCATGAATCTTCCACCATTTGTTTTCACTTGTTTATTTTTTATCTTTACTACATTTATATTATTATTGCTCGTTGCACAGGTAAATGAAGATTATCAGGTAGTGATTGTCTCTATGAAGTACGATACATGCAGTTTTGATGTTAGAAATAATATTGTTTGTTTACTTTACACTCTAAAGTAAAAGTAGCTCATGGCTTATCCCTTATCTAGGAGTTATAGATTTTTTATATTTGTATTTTATAATAAACACTATTTTTCTCTTGGAATACATAATTTTCAGATTTTTGGCAACATTGTTGATCCTAGACAACAGTCAATTTACTTTTGGTAAGTCCAATATATGTTTTATTTTTTTAATATTTATTGATTTAACTTATTTGATTATGGGCATGGGCAGTCATAAGCCAATGAGACGCAAGAAATGAGAGAAGGCAACTGAAAAAGCAAATGACGTGCATCCATCTGAAGTTATACCTCCAACTCTTAGTAACCACCTCAAAGGCAAGATATGAATCTTTTTTTTTATCACAACTGTTATTTTGCTATTTGTTTATGATACTTCTCGGTGTGGGACATGGTTGTAATTTACTCTTTTTACCAATATATACAATACACATTTGTTTTTAACAGTAAATGAAAGAGTCTATAGAGTTTCAAAAACTCTTGAAAGGATCAATGATTCATGCACACCCAAAAGTGCAAATATTGTTATTGGATGTCCGGATGTTGGGAGAGTAACTTTATCCAGTACACCAGAAGATTCTGATGAATCATCACCCAAAACTCACCGTTTTTCTTGTCGATGCTCTGAAGAGATACTTGAACGTGTCCATGGAGTTGATGCTCCTTATTTGATGGGTGACGTTGCAAGGCATAACACTTCCATGGAGACTACTAAATGAGAAGTTATTTACGAGTTCCTTTTAATGTTGTGTTTTGTTTTTTTTTATAATAAATAGTATTGGAATGATTATTTGTATTTGGCATATGATATTTTTTTGAAATGAATTATCATTCTTATGTACGTTATTTTATTTTGTATTATGATAATTTCAATATGTTGTTTTATTTGAAAATTAGTAATTCTGTCAAAAATATAAAAATTTTAAAACATTTAAAGTTATGACACGCAAATGCGTGTCATCTTCATTTATATTAGGGGATTTAATGATACGCAATCGTGACCTAAACACGCATCGTAGGGTTACGACATGTAAATGTGTGTCGTCTTCCTTCATGACAGGGCCTTCCTTGATATGCATTGTGTGTCATAAATGAGCGTCGTAAAAACGTGTCGTGACTGTGTGTCGTAAATGCGTGTCGTAAATAAACGACGCGCAAAAGCGTGTCGTCTTTCGTTATGAAAGGGCCTTCCTTGACACGTATTTGCGTGTCGTAAAAGGGTGTTTTGTAGCAGTGAGGGACTTAAAGTGCAATTGTTCAATGGTTGAGCAAAGGGGCCCAGAAGCTTCCTAGGGGAAGGGTAGACGGTTTCTTAATGATATATGAAAGATTATTCTAGAGTTTCTAGAATATCTTATCATATATAGATAACTAAAGGAGGTGGATAATTACCATATTCAAATTAGGGTTATCCATAGCATGCATGGTGCACTATAAATAGAGTCCTTGAGCATGAGAATTTTGACCACTCTTTCTTAGAAGAAGAAACCAAAATTTTGATACCTTCCTCCTCTCTCATATCATTTTCTTGCATTGTGTGTTTGTAGGTCATTAGAGGTGTTACACTTGTGACACTAAGTTTTCAAACTTTAAGATCTACAAGGGAATCATTGTTATTACATTATAACAATCAAGGTATGTAACCAAACCCTAGTTTTATATAGATTTTGAAAAATTGTAGACACTACCTAGGGTTTCTCTTTTTATGCATAATTTTGCATGTTCAATTAGAGAAAACCTAGATCCAAAGCAATAGGGTTATATGTACACATAGGAATTGTTGTTATGCTCAAAACTCATTACTTTTAAGCATACTCAATCCTATAAGAGGGCAAAACCAATAATGGCATATTAGTCTATTGTCTGCACATGGTGTAGAGTAATAATTTTTTATTTTTTACTTTACTTACATTAGATTTTTGTTTTAAAGGATATGCACGTGCATACCAAACATACCATGAACCTGTGCACCAAGGAGATAAACACACACAGGAGTTCTATACTATGAGTTACGCCAACGAAAAGGAGATTCTAAATCCATTTTCAGGTTTCCTTCTTCAAAATCTTCAGGATCGACTAGTCTTTGAATCTTACGATTAATTTTGTTGGCATCAATATTATCCTACTTGAGAAAACAAAAAAAAACATAATATCGTGTAATAGATCCTTTTTTTTTAAGAATGCAATGCATTAACGAAATGTATAAGATATTTTTTTTTTAATTTTTTTTAATTCAAATTAAAAGTTCTTAATCTTTATAATCGAATAACGATTTAGTAATTAATCTGTTGGTTCCTTCCTTTAATTGCAAGGAACAAAAAAATTCATCATAAAAAGCAATGGATTTCTTGGTTGGTTGGTTCGCTCCTATATAAATAGTTTGTTGTTGAACTTCTCTCTCTCACTGTGTGTGTCTATATATATATATATATATATATATATATATATATATATATATATATATATATATATATATATATATATATATATATATATATATATATATATATATATATATATATATATATATATATATATATGGTAAATCGAAAAATCCAAACTGTTCATGTCAACTCATCTCACGGTCGAAATCAGAGATTAATCATGAAACACTAATAATATTTTAAATGTGCTAAAACATACAATTTCATTTATCAACTACTACACAATCATCTCATGTCTATAAATATGTGTAATTGTAAACAATGGATATCGGAAATTTGATTTTATTATAGCCAAACGTTATTTTATTAGTGTTTTTTATAATGAAGAAAAACATTAACAACAATTGTTAATGACTTTTCTACATAAAAACATAAAATATAAGGATTTTACCGTGTTTTTTTTTTCTAAGAATGAAACTTTGAAACTAAAAGAACATAATAGCCAATATTTATTATAAAGATAAAAGAAAAAAGTACATTTTATTATGTCATCACACATATGCTTAGGGGCCCGGAAAAAGAAAAGGTCATCGGCAATAATAGAACACCCGATTCATGTTTTCCTTTTCGTTTATCAATAAAATCTATATACGGTTTACAAAGAAAATTAAATGAGTAACCCGTGTATTTTAAGTATCTATAATAGAAGTGTTTTTGGAAGTTATTTCACCATTAAACTTTTAGAATTATAAAAACTAGTTGTGAGACCCGTATATTATACGGATTGATTAAAACAAAATGTTAAGTACGAATGATTAAATAGAAATTTTATTTAAATTTGAAATTGAATCAAGTGAAAATTATGAGAAAAAAAACATGCAAAAAATAAATAAATTAAAATTATGTGTTTAGTGTGTACTAAACGGATTAATTATAACAAAATGTTAAACATAAAGGTTTAAACTATAAATTTATTTAAAATTTAAAATTTGAAATTAATAGTCATTATGGTAGGTTTAATTTATGGAAATAAATTAATGATATATTGAAAATGAAAAATTAAAGTAATGACAAGTGGAAAATAAATATATCTCAAATTATGATAAAATGACATTTGGCTAATTTTATAAGAGAAGAACATGTGGCAAAATAATTTTTATTTATTAGGGTAGACTAATGTGAGGGAAACCTCTCTTTTGGTGTGATTGGTTATCTTTAAAAAACTAATGTTTTTAATTTTTGTTAAATTATATATATATATATATATATATATATATATATATATATATATATATATATATATATATATATATATATATATATATATATATATATACTAAAAAATTAAAAAAAATATTAAAATTCATGGTTTTTAATTCCTTACAAAATTAGTAATACTTATATAAAATATTTTTTTAAATAAAAAATTAAGATAAAAAAATATATCAATTTCTTGTCTTTTGGTGAGTAAACATTAATAAAATAAATAAAAACTGAGTGTAACATTTAAAAAAGAAAAGATGACTCTTTACTATACCCTATAGTCTAGAAGTGCTTTTAGGAGTTTTTTTCAAACCATTAAACTTTTAGAAATATAAAATAAGTTTTTTGGAGGAGCTTGTAAACTTACAAAGTTCATACGCTTTTTTCAGAAAACATATGTAATCATTATGTAGGTCTCATTAGCTTTTAACTAATTATAAATAACTAATTTGTATAAATAATAAAACAATAAATAAATAAATAAAAATTAGTGTTTACTTTTAGGCCATCGAATCTGTATGACATGCAAACGAATACGAACAAGGGTTTATTAATGTTCGTTTGTTTAAATTACCCGAACAACACAAACGGATAAACGAACGTGTTTTCTTGTTTATATTCGTTTATTTAACAAATTACTTTGTTCATATTCGTTTGTTTATATTTGTGAACATGCTAAATGAACATATACAAACAGAGATATAAAAAACAAAAATGAAACGTAGACAAACATAAACAACCATATAATATATTGTAATATAATAAAAAAAAATTGAACATAAATAAACGTAAACAAATGAACATAAATAAACGTAAACAAACAACATAAATGAAATTTCACAAATATAAATAAACGAACGAAATCATTGTTTATATTCGTCCGTTTAACTAAACAAAACGAAAATTTACGTTCATGTTTATTCATTTAATAAATAAATAAACTAACCGCCAAACGATTCGTTGAGTGAAACCACATATTGTCACACATTGTGGCTCCACTCAAAACCATGTAGAGGTGGGTTGATATGCACGTTGTGCTAGGTTGCCAAATCGCCACAATGCTTTTTTGACAACCTTATGAAGTTATGAAGTTTATCTATAGCGAAATAAAAAAACTAAACATATTTTTTTATTAGAACATATTTTGTATTGCAAGAGAAATGTTATACATTTATGAATTTAGCCTATAGATAATGTTAAAACGTATTTCAAAGAGAAAATAAGAAAATAAAGTTATATAATAACTAAGACGAGAAAATATGTTTTTATTTTTTGTATTTTAGTATTTATACCTTTATTTCATCAGTAAAATTGGATCAACTGTAAAATTAACAAATATATATATATATATATATATATATATATATATATATATATATATATATATATATATATATATATATATATATATATATATATATATATATATTAGTTAAAAACAATATAAAGAAATAATTTTAAAATATCACAGAAACTACATGATGATGAGGTGTTTATACAAGTAAGGTTACATCATACCATTACGCATATGTTCGACTAAAATTACAAAGTTACGTGTTGCTACATGGCTACTTGCTAGAACCAAAACGTTACACCTTTCTCGAATTAGTTTTGTGAACAAATACTTTCATGTTTCCTGAAACAAATATTGGAATATAATAAAGGGTTAAGCTCGTAGATGGATAATAAATTATGCTTTTATTTTAATGGTATATCGTTATAAAAACGTTTAAGTTACCTGTCTTGTGTTGCAATTTTTTTTGAAATCAATAGTGATTGTTAATTAAACATTTCATAATTGCTAAACTTATTCATAAAATTAAGGCTTATTTGGTAAAACTAGTTGGTATTAGATAGACTAATAGTTGAAAAATATAGTTTTTTACTATTTGTTCTATCAATAATAATTATAAAAATTTCAAATGTGTAAAATTGTGTAAAAAGACAATTATTTAAAATAGAACAATCATAGAAATTGATTAAAAAACCGAAAAGATTTTTCTTAAAATATGAAATTATTTTTAAATTTTAAGCTTTTTGTTTCAAGTAAATGTTAAAAGATCATACTTTCAATTTATGTTTTTTTTTTAATCGACATTTTTTTGTTACAAGTTAAAAGATAGAAGCTTTGTTGTCAAACTCACCAACTATACAGTCGTAATTTTTTTTTTTTATCGTTTTAAATTAATTGCAACTGTGAAAATGAATTACATCACTACGCAAAACCTCTATTATACATTCGTTGTTCTATCAAAATTATAGCCTCCGGCATCAATTGGAGCAAAATTTGAAGGGAGAAAGAGAAGGAAAAATAAAAATAATGTAAATCGAATATTTTAGAAAAGCTAAAAAAAAACTCAAACTTGATCAAGATGATCATAGACGCCGGCGGGTGGAGCAGGCTTTAAAAGGTAGGTGGGGTTAATATCTCCGGGCATGACTATGACGATTTTCGGCTCCATTTCCGGCGACAACTCCATACGAAACTCCGGCGTGGATGTCTTTTCCTGATCACCGGTGACGTTTTCCGATGAGTTTGAAGAAGAATATGGTCTCTTGTAAGAGCACACTAAGATGATCAATGCACACGCTATTAGGATTAGCATCAAAGCCAAACCTCCGAACAGGTATGGTATTGGAGAGCTCCACCGGAATCCGGTGGCGGCTGAAGTGGCCGACACGGCGTAGGTGGTGTTGTTTGTTGGTGGTGTCATTTTGAGTTTGAAGTTTTTTTTTTCTTGTTTTCTTTTTTTCTATTTTCGCTTTGTTTTTGTGTGCAATAAGAAGATTGAATTATGTTTGTATTTATACCAAGAGAAGAAGTGCTGTAGAAACCAACTTCGTAACAGTGCATGGATTGGGATCAAGTGAGAAATGACTAATTTGCCCCTAGACTCTATTGATTGAAATTTGAAAGGAAGGAATTTTTTTCTTCTTTTTCTTTTCTTTTGCTTTACGATTTCTTTGCTTTGCTCATAAAGCACTACTTTGGGAAGTTGATTCATAATTTCAGCTTACATTATGCCATAATTTGCTTTCACATTTTAACCATGAATATCTGGTTTGAGGTTATAAATTTGTGAGGTACTCACTCAGGGATAAATATGTCTTTTGAGTCGGTCGATATGTATGTATATATTTTAAATTTTGTAATAGTGTAAAAATTAATAACATATATAGCTATATATGTATCAAAAATTCAAAATGGTTCAAAACATATATATTTTAATATGGGTCAAGCAAGTTAATTAGGTTGATAGTGAACGCTTTTTGTTTGAATTTGTTTACAAATAATTAGTTGTTAAAACGATTGTAAAATTATATTGTTAGTAATTATAATTTGAAACTAAAAAAGAGTATTAACATGTCATATGGATTTAAAATACTAGTTGGGATCCTTTTTTTTTAGTTAAATTTATTTATTTCTATGACCCGTTAAAAATAATATGCAATAAAACTGTGGTCTGTAGGATCCTGGGTTGTTTGGTATTTTTTTTTATTGAGACTAAAAATAGATTGTGTCTAACTCGATTATATTCAGATTACTTGATATTACACTTTGAAACATAATTACTCGTTTTTTATTGAGACTAAAAATAGATTGTGTCTAACTCGATTATATTCAGATTACTTGATATCACATTTTGAAACATAATGACTCGTTCGAACTCCTTTATGTTTGTATTATTCGATAGATTCAAAGTTGTGTTTGACCTAGTTAAACCTTATTTCAATAGAATCTAACTCAATCAACAACTATCAAACAAACCTCTATATAAATATATTATTCAAAATTAAAGTTTCTATAATGATTAATGCATAGTCAAAATTGGTTTTGTAATTAGAGTCTACCCAAATAAAAAAATGCAACATGCACACCATTAGGTTTCGATATTACTCGTTTTAGTCTGGGCTCACTTTATATTTTGGAAAAACTTTTGTAAAGTATGTAGAAAGACTAAAATTAAATTTAAATGAATTAAGAAAGAAACATATACGATTATTAGGTAACGTCACCATAAATTATGATTTTTAGCAAGAAGTAAACAAATGAAAATAAGAAATAGATCGATTGTGAAGTTGTACGTAAGGGACCCACGTTATCGTATAGCTTGGGTACAAGTATCTATGTGTTTCCAAATTTGCCCATAAGCCCCAAAACTAACTCACTTGTCACTTTCCCACTTTACTTTTCAGAGAACATGCCATATCTTTAAAATATTTTTATAAATGCACAAAATGAAGTAATCCTTTGTAAGAGCATTTTTTTTAAGATTATTTTTCATTCAACTTTATTAAACAAGATATTATCAGTTATAAATTATCTTCAATTACTAGTCATTTTAAAAGCTTTTTATAAAACTAAATAATTACTTTTATCTTTGTAAAGTATTTTATAAAGTTATTCATATAATTTGTTGATTTTAAATAATAGAGTTTTTTTAGCATACAACAACACCAACAATGTGCCCTTACACAATCTAGGTGGAGTGAACATTGCTACTTATTTTGTACTTTTTGATTGTTATCACAAATAATGAATCATTAGTAACTACTAAACACATTAAAGTTAATCACCATTAGTTATAAATCCATTATTTTTGTTAATAAAGAGAATGATTGTATATCTATAAATTCATTATCCGTTAGTTGAAATGGTAACTTGAGTAACCGTGAAACTCTTGTCATCATTATTAAGTTTAATGGTAGCTTAAGTAGATATAAGTCTTACACAGAACGCCAAAATACCCAAATACACACATTCATGCAAACTATGCAACACACAAGGCTGTAGACATGTGTCTCAATTCTATGACAATAATGATGAAAGCAAAGCATCTCAACACAAAAACAAGGTTAGTATACTTATATAAATAAGTTTCCCATAAAGAATGACTATAAAATCTGGTTGCACTGGAATAAAAAAACAAGAAACAATAGCAACATATTAGCAATACCTTACTAAGAATTTTTTTTTTCTTAAATTGATTCTCGTTAGGCCTACAAAAATATTAAGAGTTTTAAAGCCCAACCTAAACCATAAATAAGTACTATTCGGTTTGAAGTTCTTATTAACATGTACAAAACATCGTACAATCCCATATCTTTCCAACAACATCTAATAAAGCACCTTGCGCTTGATTGATGACACGACGAGTTTCACCCAACTTTTCTCCTAGAACCAATAGTACACATCAGACCCTGAGAAAAAGACAATAAACTCAACTGATCATGGACTCAAAAGTGAAAGGAGAAGACAAGCGGGTACAAAGGAGTAACATAGTGTTGCGTGATAACAAAACAAATTAAGCATTTCAAAGAAAAAAAAAAACAAACTTCGATGAACTCACAAAACTTCTGAAAAACGTAAATCAATAGAACACAATATTTAATGTGGTTCGGTCAAGGTGGCGTACGTCCACGGACGAACAAGAGACATGGTTTTATTAATTTTCTAGAACTATTATAAGAACTCAAAATTGTATCTCGCTTTGAGCTCTTACAAAAATCTAGCAATTTAAAATGATGGGATATGAGTCTATTTATGCTTGAGGGATCAAACTTAAAACCCTAATAGGCCAAGCCCATTGGGCAATAGGCCCATAAATGGTGACAACTAATCATATTCCGCTATGCAGCATCTTCTGGAATATTCTTCCTTGTCATATAACCCATAAGCATCAACAACACACATGATGGACACCCTTGACCATAATAGAGAATCATCATGCACATGTGGCGCATCATGAACACTAATGGTCCAACATCCAACATGGTGGTACAACAAGGTGTATTTCTTGAGAATACTCATCTTCTAAGCATACGTGGATCAACATGGCACATCAAAGTAATCAAGATGACGCATCATTTACCAAGATGGTCCATGATAGTGTAACATCTCCTTTATGGTGCAACAACATCTTCATGGCTCAACATCTCCTTGACTCAACATCTCCACTTGGCTTAATATCTCCTTGGCTTAGCATCACCTTGGCTCAACATCATATTGGCGCAACTTCATACATGATGGCACATCATGCTATCTTTTCGCGTAACATCCCTCAGAATGGCACAACTTCTTTATACATGGCACAACATCCCTAATGATGCCATAACATCCTTCTACATGGCGTAACATGATGCTCTATGTTGTTGTAACACTCCAAAAATCATAGAAATTTAAAATTTTCCAATAACAACCAATATCCATAATTGTTTACAAAAAGACCATTGTTTCAAGAGTAAAGTCATATTAGAGTGTCCCAAAAATCAATATTATAAAAATAGGAAGATGTGCACGATCAGGCCTTCTCTTTCCCACGATCCTCTGAAGTACTTGAAACAATAAATTGAAATTGTAAGCCAAAGCTTAGTGAGTTCCCCAAAAGCACCATCACACAACATATAATATACATAGATTTAGCATGTTGGGTCTACAACCTCCCAGTTGGATTAACCTGGCCTACAACCTCCCGATTGGATTGCCCTGCATACCACATACTGGGTCTGTAACCTCCCGGTTGAATTACCCTGGCTTACAACCTCCCGGTTGGAATGCCCCGGCCCATAGCCTCTGGATTGGAATGCCCCGATCTGTTGACTGACAGCACAAAGCAGTAGTCTCAACCTATATAACATGTCGACATATAATATACAACAAGCATACTTAACAAACAGATAATCATACAACAAGTAATCACAGGTAGTCCTATAGGTCTACCAGTCTAACATCTATTAGCAGTTATCATATTGTCATATAGGCGTACCTCATTCTCAGCATCTCAACAAACAGTATGAAATAGGTTATCAAACCAATGGGTCGGCCTTGGTGCCTACGAAATGCAAGTATAGTGAGGAAAATTCACATCTCATTTTGAAAAGATCTCTTACAAAAAACAACTCCGAATGACAGCTCAACTGGTCACCTAAACACCAAAATAATGACCAATCTCAAATACCACTCAAATTACCAAAAATACCCTTTGGTCAAACTCAAAAAGTGAAAAGCCAAACTTTGGTCAACACAACTAAGTACGTTGGGCATACCCAACCTGAACGTGGGGTGTACTCAGCCCTTGACCGGAATCGCAAGGTTGACCTAGTACACTCAGCGTACCAATCTATATGCCCAACATACGAAGCCTTCGAGTGATCCTTCTATTAAAAGCTTATTTATTTAACCTTTTTTTGCCCTTTTCGCATATCTGGCCCTAAACTAACGTCCTTCACCATAAAGTTTCCAACTTTATGGTGTTGCATGGCTAGTAAATGCCCAAGATGCTTCAACACTTGCATAGAGTGAATGGAAGGTCCAAGATCACATTTTTTTATCACTCAAACTACCCTAAAACATCCATAAGAACAACTAATTTGGTCTAGGGTAGCTCATACCCAAAAGAACTAAGAATATGGGGCTAATAAGTATAAAATTTTAACATAAACAAGATCTAGTGATATGATCATCAAGTTTAGAACTTTATACCTTAAAATGAAGCTTGGAGGTAAGGTGTTCCTTGATCTATGTGGTATTGATCTTCCAAGTTGGTGCTTCTCTCTTCTCCGTGCTTCAAAGGCACCAAAAACACACACTTTCAAGCTCAAATGAACACATACAAGAGATTAGGATTGCAATGGACGAAATGAGGGTTGGAGGTTGGTGAGGGAGTGAGCATTAGAGAATGAATGATGTTTATATAGGGTCTAAACCCTAAAAATTAGGGTTTGTGGATTAGGAACGTATGCCCAACGTACGTTATCTCGTCCCTAAAATTTCAAAAATTCCATTATGGCCCATTTTGCAACATTTTCCTTGCATAAGGGCTAAAATGAAATTAATATTCATACTTAGGGTTAAAATTGAAAATACATCATCATCGGAATGTTATAATTCTCCCCCACTTGATCTAGACTTCGTTGTCGAACTCCGCTTCTGTGAACAACTCCGGATAATGCTCCCACATCTCAGACTCGAGTTCCCAAGTACATTCGGTACCCTTCCGATGCCACCACTAAACCTTGACCAAAGTCACCACCTTGTTTCGTAGAGCCTTTTCTACCGATCCAAGATCGTCATGGGCATCTCAATGTAATTCAGGAGATCATCAACTTGAACATCGTCCAAATGAACCACCATCAAATCATCATCCACAAACTTCTGAAGCTGAGACACATAGAAGGTGTCGTGGATCTCACTAAGCTCCTCAGGAAAATCCAATCTGTACGCTACCTTGCCAACCCTGGCTATCACTCGAAATGGCCCAATATATCGGGAACCCAACTTTCCCCTCTTCCTAAAGCGTATTACACCCTTCCAGTGTGATACCTTTAATAAGACCATGTCCCCGACCTGAAACTCCAACTCGGATCGACACTTGTCGGTATAACTCTTCTGCCAACTCTGAGCTGTCTAAAGTCTTTACCTGATCTGCTGGATGAGCTCTATCATCTGAAGGACTACCTCATTCCTTCCCATGAATCTATGACCAACCTCTCCCCAACACACTGTGGTGTGACACTTCCTCCCATAGAGGAGCTTGAAAGGTGACGCACCAATACTAGAGTGGTAGTTATTGTTGTATGAAAAGTCAACTAAGGGAGGGTAGGAGTCCCAACTCCCACCAAAATCAATGACACAAGCTCTCAGCATGTCCTTAAGTGTCTGAATGGTACGTTCACTATGACCATCCGTTTGCAGATGATAAGTAGTGTTAAGATGCAACCTTACACCCAGTTCCTCATGAAACTTCTGCCAGCAACGAAATGTGAACCTAACATATTGATTAGAAACAAAGGGGATTGGAATACCATGTCGAGCAACAATCTAGCACACATATAAATCGGCCAATTTCTCGGCCGATGAGCTCTCCCAGATAGCTGAGAAATGGGCACTCTTGGTCAACCGATCCACTATCACCCAAATTGTGTCATGGCCATTAGTCGTCTATGGTAACTTAGTGATGAAATCCATAGTAATATGTTACCATTTTCACATGGGAACCTCCAATGGCTGCAACTTGCCATGTAGCCTCTGGTGCTCCGCTTTGACCATCCGATAGGTCAAGCACATATTAACATACCAAGCTATATCTGTCTTCATGCACGACCTCCAATAAATAAGTCTTAAATCCCAATACATATTGGTGGCTCAAGGTTGTATAAAAAATCTAGCCTTGTTCACCTCCTTTAGCACAATCTGCTTGGCCCCTCCAAAATCTGACACCCAAACTCGTCCATATTGGGTTAATAATCCATGATTATGAGTAGCAAAACTTTCAATATCACCCCTGAGTCTCTCCTGCTTCCAATTTTCCTTCTTGACTCCCATTCCCTGAGCCTCCGTAATCAAATCCAACAATGGTGAATCAATCGAAATCCTCATACATAGGCCCCCAATAGCAGAATTAGCCGTCTTGCGACTCAAAGCATCAGCCACCACAATGGCTTTCCTGGGATGATACAAAATCTTGCACTTATAATCTGTGACTACGTCAAGCCACATGCGCCGCCTCATTTTCAGATTCAACTGATCTGTGAGTCACCTCAGACTCTTGTGATCTGTGTAGATAGTACACCGAACCCTATATAGATAATGCCACCAAATCTTGAGAGCGAACACCACTACTCCGAACTCATAGTCATAAGTCGGATAGTGAACCTCGTATGGTTTCAGCTGCCGATAAGAATAAGCAATAACTCTCCCACGCTGCATAAGCACTGTACCCAAACTAATGATGGATGCATCATAAAATACCACAAAATGCTTAATACCCCCAAGGAGGGTCAACACTAGGGCATCACACAACTTTCGCATCAATGTCTTGAATGCATTCTACTGATCCAGTCTCTAGCGGAAATCCACGCCCTTCCTCGTCAGAAGAGTAAGGGGTACCACAATGTAACGCCCGCAGATTCGGGCTAGTCAATTTAGAGGCAATAGGGATCGAAAACGACTTTTCGACAAAAGATTATTTAGAATAAATAATCTTAACCAAGTTGTAGAATATGTCACAAGGTTTCCATACATATAAAGAACGCCGAAATCCGAGTTATAACGAAGAAGTTATGGCCCGTCGAAGTTTTACGGCAAAACCAGCACGACACCGGGAGACGTAAATAGTGAATTTAAGATAGAGGACTTTTTATCCGTAGTGATCTAAACCAAAGTTGTATTATACATTAAACCGAGAAAATCCATAAAAAGAATGCCCAAATCTGACTTCGTATGAGGATGTTATGATTTTTCTAAGATTCGGCTTAGCAGTGCACGGCCCGAAACTTGAATTTTAGTTCGAGCGGTTTTTGGCTTACGCGACCTAAATGAGAGTTGAAGATCTCACTAAAAGGAACTCAAAGGTAAAAATATAGATGAAAACGGAGTCCGTATGAAGGAGTTACGGATTCTTCGTGATCATTTAACAGTCTAAACGCCTCCTACTATTAAATTTAAGATCGGTCGAGAATTAGCCGACATAGTCTAAATGAAAGTTGTAGATCTTGATTTTACCTACGCGTTGAAAAAAAGAACGTCGAAAATGGAGCTCGTATGCGAGATTTATGATTTTTCTAAGTTTGAAGGCTGATACACGATAGGGGTGACGTGGTACCACCAGAATTGGACACGCGACACCACCAGAAGGCCACCACATGCCCAAAATCGATGAGTAGGTCCTGCTAATTGGCGAGTCAATCAGGATTTCACACTATAAATAGATGTGTCGGGTTCCATTCATTCTCACACCTTTCCTCTTCCACTTTCTCTCTGTAAACTCTCTCTCTAGCTCCCCTTAAGCCCCCTAAAGTCTAGGTAAACCCCCTAGCACCCGAAGGAAGCCCCAAGGCTCCTAGAGTCCCGAGAAAAGAGCCTTTCGGCTCGGGAATGCTGCTCCAACGAAGACCGGTTTTCGAGAAAACCCATTGTAAGTGAGTTGTACATATCCTATCTTTAGTATAGCTATGTTTCAATATAGTATTGTTATTAGGACCTTATAAGGAGTATTTGAGCTATTATTATGGGTTATATAAGTATTGTTTAACGCTTATATAATAGTAATAAAAGCTAGACTATTAAATTAGTCTCGTTAAGCATTAGACTAAACTCTAGTGGTAATGATACTAGGTTTCATCAAGGGATAATTGTTTTAGGAGTAACGAAGTGCTGTCCGAGTGCCGAATCACCACCTTATCAAGTGAGTGCATGGTCCCTTTAATCTTACACATAGATATGAACTATTTTACATAAATTACGTGCTAGGTGTGCATATTATCTGAATACTTGTTGTCTATGCTGGATGAATGATTTTATACATGTTTTAAATGATTTAAACTATATATTTATATCTACTAATATGTTGGGATGAAACATGGGTAGATGAAATAGTTGGTGTGTGATGAAATAAAATAATGAGAGATAGGTGATGATAATTAGGTGAGGATAGATAAGTGATGATGAATCGGTGATGTAGGATACTACAACCTTGTCCGACAATTTGGAGATGTAGTCATCTACCAGAGTATAGATGGTGACCACGGACTATTATAGACAACCCCATGGAAACACCAGCAGGCTCATAACCTGTAGGTGATGAATTACGAGTTCAGGCGATGTTATAACTACGTATTCATGCGATGATACTCTAACCCCCTTACTATGAATTATGATTTCAGACGATGTTGTAACTACGTATTCATGCGATGATACCCTAACCCTTGGTGGGCACGTATTGAGGGAGTAATCCCTAAATCAACACTGTCTAGGCGATGTAGGCGATGATCCTTAGGGAAAGTCCTTAGGAACAAACATATAAGGAAATGTGATGTAAGAAGATGAGAGGTAAAATATGATGTAGGAGAGGATCCTTAGGATAAATCCTTAGGGAGGGTACTTAGGAATAAAGAAGATAATGGGGATGGGTAATTGGGTTAATTGTTTGACGATTGAGCATAATAATTATATTGTTGTGGGTTGAAAACCCTATGTACTCACAAGGTTTCCCAACCTGACCCACTCAGTTTAGTTATATCACAGGTGTTGATATGAAGTGACATTACACTGAGAGATTAAAGAGATGTAGATCACTAGTGTAAATAAATGTAAGTTCCATTTATGCTTATGTTCCTGTATTGACGATGACATCCCAAACGTTTTTAAATGAATAAAATATGTTTCTTCGAAAATGTTTTGATAACGTATTTATCGTATTTTTCTAGAAACAAATTCCGCAACATTTTTATGAAAAGAAGTACTCTGATTTTTATAAAGCATAAATAAAATTGGTCTTTTCTGGCCGAGAAAATGGGGATGTCATAGTTGGTATCAGAGCATTAGTTTAAGCGAATTAGCTAGGAATATGGATTTATTTCTAGACTTAAACTTAGAATGCTAAGCGATGATTGTGAGGTGTGAGCACTAGCTTATTTTAGGAATTACGCCTAAAATGCTTTTATGTGCTAAATGCTTTATGCCTAATATGCTGTTATTTATTCGGATCTATGGTCTGTTGCCGACCGGATCTGGAAACCTTATGTGTTTAGGATTCTAAACGTACGACTACGATATTAGAACTAGCATGTAAACGTTTCAGAGTGATAAGGATGATTTAAACGTCAATCCTAAATAAAGATCTAGATTCGCCTTATTCGGTGTATAGATCAAGATGGCAAGGACCCGTAGCAGAAACGTGAATGCAAATGAGAATAGGAATCAACCCCCGGTGATTCAACAAATACCTGTCATAGTAGAAGATGTACCCGAGCCAATCATCTTGGCTGGAGTTCAAGCCATGATTCGGGCTATGCTAGCTGAACAAAGGGAAGAAATGAGACATATGTTCCACGAAAATAGGGACGAACCTACCATACATGCTGAGCCGACTGAGCCAATTCCCGAGCAATCTGAGGAAGGGAACTATAGCCGCCAAGTGAGTCAACTAAGGACTCAAGGTGAACGAAGGGATGGCCCGGAGAGGAGAAACGAAAAGGATGGGCGAATGTACAAGAATTTCTTAAGTGCAAGACCACCAAGTCTCTCAGGGAGCCCGAAGCCTGTGGAAATTATGGACTGGATCTCCGAGATGGAGATGGTGTTTGAGAGTTTCGACTGTAGCAACAAGCAGAAAACCGTCTTTGCGGTCAGACAACTAAAGACCGGAGTTTTGAGCTGGCGGAAGCTATTGGCAGATACGATGCCCAAAGGAGAAGCAAGCAAGATGCCTTAGGAAGATTTCCTAAAGCAACTGAAAATGTAGTACTGCTCTGAGCAGGATCTACTAGAGATCATCAACGAGTTTCAGAACCTAAAGAAAGGAAAAATGAGTGTCACCGAGTACGCTGCATGTTTTACGGAGAAGATGAAGCTTGATCCTTACCTAGTTCCAACGGAACTTTTCGAGGTCAACAGGTTTGCCAATGGATTACTAGCGGACTTTGGTCCAATGGTCAAACAAGCAACCACTTTGAAAGCCGCCATCTGGGCAGCCAAGAATGTTGTGACCCAAATAAGGGAAAAGGGTCTGGAGAAAGCTGAAATTGGTGAAAAGAGGAAGTTTGAAGGATCCTCAAGACCTGATAATAAGGGAAAGTTCTCGAAGTCTAACCTGGACGACCGAAGGAATGGAGCCAAGTGGTGTGAGAAGTGCAAGAAGAAGCACTTCGGAAGATGCGATGGAAAAGTGACATGCTATAAGTGTGGTAGGACCGGTCACTATTCTAGATATTGTACATTCGATAACAAGAAGAGCTACGAATGTGGAAGTAATGGGCATATTTCAAAGGACTGTCCAAAGAAAAACGAAGCAGCAAGACCAAATGCACTGCCAAAACCAAGGGCATTCCACATGATCCCCGACAAAGCAGAAAAACATGCGAGGAATCAAGGATGAGGACTTCATATCCGAAGATCAAGTTATGTAGTAGCCATAGTATCGTATTATGTAGCCTATTAAAGGCATAGTCTAGGGCGAACTTGAACACTTATGTAATAATTTCGAGAAATAATAGAGCCCTTGTTTTGTTATCTGATGTGTTAAACTGTTATGTGATTTTCTTGTATGGTGACTTGGAGAACTGCGAGCAATACTTGGGATGAGTATGAGTAGGTGTGAATGGTAGTAGATGCCTATACTACTGGAAGCACATGACTCACACTTGGATCAGGGAAGGTCACAAGGTTACCAAGAAGCTAGTAATTGATTTCATTTTATTCAAGTATGTCGTTACCATTGTTAAGGTAATGACTAAGAAGACTGTTGTTATCCCGACCGTAGTCGTCATATCACATTGAGTCCGATTACGATGAGTAGGTTACGTGGTTCAGAGAACCAAGTTTGATGTAACGTCCGACTTAAACCAAACGATTGAAATCAAAGCGATCAATAGAAGTATCACGCTCGTTGTTACAGAAGTTGGTAGCTAGAAATGCTACATGTTAAAATGTGATTATATCACATTAGACCATGAAGGAAGGCATATTCCATTCCGGAATTTGACTCTAAGAGACCTGAGTCTAAGCATTGCTATATACGATGATAGGTCATTAGAATATGACACATCGATCAATTGTAGTAATCAGATTAACTTATCCTAAGTTTGTTAAGAAGAAGAAGGAGTCTCTGATAAACAATGAGGTTGTGACACGAAGTTCATGATTGAAAGTCTAACGAGCAGGTGCAAGACCGAGCACCGCCTGCAGTCAAGGAGTCCAAGAGTTAGATACTCGTTCGAAGCAACATAGAAGTTACAGTTATTACCTAGGATGAAGAGATAACGTATGGAGTCGTTATACTGCCCTTTTTCGTTGATGATTTCGGGACGTAATCATCCTAAGGGGGTGAGAAGTGTAACGCTCACAGATCTGGGCTAGTCAATTTAGAGGCAATAGGGGTCGAAAACATCTTTTCAACAAAAGATTATTTAGAATAAATAATATTAACCAAATTGTAGAATATTTCAGAAGGTTTCCATACATATAAAGAACGCCTAAATCCGAGTTATAACAAAGAAGTTATGGCCCGTCGAAGTTTTACGGCAAAACCGGCACGACACCTGGAGACGTAAATAGTGAATTTAAGATAGAGGACTTTTTATCCGTAGTGATCTAAACCAAAGTTGTATTATACATTAAACCGAGAAAATCCATAAAAAGAACACCCAAATCTGACATCGTATGAGGACGTTATGATTTTTCTATGATTCGGCTTAACAGTGCATGACCCGAAACTCAAATTATAGTTCGAGCAGTTTTTGGCTTATGCGACCTAAATGAGAGTTGAAGATCTCATTAAAAGGAACTCAATAGTAAAAAGATAGACGAAAACGGATTCTGTATGAAGGAGTTACGAATTCTTCGCGGTCATTTAACAGTCTAAATGCCTCCTACTGTTAAATTTAAGATCGGTCGAGAATTAGCCAACGGAGTCTAAATGAAAGTTGTAGATCTTGATTTTACCTACACGTTGAAAAAAACAACGTCAAAAATGGAGCTTGTATGCGAGAGTTATGATTTTTCTAAGTTTGAAGGCTAATACGCGATAGGGGGTGACGTGGCACCACCAGAATTGGACACCTGGCACCACCAGCAGGCCACCAAATGCCCCAACTCGATGAGTAGGTCCTCCTACTCGGCGAGTCCTCCAGGATTTCACACTATAAATAGATGTGTCGGGTTCCATTCATTCTCACACCTTTCCTCTTCCATTTTCTCTCTCTAAACTCTCTCTCTAGCTCCCCTTAAGCCCCCTAAAGTCTAGGTGTAGCACCTGGTTACTGGTACGTAAAATTTATCATAGTTTTTTTTCTTTTAAGCCTTGGACTTGGCGAGTCGTAGGTCCGACTCGCCGAGTAGGGACGGGATCCGGAACACGTTTAAGTTGGCGACTCGGCGAGTCCATATTCTGGACTCGGCGAGTCACAACTGTTTGATGAAACCCTAAATTTCAAGGGTTTGCACCCTATTTAAACCCCTTTTCCGCCCCAAGCTCGCCCCCATTCACCCTCAGAGCTCTATACCTGGTTCAAGCCTTGTTCCTTGTGAGTTTGAAGCATTTGGTGTGTTTTCTTGAAAATTTGGAGTGGGAAGGATTGTAGATCAAGAAGAAGAGGAGGAGGCCATGCATCTTTCAGCTATCTTAGTGTTTTCCTTAAGGTATAACTCGATTTCCCCTTTGTTTTCATGCTTATAGTCCCTTTTAGCTCCATGGAAGTTCTTCTTGAGCCTTTCCCCAAGTTTGTTTGTGCTTTGTGGGTTGTAATAAATGGTTAGCCTCTAGATCTAGATGAGATTGAGCTCCAGGAGCTTAGATCTATTGTCTTTATGGAGCCATATTGCATGAAAGCCCTAGATATACTCTTTTGGTGCATTTTGAGCCCTAAAACCTTTATTGGTGAATATTTACACGTACGGTTGGAAACTTTACGTGTTATTCACGCACTAGAAACCGAGATCTATGAATGACACGAGCTGGATCCAAGAAGAATCGCGTGTATAGTTTTTGCATGTGGCCGACTCAGCGAGTCGAGCCACGAGTCCCCGAGTTTCCCCCTTTTCGCATTTGCGGGTTGGGAGTAGTGAGTCATTGGGTGTGACTCAGTGGCTCGGAAGCCAGACTCACTCATGAAGTCACTCGGCGAGTCAATTCCATGACTCGGCGAGTTCAAGGCAATCTTCTTGTCTCAAGAACAACTCGGCGAGTCACAGCGTAGAGTGTTCTTCGGATGAAGATGAACATGGCGAGTTGTTCATACAACTCGGCGAGTAGGATGAAGGACTATTGGCCTTTGGATAGAAGGAAAAACCCGTCGAGTCAATGCCTAACTCGACGAGTAGAGACGGGCTCATGGTCAGACAAAGAGGATAGGGACTCGGTGAGTTGGCAAGCCAACTCGGTGAGTCTGGTCAACTGGCAGTCGACTGTGATTTGACTCTTGATTTGTTAAGGGTAAATGGTCAATTTACCCTGAAATTGGTTAGCAGTATTTGAGTGAGTATTTTGTGGGAATTATAGCCGGAGGATTTCCGGAGCGGCAACAGCAGCGGGCAGTCAATTCCCACACAGATCAGCAGCTATTTCGAGGTGAGTTACCTTCCAGTACCGGTGGGTCTATGGCCACAATGCCGGCCCACCTGTAGGAGTTGTATGTTGGATGATTGTCTTTGTGATATCATCTAGGTTTGCTACTACCTGATACGTTATATGCTGGCATGATATGTTATATGTGATAGTAGTAGAGTTCGGTTGTTAGGACCGAAGGGTAGGTCAGACACCCCAGATATGTCTGACAGTATGTGATGATATGATATATGCTGGTATGGTATGTTATATGTGATAGTGGTAGTAGGAGGGGAATAGTCCCCAGGGGTCGGTTGTTAGGACCGACAAGTAGGTCAGCACCCCAGAATGGCTTGACACGGGTAGGTCAGCACCCCAGAATGGCTTGACACGGGTAGGTCGGCACCCCAGAATGGCCGTACCGGGTAGGTCGGGCACCCCAGAATTGCCCGACAGTATGTACGATATGTGATTGTATGGTATGTGGTATATTGGGGGAACTCACTAAGCTTCGTGCTTATAGTTTTCAGTTTTGGTTTCAGGTACCTCTTCTTTGAAGGGGAAGGAGCTGGCGCGGTAGCGGTACATCACACACCTGCTTGTATTCTGCATTCTGATATTTTCCTAGGAAATTGTACTCTGACACTTTTGTGATTATGAAAATGTTTTCCGTCGTGCAACATCTTTTGTGAAATGAAATGATCATTGAATGATTTATTCCTAAATGTTTTGCTTAGTACATGTTTTAAAAACGAAATTTTTGGCTCGTATTTTTGGGATGTTAGAAGTTGGTATCAGAGCCCTGGTTTGAGGTATTCGAACACACCTTCGGGGGTTTTTGAACTCAAATTGAGGGATTAAAAGATTTTGGAAAAAGAAAATGTTTTCTAAAAAGCTAGTAAAGGGTTCTAAGAAAGAACGAAGTGTGTGATGTGCGCGACCGGCCACGCTCAAGTAAGTATTCCCCAAAGTACCCATACAAGCTGATGTTATGCTTCTCAGTTTTAGTAGAACAGCATGCTAGAATAGGACTAAGGATCTAGGAGTGATGCCTTATGTGCCTGCTTTATGTGCTTCAGCGTGTGAAAGGTTGCATGCTAGAATTGAGTAGACAGCAGTAGGATGGCTTGTATAGGTTATGCCTGATAATGCGAGTTTAGCATTGTATGCTAGTTCAGTTTTTCCCTACGAGGATAGAGTTGCTTGAGATTGTTTTCGTTATGTCCAAATGCTGTTTGCTTTGTGCTGTGTGGGCTTTGAAGTGATGGGAGTTAGCTGTTAGGTGAATACGTTAAAGTCACATGTGATAAGGGTTGAATAATCTCAGAGTGTTGGATTTGACCCTATTGCGTAGCTTTTGTTTGAGTCCTAACCGTGGTAGGGATGAGTCTCTTACTCGAAGGATTATCCGAGCCTCGTCACACGTGATTGTATTCAGGTAATAGCTAATTGGCGCCACCAAGAGGCCTTCAGCAACTGAGGACTGGGTTGGGTGGAGTTAGAGGTTTCCTAGAGTAAGCCTAGGATAAGAGTAGCAGAGATCAGCGGTAGTGAAAGGGACCTGGTGGAGTCAAGGCAGTCCTTGGAGAAGGTACGGATAGATGTGGAAGGTAGTATGGGCCCGTACTACTGAAAGCAGATGATCCGTACCCGAATTGAGGAATGCCAAGATAAGACCGGGGAACTTATAGTAGGTGTGATCCCTCCAGAGGTATCAGTATCACTAACAGTTGTTATTTCTTTTGTATTTCAGAATGGTGGTACTACGATTGAGGCCAGCAGTAGGCAGTACAGGAGAGGGATCGGGTTCGGGATTAGGTTCCGAGCCAGTAGATGAGGGGCTACGCGAGTTCATCGCGTCTGAGATCACCAGAGGCATCCTTGAGTCGACCCCCATCATTTTCGGGTCAATCAAGGAAGGGATATTGGAGTTGATGGAGGATCGCCTCCGGACATTCAGGAGCGACATGGCATCTGGCCAGTCGGGATCTCGCACGCTGTCCTTCAAGGACTTTCGGGGCAGTGGTGCGCCGGATTTTCATGGGGGCGAAGGACCCCTTAGCTGCCAGACGATGGATTGCAGACATTGAGTCTGCACAGTTGACTAGTTTCTGCCCTGAGGGGTCAAAGGTGAGGTATGCAGCAGGATGATTGAGAGATCGAGCTAGGGATTGGTGGGACTCCATCGGTGACGCGTTGGGAGCCTCGGCTGTCGAGGCTATGACCTGGTCAGACTTCGTGACCAGGTTCAGGGCAGAGTTTGCACCGGCTGTCGAGCTTCAGCAGCTGGCCAGGGAGTTCCTAGATATGAGACAGACGACCGAGACTGTGGCGGAGATCACCGCTAAGTTCCGGGAGAGGGCGTTGCTGGTGCTACAGTACGCGGGTGACAAGGATATGAGGAGGACCCACTATCATGATATGCTACGAGCTGATATTCGGGAGCATGTCAGTTTTTCAGCTTGCCCTACCCTGGACTCTATGATTGCCAGGGCGAGGGAGAGGGAGATAGACCTGGAGCACATCAGGAAGAGGAAGTCAGAGGAGGGACAGACAGGAGGGGATTCGAGGAAGAAGCCCAAGGGATCCGATGGTAGGCCGAAAGGCCAGTCAGGACCGAGCCGCTCCAGGAAATGTGGCAGGCCTCATGAGGAGGCATGTAGACTGGGATCGTCAGGCTGCTTCAAGTGCGGCAAGTTGGGGCATATCAGCAGGGATTGTTCAGCCCTTACACCTGTGATTCAGACATCGGAGTTGCTGTGTTTTCACTACAACCAGAGGGGCCACAAAAAGGCCAATTGCCCCAAGTTGACAGCATCAGCGCCGGTTAAGGCGCTGACTCCAGCTACCCTGCGGATTACTGATGGCCGGCAGGGCAAAGCAGAGGCTCCATTGGTGAGGAGCCGGGCGTTTCAGCTGACGGCAGAGGAGGCACGCGCCGCACCCGATGTGGTGACGGGTATGATTCTTTCTCTCTAATTTATTTTTAAGATGTTATGTTATTGATATGTGCTCTGTGTATATGCATTAGGATCGTTCCATGTGAACGGTATTCTTGTTCAGGTGTTGTTCGACTCGGGTGCCACCCGATCATTTGTTTCCCTTGCGCTTAGCAAGAGGTTTACTGAGTCTTCGGGTATGTTGGATTGCCCTTTAGAGGTAGAGATTGCCGATGATCGGTCGGTGCGTGCATCACCAGTGTTCAGGGATTGTGTTATGAGGTTATTTGAGGAGCGCTATCTGGTGGATTTGGTTCCTATCCCGTTGCGCGGGAACAAGGTGATTATAGGCATGGATTGGTTGAGCCCTAATGGGGGCGGTGATAGATTGCGCACAACAGCTAGTGCGGATCAGGACCCCGAGTGGGGGAGAGTTAGTGATTCACGGCGAGAGGCCACAATGCGGGCCTGTAGTATGTTCAGCAGCAAGAGCTAGGTGCTACCTTCAGTAGGGATGCGCGGGGTATGTCGCGTATGTTATGGATACCTGGGAGACGGGTAAGGCGATGGTGAGCGAGGTTCTAGTGGTGCGAGACTACACTGATGTGTTCCCGGAGGAGCTTCCTGGAATACCTCCAGAGCGCCAAGTGGAGTTCAGGATCGATCTAGTTCCTGGTACGGATCCGATAGCCAAGGCACCCTATCGGTTGGCTCCTCCTGAGATGCAAGAGTTGTCTACGCAGCTGCAAGAGCTGCTAGACAAGGGGTTTATTCGACCGAGCAGTTCACCCTGGGGAGCCCCGATCCTGTTTGTAAAGAAGAAGGACGGGTCGCACCGGATGTGTATAGATTACCGGGTGCTGAATAAGGTAATGGTGAAGAACCGTTACCCACTCCCAAGGATTGATGACCTCTTTGATCAGTTGCAGGGAGCATCTTGGTTCTCCAAGATAGAATTGCGTTCAGGTTATCATCAGATGAGGTTCAGAGAGGAGGATGTGCAGAAGACCGCGTTTCGGACGCGTTACGGCCATTATGAGTTCGTGGTGATACCGTTCGGGCTCACTAATGCTCCTGCCGCATTCATGGACCTCATGAACCGCGTTTTTAGACCAATGTTGGATCGGTCTGTGATAGTTTTCATTGATGACATCTTGGTTTATTCCAAGACACAGGAGGAACATGAGAAGCATCTGAGAGAGGTTTTAGAGACCCTGAGGAGGGAGAGCTTGTACGCCAAGTTCTCCAAATGTGAATTTTGGTTGCGCGAGGTGCAGTTTCTTGGGCACCTCATCAACCAGAACGGGATTTTAGTAGACCCGGCCAAGATGGAGGCCGTGATGAGGTGGGAGGTTCCGAAGTCTCCATCTGAGATTCGGAGTTTCCTAGGATTAGCAGGCTACTATCGGAGGTTCATTCAGGATTTCTCCAAGATAGCCGTACCCCTGACACGGTTGACTAGGAAAGCCGTGGTCTTTCGTTGGAGGCCTGAGCAGCAGGCAGCGTTCGAGATTCTGAGGTAGAGATTGTGCGAGGCGCCGATCTTAGCCCTGCCCGAGGGCGTAGAGGATTTTGTGGTATATTGTGATGCGTCGATCTCAGGCCTAGGCGCAATATTGATGCAGAGGGGGCATGTCATTGCTTATGCCTCGAGGCAGCTGAAGCCTCACGAGGCGAACTACCCGACGCATGATTTGGAGTTGGGGGCGGTGGTTTTCGCCCTCAAGATTTGGCGGCATTACCTCTACGAGGTTCGATGTACCATTTACACAGACCACAAGAGTTTGAGGTACCTCATGGATTAGTCAAATCTGAACATGAGGCAGCGTCGGTGGTTGGACGTGGTGAAGGATTATGATTGCGAGATCCTTTACCACCCAGGGAAGGCCAATGTGGTCGCCGATGCGCTTAGCCGCAAGGCGGCGTCGATCAGGGATATTTGCATGAGAATGACTGTGGTGACTCCCCTGTTGGAGCAGATTCCGGAGGCTCAACAGGAGGTTATGAAGGAGGAACATCGGAAGACTGAGCAAATAGTGGGTCAAGTCACCTCCTTCGATTATGATAGTCGGGGGTTATTGACACTACACCGTAGGGTGTGGGTGCCGTATCATGGAGGCGTGCGCCAGATCTTGATGGAGGAAGCGCACAAATCCCGATTCTCTATTCATCCAGGGGCGACGAAGATGTATAGGGATCTTCGCCTAGACTATTGGTGGCGCTGCATGAAGCGGGATGTGGCAAGGTACGTCAAGCGGTGTTTGACCTGCAGGAAGGTCAAGGCCGAGCATCAGAGACCGCACGACAAGATGCAGCCGTTGGATATCCCGTTGTGGAAATGGGAGGAATAGATTCGATTTGGGTCATCGATGGATTTTATCACAAAGCTGCCCCGAACGGCGCAAGGAGTAGATTTGATTTGGGTCATCGTGGATCGATTGACCAAGAGCGCCCATTTTATTCCGATTCAGGAAAGCATCTCGGCGGAAAAGTTGGCCGATATTTACATCAGGGAGAAAGTGGCGCGGCATGGGGTGCAAGTGTCAGTGATATCGGATCGAGATGTGCGGTTCACTTCAAGGTTTTGGAAGAAGTTTCATGATGAGTTGGGCACTCGTCTACACTTTAGCACTGACTTTCACCCGTATTCGGGTGGTCAGAGTGAGCGAACCATCCAGACTTTAGAGGATATGTTGCGGGCATGCGTGCTAGACTTCGGTGGTAGCTGGGATACCTATCTTCCGTTGGCTGAGTTCTCGTACAACAACAGCTACCATGCGAGTATTGACCACCCTCCATTCGAGATGTTATACGGACGGAGGTGCAGAACCCCGATATGTTGGCGTGAAGTTAGCCAGAGGGTCATGGGGAGCACCGAGGTGGTGCTCAAAACGACCGAGAAAATCCAGCAGGTTCGGAGTAGGCTTCAGACTGCGCAGAGTCGGCAGAAAAGTTATGCCGACAGGCGTCGATCAGACCTAGAGTTCCAGGTCGGGGATATGGTTCTCCTGAAAGTGTCTCCTTGGAAAGGCGTTATTCGATTCAGGAAGTGAGGCAAGTTGGGCCCGAGATACATTGGTCCGTTCAGGGTTGTAGCCTAGGTGGGCAAGGTGGCATATAGGTTGGATCTGCCATTTGAGCTCTGCCAGATCCATAGCACCTTCCATGTCTCCCAGCTGCGGAAGTGTCTCGTGGATGATTCAGCGGTGGTGCCGTTAGAAGATATACAGGTTGATGATAGCCTGAATAACATTGAGCGCCCAGTCGCGATCCTCGACCGGAAGTCGAAGGATCTAAAGAACAAGAGGGTGGAGTTAGTGAAGGTGCAGTGGTAGCACCGAAAGGGGTCTGAGTGGACTTGGGAGCCGGTGGAAGAAATGATGGAGCATTACCCCGAGCTGTTTCAGGATCGAGCAGCAGACTTCGAGGACGAAGTCTAAAGTAAGTGGGGGAGATTTGTAGCACCTGGTTCCTGATACGTAAAATTTATCTTAGTGTTTTTCTTTTTAGCCCTGGACTCGGTGAGTCGTAGGTCCGACTCACCGAGTAGGGACGGGATCCGGAACACGTTTAAGTTGGCGACTTAGCAAGTCCATATTATGGACTCGGCGAGTCACCGTTGTCTGATGAAACCCTAAATTTCAAGGGTTTGCACCCTATTTAAATCCCTTTTTCAGCCCCAAGCTTGCCCCAATTCACCCTCAGAGCTCTATACCTCGTTCAAGCCTTCTTCCTTGTGAGTTTGAAGCATTTGGTGTGTTTTCTTGAAGATTTGGAGTGGGAAGGAGAGTAGATGAAGAAGAAGAGGAGGAGGCCAGGCATCTTTGAGCTATCTCAGTGTTTTCCTTAAGGTATAACTTGATTTCCACCCTGTTTTCATGCTTATAGTCCCTTTTAGCTCCATGGAAGTTCTTCTTGAGCCTTTCCCTAAGTTTGTTTGTGCTTTGTGGGTTGTAATAAATGGTTAGCCTCTAGATCTAGGTGAGATTGAGCTCCAGGAGCTTAGCTCTACTGTCTTTATGGATCTATATTGCATGAAAGCCCTAGATCTACTCTTTTGGTGCATTTTGAGCCCTAAATCCTTTATTGGTGATTATTTACACGTAAAGTTGGAAAAATTTACGTGTTATTCATGCCCTAGAAACCGAGATCTATGAATGACACGAGCTAGATCCAAGAAGTATCGCGTGTATAGTTTTTGCATGTGGCCGACTCGGTGAGTTGTTCATCTGACTCGGCGAGTCGAGTCGCGAGTCCCCGAGTTTCCCCCTTTTCGCATCTGCGGGTTGGGAGTAGTGAGTCGTTGGGTGTGACTCAGTGGGTCGGAAGCCAGACCCACTCATGATGTCACTCGGCGAGTCAATGCCATGACTCAGCGAGTTCAAGGAAATCTTCTTGTCTCAAGAACAACTTGGCGAGTTGTTCATACAACTCGGCGAGTCATAGCTTAGAGTGTTCTTCGGATGAAGATGAACTTGGTGAGTTGTTCATACAACTCGGCGAGTAGGATGAAGGACTATTGGCATTTGGATAGAAGGAAAAACCCGTTGAGTCAATGCCTAACTCGACGAGTAGAGATGAGCTCATGGTCAGACAAAGAGGATAGGGACTCGGCGAGTTGGCAAGCCAACTCGGCGAGTCTGGTCAACTGGCAGTCGACTGTGATTTAACTCTTGATTTGTTAAGGGTAAATGGTCAATTTACCCTGAAATCGGTTAGCAGTATTTGACTAAGTATTTTCTAGGAATTATAGTCGGAGGATTTACAGAGGGGCAACAACAGCGGAGAGTCAATTCCCACATAGATCAGCAACTATTTCGGGATGAGTTACCTTCCAGTACCGATGGGTCTATGGCCACAATGCCGGCCCACCAGTAGGAGTTGTATGTTGGATGATTGTCTTTGTGATATCATCTAGGTTTGCTACTACCTGGTATGTTATATGCTGGCATGATATGTTATATGTGATAGTAGTAGAGTTCGGTTGTTAGGACCGAAGCGTAGGTCAGACACCCTAGATATGTCTGACAGTATGTGATGATATGATATATGCTGGTATGGTATGTTATATGTGATAGTGGTAGTAGGAGGGGAATAGTCCCCGAGCGTTGGTTGTTAGGACCGACGGGTAGGTCAGCACCCCAGAATGGCTTGACACGGGTAGGTCGGGACCCCAGAATGGCCGTACCGGGTACGTCGGGCACCCCAGAATTGCCCGACAGTATGTATAATATGTGATTGTTTGGTATGTGGTATATTGGGGGAACTTGCTAATCTTCGTGCTTACAGTTTTCAGTTTTGGTTTCAGGTACCTCTTCTTTGAAGGGGAAGGAGCTGGCGCGGTAGCGGTACATCACACACCTGCTTGTATTCCGAATTCTGATATTTTCCTGGGAAATTGTACTCTGACACTTTTATGATTATGACAATGTTTTCCTTCGTGCAACATCTTTTGTGAAATGAAATGATCATTGAATGATTTATTCGTAAATGTTTTGCTAAGTACATGTTTTAAAAATGAAAATTTTGGCTCGTATTTTTGGGATGTTACACTAGTTAAACCCCCTAGCACCCGAAGGAAGCCCCGAGGCTCCCAGAGTCCCGAGAAAAGAGTCTTTCGGCTCGGGAACGCTACTCCAACGAAGCCCGGTTTTCGAGAAAACCAGCTGTAAGTGAGTTGTACCTATCCTATCTTTAGTATAGCTTATGTTTCAATATAGTAATTTTATTAGGACCTTATAAGGAGTATTTGAGCTATTATTATGGGTTATATAAGTATTGTTTAACGCTTATATAATAGTAATAATAGCTAGACTATTAAATTAGTCTCGTCAAGCGTTAGACGAAACTCTAGTGGTAATGATATTAAGTTTCGTCAAGGGATAATTATTTTAAGAGTAACGAAGTGCTTTCCGAGTGCCGAATCACCACCTTATCAAGTGAGTGCATGGTCCCTTTCATCTTACACATAGATATGAAGTATTTTACATAAATTTCTTGCTATGTGTGCATATTATCTGAATACTTATTGTATATGCTGGATGAATGATTTTATACATGTTTTAAATGATTTAAATTGTATATTTATATCTAGTAATATGTTGGGATAAAACATGGGTAGATGAAATAGTTGGTGTGTGATGAAATAAAATAATGAGAGATAGATGATGATAATTAGGTGAGGATAGATAGGTGATGATGAATCGGTGATGTAGGATACTACAACCTTGTATAGATGGCGACCACAGACTATTATAGAAAATCCTGTGGAAACACCAGCAGGCTCATAACCTGCAGGTGATGAATTACGAGTTCAGGCGATGTTGTAACTACGTATTCATGCGATGATACTCTAACCCTTACTATGAATTACGAGTTCAGGCGATGTTGTAACTACGTATTCATGCGATGATACCCTAACCCTTGGTGGGCACGTATTGAGGGAGTAATCCCTGAATCAATACTATCTAGGCGATGTAGGCGATGATCCTTAAGGAAAGTCCTTCGGAACAAACATATAAGGAGATGCAATGTAAGAAGATGAGAGGTAAAATATGATGTAGGAGACGACCCTTAGGATAAATCCTTAGGGAGGGTACTTAGGAATAAAGAAGAGAATGGGGTTGGGTAATTGGGTTAATTGTTTGATGATTGAACATAATAATTATATTGTTATGGGTTGAAAACCCTATGTACTCACTAGGTTTCCCAACCTAACCCACTCAGTTGATTTATATCACATGTGTCGATATGAAGTGACATTTCACTGAGAGATTAAAGAGATGTAGATCACTAGTGTAAATAAATGTAAGTTCCGTTTATGCTTATGTTCCTGTATTGACGATGACATCCCAAACGTTTTAAAATAAATAAGATACGTTTCTTCAAAAATGTTTTGATAACGTATTTATCGTATTTTTCTGGGAACATATTCCACAACATTTTTATGAAAAGAAGTACTCTGATTTTTATAATGCATAAATAGAATTGGTTTTTTCTGGCCAAGAAAATGGGGATGTCGCACACAATCTTGGGGAAGTCCTGAATAAATCTCCAATAATACTTTTCTAAACCCAAGAAAATCCTGATCTCCAAGGGAGACTTCGGAATTTCCCACTACATCATGGCCTCAATCTAGGCTTTGTGAACAAAAATCCCATTTAACGAGATGTCCTAAGAACTAAACCTCTCTTAACCAAAAATCACACATCGAGAACTTGGTATACAACCTTTCTCGACTCAAAGCCCCTAGAAGCTCTCGAAGGTGCTCCTCATGTAACTCCTTGGTCTTGGAATACACCAATATATCATCGATGAACACAATGACTGATAAATCAAGCATCAGCCGGCAAACCCAATTCCTCAAATCCGTAAATGTCTGTCACACCCCCAAACCGGAACGGGGAAAATGTTCAGGGGCAGAGGATGTCATGTATAGTATCAGAACAATTGTATAATAGTAATCAAAGCAAATACAACCATTACATTGATAAAGTATAGTTTTTACATCTGTTCAATACATAGTTTGTATGACATCAAAAGTGTATAGCAAAAGTATAAAGACGTGATTTTATAAAGCTCTGTATTCTCAAAACCTATGTGTGTGCCTATCTACTGGTTCGCTGAGAATACAAGTGGTTTTTAAAGTGTATCAACATTTAAGTTGGTGAGTTTATAACCATGTTTGTACTGGAAATCTGTCATTTGTTCCTTGAAAATATAAGTATGTTTTCCCAAAAAAACCTATCAAACAAGTGTTTCAAGGTAAGCTTCTAACTCTGATTTTGTATTGTTCTTATGCTCTATTAGCTATTAGAAGTCTTGGATCTAATGCATGTTTAATTAGAGAAACCTAGATCCAAGCATTAGGGTTTGTATGTGCACATAGGAATGTTCATATGGCCAAAACCCATTAGTGGTATTAGAGCCTAGATTGGTTTCTATTAAATTGATGCATGATTGTTTGTTTCTTCCTTGAAAATTTCGAATTTTGTGTATCTGAGTCTTGAACTCGGCGAGTCCCATTGTGGACTTGGCGAGTTGGCCTGACTCGGCGAGTCCAATTGGGAACTCAGCGAGTCCGAGTGTCAGGAAGGGCCAAAATCGGGATTTTTTGATATTTATCTTATGGAAACTTGCCTTTATCATATTAGATCAACCCTAATCCGATTTTTTGATATATATGACTATAATCTTGATCTAATTAAAGATATTTATCAAGTAATAAAATATTTAATTTCCTTATGTGATAATTAAATAACTATTTTGATTAAATTGGTAAATTATTTTGCAAGACATCATTAAACAAAACAAATATGGATAATTATGGAATTAATTGTTAATTAAGATTATTTGTTATTTGATCCTCCATGTTTTAAATGTTTAAAAGTTGCCCTCAAGTTTTGAAATTTATGTTTTGTGATTAAAAGTTTAATTTAGACAATTTTAAATTTCAAACCCTAGAATTTTACAAGTTTAAAAATTCAACCCTATACTAATATAATATTACAAGATTAATATGTATATGTATATATATATATATATATATATATATATATATATATATATATATATATATATATATATATATGTATAACTAAAATGCTAGTCTTACCGTTAGTAGACCTCATTCACGAAGCCGATCTATAAGGTGGGTATAAGGTTGTGGCCTACAAAATGCCGCTTAATGGGTGTACACTCACACCCACCGCTTGCTTGATCGGTGGAGGGTTGTTAGCCGAACAGGTGGGATATGGCAACCTCATCCTCTCATTAAAAGTATAATATGAAATACAAAGTAACTACATGTTTTTTCAAAATTTTCCCAATCTTAGTTACTTTAGGAAAAGTGAATTGATGCAATCCCATGAAATTACACTTTGCACCATTGCTAAGAAGTTAGTGGAGCGTGTGTGGTTTACCAGCACACTAATTGGTTCTAAGCAAAGGTGGCAAAGGGTGATTCATTGTTTATCATAGTTCGATGGAGCGTGTGTGGTTTACCGGCACATCGAATAGGTGATCGTTACAATGAAGGCACCATGTGAATTTGCATGGTAATTCACACCTGCTTTGTTATCCTCGGTATCCCAGTCACAAACAAGAGGGGCATATCGAGGTTTAAACATGCCATTGAAATGTTTCAATGAATCTCATCTAAACTTAGGAATTCTCAAATACATTTATAACTTAAAGTTAAGTTTTCATGGTGGAGAATTAGTGAATCGTCATTCACTTACCTTCAAATTGTTTGCATGTTAGATTACGACATCCCTTTTCTAATATGTAAATATTGTTGTTGGATCCTAGCCCTAATTTTCTTATTGATTGATAATTAGGGATACATATTCTAATCTATCTTTGTCCTTTCTATTTGTAGATGTCAAACGCAAACAACGCTGCTGCTAGTTCATTCACATTGATGAGCCTTTGTCAAAAGGTCACTTTCGATGGGATGAACTTTAGCGAATGGATAAGATACATTCGCACTATTGCTCGCTATGAGGACAAGGAGTATATCCTCAATGAGAAGCTCGAGAAAATCAACCCTGAAATCGCTACTCCGGCTGAGATGACCGCTTTTGAAACTCACGAGCGTGATGCAACGAAGGTACATTGCATCATGATAGCCACTATGAACTTGGAATTCCAAAAGTCCTATGAGGACATGTACTCGTACGAGATGCACCAAGACTTGTTGGAGAGATACCACCAAAACCCGAGACAAGAGCGTTATGAGATTTTCACTAACATGATTTCCGGTAAAATGGGTCATGGAGAGTCTCTTACCGTGCAGCTGCAAAAGATGCAAAGATATGTCGACCGTCTTCGCAAGTTGATTGTTGACTTTGGGGAAGACTTGGCGATCGACATGGTGCTTCACTTTTTGCCTCCAAGTTACAATCAATTTAGGATTACCTACCACATGAACAAAGAAGAGGTCACCCTGAGCAAGCTCCAAGGTCTCTTGAGGGTCGCTGAGAGCAACTTCAAGGACAAGTCTGTTGCACCAACTCCCAATCCACCCGCTGCTCCTGTTTTGGCTATTTGACAAGGAAGGGGAAAGAAGAGGAAGACTTCGTCTAAGAACCATCGCAAGGTTAAGCCCCAAGATGGTGCCTCTTCTAGTGGGACCAAAGTTGATCATGCTAAATCCTGCCCTAACCCGAAGGAGGCAGAGTGCCACCACTGCCACAAGATAGGACATTGGAAGAGAAGCTGCCCAGAGTACCTACAAGCCATCAAGGAAGGAAAGATCAAGCCGTCTTTCGCAGGTATATACACAATTAAATCTAACGGTTCATATCATGATATTTCTTGGGTTCTTGATACCGGTTGTGGTTACCACATTTGTTCTAATGTGCAGGGACTAAGAAGGAATAAAGACGTGGAGCATGGAAGAATAAATCTAATCATGGGGAACAGAAGATCATCGCCTGTGACCAAGATTGGAGTGTATTCTTTAGTGCTTAGGAATGGTTTATCTTTAGATTTGAACAATTGTTGCTATTCGCCAGAAATGGCTAGAAACATCATTTCATTTCATGGTTTGTTTAGACAAGGTTTTAGACTTTCTTTTAATAATGAGAATGGTTCTATTTTGGCTTATCTAAAGGGTGTCTTTTATTTTGAAGCTATACCATGTAACGAAATTTATGAAACCATTATGATTGTAGATAACTTAGGAAATGATGTTTTATGCATGGATTCTTCCAATAGTATGGATAAAGCATCCTTGTGGCATTGTCGTCTTGGACATGTCAACAAGAAGCGCATAGCCCAACTCCAAAAGGATGGAGTGTTGGAGTCATTCAACCTTAGGGAAGATGACACATGCGAATCTTGTTTACTTGGAAAGATGACTAAGTCACCCTTCACAAGTACGTGTGAAAGGGGTGAGGGTCTATTGGACCTAATACATACCGATGTATGTGGACCGTTTAGATCTACCACGAAGGATGGGAACCGCTTCTATGTGACTTTTACCGATGACTATAGTAGATATGGGTATATCTACTTAATCAAGCAAAAGTCAGAAACTTTTGAAAAATTCAGAGAGTTCAAGAATGAAGTGGAGAATCAATTGGGCAGGAAAATCAAGATGCTTCGATCCGATCGAGGAGGAGAGTACCTAAGTCTTGAATCCCACGATTACCTCAATGAGTGTGGAATAGTTTCACAATTGACGCCACCTAGGACACCACAATTGAAAGGTGTGGCAGAAAGGCGTAATCGAACCTTGTTGGACATGGTTTGCTCTATGATGAGTCGTGCTTCACTACCTATCTCTTTTTGGGGGTATGGCTTAGAGACTGCCGCCCATATCCTTAACCGAGTCCTTACTAAGAAGGTTGCCAAAACACCTCACGCGATGTGGATAGGGAAAGCTCCCTCGTTGGCACATATCAAGGTTTGGGGTTGCGAGGCTTTCGTAAGACGAGATACTCACGACAAGCTCGAACCTCGTGGTGAGCGATGTATTTTCATCGGCTACCCGCAAAAATCCTTTGGATATCTCTTCTATAGACCGAAGGACAATTTTGTCTTCGTTGCGAGGATAGGAGTTTTCCGAGAGCAAGAACTCATAAGCCAAGGAGACAGTGCGAGGCAAATCGAGCTTGAAGAGATTCAAGAGTCGATAGATGAAGGAACCTATACCGCTGGCACTCAACCCGAGGAGGAAACTCCGGTTGAACCGATTGACGAATCCTTACCTCTTAGACGTTCCGAAAGTGTTAGAGTTCAACCCCAGTTTTATGGTTTTCATATTACTACCGAAGGGGACACGTATATTAGTGATGGTACACTAATAAACCTTGATGAACCTAATAGCTATAAGGAAGCCATGGCAGGCCCGGAGTCTGCGAAATGGAAAGAGGCAATGGATAGCGAGATCCAATCCATGTATGATAACCAAGTTTGGAATTTGGTTGATAATGTGCCCGGACGTAAGACCGTTGGGTGCAAATGGATCTTCAAGAAGAAGACCGACGTGGATGGAAACGTACACACATATAAGGCGCGATTGGTTGCGAAGGGCTTTACTCAAACTCCCGGAGTTGACTATGATGAGACCTTCTCACCGGTTGCGAAGATAAAGTCTATTAGAGTGATGCTAGCTATTGCCGCATTTCATGATTATGAGATTTGGCAAATGGATGTCAAGACCGCTTTCCTTAACGGAAAGTTGGCTGAGGATGTTTACATGGCTCAGCCAGAGGGGTTTGTGGATCCGAAGCATCCGAATAGAGTGTGTAAGCTTGAGAAGTCCATTTATGGACTGAAACAAGCATCTCGCAGATGGAATCTTTGCTTCGATGAGAAAGTCAAAGAGTTTGGATTTGTACGAAGCGAAAATGAATCGTGTGTAAATGTCAAAGCCAGTGGGAGCATAGTTAGCTTTCTCGTTTTGTATGTCGATGACATATTACTCATACGAAACGACGTCCCGACTCTGCAGGAGGTTAAGTCCTGGCTCGGGAAGTGCTTCGCTATGAAGGACCTCGGAGAGGCTTCTTATATTTTGGGAATAAGGATAGTGAAAGAGAGAAGTAAGAGACTAATAGGACTTAGTTAGAACACTTACTTAGAGAAGGTACTAAAACGTTTTAGTATGGAAAACTCGAAGAAGGGAGAATTATCGATACAAAGTAATGCCAAGTTGAGTAAGACTCAAAGTCCAAGTACCGAAGCTGAAATAGAAGAAATGAGCCGAGTACCATACGCTTCTGCAGTTGGCTCAATCATGTAAGCTATGACTTGTACTTGCCCTGATGTAGCCTTTGCTTTGAGCATGGTTAGCAGATAGCAAGGGAACCCTGGCAGAGCTCATTGGATTGCGGTGAAGAATATCCTTATGTACCTTCGGAGGACGAAGGAATGGTTCTTAGTCCTCGGAGGGAGTGATGACTTGAAGGTGCGAGGGTATAGTGATGCCAACTTTCAAACCGACAGGGACAACTACCGTTCGCAGTCGGGCTGGGTCTTTATCCTGAATGGAGGAGCAGTGACATGGAAAAGTTCCAAGCAGGAAACCGTAGCTGATTCAACGTGCGAATCAGAGTACATTGCAGCGAGCGAAGCGTCGAAGGAGGCAATATGGTTGAAGAACTTCATTGGTGATATTGGAGTTGTACCTACCATAAATGAGTCCATGGAGATTTTCTGTGATAATGAAGGAGCGGTTGCCTTGACCAAGGAACCGAGAGATCATGGTAGATCTCGACACATCGACAAAAAATATCACTTTATTAGACATCGTGTAGAAGAAGGACAACTCGTAGTGAAGAAAATATCATCAGAAGATAACCCAGCAGATCCGCTTACGAAGGGACTAAGTAGGGTTAAGCACTTGCAGCATGCTAGGAGTATTGGGCTGAAGGATGATATTAGCATAAATTAGATAATAGTAGAAACGTGTAATAGATAAATGTAATTGACATTTGATGATTAAATAAAAGACTATTATTTATAAGTAATGTTACTGTCTTATGTTAATTATTTAACTATTGTTCATTTTGCATGTTTTGACTTCCAGAATAATTGAATATATTAAGAATAATCAAATTATTCAAATTGTCCACAATCGTTCATATATTGGAAGTAAATATGAATGAAGATTGTCATGAATTGGTGTGTAGATTGTCTAAATGGTATTAGATATAGCAAAGGGTTGCTGCAACGTTCATGAGTGCTTATGAACTAGTTTTGAGCATTGGAACAAACCCGCGCTTGCTGGAATCACCTTATGGAATATGATACAAAAGGGTGATCGCAAGACCATAATATCATATAGTCTTAAAACCTAGATATATGATTTGTTATTTGTTAATTGGTTGTACATTGATAATGCGAAAACGCATCAGTAACTCGGTGTTATAAAACGCATTGTTGTGTATAGTTGATTAATGAATAAGTAAATGCATATAAGTCGAAGTTTATCTGTTACTTTTATCCCAAGAGGGTAAAAGCAATATCTCGGCCGCTCGATGATTTGATTTGACTTATGTGCCAGGCCCGGTCAGAACTGAATTGATGTGTTCGATTAAGTTCTATGTCAAATGAATCGGAGATCGAGAAACCAAATGCTAGACAAATTATTCCATAGAATTGTCAGCATGATATCTAACAGAGGACTGTACGATCCCTTATCTAAAGGACAAGATTGATTAGATCAGAGTTTGACAGCGTCTTTGAGAGCTACGATTGCAAATCGAATTGTACTTGTGCATATAGCTACTAGACTTATCCAAGTGGGAGACTGTTGGAATAGTGTCTAAGGCTGCAACTATATTAGGCAAGTATTTGACCCGATTGTGCATGGTCCTTTTGGGTTGCCTTCACCATAGCAACTTGACAAGATGATTTATTGTGAGAGAATGAATATTATTAATATATTATGAGAATAATATAAGGAATAATAATATTGTTATTTGATTAATATAAGTCATAAATTAATTAAAATTAATTTGGTGACTTAAAGAGATTAATTAAATAAGAGGGTATAAACTATCAATTGTTTGATAGTTACACTTTGGGCTGTAAATCCTTCTTGGATAGGGTTGGACGATTTCTAGGGCTTGGGATAAGCTACAAATCGTCCAAGGGCTTATCTTGGAAAGGATTTGGATTGCTTTGAGTAAAGATTATCCAATTAGGGTTTAAGGGTGAAACCCTAGGAGCCTTACAAGTATAAATAGACCCTTGGGGCAAGGGAAATGGACACCTCTGCTAAAGCAAAGAAACCCTGGCCGATTTCTATTCCCTATCCTCTCTCTCAAATCATCCTCTTGCTAGTTGGTGTTTGTAAGCCATTAGAGGAGTGACATTTGTGACTCTAAAGCTCCAAGAACAAGAAGATCAAACAAGTGTTTCAAGGTAAGCTTCTAACTCTGATTTTGTATTGTTCTTATGCTTTATTAGCTATTAGAAGTCTTGGATCCAATGCATGTTTAATTAGAGAAACCTAGATCCAAGCATTAGGGTTTGTATGTGCACATAGGAATGTTCATATGGCCAAAACCCATCATAAAGTTCCTCAAATCTAGAAGAAAGACATTTGCATGGAAGCATGAGGATATGAAATGTATAGAGAGAAATAAAATTACACATAAACTTAACATCGATCTATCTTTCAGACCAATACACCAAAAGAAAAGGAAGTTTGCACCAGAGATAAACCAAGTTATATGAGAAGATGTAGAAAAACTTCTTAAAACAGGATTGATCAAGGAGGTGAAATGCCCAAAGTGGATATCTAATGTGGTCATGGTACAAAAAAAGAATGGTAAATGGAGAATGTGCTTAGACTGCACAAATCTTAACAAGGATTCTCCTGAGGATCCTTTCCCTCTACCACATATAGACTCCATGTTAGACGCGACATCAGATCATGAGTTATTAACATTCATGGATGCATCAGCGGGATTCAAACAGACCCAAATGGAACCATTCGACAAAGAGGATACAACATTCATTACTCCAATAGGTATTTATTATTATACTACCATTCCATTTGGTCTTAAGAATGTAGGTGAAACATACCAAAGATTAGTTAACAAGATGTTTAAAGAGAAACTTTGGGACACCATGGAAGTCTCTATCGATGGCATGGTGGTAAATTCTAAGAAAGCTGAAGATCATCTCAAGGATCTTGAAGAAGCCTTCGACATGCTAGATGAGTATATAACATGAAGCTAAATCCCTCCAAGTGTCACTTTGGAATGCGATCAGACAAGTTTATTGGATACATGGTGACCAAAAGAGGAATTGAAGCAAGCCCAGAGCAGACAAGGCCATCCTCGATCTAAGATCACCATCCTCGACAAAAGATATTTAAAGACTAACAGGAAGAGTGGCAGCCCAAAACAGGTTCATCACAAGATCCTCATAAAGATGCAAGCCTTTATATGAAATCTTGAAAAAGAATAAAAGGTTCGACTGGACCAAGGAACACGAATATGTTCTCTAGGAACTTCAAAATTATTTAAGTTCTCCATCCCTATTGGTAAAACCATTAGATGAGGAACCACTTCTTCTATACCTTTCAGTATCCTCAAACGTGGTGAGTGCAGTCATGGCTAAGGATTTTAACGGGGACCAACATCCCATCTACTATGTAAGTAAAAGTCTCTTGGATCATTAGACCTAGTACTCCCACCTTGAACAACTTATACTCGCATTGGTAACTACTTCGAGTAAATTAAGACACTGTTTTGAAACACATCCTATAAATGTAAGAGCTAATTATCCCACTAAAAATGTTATGAGAAAACCAAAAATGTCAGGAAGGATGCAAACGTGGTCCGTGAAACTGCGCACATATGACGTAAAGTATGAGCCAAGATCCTTTATAAAGTCTCAAGCATTGACAGACTTTGTTGTTGACTTTAGTGAAGATCTACAAGCTGAAGTAGAAATAGCAGCCAAACAACTTCTAGAAGAATAAAACAAGGGACGATGGACACTATTCACTGATGGATCATCAAACAAAAGAGGAACTGGCCTAGGGATCATACTAAAATCGCCACATGGGGACTGCTTACCGCAAGCAATCAGTTGTGAGTTCAATGCAACCAACAATGAGGTAGAGTACGAGTCGCTAATGATGGTATTGCAGTTAGCCAAGAATCTCCAAAATCAAGGATCTTCGGGTATTCTTCGATTCTTTATTATTGACTAACCATTTTAATGGATGCTATGTAGTAAAAGGAGAAAGACTAGCACTATATCTGCAAATCCTCAAAAATTTAGCCTCAAAATTTGAAGCATTTAGTCTAAACCAAGTTCCTATAGAAGACAATGCCGCAGAAGATGCTTTAGCCAATCTTGGATCCCAATAATCCACGTGTTGATCCCAACAATCGAGGATCTGGACAAAAGATTGAAAGATCCGAACGATCACGAGGAAACTACGAACGTTGCTACAATGAATGACCCCAATCCTCGACTTCCTTATTAGGATCATAACATCAAGGATCCTTACCCAACCTCAAGATCGTGGATCCAACCCATCATGGAATACCTCTAGAATGGCATGATGCCAAAAGAAGAAAAAAAAATGACAGAGCATTCAGAACAAGGGTCTCAACGTTTGTTATATTTCAAGGTAAATTATATAAAAAATCCATGGCAGGCCCAAACCTTAGATGCTTAGAAGATCATGAAGCTATAGAAGTTCTAAAGGATATACATGAAGGAGATTACGACAATCACACTGGGGGCAGATCCTTATGCTCCAAAGTGTTGAGAACAGCATACTACTGGCCAACCATTAAGAAATATTCCTTCCTACATGCTCAAAAATGTGATCCTTGTACAAGACACAACAACATCCTACATCAACCAATAGAACCACTTCATACTATCATCTCCCCTTGGTCATTTATGAAGTGGGGATGGATATAGTGGGCAAATTGATGGTAGCTCCTAGAGGAAAAGTCTTCACGTTGGTGACGACCGACTACTTCTTGAAGTGGATAGAAGCCGAAGCTTTTATTCAGGTAAGAGACAAAGAGGTAGTCACATTTATTAAACGCAATATCTTGACCTGGTTTGGGATTCCTGCCGAAATCTTATTTGACAACGGATTCCAGTTCATAAGCAAAAAGGACAAGAGACTTTTGTACGAGTTGGGGAATCAAAATAATAATTTCCACTCTTGTTCACCCTAAATCCAATGGTGAAGCAGAATCTAGAAACAAAATCATAGTCAATAACTTGAAGAAAAAGCTAGAAAAAGGAAAGGAATATGGGCAGAAGAAGTTCCTTTCATACTATGGGTAGATAGGACCACTTCCAAAGTAGCCAAAGGACAAACCCCATATTACTTGGTATCTAGAGAAGAAGCAGTGATCCCCACTGAAGTGGTGATCCCAACAATAAGATACCTACTTCAAAATGAAGAAAAAAATGACGAGATCCTGGCCCATGATCTTGATAGTATTGATGAACTCAGGGATATTGCCAAGATCCATATCATTGCTCATCAATAAAAAAATCACCAAGGCATGCAACAAGAATATAAAGGTCAGAAGATTCTATATATGGGAGACTTGGTATTAAGGAAAACATTCCAAAACACCAAGGATCCTAGTGCAGGTAAACTAGCACTAAAGTGTAAGGATCGTATCTCGTAGATGCTGAAGCAGGAAAGGGGGCATATTGGATAGCTACCCTTGATGGAGATGTCCTGCCAAGATCCTGGAATGCTTTACATTTTAAAGCTTATTTTATGAAAGTAAGGTTACTCATTTTCCAACGCACTGAAGGTACACATGCTCTTTACATTTTACCTTTGTTTACTATTTTCTCTCATCAAATAACATTATTTTCTCTCTTCAAATAACATTACTAAATTAAGAATCGGAGGGGCATTAGCTAGACTAACACCCACCCCTAGCTAAGTTTTGTTGTACACATGAACTCAAGGATCCTGACATATAGCGATCCTGACACACATGGATCCTGACATACAAGGATCCTGACATTTTAGGACTCTGGTACCTAAGAGTCTCATAGGTACGACACAACTAAGAATAAATAATGATCATCTCTCCTACTAATAAGGGTACTTAATCCCGTTTATGATTTAAAGAGTTAATTACCTCTTTCATATGATTTAAGGTTTCTACTCGTCGCTTGGATGCACATTATCTAACTATGAGATGTGGATAAGGGGATCGTTTTATGCTGTAGTGACTTGGCAACCCTCTTATTTTGGAACATAAGTGAAGATCCTAAAGTTAAATTCTAAGGTTTATTACATTAACATGTTATCTCCAGTTGGGATCTTCCCCAGATGATTCCTAAGATTTATAACATTAACATGTTATCTCAAGTTGGGATCTTCCCCAGACAATACACAAGGTTCATAACGTTTTCATGTTATCTCAAACGTGTAATCTCGAAGTAGGTTTTTTCCCCTAAGACTTTCCAAGGATTGTAAAAAATAATGTGTTGCTTGAAATTGGGAAGTTCTACAGAAAATATACATGACTTGTAACACTATCATGTTGCAAAACAAAAGTTCACTCAGTTATTTTCCAAGTTAGAGTAATTTTCAATTGATTCCTAAGGTAGGATCCTCCTTAAAGTTTATTAAGTTGATGAAAATCAAGGATCCTCCTTGATGAACTATTAAATAAAGGATCCGTCCATATACAAACTTCATGATCCTATGGAACAAAGATAATTGTATCTTTACACTTCTCCTAAGTCAAAAGAAAATGAATCCTAAGGGTCACGAAGCCAAAGGATAATTAGCTTCTATCTATCCTGATTTACCAAAAGCTCTCTTTCTTATATGATGACTGAAGATTTATTATCCTAAATGAATCTCAAATATGTTGAGGTCCTAAATTGATTACTAACTAGTTTTAGGTTATTCAGATCCTGAGAGTTCTTGCAAATCCTGAATTCTTTAAGATCCTGATTATAAAGATCCTTAGAAATCCTATAACTACAACCACACAATTCAATCAAGCACACAAGTAAAGATATAAAACAACCATAGCATAAGGGGTTGCCTACCAACCCCGCAAAATAAGAAAATAAAAATATTGTCTTACAACCCCTGATTCACTAAAATTGTTTTTATAGAAACCAAATGAATCTTAGACTACATATTGATCTCCACCACCCGGAACCGCCTCCTTCTCTTCCTCTCCCTCCTTCAGGTACAATGTAGGATCCTGACTAGCTTTCACAGGCTTTCCAGTCAACTTGCTTAGGGCCTCGCTTCATCCGACCACGTCACAGGATCCCACATTCTCTAGATCCTCCGCAAGCTTGATCTTCGTCTCCTAAATAGCCACCATAGCACAAGCTTTCGCCTCAGTTAAGACCTCATCCATCTCAGTCGCGTGATCCTGCTCCTTATCAGCTTTTTCCATGAACAACATCTCCAACCTCTGTAGAAGCATCTTGTTGATCTCCTCTTGCTCTCTCAAGGCATGCTTTTTTTGAACATCTTCTTGGCGGGAGCAGAAGGTGGGATCTTCTCCTTCTTCACATTGAGCGAACCACTAGATATGTCACCCTCAAGATCGGCCAAACCGAAGTGAGCACTAGAACGAGTAGTTTTCGGTCTTGCAAATCATGAAGGACCCTTGTAATTCAGGATCATAATATTGAAATAAAAAGAATAGAAAAGTATCCCAAAAGGTAGTCACGGAAGCACTCGTGGATGAACCTTCCTGAACATTTTCACAATCAAACTTGAACGTGCTAACACCCATTGGTAGATAAAGAAAGCCTGCAGCCTTTGCCTCGGTATCTTCAGCTTTAGAAAAAGCTTCCCCAAACTTCAAATATGCATTCAATCAAACAAAATAAGAAGGGTAAATTTTAGGATCCTCGAAACCACCAAACGGACCCTACCCATTTAGCCAAAGTTTTAGGCAAAACTCTCCATCATTGTGTTTTGATTTCAGAATGATAGGGGACCTGTTGGGCTTCAGCTTGAGTAAGAAACAAGAATTTCAAAAGGTAAAAAGTTCATAAACGAAGGCTAAATTAGGAAGACCTATCTCTTGATCATAGGAAAGATTTACTCAATCAATCTAAGACAAAATCCTCCAAATTATAGGCATGGTTTGAACAAATCAAAGTTTAGTAGCATGAAAGAACTTGGAGACAATGCCAGGAAACATATACTTTAAACCAAGGGAAAAAGGGTATTTTGGAAAACATACCCATGAAGAAGTTGCAAAATCAGGTTGAGTAGAGGCATCGAAAGGTTTGAAAACAACAACGGAAGGGAAATCCCCTATAGACTAAAGGTACTGCATATACTCGTCATCAAAAGAACATTACTCATTATAGATTAGGATCCCCTGATCGAAGAAATCGATGTGACATCCCCAATTTCTCGGCCAGAAAAGACCGATTTGTTTATGCTTTGTTTTATAAAATCAGAGTAATCTTTTAAAGAAATCAGTTGCGGAATTCGTTCCCAAAACAAAATATGATAAAATTTATCAAAGCATTTCCTTAAAGAAATGTATTTTCATTATATAACAAAATCTCGGGATGTCATGTTCAATACAGACCGAAAGCATAAACAGAACAAAATAGACGTTACAATAGTTATTCATAACTACTGGCGTATAATCCAAAATCTCTCGTCAAGTCCACCAACTTATACTCTTGTGCCATTACCTGTAATGCAAAGAAAACTGAGTGGGTCAGGCTTGGGATCCTGATGAGCATATAGGGTTTTCAACCCACAATAATACAATTATTATATTCAACCATCAAACAATCAACTCAATTACTCATCCCTATTATCTTTCTTAGGATTTTACCCTAGGAATTCAACTACCTGTCATTCAATCATTCCAAAGGATTGACCTAAGGAATTAGCACAAAATCTATTGCTACATAAGGCGCATCTACCAACATCATACTTTAAGCGCCTCTGCCAGGATTACGTCATACACTATGAGGCGCGACTGCCAGGTTTATGAAATTCTCTTTTAGGCGCATCTGCCGACATTATCTTATAAGCGCATATGCCAAGATTATCCTATAAGCGCATCTGCCAGGATTACGTCATACACTATGAGGCGCGACTGCCAGGTTTATGACATTCTCTTTTAGACGCATCTGCCGACATTATCTCATAAGCGCATCTGCCAAGATTATCCTATAAGCGCATCTGCTATCATTATGACAATCTCTATTTGGCGCATCTTCCGACATTATGCTATAAGCGCATCTGCCAGGATTACCCTATAAGCGCATCTGCTATTGTTATGACAATCTCTATTTGGCGCATCTGCCAAGTTCACGACATTCACTACTTGGTGCATCTACCGATATTATTCTCAAGCGCATCTGCTAGTTTTATGACATTCTTTAATTGGTGCATCTACCAATATCATTCTTAATCATCTTTCATACCTCATCATTTTATCACATACCAACTATCTCATCTACCCATGTTCTACCCAACATATTTGTAGATATAAAATACATATACAGTTTAACTCATTTAAAAACTATATAAAACATTCATTCCATACTCATCTCAAATAAACAACAATATATAAACACATAGCAAGTATTTTATAACAAATACTTCACACTTATGTGTTAGAAGAAAGTAACCACACACTCTCCCAAACATATACTTAATACATTCAAACAATACTTGTATTACACCCGTGTTTATGAAAGGGACTATACACCCACACATATAAAAAACTTTATATTATACACATAGCACGTATTTTATAGAAAATACTTAATATTTATGTGTTAGAAGAAAGTAACTACACACTCACTTGATCAGAAAATGATCGGACAGCACTACGACTTGCAGAAGTAGTATTCTTCGGTAGATCTGGAAGATCTCCACAAAAATCGAACTTCTCGCGGGCAGAGCTTCGGCTCGGGAATCGTACTTCACCGGATCTCGGGAGCGTAAAACTTCCTTCCTAACTTGGATATGAGATCCGGGTTTCGGGATGGCTTCGGGGGTTTACACGCAGAGCTTCGGCACAAAAATGAGGAGAAATGAGCAAATAAGCCCGGAACCCTCGCATCCTATTTATAGGAGGCTGAGGCCTCGGAGTACGCGGGGCGTAAGTGTAACAGCCCGGAAATTCAAATATTGGCATAGTTATGATTTTGGGGTGTTTTAAGAGGGGACTCGGCGAGTTGGAGCCTAGACTCGCCGAGTAGGATCGCAGACTTGGTCGCGGGTTCGCGACTGGACTCGACGAGTCCAGATATGGACTCGGCGAGTCGACGCTGTTCAGCAGAAACCCTAACCATTCGGTTTTGGATCGTATATAACGCCTCTTAGGCCGTCATTGTCCGTCTTTTGGTCGATTGAGAAGAACCCTAAGCGGCTGTGGGCATCTAGAGCAAGATTGAAGGCCATTGGTGACTTGAAGAAATTGTGGTGCAAGGAGGGAAGAGTTTTGGCTAAAGGAACTGCAAGGGATTCGAGTTCTGAAGTTTGGGGACACAGAGAGTGTGTTATTCAGGTAATAATTCAGATCATTTCTGTTATATTGATGTGTGCATGGATCTAGGGTTTATGGAACCCATTTGGTGATTAGATGGATTATTACTTTGTTAATCAAACGGATATAACCCTGTATTAGGACCTTTTGAGGTCCAGAAGGTTCCATGCTTGTGTATTTCGGAACCATAATTGTCCCAGGATGCAGTTGAGCGGTTGCATGACATGGACTCGCCGAGTCGATGAACAGACTCGGTGAGTAGCTTGAAGATTAACTGGGACTCGTTGAGTTGTTCTTCAGACTCGGCGAGTTGAGTCGGGGTGGCCCCACGATTCTTCCAGGAGGAACTCTTCGAGTAAAAAGGGGATACTCGACGTGTAGAAAGGGTGTCTTAAGGAATCGGTGAGTTAAGGGCGAGTGGACTCAGAGTTGTGGAACTCGGCGAGTCTTGGGGTGACTCGGCGAGTTAGGTCGCGGGTTAAGCGAAGTTCTGAGTATGGGGACTCGGCGAGTCATAGGGTTGACTTGGCGAGTAGGGTCAGTCAGGGGTTGACTTTGACCTTGTCTTTGACAAAGGGTTGACCAGTGGTTCTAGGGGTATTTTGGTAATTGTTGTTTATTGTTTGAGTTCAGTGCATTGGTGGCTGTCCAGAGGTGGAGATCGTATCAGTGATTGGCGCAGCTTGAACTATCTGTTCAGTCGGCAGTTTCGAGGTGAGTTATCCTCACTATATCGTTAGGGTTTATGGCACCAAGGCCGACCCTTTTATCGGATGGAAATCCGGATAGTTGTCATTACATGTTATGGGCCGGAAGGCATTGCTATGTGGACCGGAAGGTCATGGCCTGGAAAGGCGTATGTATGCATTTAGCATGTTGACCGATTCATAGGGTAATGTTATGCTAGTGACCGGCTAGACCGGTATCTTGTTAGAGTAATGCTATGATATGTGATCTGTTGATCGATTGTTGTTTATGAACTGCGATATGATTACTTGTTATGTTATATATACATTTTATGCTTGTGGGCCGGAAGGCAATATGTTATGGGCCGGAAGGCGATATGTTATGGGCCGGAAGGCAATATGTTGTGTGATGGACCGGAAGGTCGGCGTGGGTAGGACCGGAAGGTTTACCCAGCAGGGACGGAAGTCCCCTGAGACACATGGACCGGAAGGTCAGGGCCTGGAAAGGCGTATATGTGGTTGGTATTCTGGGGGTATCTCACTAAGCTTTCGGGCTTACAGTTGTGGTTTTATGTTTCAGGTTCTCAAGAGTCTGTGGCAAGGCAAAGGCGTGATCGTACCGTTCCTCGCGTTGGTGTTTTATGATATGAACCTGAGAAATTACTCTGTTTAATAAAGTATTGAAAACCTTTTTGTAACAATGTTAATAAAATGGGTGATTTTGAAAAGTTTTAATTGTTTTGAAATTTTGGATGTTACAAGTTGGTATCAGAGCCTTGGTTTGAGTGAATTGGGGAAACATTCATGTGACTCCAGTCTCAAATCGAGGAGGATTTTAAAAGAGAAATTAAAATGAGGAATTAAAATGGTTTTCAAATTTGGTAAAAGGAGGACGCAGAGGTACGATCAGCCGGAGCCAGTAAGTAACCCCAAGATACCATACATGATATTTGTTTATTTGAGCTTGATAGCACAGCATGCTAGAGTTAGGCTAGGGATCTTCAGGAATTCATGATAATGTTGCCTGATATGTGATGCCTGTAGCCTAGGGTCCCCTATGGGATGTTCTTAGTGTTCCTCTAGTGGCGAGGGTTGATAGTTGTTATGCATGTTCTCTAGGGTATTGTGGTAGTACTTCATACAAATATGGGTAGGTGTGGAAGGTAGTATGGGCCCATACTACTGAAAGCACAGGACCCATACGCGTATCAGGGAAACCATGATCTCTAGGGTAGGGTTGCGAGTGTTGGATCCCAGGATTGTAAGAAGTGTCTGGGATTTGGTATGGTGTTTTCGGTATGGAGATTTCGAGGCATGATGATAGTGGATCCGGATCCGGATCGGGAGCTGGAGAGCAAGTTCCGGGTAGATCGGTACCGTCTGAGGTTATCGATCGGACGAGCACGAACGAGTTGGACGCGAAGGTTCGCGAGATCCTGCGTGATGAGGTTGCTGCATTGCTACGGGCTGAGTTGCCGGAATTGTTTGGGTCGATCAGGACCGCCATGGTTGAGTAGTTTAATGAGCGATATGCGGCTCTCGCAGAGACGGCTGCCGCGGCGGCTACAGCGGCTGTAGCAGCGGAAAAGGGAAGACCTAGTCGGGGTTTCAGTATCGGGACTTCTATTATACGAAGCCTCCTACATTCGACGGAGTTCAGGACCCGATTGTTGCTATGAGACGGTTATCAGATTTGGAGGGGTGTTTCTCCACGAGTTTATGCCCTGTTGATCAGAGGGTGAGGTGTGCTCTGAACCTATTGAGGCTCGGGGCGAAGGATTGGTGGAGATTGACCACGGGGTCATATTTCGACGCACTGAGGGCTGCGGTTTCAGAGGATCAGTTCAGAGAGATGTTCAGTACTCGCTATGTTCCGCGAGGTGAAAAGGAGAGATTGGCTCGGGAGTTCCTTGAGCTGAAGCAGGATTTGGAGTCGGTGACTGAGATCACCAGGATGTTTATTGGGAGGGCGATGTTTTGCCCTGAGTTCGCTTCGGAGCAGGCTCAGATGCCCCGATATCTGCGTATGCTCAAGGGGGGTATCAGACAGTTCGTGTCTGCGCAGAGGTGTGAGACCTTGCTGGTGTTGTAGGAGGCTGCCATGCGGCATGAGTTAGAGGTTGAGTTGCAGTTGCGTGAGCTGAGGCCGGCTCCGATGCAGTCGCAACCAGTGCCGAAACGGTCCAGTATCGTTGATGTTAGAGTGGGGGATCGGAGCGGCCACACTTGTGGGAAGTGTAGGAGGGGTTACATCGGAGCTTGCGGGTCCGGTGGTGCATGCCGCAAGTGCGGAAAGGAGGGGCACTGTGCACGGGATTGTCGGCAGTCAGTGCCAATTCGGGATTTGAGGATTTGTTATCAGTGTCGGCAGGTTGGACATTTGAGGGCCAACCGTCCACAGTTTTCTGCAGGACGGTGCAGGCTCTAGCACCGGCCACCTTGAGGAGTTCAGGAGGAGGACAGGATGGAGCGGAGCCCCAAAGGGCTCAGGGTCGTGCTTATCTGCTTGCGACAGAGGGAGACGGAGCAGTGCCGGAGGCAGCTGCGGGAATGATGCTTTCATGATGTCTTAATTGTCTTGCATTGATTTGGCGTATTGTTTGTGCTGGTATCTTGTATGGATTTCGATGCCGTATTCGTTGTTTCGCGGGTCTGGCATGGTTATGGAGTGGTGCTTCAGGTTTTCGCTTTGGCATTCGTTGTTCCCTGATGGTTGGGTATGGTTATAGTTGGTGTTTTAGTGCCGGTAGCCTTGTGCGGTTTTCGATGTGGTGTTCATCCTTTGGCAGATTGTGGGTTTGGTTACGGGTTATTGTCGAGAATTCCGTTGGTTATCGTTCGTGGGGGTTGTTAGTGGAGATGCGGCACTGGGTTGAATGTCGGGTAGCATCTGCAGTCGTGGAGTGGATGATTGAAGGACCAGATTCTTTTGAGTGGGTTGATCAGGGAGGAGATGTGTTTTGCTGAGGGTTGCTTGTGCTTGTGGGAAGCAGTCAGTGTGTAATTGTTCTCTTTGTGCAGGATTGTTCTGTAAGGTCGTTAATGACGATCGGTGGCAGTTAGTCAGTGCTTTAGTGGGGGAGAATTGGAAAATTCTCCGGGAGATCGATGAGTATGTGAGGGTGCTTAGCTGTTGGGATTCAGCAGTGTTTGTCAGCGCAGAGTATAGGCCGACGAGAGTGTAACGCCCGTAGATCAGGGCTAGTCAATTTAGAAACAATAAGCGTCAAAAATGACTTTTTGATGGAAGATTATCTAGAAGGATTAATCTTAACCAAGTTGTAGTATATGTCACAAGGTTTCCGTGCATATAAAGAACGCCAAAATCCGAGTTATAACGAAGAAGTTATGGCCCGTCGAAGTTTCGCGACAGAACCGGCACGACGCAATGCAACGTAAAAAGTGAATTTACGTTAGAGCGGTATTTAGCCGAAGCAATCTAAATGAGAATCGAAGATCTCATTGTTGGTATCGAAGCAATAAAAAGTTAGGCGAGAACGGACGTCAAACGAAGAAGTTATGAATTTATAACGAAAGTTTATGTCGCGGCCTATTAAAAATAATTAATAAAAATAAAGTCAAAATTAGCCGACGGAGTCTAAACGAAAGTTGTAGAGCGTAGTCTCACCTTCGCGTGGATATAAAGAACGTCGAAAACGGAGTTCGTATGAAGAAGATATGAATTTCCGAAGATTATTAAATAATTTGTATTTATTTTTAATCTTTAATTCGGAAGCATTATCCGAAGGAGTCACCGGTCTGATCCGAGGTACGCGCCGCGTACTCGAGTACGCCCCGCGTACTCCGAAAGTGTCGACATCGCAGCAAGTGGCTTCGGATGACGAACGCAGTGACGTTTTTCGGACCAGTACGCCCCGCGTACTGGCGTACGCCCCGCGTACGTGCGAGGCTCAGCCTCTATAAAAGGAATCCGAAGGCAGCCGATAGTTTTGCCAATTTCTCCTCTTCTTTCTCCCATTTTGCATCGGTTTGCGTGCCAGAAATACCCCGAAGCCCCGGTATTGTTCTCAAACCCCGAAGCAAGTCCCGAGATCCCGAAGATCCCGAGAAGTGCGGTTCCCGAGCCGAAGCTCTGCCCGCGAGAAGTTCGATTTTTGAAGAGATCTTCCAGATCTGCTGAGGATTACTACTTCTGCAAGTCGTAGTGCTGTCCGATCATCTTCTGATCAAGTGAGTGTATACTACCTTTCATAAACACAATAATAATACGAGTTTGGTTTGAGTGTATTAAGAGTATTGTTGTTTATAAGTGTGAACGTGTAGTTATTTTCTTCTAACGCATAATTATGAAGTATTTGATATAAAATACGTGCTACGTGTTTATATATTGTTGTTTATTTGAGATGAGTATGGCATGAATGTTTTATATAGTTTTAAAATGAGATAAACTGTATGTGTATTCTAGATCTACAAATATGTTGGGTAGAACATGGGTAGATGAGATAGTTGGTATGTGATGGAATGATGAGGTATGAAAGATGATTAAGAATGATATTGGTAGATGCACCAATTAAAGAATGTCATAAGACTAGCAGATGTGCTGTAGAATAATGTCGGCAGATGCGCCAAATAGAGATTGTCATAATAAAAGCAGATGCGCTTATAGAGTGATCCTAGCAGATGCGCTTATAGGATATTGTTGGCAGATGCGCCAAATAAAGATTGTCATAATAATAGCGGATGCGTTTATAGGGTAATCTTGGCAGATGCGCTTATAAGATAATGTCGGCGGATGCGCCTAAAAGAGAATGTCATAAACCTGGCAATCGCGCCTCATAGTGTATGACGTAATCCTGGCAGAGGCGCTTAAAGGATAATGTTGGCAGATGCGCCTTATGTAGCAATGGAAGTTTGTGTAAATCCCTTAGGTCAATCCTTAGGAATGAAGGAATGACGAGTAGTTGAATTCCTAGGGTAAAATCCTAAGAAACATAATAGGGATGAATAATTGAGTTGATTGTTTGATGGTTGAATATAATAATTGTATTATTGTGGGTTGAAAACCCTATATGCTCACCAGGCTCCCAAGCCTGACCCACTCAGTTTTTCTTTGCATTACAGGTAATGGTACAAGAGTATAAGTTGGTGGACTTGACGAGAGATTTTGGATTATAGGCCAGTAGTTATGAATAACTGTTGTAAGGTCTATTTATTATTGTTTATGCTTTTGGTCTGTATCGGAACATGACATCCCGAGGTTTTATTATTTAATGAAAATACATTCTCTTTGAGAAACGTTTTGATAAATGGTTATCATATTTTATTTTGGGAACAAATTCCGCAACCGTTTTCTTTAAACGATCACTCTGATTTATAAAACAAAGCATAAACAAATCGGTCTTTTCTGGCCGTGAAAATGGGGATGTCACAGTTGGTATCAGAGCATTAGTTTAAGCGAACTAGGAATTTGTAGGAAATTTCTAGACTTAAACTTAGAATGCTAAGTAATGATTGTGAGGAGTGTGTCTAAAAAATGTTAGGTAGTACACCTAAATTGACACAAGCACTAGTTCATTTTAGGAATGATGCCTAAAATGCTTTTATGTGCTAAATGTTTTGTGTGATAGCTAAATTGATGCTATTATTTGTTCGGATCTATGGTCTGTTGCCGACCGGATCTGGAAACCTTATGTGTTTAGGATTCTAAGCGTACGTCTACGATATTAGAACTAGCATGTAAACGTTTTGGAGTGATAAGGGCGATGTGAATATCTATCGTGATTGAGGATATAATTTCACCTTATTTGGTGTGTAGATCAAAAATGGTGAGAACAAGAAGTGGAGTTGGAAATACTGATGAAAACAGGAATCAACCACCAGTGATTGAGCAAATACCTGTCGTAGCAGCAGCACCTGAGCCAATAACCATGGCTGGTGTGCAAATGATGATTCAGACGATGTTGGATCGTCAGATGGATGAAACTAGACGGTTGCTTCAGCAGAATCGTGAAGAACTATCAATTCGAGTGGAAGAGCCTGAATTAAATGAAGGGCACTCGGAAGGTGGAAACTTCAGTGGGTCTGTTGGTCAAGCCAACCCACCGATAGTTAGGCAAAACAACCAGAATGGAAGGAACGATGGAATGGGATGCAAGTATAAGGATTTTCTGACTTGCAAACCATCGACCTTCACTGGAAAGGAAGATCCGATCGGAGTTATGGATTGGATATCGGAAATGGAGCTAGCCTTCATGACTTGTGGTTGCAGAGGCAAGTTGCAGACTACCTATGCAGTGCGTCAGTTCAGGGGTGGGGCTGTTCGTTGGTGGAACACTTTGGGGAAGATCCTAAGTCCTAATGAGCCACTGCAACTGACCTGGGCAGAGTTCTTGGTGCAATTCAAGCGCAAGTTCTGCTCTGCTCAAAATCTATTGGAGTTGGAGAATAAGTTTCTGATATTGAAGAAAGGCAGCATGTCAGTGGATGAATACACTAATGCTTTCACAGACAAGATGGAGTTTGCTTTACGCATCGTTCCAGACGAACTGACAAAAGTCGATCGGTATGCCAAGGGACTCCCTTGGGAGTATGCGGTGCCAGTGCGTCAGGCACCTACTCTAGAGGCAGCTATTTGGGCTGCCAAGTCTGTTGAGAATATGATCAAGGGGAGGACTGACAGTAAGGTTGAAGTTGGTGAGAAGAGAAAGTTAGAAGGAACTTCAGGTTCTAATGAGAAAAGAAAATCCTCGAAGTCTGGAGGAGGAGGAAGGGATGAAGCACGGTGGTGCGATAAGTGCAAGAAGAAGCACTCAGGAAAATGTGGCGTGGAAGTGACATGTTTCAAGTGTGGAAAGCATGGGCATTACGCCGATGAATGTATTTTCAACAAAAAGGTGTGTTACGAATGTAACGAAGAGGGGCACTTCAAGCAAGACTGCCCAAGGAAAAATCAAACAGCAAGGCTAGAGGCGCCGCCAAAGCTAAAGGCAAGAGCATTTCAAATGATCCTTGATGAAGCAGATGGCAATGCAAGGAATCAGGAATAAGGATCTTATATCTAAAGATCAAGTTATAAAGTAGCGTTATGAAAAGTAACATGTGGTGTAGCCTATTAGAGGCATAGTATAGGGTGAACTTGAACTTTTGTGTAACCGTTTCAAGGAATTAATATAAACCCTAGTTTTGTTAACTGATGTGTTGAATGATTGTCTGATTTTCTTGCATGGTGACTTGGTCGACTACGAGGCAATACTTGGGACGAGTATGAGTAGGTGTGAAAGGTAGTAGATGCATATACTACCGGAAGCACAGGACTCGCACTTGGATCAGGGAATGTCGCAAGGTTACCAAGAAACTAGTGATTGATTCCATTTTATTCTGGTATGTCATTACCATTGTTTCGGTGATGACTAGTAAGATGGTTCTTGTTCCGACCCTAGTGGTCATGTTTAATTTGAGTTCGACGGCGAGGAGTATGTACGTGGTCTAGAGGACCGAGTTAGATGTAACATCTGACTTAAGTCAGAAGGTTGAAGTTAATGCGATTGATAGTGTCGCTCTCGTTGTTAAAAGAAGTTTGTAGGCAAAAATGCTACATGCTGAAATGTGATTATATCGCATTAGAATATGAAGGAAGGTATATTCCATTCTGGAATTTAACTTTATTAAAGACCGAGTCTAAGCGTCGCATCGTGCGATGAGAGGTCAATAGAGCACGACCCATCGGTTTGTTACATTGGATAAAGGAATATATTTATCCTAAGAAGAAGAAAGAGTTCGCAATAAGGACTTATTTTGTAACTCGGAGGTTATGATTGAAAGTCCAAGATAGTACGAAGAGCAGATGCAGGATTGAGCATCAAGGTTATTACTTAGAATGGAAAGATAACTTATGGAGTCAGTATGCGAATCCTATTTCGTTGATGATTCCGGGACGTAATCATCCTAAGGGGGAGATAATTGTAACGCCCGTAGATCAGGGCTAGTCAATTTAGAAACAATAAGCGTCAAAAATGACTTTTTGATGGAAGATTATCTAGAAGGATTAATCTTAACCAAGTTGTAGTATATGTCACAAGGTTTCCGTGCATATAAAGAACGCCAAAATCCGAGTTATAACGAAGAAGTTATGGCCCGTCGAAGTTTCGCGACAGAACCGGCACGATGCAATGCAACGTAAAAAGTGAATTTACGTTAGAGCGGTATTTAGCCGAAGCAATCTAAATGAGAATCGAAGATCTCATTGTTGGTATCGAAGCGATAAAAAGTTAGGCGAGAACGGACGTCAAACGAAGAAGTTATGAATTTATAACGAAAGTTTATGTCGCGGCCTATTAAAAATAATTAATAAAAATAAAGTCAAAATTAGCCGACGGAGTCTAAACGAAAGTTGTAGAGCGTAGTCTCACCTTCGCGTGGATATAAAGAACGTCGAAAACGGAGTTCGTATGAAGAAGATATGAATTTCCGAAGATTATTAAATAATTTGTATTTATTTTTAATCTTTAATTCGGAAGCATTATCCGAAGGAGTCACCGGTCTGATCCGAGGTACGCGCCGCGTACTCGAGTACGCCCCGCGTACTCCGAAAGTGTCGACATCGCAGCAAGTGGCTTCGGATGACGAACGCAGTGACGTTTTTCGGACCAGTACGCCCCGCGTACTGGCGTACGCCCCGCGTACGTGCGAGGCTCAGCCTCTATAAAAGGAATCCGAAGGCAGCCGATAGTTTTGCCAATTTCTCCTCTTCTTTCTCCCATTTTGCATCGGTTTGCGTGCCAGAAATACCCCGAAGCCCCGGTATTGTTCTCAAACCCCGAAGCAAGTCCCGAGATCCCGAAGATCCCGAGAAGTGCGGTTCCCGAGCCGAAGCTCTGCCCGCGAGAAGTTCGATTTTTGAAGAGATCTTCCAGATCTGCTGAGGATTACTACTTCTGCAAGTCGTAGTGCTGTCCGATCATCTTCTGATCAAGTGAGTGTATACTACCTTTCATAAACACAATAATAATACGAGTTTGGTTTGAGTGTATTAAGAGTATTGTTGTTTATAAGTGTGAATGTGTAGTTATTTTCTTCTAACGCATAATTATGAAGTATTTGATATAAAATACGTGCTACGTGTTTATATATTGTTGTTTATTTGAGATGAGTATGGCATGAATGTTTTATATAGTTTTAAAATGAGATAAACTGTATGTGTATTCTAGATCTACAAATATGTTGGGTAGAACATGGGTAGATGAGATAGTTGGTATGTGATGGAATGATGAGGTATGAAAGATGATTAAGAATGATATTGGTAGATGCACCAATTAAAGAATGTCATAAGACTAGCAGATGTGCTGTAGAATAATGTCGGCAGATGCGCCAAATAGAGATTGTCATAATAAAAGCAGATGCGCTTATAGAGTGATCCTAGCAGATGCGCTTATAGGATATTGTTGGCAGATGCGCCAAATAAAGATTGTCATAATAATAGCGGATGCGTTTATAGGGTAATCTTGGCAGATGCGCTTATAAGATAATGTCGGCGGATGCGCCTAAAAGAGAATGTCATAAACCTGGCAATCGCGCCTCATAGTGTATGACGTAATCCTGGCAGAGGCGCTTAAAGGATAATGTTGGCAGATGCGCCTTATGTAGCAATGGAAGTTTGTGTAAATCCCTTAGGTCAATCCTTAGGAATGAAGGAATGACGAGTAGTTGAATTCCTAGGGTAAAATCCTAAGAAACATAATAGGGATGAATAATTGAGTTGATTGTTTGATGGTTGAATATAATAATTGTATTATTGTGGGTTGAAAACCCTATATGCTCACCAGGCTCCCAAGCCTGACCCACTCAGATTTTCTTTGCATTACAGGTAATGGTACAAGAGTATAAGTTGGTGGACTTGACGAGAGATTTTGGATTATAGGCCAGTAGTTATGAATAACTGTTGTAAGGTCTATTTATTATTGTTTATGCTTTTGGTCTGTATCGGAACATGACATCCCGAGGTTTTATTATTTAATGAAAATACATTCTCTTTGAGAAACGTTTTGATAAATGGTTATCATATTTTATTTTGGGAACAAATTCCGCAACCGTTTTCTTTAAACGATCACTCTGATTTATAAAACAAAGCATAAACAAATCGGTCTTTTCTGGCCGTGAAAATGGGGATGTCACAGAGAGCGAGTGTCGGGTATGCGGGGCGGGATACAAACCTAGGGCATTTGGCTGTGGAGGCCTGAGAGAAGGCCGGGATCAAGCTTGAGTAAGTAACCGGGGTTATGCGATCAGAGTATTGGTATGTTTGAGGTACGTGATGGGTTGTACTGCGTTAATCCCACGGGATTTATGTTGTGCATGTTTCTAGAGTTGGAACCGGAAGGTTCCCAGAGTTAGAACCTGAGGGTTCGCAGAGTTTGGGTGTACGGACCCACAGAGATATAGCCTCGAGTGGCTAGTATGTGTTATGAGAGTCGGTCCAGTCATGCTGGAGACTCTGTTGGTATTGCTGGATCAGTTTGAGATTGAGGATGGTGTATGTGCAGTGTGATTACATTGGAAGGTCTGGCCCCGGGATTGGTGATCTTGTTTAGCTGAGGCAGTGATTTTGATGAGTGGAGAGAGTGCATGAGATTGAGAGCCCCTGCAATGAGAGCCAGAGTATGTGAATAGCGGTTACGCAAAAAGGGTGTTGTCGCTTGGGGCGAGCACCGTGGCACCGTTTGGAGTGGCATTATGGCCAAGAGGGTTCCTTGGAAAAGGAAAAGAGAAAGGTGTGTAACTCCGAAGGGGGTGCAAGTTCACGAAAGTGAAAGCTGCAGAGCAGAGTTATGGTTAGAGTATTTCGAGTATGGTTTTGAGCATCGTGTTCGCGGCAGTGAAGTAGGAACCCATCCGGTTTGCGATGCCTGTTGAGGCTCAGAAGGGATGCAGGGAGAGAGAGAATCTTAAATTCTCAGTGTGATTCTGATCAGAGTGTAGGGTGGATGTAGTGGTTCATATTGGGAGATGTTCGAGGATATCATCAGGGTATCGGGCCTTTCAACCTACGGGTGTTGGGACTAGTTCAGTATGTGTATGTGATGGCAAGAGGAGAACTTGTGAGGGTTGCTCTGAGAGTGAGAATGGACCTCTCAGTCGGTTCGAAATGGACAAAGTGGGCTTTGGATCGGGGATCCGGTGGTTCATGGTTTCCTAACCCTTATGGGTCGAGTGATCGTCGAGATTTAGAGTAGAGTTGCATCTTGGGTAATTTTCGGTTACAGAGAGTGATGTGCAGTACAGAGATCGGGCTTCAGTCGACAGAGCAGATTCAGCAAATTAGACAGAGGTTATTGACCGCCCAGAGCCGACAGGAAAAGTTATGCAGACAGACGCCGGTCCGAGCTTGAGTTCCAGGTCGGTGACTTCGTATTCCTGCAGGCCTCTCCTTGGAGAGGAGTGATTCGATTCAGGAAGAGGGGCAAGCTGGGGCCCCGGTATATTAGACCTTTTCATGTGATTGCGGGGGTAGGCCGGGTGGCCTATCGTTTGGAGTTGCCCACGGATTTGAGACAGATCCACGACACCTTTCATGTGTCGCAACTGAGGAAGTGCGTAGCCGATGAGTCGGCAGTGGTTCCATTAGAGGATATTCAGGTGGATGCGAGCCTGAATTATGCTAAGAGACCAGTGGCCATCAGGGATCGGAAGATCAAGGTTCTGAGGAACAAGGAGGTACCTCTGGTATTGGTTCAGTGGCAACATCGGAGGGGATCGGAAATGACTTGGGAGTCAGAATGTGAGATGCGGGAGCAACATCCGGAACTATTTTCAGAGTGAGACTTCGAGGGCGAAGTCTAGTTCTAGTGGGGGAGAGTTGTAACAGCCTGGAAATTCAAATATTGGCATAGTTATGATTTTGGGGTGTTTTAAGAGGGGACTCGGCGAGTTGGAGCCTAGACTCGCCGAGTAGGATCGCAGACTTGGTCGCGGGTTCGCGACTGGACTCGACGATTCCAGATATGGACTCGGCGAGTCGACGCTGTTCAGCAGAAACCCTAACCGTTCGGTTTTGGATCGTATATAACGCCTCTTAGGCCGTCATTGTCCGTCTTTTGGTCGATTGAGAAGAACCCTAAGCGGCTGTGGGCATCTAGAGCAAGATTGAAGGCCATTGGTGACTTGAAGAAATTGTGTTGCAAGGAGGGAAGAGTTTTGGCTAAAGGAACTGCAAGGGATTCGAGTTCTGAGGTTTGGGGACACAGAGAGTGTGTTCTTCAGGTAATAATTCGGATCATTTCTGTTATATTGATGTATGCATGGATCTAGGGTTTATGGAACCCATTTGGTGATTAGATGGATTATTACTTTGTTAATCAAACGGATATAACCCTGTATTAGGACCTTTAGAGGTCCAGAAGGTTCCATGCTTGTGTATTTCGGAACCATAATTGTCCCAGGATGCAGTTGAGCGGTTGCATGGCATGGACTCGCCGAGTCGATGAACAGACTCGGCGAGTAGCTTGAAGATTAACTGGGACTCGTCGAGTTGTTCTTCAGACTTGGCGAGTTGAGTCGGGGTGGCCCCACGATTCTTCCAGGAGGAACTCGTCGAGTAAAAAGGGGATACTCGACGTGTAGAAAGGGTGTCTTAAGGAATCGGTGAGTTAAGGGCGAGTGGACTCAGAGTCGTGGAACTCGGCGAGTCTTGGGGTGACTCGGCGAGTTAGGTCGCGGGTTAAGCGAAGTTCTGAGTATGGGGACTCGGCGAGTCATAGGGTTGACTCGGCGAGTAGGGTCAGTCAGGGGTTGACTTTGACCTTGTCTTTGACCAAGGGTTGACCAGTGGTTCCAGGTGTATTTTGGTAATTGTTGTTTATTGTTTGAGTTCAGTGCATTGGTGGCTGTCCAGAGGTGGAGATCGTATCAGTGATCGGAGCAACTTGAGCTATCTGTTCAGTCGGCAGTTTCGAGGTGAGTTATCCTCACTATATCGTTAGGGTTTATGGCACCAAGGCCGACCCTTTTATCGGATGGAAATCCGGATAGTTGTCATTACATGTTATGGGCCGGAAGGCATTGCTATGTGGACCGGAAGGTCATGGCCTGGAAAGGCGTATGTATGCATTTAGTATGTTGACTGATTCATAGGGTAATGTTATGCTAGTGACCGGCTAGACCGGTATCTTGTTAGAGTAATGCTATGATATGTGATCTGTTGATCGATTGTTGTTTATGAACTGCGATATGATTACTTGTTATGTTATATATACATTTTATGCTTGTGGGCCGGAAGGCAATATGTTATGGGCCGGAAGGCGATATGTTATGGGCTGGAAGGCAATATGTTGTGTGATGGACCGGAAGGTTGGCGTGGGTAGGACCGGAAGGTTTACCCAGCAGGGACGGAAGTCCCCTGAGACACATGGACCGGAAGGTCAGGGCCTGGAAAGGCGTATATGTGGTTGGTATTCTGGGGGTATCTCACTAAGCTTTCGGGCTTACAGTTGTGGTTTTATGTTTCAGTTTCTCAAGAGTCTGTGGCAAGGCAAAGGCGTGATCGTACCGTTCCTCGCGTTGGTGTTTTATGATATGAACCTGGGAAATTACTCTGTTTAATAAAGTATTGAAAACCTTTTTGGTAACAATGTTAATAAAATGGGTGATTTTGAAAAGTTTTAATTGTTTTGAAATTTTGGATGTTACAGTAAGGCTCCGAAATCGTCATTGCTTACGTATCCGAAGAACTCGAGTGCGAAGGTTGTCATGCTTCGCTGTACGCGGGGCGTACTTCGGATGAGTCCGATGACTCGTCTTCGGATAAGGCCGGGATTTAATAATTAAATTTAAGTATTAATTCATTAATAAACTTCGAAAATTCATATCTTCTTCATACGAACTCCATTTTCGACGTTCTTTATATCCACTCGTAGGTGAGACTATGCTCTACGACTTTCATTTAGACTCTGTCGGCTAATTTCTACTTTTAATTTTTTATATTTATTTTTAATAGGTCGGGACAGAAAATTTCGTTATAAATTCATAACTTCTTCGTCCGACGTCCGTTCTTGCCTAACTTTTCGTCGTTTCGCTACTAACAACGAGATATTCGATTCTCGTTTAGATCGCTAAGGATAAATATCACTCTAACGTGAATTCACTTTTTACGTCATTCAGCGTTGTGCCGGTTCTGTCGCGAAACTTCAACAAGTGATAACTTCTTCGTTATAACTCGGATTTTGGCTTTCTTTATATGCACAGAAACCTTGTAACATATACTACAACTTAGTTAGGATTATTCATCCTAAACAATCATCTATCAAAAAGTCATTTTTGACGCTTACTGTCTCTAAATTGACTAGCCCGGATCTACGGGCGTTACAATTATCTCCCCCTTAGGATGATTACGTCCCGGAATCATCAACGAAACAGGACTTGCATAATGATTCCACACGTTATTTATTCATCCTAGGTAATAACCGTAACTTCTATGTTCCCTCGAAAGAGTATTTAACTCTATGGCTTTCTTGACCGCAGATGATGCCCAATCTTGCACCTGCTTATCGTACTATGTTGTACTTTCAATCGTAACCTTCAAGTTACCAAATAAGTCCTCATTGAGGACTCCTTCTTCTTCTCAGGATAAATACTTTCCTTTATCTATTGTAACAAACTGATGGGTCGTGCTCTATTGACCTCTCATCACATGATGCGACGCTTAGACTCGGTCCTTAATAAAGTTAAATTCCAGAATGGAATATACCTTCCTTCATATTCTAATGTGATTTAATCACATTTTAGCATGTATCATTTCTACCTGCAAACATCTTTTAACAAAGAGCGCGACACTATCAATCGCATTAACTTCAACCTTCTGACTTAAGTCAGATGTTACATCTAACTTGGTCCTCTATACTACGTAACATACTTCTCGTAGTCGAACTCAAATTTAAACATGACCACTAGGGTCGGAACAAGAACCATCTTACTAGTATTACCGAAACAATGGTAATGACATACCAGAATAAAATGGAATCAATCACTAGCTTCTTGGTAACCTTGTGACTTTCCCTGATCCAAGTGCGAGTCCTATGCTTCCGGTAGTATATGCATCTACTACCTTTCACACCTACTCATACTCATCCCAAGTATTGTCCCGCAGTCGACCAAGTCACCATACAAGAAAATCAAACAATCATTCAACACATCAGTTAGCAAAACTAGGGTTTATATTAATTCCTTGAAAGGATTACACAAAAGTTCAAGTTCACCCTATACTATGCCTCTAATAGGCTACACCACATGTTACTTTTCATATCGCTACTTTATAACTTGATCTTTGGATATAAAATCCTCATTCCTGATTCCTTGCATTGTCATCTGCTTCATCAAGGATCATTTGAAATGCTCTTGCCTTTAGCTTTGGCGGCGTCTCTAGCCTTGCTGCTTGATTTTTCCTTGGGCAGTCTTGCTTGAAGTGCCCCTCTTCTTTATATTCATAACACACCTTTTTGTTGAAAATACATTCATCGACGTAGTGCCCATGCTTTCCACACTTGAAACATGTCACCTCCACGCCACATTTTCCTGAGTGCTTCTGTTTGCACTTATCGCACCACCTTGCCTCTTCCCTTCCTCCTCCTCCAGAATTCGAGAATTTTCTTTTCTCATTAGAACCTGAAGTTCCTTTTAACTTTCTCTTCTCGCCAACTTCAACCTTACTGTCAGTCCTCCCCTTGATCATATTCTCAACAGACTTGGCAGCCCAAATAGCTGCCTCTAAAGTAGGTGCCTGACGCACTGGCACCGCATACTCCCAAGGGAGTCCCTTTGCGTATCAGTCAACTTTTGTCAGCTCGTCTAGGACGATGCGCAAAGCAAACTCCATCTTGTCTGTGAAGGCATTAGTGTATTCATCCACTGACATGCTGCCTTTCTTCAATATCAGAAATTTGTTCTCCAACTCTAGCAGGTTTTGGGCCGAGCAGAACTTGCGCTTGAATTGCACCAAGAACTCTGCCCAGGTCAGTTGCAGTGGCTCATTAGGTCTTAGGATCTTCCCTAGAGTGTTCCACCATCGAACGGCTCCACCTCGGAACTGAGGCACTACATAGATAGTCTGCAACTTGCCTCTGCAGCCACAAGTCATGAAGGCTAACTCCATTTCTGAGATCCAATCCATAACTCCAATCGGATCCTCCTTTCCATTGAAGGTCGATGGTTTGCAAGTTAGAAAATCCTTGTACTTGCATCCCATTCCATCATTCCTTCCATCATGGTTGTGCTGCCTAACTATCGGTGGGTTGGCTTGACCAACAGACCCACTGAATTTTCCACCTTCCGAGTGCCCTTCATTTAATTCAGGCTCTTCCACACGAAGTGACAGTTCTTCACGATTCTGTTGAAGCAACCGTCTAGTTTCATCCATCTGATGATCCAACATCGTCTGAATCATCAATTGCACACTAGCCATGGTTATTGGCTCAGGTGCTACTGCTACGACAGGTATTTGCTCAATTACTGGTGGTTGATTCCTGTTTTCATCAGCATTTCCAACTCCACTTCTTGTTCTCACCATTTTTGATCTATACACCGAATAAGGTGAAATTAGATCCTCATTCATGATAGATATTTAAATCATCCTTATCACCCCGAAACGTTTACATGCTAGTTCTAATATCGTGGCCATACGCTTAGAATCCTAAACACATAAGGTTTCCAGATCCGGTCGGCAACAGACCATAGATCCAAACAAATAATAGCATAAATTTAGCTATCACACAAAACAATTAGAACATAAAAGCATTTTAGGCATCATTCCTAAAATAAACTAGTGCTTGTGTCAATTTAGGTGTACTACCTAACATATTTTAGACACACTCTTCGCAATCATTACTTAGCATTCTAAGTTTAAGTCTAGAAATTTCCTACAAATTCCTAGTTCGCTTAAACTAATGCTCTGATACCAACTGTGACATCCCCAATTTCTCGGCCAGAAAAGACCGATTTGTTTATGCGTTGTTTTATAAAATCAAAGTAATCTTTTAAAGAAATCAGTTGCAGAATTCGTTCCCAAAACAAAATATGATAAAATTTATCAAAGCATTTCCTTAAAAAAATGTATTTTCATTATATAACAAAATCTCGGGATGTCATGTTCAATACAGACCAAAAGCATAAATAGAAAAAACTGAGTGCGTCAGGCTTGGGAGCCTGGTGAGCATATAGGGTTTTCAACCCACAATAAAATAATTATTATATTCAACCATCAAACAATCAACTCAATTACTCATCCCTATTATCTTTGTTAGGATTTTACCCTAGGAATTCAACTACCCGTCATTCAATCATTCCTAAGGATTGACCTAAGGAATTAGCAGAAAATCTATTGCTACATAAGGCGCATCTACCAACATCATCCTTTAAGCGCCTTTGCCAGGATTACGTCATACACTATGAGGCGCGACTGCCAGGTTTATGACATTCTCTTTTAGGCGCATCTGCCGACATTATCTCATAAGCGCATCTGCCAAGATTATCCTATAAGCGCATCTGCTATTATTATGACAATCTCTATTTGGCGCATCTGCCAGGATTACCCTATAAGCGCATCTGCTATTGTTATGACAATCTCTATTTGGCGCATCTGCCAAGTTCACGACATTCACTACTTGGTGCATCTACCGATATTATTCTCAAGCGCATCTGCTAGTTTTATGACATTCTTTAATTGGTTCATCTACTAATATCATTCTTAATCATCTTTCATACCTCATCATTTTATCACATACCAACTATCTCATCTACCCATGTTCTACCCAACATATTTGTAGATATAAAATACATATACAGTTTAACTCATTTAAAAACTATATAAAACATTCATTCCATACTCATCTCAAATAAACAACAATATATAAACACATAGCAAGTATTTTATAACAAATACTTCACACTTATGTGTTAGAAGAAAGTAACCACACACTCTTCCAAACATATACTTAATACATTCAAACAATACTTGTATTATACCCGTGTTTATGAAAGGGACTATACACCCACACATATAAAAAACTTTATATTATACACATAGCACATATTTTATAGAAAATACTTAATATTTATGTGTTAGAAGAAAGTAACTACACACTCACTTGATCAGAAGATGATCGGACAGCACTACGACTTGCAGAAGTAGTATTCTTCAGTAGATCTGGAAGATCTCCATAAAAATCGAACTTCTCGCGGGCAGAGCTTCGGCTCGGGAATCGTACTTCACCGGATCTCGGGAGCGTAAAACTTCCTTCCTAACTTGGATATGAGATCCGGGGTGTCGGGATGGCTTCGGGGGTCTACACGCAGAGCTTTGGCACAAAAACGAGGAGAAATGAGCAAATAAGCCCGGAACCCTCGCATCCTATTTATAGGAGGCTGAGGCCTCGGAGTACGCGGGGCTTACTACCTTACGCGGGGCGTAAGGCTCCGAAATCGTCATTGCTTACGTATCCGAAGAACTCGAGTGCGAAGGTCGTCATGCTTCGCTGTACGCGGGGCGTACTTCGGATGAGTTCGATGACTCGTCTTCGGATAAGGCCGGGATTTAATAATTAAATTTAAATATTAATTCATTAATAAACTTCGAAAATTCATATCTTCTTCATACGAACTTCGTTTTCGACGTTCTTTATATCCACGCGTAGGTGAGACTATGCTCTACGACTTTCATTTAGACTCCGTCGGCTAATTTCAACTTTTAATTTTTTATATTTATTTTTAATAGGTCGGGACAGAAAATTTCGTTATAAATTCATAACTTCTTCGTCCGACGTCCGTTCTTGCCTAACTTTTCGTCGTTTCGCTACTAACAATGAGATATTCGATTCTCGTTTAGAACGCTAAGGATAAATATCACTCTAACGTGAATTCACTTTTTACGTCATTCAGTGTTGTGCCGGTTCTGTCGCGAAACTTCAACAAGTCATAACTTCTTCGTTATAACTCGGATTTTGGCGTTCTTTATATGCACGGAAACCTTGTAACATATACTACAATTTAGTTAGGATTATTCATCCTAAACAATCATCTATCAAAATGTCATTTTTGATGCTTACTGTCTCTAAATTGACTAGCCCGGATCTACGGGCGTTACAATCGCTCTCCGACGGAGCCATAATTGTGACATCCCCAAAATCTCGGCCAGAAAAGACCGATTTTCATTTAAGCTTTTAAATAATTTCAGAGTAAATCCTTTTGATTTGAAAGAGTTGCGGAATTTGTTCCCAAAACAAAACATGATAAAATAATATTTATCAAAACATTTCATCAAGAGATGCATTTCATTATATAATCAAAACTCGGGATGTCATGTTCCGATACAGACCATAAAGCATAAACGATAACATTACAAGTCATTCAACAAATATATACATATACAGACTTGTAAACAAAACAACAAGATGATCCATCCATCTTACGCCCTTGTGCCATTTCCTGTAATACAAATAAAACTGAGTGGGTCAGGCTTCGGAGCCTGGTGAGCATATAGGGTTTTCAACCCACAATAAATAAGTTATATTTAATTTCACCAACCAATCACTATCCCGATTACCCATTCCCGTTATCCTCACTTTACGTCCCTAAAACAACAACTATCTCAAGGGACCTAATCTAGGATTTTCATCAGGACGGATATCACTGCGAAGGGGTTTCCTTAACAATAGATATCCTAAAGGCAACCATGAGGTGGATAGAGTACACCGGTGAACACATCGTTCACAACACCTACAGGTTATGAACCTGCTAGCATCCCACTGGACTGTCTAGAAGGAGTCCGTGGTCATTATCCATACTCCGCTGAATAACTAGATCAACAAACAACAACATCGAGGCCTCTCATCTGTTTATTATACACCAACTATCTACCCATGTTCTACCAACCATATTAGTAGATAAGAATATATATTTTCATACATAGTTTAAAACCTGTATATCATTTTCATTCAATATATATTCCAGATAATAGATGAGGCATACCACATAACACGTATTCCATAGAAAACAATTCAGATCTATGAGATAGAATAAAGTGAATATCCATTCATGCATACAATCACAAAATATACACATAACAAGTATATCATATAAAATACTTCATAGTTACTCGTTAGAAGAAACTAACTATACCCTCACACATATAAACCACAATTTACTTAATACACTCAAACCGCACTTGTATTATTATCGTGTTTATGAAAGGTAGTATACACTCACATGATCAGAAGATGATCGGACAGCACTACGACTTGCAGAAGTAGAAATCCACAGTAGATCTGGAAGATCTCCACAAAAATCGAACATCTCGCGGGCAGAGCTTCGGCTCGGGAACCGCACTTCTCGGGATCTTCGGGATCTCGGGACTTGCCTCGGGGCTAGAGTATGATACCGGGGCTTCGGGGTATTTCTGGCACGCAAAACGATGCAAAACGGGAGAGAGAAGAGAAGAAATTGGCAAAATAGCCGGCTGCCTTCGGATCCCTTTTATAGAGGCTGGAACCTCGGAGTACGCGGGGCGTACAGGCGTACGCGGGGCGTACTAGCCTCCAAAATCGTCACTGCATGCGTCATCCGAAGTGTCGACACTCTTCGGAGTACGCGGGGCGTACGTCGGATCGGACTGGTGACTCGGCTTCGGATAATGCCGGATTTTTTATTTAAAAATAAATACAATTTATTTATCAAACTTCAGAAATTCATATCTTCTTCATACGAACTCCGTTTTCGACGTTCTTTATATACACGGAAAGGTGAGACTACGCTCTACAACTTTCGTTTGGACTCTGTCGGCTAATTTTGACTTTATTTTTATTATTTATTTTTAATAGGCCGCGACAGGAAAACTTCGTTATAAATTCATAACTTCTTCGTTTGACGTCCGTTCTCGCCTAACTTTTTATCGCTTCGATACCAACAATGAGATCTTCGATTCTCATTTAGATTGCTGCGGCTAAAAACCGCTCGATCTCAATTCGAGTATTTCAGGCTGCACACTGCTAAGTCGAAACTTCGATAAATCATAACTTCCTCATACGAAGTCAACATTACCCAAAGATATTAAGTTTATTTTACACTTAAATTCTGACGCTTATTTTTATTCTTAATTAATCAGACCACATAATTAAGCAATTAAGCACAAAACACATAATACTCAAATAATACATTCTTATTATTTCAAAATGGGTTACAAAGGTTAACCTAGACTATTACATTGCTAAAAATGGCAAGCCTGGAAACACAGGCGTTACAATTCTCTCCACCTTAGAATGATTCCGTCCCCGGAATCACACATCAACAAACAAATGCGGATAGCGACCCATCATGTCACTCTCCGTCTCCCAGGTGAGATTCGGCCCATTCGTGTGTTTCCATCGGACAAACACTAACCGAACCATCTTGCGTCGCAATTTCTTAGTCTTTCAGTCAACAATTGTGTAACAGCCCGGAATCTCAGGTATTGTTAAAATTATGTTTTTGGGGTGTTTTAAGAGGGGACTCGGCGAGTTGGAGCCTAGACTCGCCGAGTAGGATCGCAGACCTGGTCACGGGTTCGCGAATGGACTCGACGATTCCAGATATGGACTCGGCGAGTCTGCGCTGTTTAGCGAAAACCCTAACCGTTCAGGTTTGGGACGTATAAAAGGGACTTATTGGCCGTCATTGTTCATTTTAGCCTTCTGAGAGGAACCCTAAATCGAGTGTGTGCATCTGGAGCAAGGTTAAAGGCCATTGGTGATTTTGAAGGAGTTGTTGTGCAAGGAAGAGAAGGGCTTGGCTAAAGGAACAGCAAGGGAGTCACGTTCTGAGGATTGGGGACACAGAGAGTACATCATCCAGCTAAGAATTCGAGTATACTCTGCTATGTTGATGTGTTTATGGAATTAGGGTTTATGGAACCCTTTTGTGGCTAGATTGAATGTTACCCTAGTCCCCCAAACGATTGTAACCCTGTATTGGGACCTTTGGAGGTCCAGAATGTCCCATGCCTGTGCATTTCGGGAATTGATGAAGGTTTTGGATTGGAATCCTTATGCCTTAGGTCAATATGTAAGTTATAAGTCTTCGGGTGTATCATGAGCACCGAAATGAGGACCTTACGTGATGGATCAGTCTAGGAAGGCCAGACCTATGAATGGTCGGAGCAGTTCTGACCTTAGGAAGCAGTTTGAGCGGTTGCATGGCATGGACTCGCCGAGTCCGATGAACAGACTCGGCGAGTAGCTTGAAGAATAACTGGGACTCGTCGAGTTGTTCTTCAGACTCGGCGAGTTGAGTCGGGGTGGCCCCGCGATTCTTCCAGGAGTAACTCGTCGGGTCAAGGAGGATACTCGACGAGTAGAAGGGGAATCTTAGAGGATTGGAGGACGTATAGACTCGCCGAGTCGCCATGGCACTCGCCGAGTCCGGTCGAGTTGACCGTTGACCAGAGTTGACCTATGTGTGACTTCTTAGGGTCAGTTAAACTTAGAAGATAGAAGTGTTAATAAGAGATATATGATGTTATAGGGAGATTGTAGCTCGACGGATCGAGCACGAGTGATTTCAGGATTTGCTAGCTTTCAGCATTCACGAGGTGAGTCTTCTCACTATACTGTACCCGGAAGGGTTTGACTGTGTGACCGGAAGGTCAGATATGATATGTGATATGTATTTTATATGTGGTAAGTTATTTGTTATATGTGCTATGTATGTCATGGGCCGGAAGGCGATTATATTATGGGCCGGAAGGCAATATGTTATGGGCTGGAAGGCGATATGTTATGGGCCGGAAGGCAATATGTTGTGTGATGGACCGGAAGGTCGGCGTGGGTAGGACCGGAAGGTTTTCCCAGCAGGGACGGAAGTCCCCTGAGACACATGGACCGGAAGGTCAGGGCCTGGAAAGGCGTATGTGCGTAAGTTGTATATTGGGGAACTCACTAAGCATTTATGCTTACAGTTGTTATGTATGTGTTTCAGGTACTAGCGAGGACCGTCGGAAGGCGCCGGCGTGATCGGTACACACTGGAGAATGTTTTTATGATCTTGGGATTTAGACAATTTATATTTGACATGACACTTAAATTATTTATGCCTTGTTTTGAATGGAAATACTTTATTTTTAAAATGAAAAATTTGTTTGAAAATTTGCGCTGTTACAATTGGTATCAGAGCCTTGGTTTGAGGGATTCGGGTGCACCTTCGGGAGTAACTGAACTCAAACCGAGGATTTGAGGAAAACTTTTTAAATAAAGGCATAAACTCTTGTAAATGGTTTTGGTGGTAAGCAAGAAAGAAGCAGTGTGTACGATCAGTCAGCGCCCGAACGGTAAAGATTCCCATAATACCTTACAATATTATATGATATGAATTGTTATGCATGCTAGAAGACTAGGTATTCATGATAGGACTAGAGTGGCCTGATTTATGATGCCTTAGTCTAGGGAAGTTTGCCGATATGAGATGCTTTGCTAGTGTGCGGGTAGATAGTGCATAACAGAAGTAGAGTACTCACTATCCGGGGTTTGGGGAGGAAGATTTGGGATGAATGCTGATGCGGTGTGGTCGGTAGTATTGGGCCCGTACTACCGAAGACACCCGGTCAGTGGGAGACCCGAGTAAGAATCCCTGGATATCGGAGACTGAGTAGGGTTGCGTTATCGAGTGCGATTATACTCGATGGAGTCTCTGATAGTTTTATGTTGTATTTCAGAGACATCATGGTTAGACCACGCCACGGAGCGAGTTCGAGCGGTGTGAGTGACGAGGAGATTCGTCAGATGATTCACGAGGAGGTAGCTGCGGCGATCCGGGCTGAGATCCCGGAGATGTTTGGGTCTATTAAGACCACCCTGATGGAGACGTTCGAGGAGCGGTACGCCGCATTGACTGAAGCTGCAGCCGCTGCAGCTACCGCAGCTGTGGCCGCTGCCAGGCCACAGGGGGGTGACTCGTTGCTGTTCCGGGAGTTCAGCAACACGAAGCCACCTGAGTTCGATGGGACGCAGGATCCGATTGCTACGATGAGGTGGATCGCAGATATAGAGGGGTGCTTCTACACTTGTTCATGCCCGGAGCACCTGAGGGTACGGTTCTCTTTGAACCAGCTCCGTCTGGGAGCGAAGGACTAGTGGAAGTTCGTGACGGCGAACTTCACTTTGGCAGAGATTACAGCAGTGACATGGGAGGGGTTTACTGCTATGTTCAACGACGAGTACGTTCCCCCGGTGGAGAGGGAACGATTGGTTCAGGAGTTCTTAACCCTCAAGCAGGGTACTGATTCCGTTGCGGTGATCACGCGGAAGTTTCATGAGGGGGCGATGTTCTGCCCCGAGCTGGTGTCCACTGATCAGGCTCGGATGAGCCGGTACTTGGGTGTGTTGAGGAGGGATATCCGGGAGTTTGTGTCAAACTCCACCTACCATACTTTTGCTGAGCTTCAGGCGAATTCCAGGAAGCGCGAGATCGAGTTGGAGACCCAGGCCAGGGAGGAGGCCGAGTCTCAGCGGGTGGACCGGCGACCGACTCAGTCCCAGCCGGCAGCCAAGCGGATAAAGTCCGCCGATTCGAGGACAGGAGGTTCGAAGGGCCGCACTTGCGGAAAGTGCGGCAAGGGTCATGATGGGGCATGTCGATCTGGTGCTTGCTACAAGTGTGGCAAGAGGGGCACATTGCTAGGGAGTGCCCCAAGGGGTTTACGGTTTGCTTTCATTGCAACCAGACGGGCCATCGGAAGGCCGAGTGCCCTCAGCTTCTTCAGGGATCTGCACCTGCTGCCAGAGCTACTGCGACTCGACCGGTGAAGGCCGAGGCCCCGAGGGCTCGGGGGAGAGCCTTTCAGCTGACTGCGGAGGAGGTCCGCGCTGCGCCCGATGTTGTGGCAGGTATGCTGTAATTCATGTAATTATTTTAATGTCGAGATGTTATGCTTATGTTATTATATGCGTAGGTACTTTCCTTGTGAACTCTGTGTCTACTCTAGTGTTATTTGACTCGGGTGCGAGTAGGTCCTTTGTATCTTTAGCTTTTAGTCAGCATATCGGCATTAGTCGTGAGTCGTTGAGTCGGCCTCTGAGAGTTTCTATAGCTGACGAGAGAGTTATTTGTGCCACGGAGGTTCTCCAGGGATGCGTGCTAGAGATTTTCGGGGTTGAGTTCCCGATTGACCTGATTCCTATTGCGATGGGTGATGTCTGTGTCATCGTGGGCATGGACTGGTTGAGCTGATTCGGCATTGTCATCGACTGTGAGCGTCAGCTGGTGACTATACGAGACCATAGTGGGGGAGTTCTTTCGGTGTACGGCGAGGGTACCCGTTCGGGATCAACTTTTTGTTCGGCCGCTAGGGCGAGGCAGTGTCTACAGCAAGGCTGTAAGGGCTTTGTGGCGTATGTGATGGATGCGCGGGAGGTTTCCGAGAGACCGAGGTCAGTGGAGGAGGTCCCAGTGGTGCGTGAGTTTCCAGATGTTTTCCCCGAGGAGCTGCCGGGAGTACCTCCTGTGAGGCAAGTAGAGTTTGGTATCGATCTGGTTCCGGGGGCCGCGCCTATTGCTAAGGTGCCTTATCGTCTTGCACCTCCAGAGATGCAAGAGTTGTCCTCGCAGCTCCAGGAGTTGCTGGGGAAGGGATTCATTCGGCCGAGCAGCTCGCCGTGGGGAGCACCTATTCTGTTCGTCAAGAAGAAGGATGGTTCACACCGGATGTGCATTGATTACCGGGAGTTGAACAAGTTGACGGTCAAGAACCGTTACCCGTTACCGAGGATCGATGATTTATTCGATCAGTTTCAGGGAGCATCTTGGTTTTCCAAGATCGATCTGAGGTCAGGGTACCATCAGGTGAGAGTGCGGGATGAGGACGTCCAGAAGACAGCGTTTAGGAAGCGATATGGGCATTATGAGTTTGTGGTGATGCCTTTCGGGCTCACCAATGCCCCGGCTGTGTTCATGGATCTCATGAACAGGGTATGCAGGCCGATGTTGGATCGGTCAGTGATTGTATTTATCGACGACATTCTAGTGTATTCGAGATCTAGAGAGCAGCATGAGGAGCATTTGAGGAAGGTCCTTGAGGTATTGTGGTCGGAGAAGCTTTATGCAAAGTTCTCCAAATGTGACTTCTGGTTGTGGGAGGTCCAATTTCTAGGACATGTTGTTAATCAGGAAGGGATATTGGTCGATCCGGCCAAGGTTGAGGCGGTTATGAGTTGGGAGGTGCCGAAGTCACCCTTTGAGATCAGGAGTTTCCTTGGGTTGGCAGGGTACTATCGGAGATTTATTAAGGATTTCTCCAAGATCGCAGTGCCGCTCACCAGATTGACCCGGAAGGGTGTTGCATTCTCATGGGGACCCGAGCAGCAGACTTCCTTGGAGACACTTCGCCAGAGGTTGTGCGAAGCCCCGGTATTAGCTCTCCCGGAAGGGATGGAAGATTTTGTAGTATATTGCGACGCATCGGTTTCGGGACTGGGTGCAGTGTTGATGCAGAGGGGTCATGTGATAGCTTATGCGTCGAGGCAGCTGAAGCCTCATGAGGCGAGATATCCCACACATGATTTAGAGTTGGCGGCAGTAGTGTTCGCTCTCAAGATTTGGCGTCACTACCTGTATGGGGTTCGATGTACGATATACACGGACCATAAGAGCTTGAAGTATTTGATGGATCAGCCCAACCTAAATATGCGTCAGAGGAGGTGGTTGGATGTGGTCAAGGATTATGATTGTGAGATCCTGTACCACCCAGGCAAGGCTAATGTGGTAGCCGATGCATTGAGCCGCAGGGCGGAGAGCACTCCATTGCGAGATGTATGTTTGAGACTGACTGTGATGACTCCAGTGTGGGATGCTATTCGTGGGGCACAGGCCGAGGCTGTGCGACCAGAGATGCAGAAGAAAGAGCGGGTCGTTGGGTTAATTTCAGATTTCGTTAAGGACGGACGAGGGCTTCTGACGTTTCAGGGTCGGATCTGGGTACCGTTCGTGGGCGGTACGCGTATTACTTTGATGGAAGAGGCTCATAGATCGAAATTCTCGATCCATCCCGGTGCTACGAAGATGTATTTGGATTTGAGGAAAGACTATTGGTGGCCCTGTATGAAGAGGGACGTCGCATGGTTCGTTGAGAGGTGCTTGACCTGCCGTAGGGTTAACTCCGAGCACCAGAGACCGCATGGCAAGTTACAGCCATTGGAGATTCCCAAGTGGAAGTGGGAACAGATCACTATGGATTTCATCACCAAATTGCCGAGGACTGCAAGGGGAGTTGATGCAATTTGGGTGATTGTGGATAGGTTGACGAAGAGTGCCCACTTCCTTGCCATCAGCGAGAGTTCTTCAACGGAGAAGTTGGCGGAGATATATGTGAGAGAAGTGGTATCTCGGCATGGGGTGCCGATCTCTATTGTTTCAGACCGTGATGTGCGCTTCACTTCCAGGTTCTGGAAGAAATTCCATGAGGAGCTGGGTACTAAATTGCATTTTAGTACCGCATACCATCCCCAGACAGACGGTCAGAGCGAGCGGATGATTCAGACGCTGGAGGACATGCTTCGAGCGTGTGTGTTAGACTTCGGGGGTAGCTGGGATGCGTATTTACCCTTGGCAGAGTTTTCCTACAACAACAGCCATCATTCGAGCATTGGTATGCCACCATTTGAGCTGTTGTATGGTAGGAGGTGTCGGACCCCCATTTGCTGGGGAGAGGTGGGACAGAGAGTGATGGGCAACACAGAGATCGTGCTTCAGATGACAGAGCAGATTCAACAAGTTAGACAGAGGTTATTGACTGCCCAGAGCCGACAGAAGAGTTATGCAGATAGGCGCCGATCCGAGCTTGAGTTTCAAGTCGGCGACTTCATTCTCCTGAAGGTCTCTCCTTGGAAAGGAGTGATTCGATTCAGGAAGAGGGGCAAGTTGGGGCCCCGGTATATTGGGCCATTTCGTGTGATTGCAAGGATAGGCCGGGTAGCCTATCGTTTGGAGTTGCCAGCGGAGTTGGGGCAGATCCACGACACGTTTCATGTGTCGCAATTGAGGAAGTGCATAGCCGATGAGTCGGCAGTGGTTCCATTAGAGGATATTCAGGTGGATGCGAGCCTGAATTATGCTGAGAGACCAGTGGCCATCAGGGATCGGAAGATCAAGGTTCTGAGGAACAAGGAGGTACCTCTGGTGTTGGTTCAGTGGCAACACCGGAAGGGATCAGAAATGACTTGGGAGCCGCAACGTGAGATTCGGGAGCAGCATCCGGAACTATTTTCAGAGTGAGACTTCGAGGGCGAAGTCTAATCCTAGTGGGGGAGAATTGTAACAGCCCAGAATCTCAGGTATTGTTAAAGTTATGTTTTTGGGGTGTTTTAAGAGGGGACTCGGCGAGTTGGAGCCTAGACTCGCCAAGTAGGATCGCAGACCTGGTCGCGGGTTCGCGACTGGACTCGACGAGTCCAGATATGGACTCGGCGAGTCTGCGCTGTTTAGCGAAAACCCTAACCGTTCAGGTTTGGGACGTATAAAAGGGACTTATTGGCCGTCATTGTTCATTTTAGCCTTCTGAGAGGAACCCTAAATCGAGTGTGTGCATCTGGAGAAAGGTTAAAGCCCATTGGTGATTTTGAAGGAGTTGTTGTGCAAGGAAGAGAAGGGCTTGGCTAAAGGAACAGCAAGGGAGTCACGTTCTGAGGATTGGGGACACAGAGAGTACATCATCCAGGTAAGAATTCGAGTATACTCTGCTATGTTGATGTGTTTATGGAATTAGGGTTTATGGAACCCTTTTGTGGCTAGATTGAATGTTACCCTAGTCCCCCAAACGATTGTAACCCTGTATTGGGACCTTTGGAGGTCCAGAATGTCCCATGCCTGTGCATTTCGGGAATTGATGAAGGTTTTGGATTGGAATCCTTATGCCTTAGGTCAATATGTAAGTTATAAGTCTTGGGGTGTATCATGAGCACCGAAATGAGGACCTTACGTGATGGATCAGTCTAGGAAGGCCAGACCTATGAATGGTCGGAGCAGTTCTGACCTTAGGAAGCAGTTTGAGCGGTTGCATGGCATGGACTCGCCGAGTCCAATGAACAGACTCGGCGAGTATCTTGAAGAATAACTGGGACTCGTCGAGTTGTTCTTCAGACTCGGCGAGTTGAGTCGGGGTGGCCCCGCGATTCTTCCAGGAGTAACTCGTCGGGTCAAGGAGGATACTCGACGAGTAGAAGGGGAATCTTAGAGGATTGGAGGACGTCTAGACTCACCGAGTCGCCATGGCACTCGCCGAGTCCGGTCGAGTTGACCATTTACCGTTGACCGTTGACCGTTGACCAGAGTTGACCTATGTGTGACTTCTTAGGGTCAGTTAAACTTAGAAGATAGAAGTGTTAATAAGAGATATATGATGTTATAGGGAGATTGTAGCTCGACGGATCGAGCACGAGTGATTTCAGGATTTGCTAGCTTTCAGCATTCACGAGGTGAGTCTTCTCAATATACTGTACCCGGAAGGGTTTGACTGTGTGACCGGAAGGTCAGATATGATATGTGATATGTATGCTATATGTGGTAAGTTATTTGTTATATTTGCTATGTATGTCATGGGCCGGAAGGCGATTATATTATGGGCCGGAAGTCAATATGTTATGGGCCGGAAGGCGATATGTTATGGGCCGGAAGGCAATATGTTGTGTGATGGACCGGAAGGTCGGCGTGGGTAGGACCGGAAGGTTTACCCAACAGGGACGGAAGTCCCCTGAGACACATGGACCGGAAGGTCAGGGCCTGGAAAGGCGTATGTGCGTAAGTTGTATATTGGGGAACTCACTAAGCATTTATGCTTACAGTTGTTATGTATGTGTTTCAGGTACTAGCGAGGACCGTCGGAAGGCGCCGGCGTGATCGGTACACACTGGAGAATGTTTTTATGATCTTGGGATTTAGACAATTTATATTTGACATGACACTTAAATTATTTATGCCTTGTTTTGAATGGAAATACTTTATTTTTAAAATGAAAAATTTGTTTGAAAATTTGCGCTGTTACAAATTGCCTCTGGTTCCTCAATCAAACTTTTGTTCTCATCAATTCTCAATTCAGAAATTGGAATTATGTCGGGAACTTCTCCCATGAACTTCCTCAAATAACACACATGAAAAGAGTTATGAATTCCATTCATTTCTTCTGGTAATTCGAGCTTGTAAGCTTGGTTCCCAATCCTCTGAAGAACTTTAAACGGTCCAATAAACCTTGGACTCAACTTTCCCCTTTTACCAAATCTTATAAGTCCCTTCCACGACGAGACTTTAAGCAAAACCGAATCCCCAACCTCAAAAGTTATCGGTCTTCGCTTCTTGTCAGCATAGCTCTTTTGACGATCCTGAGCTGCTAACATTCTTTCCCTAATTATTTTCAAGTTTTCAGCAGTTTGATGAACCATCTCCGGTCCCATAAACTGCTTTTCCCCAGCCTCAAGCCAACAAGACGGCATACGACACTTCTGTCCATACAAAGCTTGGTAAGGCGCCATCTTAATGCTCGAGTGGAAACTATTATTATAGGAAAATTCTACCAACGGTAAATGTTCATCTCAATTACCTAGGAATTCCAGAGTACATGCTCTCAGCATATCTTCAAGTGTTTGTATCGTTTGTTCACTCTGACCATCAGTCTGCGGATGGTAAGCTGTACTTAAACACAATTTGGTACCCAATTCCTCTTGTAGACTTTTCCAAAACCTCGATGTGAAATGGCTATCACAATCCGACACAATCGTTAACGGAACACCGTGAAGCCTCACAATTTCCTTCACGTAAGAATTCGCAAGCTTCTCCATAGACCATTTCTCCTTGGCCGCTATGAAATGCGCACTCTTAGTGAATCGATCAACGACCACCCAAATCATGTCGTGACCATTCTTTGTTCTGGGCAGTTTAGTGACAAAATCCATAGCAATGTCTTCCCAGTTACCCATAGGCACAGGCAAAGGTTCTAAACTCCCGTACGGTTTCTGATGTTGTGTCTTGACTCTCGCACAAGTCACACACTCGGCCACATACTTTGCAACATCAAGCTTTATCGTCGGCCACCAGTAGTAGGGTTTCAGGTCCGTATACATTTTAGTGCTACCCGGATGAATCAAGTACATGGTCTTGTGAGCTTCTTCCATCAGAAGATCTCTGACTCCTCCTGTCTTAGGTATCCAAATCCGATCTTGGAACACCTTCAGTCCATGACTGTTTACACCGAACACCAACGTTTTGCCCAAACGTTCCTCCCTTCGGTCATTCTTCTCAGAAGCTTCGCTCTGAGCTCTCTTTATACTTTCCAAAATAGTTGAGACAACTTCAATTCTCAACGCTCTTGGCCTTTTCCTTTCAAGATTGACTTTCCGACTGAGAGCATCAGCAACAACATTAGCTTTACCGGGGTGGTAAAGTATCTCGCATTCGTAGTCTTTAAGTAATTCTAGCCAGCGTCGTTTCCTCATATTCAATTCTTTCTGATTATAGAGATATTGGAGACTCTTATGGTCAGTGAAAAGTTTGCACTTCGTGCCATAGAGGTAATGCCTCCATATTTTCAGAGCGAAAACTACCGCTGCCAACTCTAAATCATGAGTCGGGTAGTTCTTTTCATGCTCTTTCAGCTGTCGAGACGCATATGCTATCACCTTTTCTCTTTGGGTCAAAACACAACCCAATCCAACCCCAGACGCATCGCTATAAACAGCGAAGTCTTCAACTCCATTGGGTAGAGAAAGTATCGGTGCCTCGCATAGCTTCTCCTTTAGCTTCTCGAATGCTTCCTTATGCTTCTCACTCCAAGCATAAGTAGCTCCTTTGTGGGTCAAAGCTGTCAACGGAGTAGCAATCGAAGAAAAGCCTTGGATAAACCTTCGGTAATATCCGACTAATCCTAAAAAGCTTCGGATCTCCGTGGGACTTTTCGGTTGTTCCCACTTCGTTACAGCTTCAATCTTTGCTGGATCAACCATTATCCCTTCTTGGTTGACTACGTGACCCAAGAATTGAACTTCACGAATCCAAAAATCACATTTGGAGAACTTTGCATAAAGCTTCTCCTTCTTCAAAACTTCTAACACTTCCCGCAAGTGTCTGCCATGCTCCTCCTGGCTTTTCGAGTAAATCAGAATGTCGTCTATGAACACTATCACGGATTTATCAAGGAAAGGATTGCAAACCCTATTCATCAAATCCATGAATGCTGCCGGAGCATTGGTTAGTCCAAACGACATAACCAAGAACTCGTAGTGTCCATATCTAGTTCTGAATGCAGTCTTCTCGATATCTTGCTCTCTTACTTTTAGCTGATGATATCCTGACCTTAGATCGATCTTCGAGAAATAGCTCGAACCTTGCAATTGATCAAACAGGTCATCAATTCTCGGCAATGGATATCTATTCTTTATTGTTGCCTTGTTCAACTCTCGGTAATCAATGCACATTCTCATACTTCCATCTTTCTTCTTCACGAATAACACCGGAGCTCCCCAGGGTGATGAACTAGGTCTAATGAAACCTTTGTCCAATAACTCCTAAAGTTGCATCATTAGCTCCTTCATCTCTGTCGGTGCTAATCGATAAGGTGCTTTTGCAATTGGCGTCGTTCCTGGAAACAAGTCAATACAGAATTCCACTTGTCGATCTGGTGGTAATCCAGGAAGATCTTCGGGAAATACTTTCGGATAATCACACACCACTGGAATATTCTGCATCACCTTCTTTTCCTTCTTAGCATCAATCACGAATGCTAAATATGATGTACACCCGTTGGTCAAACATTTTCTAGCTTTCATCAATGAAATGATTCCAGAATTCACTCTGCGTTTATCTCCATACACCATAAACGAATCTTTCCCAGGCGGGTTTACTTTGACTATTTTCTTCTTGCATAAAATCTCGGCGTCGTTGGCGCTAATCCAATCCATTCCAAGCACGATGTCGAAACCATTAAGTTCGATAGGCAATAATTCCTCGTGGAACTTATTCCCATTTAGATCAATTAAGATGTTTTTCATGCGATAGCTAATAGGTACAAACTTGCCACTAGCAACTTCGACTAATAAGACATTATCTAGTCTAAAAACAGGCAAAGCTAGCTTTCTACCAAATTCATGCGATATAAAGGAGTAATTGGCTCCAGAATCAAATAAAATTTGGGCAGGCAATTCGTTAACGAGAAAGGTACCTGAAGCGACATCAGCTTCATCTTTAGCAGCTTCCAGCGTCATCTGGAATGCTCTCGCCTTTGGCTTTGGCGGAATGTTGGGTCTAGCTGCCTCCTTCTTCTTCGGGCAGTCCCTCGACATATGACCCTCCTCACCACAACCATAGCAAACTTTCTTTGTGAGGGTACACTCATTGGCATAGTGCCCTGGCTTTCCACACTTGTAGCATGTGTTCGCCACCTCACATCTTCCATGATGCTTCTTCTTACATTTTTCGCACCATTTCGCTTCAGCTCCACTTCCCCTCGAACCAGACTTCGAGAACTTGTTTTTCTTGTTGGACCCTGAAGTTCCATCGAACTTCCTACTTTCTCCAACATCTATCCTTTCCAGACCCTTTTCCTTCTGCTGGGCCTCCACATTCTTAGCTGCACGAACAGCCGTTTTCAGAGTAGTTGCCATCTTGACTGTCGGACCAAAGTCGGCAGGCAGTCCATTAGCAAACCTCTCAATCTTGGAGAGTTCTGTTGGCACTAGGTACGGAAACAACTTCATCTTCTCAGTAAATGCAGTAGCATAGTCATCTATGCTCATCTTCCCCTTGTTCAAGTTTTGGAACTCATTGTTCAGATCAATCAGATCTATCTCTGAACAATATTGCACAGTTAATTGTTCCAAGAACTCTTCCCATGACATTTTTAGGGCTTCTCCTCGTGGCATAGTATCTGCCAACAACTTCCACCAACTCAAGACTCCAGTCTTCAGTTGTCTAACCGCAAAGATGGTCTTCTGTTTGTTGCTACAGTCGCAACTTTCAAATACCATCTCCATCTCGGAGATCCAATCCATTATCTCAACAGGCTTTGGGCTCCCAGAAAGACTTGGCGGTTTGGCGCCCAAGAAGTTCTTGTACATACGCCCATCCTTGTTGTTTCTCCTTTCTGGATCGTTCCTTCGTTCCTCTTGAGTCCCAACTTGACTCACCATACGACTATTGTTCCCTTCCTCCGATTGCTCGGGAATCAATTCAGGTTCCTCAATAGGTATGATAGGTTCATCCCTATTATTATGCAACATTTGTCGCATCTCCTCCCTTTGTTCGGCTAGCATAGCCCGAATCATGGCTTGCACCGCAGCCATTGTTATTGGTTCTGGTGCTGCTGCTACACCAGGTATTTGCTCAATCACTGGCGGTTGATTCCTGTTTTCGTGCGCGTTTCCAACGCCACTCCTTGTTCTCACCATTTTGATCTACACACCGAATAAGGTGAAATTACATCCTTATTCACGATAGATATTCAAATCATCCTTATTACTCCGAAACGTTTACATGCTAGTTCTAATAACGTAGACGCACGCTTAGAATCCTACACACATAAGGTTCCAGATCCGGTCGGCAACAGACCGTAGATCGGAACAAATAATATCATATATGGCAACATATAACATTTAGCACATAAAGCATTTTAGGCAACTTTCCTAAAATAAACTAGTGCTCGTGTCTAAAATCCAACAGACACACATCTTAAAATTCCACTTAGCATTCTAAGTTTAAGTCTAGAAATCCTACAAATTCCTAGTTCGCTTAAACTAATCCTTTGATACCAACTGTGACATCCCCAAAATCTCGGCCAGAAAAGAACGATTTTCATTTATGCTTTTAAATAATTTCAGAGTAAATCCTTTTGATTTGAAAGGGTTGCGAAATTTGTTCCCAAAACAAAACATGATAAAATAATATTTATCAAAGCATTTCATCAAGAGATGCATTTCATTATATAGTCAAAACTCGGGATGTCATGTTCCGATACAGACCATAAAACATAAATGATAGCATTACAAGTCATTCAACAAATATATACATATACAGACTTGTAAACAAAACAGCAAGATGATCCATCCATCTTACGCCCTTGTGCCACTTCCTGTAATACAAATAAAACTGAGTGGGTCAGGCTTGGGAGCCTGGTGAGCATATAGGGTTTTCAACCCACAATAAATAAGTTATATTTAATTTCACCAACCAATCACTATCCCGATTACCCATTCCTGTTATCCTCACTTTACATTCCTAAAACAACAACTATCTCAAGGGACCTAATCTACGATTTTCATCGGGACGGATATCACTGCGAAGGGGTTTCCTTAACAATAGATATCCTAAAGGCAACCATGAGGGGGATAGAGTACACCAGTGAACACATCGTTCACAACACCTACAGGTTAGGAACCTGCTAGCATCCCACTGGACTGTCTAGAAGGAGTCCGTGGTCGTTATCCATACTCCGCTGAATAACTAGATCAACAACAACAACAACATCGAGGCCTCTCATCTGTTTATTACACACCAACTATCTACCCATGTTCTACCCAACATATTAGTAGATAAGAATATATATTTTCATACATAGTTTAAAACCTGTATATCATTTTCATTCAATATATATTCCAGATAACAAATGAGGCATACCACATAACACCTATTCCATAGAAAACAATTCAGATCTATGAGATAGAATAAAGTGAATATCCATTCACGCATACAATCACAAAATATACACATAACAAGTATATCATATAAAATACTTCATAGTTACTCGTTAGAAGAAAGTAACTATACCCTCACACATATAAACCACAATTTACTTAATACACTCAAACCGCACTTGTATTATTATCGTGTTTATGAAAGGTAGTATACACTCACATGATCAGAAGATGATCGGACAGCACTACGACTTGCAGAAGTAGAAATCCACAGCAGATCTGGAAGATCTCCACAAAAATCGAACATCTCGCGGGCAGAGCTTCGGCTCGGGAACCGCACTTCTCGGGATCTTCGGGATCTCGGGACTTGCCTCGGGGCTAGAGTATGATACCGGGGCTTCGGGGTATTTCTGGCACGCAAAACGATGCAAAACGGGAGAGAGAAGAGAAGAAATTGGCAAAATAGCCGGCTGCCTTCGGATCCCTTTTATAGAGGCTGGAACCTCGGAGTACGCGGGGCGTACTAGCCTCCGAAATCGTCACTGCATGCGTCATCCGAAGTGTCGACACTCTTCGGAGTACGCGGGGCGTACTCGCATACGCGGGGCGTATGTCGGATCGGACTGGTGACTCGGCTTCGGATAATGCCGGATTTTTGATTTAAAAGTAAATACAATTTATTTATCAAACTTTGGAAATTCATATCTTCTTCATACGAACTCCGTTTTCGACGTTCTTTATATCCACGGAAAGGTGAGACTATGCTCTACAACTTTCGTTTAGACTCCGTCGGCTAATTTTGACTTTATTTTTATTATTTATTTTTAATAGGCCGCGACAGAAAAACTTCGTTATAAATTCATAACTTCTTCGTTTGACGTCCGTTCTCACCTAACTTTTTATCGCTTCGATACCAACAATGAGATCTTCGATTCTCATTTAGATTGCTTCGGCTAAAAACCGCTCGATCTCAATTCGAGTATTTCAGGCTGCACACCGCTAAGTCGAAACTTCGATAAATCATAACTTCCTCATACGAAGTCAAATTTGGGCGTTCTATATATATTTGAAAACCTTGTTTCAACTATTACAACATTAACCAAAGATATTAAGTTTATTTTACACTTAAATTTTGACGCTTTTTTTTATTCTTAATTAATCAGACCACATAATTAAGCAATTAAGCACAAAACACATAATACTCAAATAATACATTCTTATTATTTCAAAATGGGTTACAAAGGTTAACCTAGACTATTACATTGCTAAAAATGGCAAGCCTGGAAACACAGGCGTTACAATAATGCTGACGCACGAACGGGTCATCTTTTTTCCCATGGACAATTTCAGAAAAAAACAAAGACGAACAAGGAAGAAGGGAATTACATATGAAAGCGATTATGGATGACCATAGGGAATAATAAAGACGGTAGAAGAGAACGACGGTTCCTCACCCTACTTAACCTAGCCAGAAAAGAAAGAAGATATGATTTGACTGAGCAATACTTACTCTTGATGGGATAAATCCCATCCATTTATGATTTGAAATTCAAGTTTCCAATCTCTTTCTCTTAATTATTTTCAATTTACCTAAATTATCCATTTAAATATTGATAAACTAACATCAAAATATTTCGCAGGAATAATTTGAGGGCAATTGTTAGGGCGAGGATCCCAGAATTACATTTAGGATCCTCAAATCCCCAAGATCCTTAAACATACTTCAGGATCTTGATTAATATCATTTACCTTCCTAACGTTTATAACGATTATATGCCTCTTTATTTTTCTCACATGTGCGGAAATAGTCAACTAAAGAGTTATTCTCATTGAAGAATCATCTTGACTAGGAAAAAGACCTGGAATATCAAGTCAAATAATGTCTATAAGCTGATCTCGGAGGATCCCAAAATTATCAGACTTCTTATTATTAGCTTTATACTATAAATAACATAGATACTCATCATACTACACACATGATTAGCTCATCCACGATACTTGTACTTAAATTTACATATTCATCTCTGTAATCAATATTTTCGGTGAATAAAATCATCAAGGCAGGTGGTCATTATCACCTCCCAAGGTTTTGTGCCCGAGATCCTAGCAAAGATGAAGGGCTTTCCTTGTAAACCACTTGTGTCACTTTGATCATTATCTAGTATTTTCATTACCTTGAACATCATATCCTCTCATACAATTTGGTTGAGTTTCACTTGTGTAATTTCTAACCAAAACACCATTAAAATTCATTGTTGAGACGATGGGGAGAAAGTAGAGTGGTGGATAGAAGATGATGGAGCAGAAGCATCAATAGGAGTAGACATGTATAGAGAAAAAAAAAAGAACAGTTTTAGTTAGATGAAAATTATCCTTAATATTCTAACCCATACTAAATTATCAATTCTAGGATACAAAATAACAATTCACAACTAAGAAGAGGGATGTCGTAATCTTATTGCAAATTTATGAAGGCCGGTAAAAGCAATTCACAAATTTCGAATTATGAAATTCCTAGATCTTTTAAAAGTCATTGAATCTATAAATGACATGTTTAGTCTCAGATTATGCTCTTCTATTTGTGATTGGGATACCGAGGAGTACAAATAAGATGTGAATAACCATACAAATTAGATTTCCACTCTCGATGTCATTTATCATCTCATTTTAATGTGCTAGTTAACCACACGTGCTCCATTAATCAAGGATAATTTTCTAGTTACTCATTATTATTCTTTATAGTCAATAATAGTGTGTCAGTTAAGTACACACGCTCCACTAACTAATATAAAGTCTAAAGTGCAATTTTAAGGATTAGCATACTTTTCACATTTTCCTAAAGTAACTAAGAGTTAGATTTTATAAAAGATGTTTAGTTACTTTTTATGTCATTATATTTATTAATGAAGTTATGTCCTATCAAATATGTTCGACTAACGACCCTCCACCACACAAGAGAGTGGAGGGTGAGAATGGATACCTAATGGTGGTTAGTTTATAGGTCACTTCCTTAAACTCCCCTTATAGTTTGGCTTCATGAATAAAGCGTACTGGCGATTTGACTGATTAATCTTATACATATAGTAATTAACTATTAATATATTATATATAATGTGTATTTTAAAACATTTAAAAAATACAAGGTATAAATTAAATTTTCAAAATTAAGGAATTAATTTAATTTAGAAGTAACCAATTATGTTTTTGATCTTTATCTTTTAATTAATCAAATAATTAAATATAATTAGAACATAAAAATAAATCACAAATTCAAGATAAGGATATCTTATTAGAAAATATAATTACTCAATTTTACTTAATTAAAAACATTATCTAAGGTAACTATCTTAATCAATTTATGAATTTAAACAAAATTGATTTTAGCAATCCGATCGTCCACCACGCCATGGTAAATAATTACCACGTCATGGTTGAAGATACCATGTTGTGGTGTCGAAATAGAATGGCGATTATGTTCATTCTCCTTGTTCAAGTTCAAGCAACGTACATTCAATTGTTAGACAACCATACACTCTGATACCCCTGATGAGTTTTATATGTATTAACGCGGATAAATCCTTAACAATTATGGTTACATGCAACCTATAGATCTAAGTCATAACACTATTGATGTAACATTCTACTGAACAATAAGAACACACTAACCGTAGGTAATTTCGAAAATTGTGAAAGGTAAACATACCTTTTGTTTGCTATAGTAAACAACCAAGAGTCCTTTCTTCAATAACTTGGAAGCTAGCTACACAAATGTCTTGCCTCTAATGGTTCACACCCAGCACTAGCAACAAGTAGCTTTTGATAGAGGAGAGGGGATGTGAATTTTCGGCTATATCTCGAGTAGAAGGAGTTGTGTAGCTGAAAACTAAAGCCTAAGGGTTCCTTTTATAGTGTAACCTGGAAATTGTAGATAAACCTAAATGAATAAAATAATATTTATTCAATTTGGTAATTATCCAGCTTCCTATTTATCTGCAAGAAATATTCCTGATGCCCTGGAATACACTAATGTCGTACACCTCCTTCCAAAGAAGGTTTTGGACTCTTTCTTGTTCATCTATTGAACAATTGAACTTTAACCTCGCACTTTTAGTTAAAACAACTAATCTAATAAATTTCTGATTAATTATTAATTAAATATTACAATTTCTAATTAATATATTATTTATTTTCATAACATATTAATAAATTCATTTATTGATATTTGTTAATCATATAATAAATCAGTAAGTCAGCCTCTATCTCTAAAAGTTATTCTATTCAATTACTAGGTTTGAGGGTAACCAAAAAGGACTCTACTAATAATTCAAGATTATACTAATTCGGTTATTGGTTTAGACATCTAATCCAACAAATAGTACTTAGATAGGCACAATAGGTCACGACTTACTAATTTGCACAACTCTCACTTAACCTATCACAACCACTAACTTACAAGCCCAAGCACAACCTCTCATTTATTATTACGCACAACTCTTTAGTACCCAATTATATTTTTATTTATATTATTAAATCAAGTACGAATGATATCATATTGTACAAATATGTTAAACACAACAAAATTAGCGCACAAAGCATTTAAGAAATTAGAATACTTGTATTCGTGTGTAAGTTTAAAAGTAACTACACACTCAATTGATAGCAGTATGCGACTTGAGGTAAGGTTTGCGCTTCACATTAACACTTTTGCAAAGGACCTAGATGTACATAATGTTAAGTCTTAGTTTAGTTTCATGATCCCGATGACTATACTAATTATAGTCTAGATTTTGTAATAATTTGTAACAGCCTGAAAATTTAGATAAAAATTTTCATTTAATATATAAAAATTACAACCATATTTTGTTTTCCAAAATTCCATTACATAAACTCATGTCCATAAAATCAGAGTATTCAAAACAATGAATGCGGAAATACTGGGAGTGCATGGTGCCCCATCAAGCCGAGCCCTTGCCCTTAGAACCAGAAGTACCTGGAACACCCGAAAAAACTATAAGCAATCACTTAGTGAGTTCCAAAAATACATAAAACATATAACCACATAATGACAAGCAACATATATACATAGGATTGCCATGGACTCCCTCCATGGTCTTCACCTGGAATGCCATGGGCTAGCCCCATGGTCTTACATCCAAGGATAACGAGCTGCCCACGGTCTTACCAAGTGTCATGGGCTCCCCTATGGTTTTCGCATAAGACATAACATGCCAAATAACAAAACCATTACATATTAACCTATTGAAGCCTCATATCATATAATACGTCGGTGTTGGTGCCTTCAACCCATTGGTATATTGAGAAGACTCACCTTAGTCTGCTGAAAACAATAACTACTCGAATACCAGTCCAAAATCTCACACTAAATAAATATACAAATAACCCTAGTTACGATTATAACACAACCAATTCAAAAAGGCAAAAATTCTATGTCCAAGTCCCTCCATGACGACCCAAAACTCTTTCCTTCACTAATGGGCCTAGGATCGAAGTCTAAAACTATAATGGGCTACATGGCCCAATAAGGCTCAATCATGAAATCAATAGCTCTAAACAATTCCCAAGGCCCATCTAAACCCAATCGGTCCAGGCTCAAGGTTAAGTGGAGTTCAATTGGGCCAAAAGCCCACCGGAAGTCCAACACCTACAGGAGAGTGTGCACCCAACATACCTTAGAAGTACGCCTAACGTACACGGTTCTGCAGCTGTACGTGCAAGGTAAAGGTCGATACGCCCAGAGTACAAGTGTATAAAGCACAACATCCATTAATTTCTTAATACACAAAAACTTCATGTATTAATTCCAGATCTAGGTCATTTCTAAGGTCCTAGGGCATAAAGTTGGCAACTTTAAGCCCTTGCATGCCGTGAGAGAACCTAATAACTTATTTAATTCATTAAATCTCATTTTAAGCTCTTAATATCATTCAAGAAGTCACCACAACCATTAAGCTATCATTTTTATGCTTCAAACCAAACAAGGAGACCTAGATCTAAGACCCCTAACCTCTAGAGTTGTCCAAACTCACATGAGAAGATTCATGGACCAATAAAAGGACTCAAAAACAAAACCTAACTCAACTAATCATAAACAAGAGCAAGATATGAGCTTTTTACCTCCACAAGCTTCCCAAGATGCTTCAAATGCAAGATCCAAAATCTTTTCCCATGTTCAAGGCTTGCTTCCACTTCCTTCTCCTTGCAAGATCACCAAAAAGGAGGTATTTGATGCACATTCTATTGGGTTTTATGTACTCTAACATTCCTATCGTGCACATACTACCCTAACGCTTTGGATATATGTTTTCTCTAGTTATACATGCAATATTATTTTCCAAAGCATGAAGCCTAACTAGCATAAAAAATTTGATACATGAATCATAAAAACTAGTTAGAAGATGACCTCTCTGTTGTAGCTTGTAGAACTTGGCCTTTCAAGAGGTTAGAACCTCAAGTGTGATACCTCAAACAATTCACAAACACGAAGAGCAATTGGAGAATAATGAGAGAGAGAGAGAGAGAGACTAGGAGCACCAAAAATGACTAGGTTTACACCTTGGAGTGCTAGTGGCTGATTTTGCAAGCTTAGGGGTTGATTTTATTGTTTGGAATTCTTATGGATTCAACATGTAAACCCATACTCACTTGGGTTTTAATCCATTAACTAATTAGCCTTTTGGACTAACTCTTCATGGACTCTCACAAATATTTAGTCCAATCCTAATCAAGATGGATCATTAACCCAAACTATAAATATCACTAATTTACCTAATCAGTTCCTATAAATTTAATTAGTCTCTTTTGATCATTAAATTAATTACAAATTAATTCTTGACAAATACTAATTAAATAACATGATTTCTCAATTAATATATTATTCTTATAATATATTAATAAATCATAAATAACCTCTTTCTCAAATATCCATCATGTGAAATTGCTTTGAAGAAGGCAACCCAAAATGGACGATGCAACTCTGCGATTAAGCACATACCAATTATAGTTATGATCCTAGACACCAAGTCCAATAGTCTCCCACTTGGATAAGTCTAGTAACTATAACTGCCAGTACGACTTGAAAAACCGACCAACAATCATAACTCTCAAAAAGCCGTTGTCGAACTCTGAACAAATCAATGACGCGTCCATATGTTTTGTAACACCATGTTATTGTTGCGTTTACATATTATCAATGTGCAACTGACTTGTAAACTGCATCTATATGTCTCCGTGTCATGATTATAAGATATTATTGTCTCACGATCACTCGTGGTAGAATCCATGAAGTGATTCATGTGAGCGTGGGTTTATTCCAATACTCATATCTTATTACAGGTGTACTCATGAACATTGCAGCAAGCTTGTGCTGTGTCTATACGACTTAGACAATCTACAATCGGATTCATGACAACCTTACCTCAATACTTCCAAAGTATGATCGACTCTGGATGTTTGAATAATCTTATTATTCAGGAAGTCAAAACATGCAAAGTGAAACACAAGAATAATCGAATTCAATATGGTCTCAAAAGTTTTTAATATAAATAAAACACCTTTTATTTAATCACCGTATTGATTACACATTATTCATTGTATACTGTTTCGATTAATCAACTTAATACTTTGAATTAAAACAATAGTTATACCATGCTCCAAGCATGCACACTATGTTTATATATGGTCCTTACTTTGTGAAATAGATCAATTGAAAACATTTCACAATTCCAAATCTGTAGTACTTAGTGTAAGAATACTTAATTCTTGTTACTATAAGAATGTGTTAGATTCTAAACTATCATGCAATGTATCTTTTGTAATTTCAAGGTACCAAAGTCACAGAGACTTTGCCAATGATATTACAAAACTTTCCACTGGAGATTGATAACCAACAATTCCAAGGAAGCAAAGTCTCAAATTTAAAGTACCTTCCTTTGAATATCCTTCTTGCATAAAGGTTTCTAACCTACACATAGATTCTTAATATCCAACTCCCATTATGAAAACATTTTCATATTTACCATATGACAATGCATTATTCGTAGAATTCTGTCTATTCATAATAATGTCAATATGGTCCATCCATTACTATACTTCTAACTGTCCTTAAGCAACCAATCCTTAGCGAACCTTAGATCGTCCTTGACAGTTGTGTAATAAATTCAGTCATATCTGGTTCTAGTCCTTTTTCCCTCTTAATGCCCTAGGCATTTGGAAAACTAGAACACGTGAATATTATAGCATATGCAATTAATCCTATATTCGAAGCATATGGGACATGATTAATAATGTATTACATAAAGATATGATACTTGAACAATCTTTTGCTATAATATTTCCATACATAAAATTTCCAATGTTAAAATATTTTAACATGGTATTCATATATATGCATGACTAAGTTTGATTAATACTTCAATCACACTTTTAGATTCGAAATAAAGCGTAAGTATCCTCTCCCTTACTATAGCGAAATAACTTTTCAACCTTTGCAAGTTTGCAAATTTGAACTTTGTTTCCTATAAATAGTATTGCTAACACGCAACACTTACCATAATAATTATGCTTCCACTAGCATAACAATTATTTTTTTACTAGCATAAAATTTATGCTCCCACTAGCGTTGACATGTATCTAAAAATCAGCTGGACTTTTAGAAATCAATACTTATTGACTTTCATACCAAAGTTCAGATTTCTGATACGAAATGCTTCAATAAGCCTTTATCTAGGCTCATACACCTTTTATTAGAAAGCTCATATGTTAGTCTAAACAATTTCATAACTTACAACAATAAGTCCCGAATGTTCAAACTGTTTCCTATTTCTCACAATTCGATCTATGAAGAGGGATGTCGTAATCATAATCAAATTTGAGAACACAATTAACACAACTGTTATCTCTTTAAATCTAGTTAGTGAAAGTGTTTCCTCACAATCATTTTCATGAGGTGGAGACAAACCTTATGTCACTTAGACATTATGGTGTGTGTGTTCCTATCCATGTGAATTTGTCATTATCCTAAGACAAGGTCTATGACAAATGTAAACTCATGTGAACTGAACCTATTTAATCTTAATTTCCTACCACTTGGCAACATAAGGGCCTACCATGTTTTCCATGTTGTTGAGAAGATCACCCTTATTGATCAATGAACTTTCACTGATCAAGGTGCCTTTCCTTATGCAAACAATTGAGAACACATAGAACTCACATGCATAGTAAACTTTAATTGGAATGAGCACAAAAACAAGAATATGTCAACATGATAGGTTACAAAACTCAAGTCGTGTGCTAGTCATAGACGATATGTTTATTCTTGATTAGTTCTTGAAGCTTTTGAAGGTCTTTAAGACTCCCACTAACCTCTTGACATATAAGATTCTCTTGTCGGGTCCACCACAAAGTATGATTTCCAATTCCATCAATGCAAGACAAAGAGATTGATCTTTCACCTTGATGGTCATGTGGAATATCATCTTCATGTGAAAAGCTTTTTCCAAAGTATTCGGGGAGACCATAGTTGTCAATACTAGACATATATTAGGGAGAAATTCAAATTAATTGATTTAAGTCCTTAATATAACAGCCAAATGAAATATTTAGGCTAGGACCCAACACAATATTCTACAATTCAGAAGAGGGATGCCATAATCCAATTGTAAAATATTTGAAGGTAGGTAAAGGACAATTTACCAATTTCTACCATGAAAAACGAAAATGAACATTAGGTTTAAAATGAACTGGAATTCCTAGATTCTTTGAGATTCATTGAACTTTTTAGTGACATGTTTAATCTCGATTATGCCCTTCAAGTTTGTGACTGGGAAACCGAGGATCATAAACAAGGTGTGAATAACCATGCAAATTAGCTTGGTACTCTCAATGTCATTAATTACCTAATCAATGTGCCAGTTAACCACACACACTCCATTGATCAATGATAATTTAGGAGAAACCAATTGCGATCCTTCAGTAGTCCACATTAGTGTGTTGATTAACCACGCACGCTCCACTAACTAACCAATAAGGTGCAATGTGCAATTTCATGGGTTTGCATCAAATTCACATTTTTCCTAAAGTTACTAAAATTGGGAATTTATAAAGCATTTAGTTAGTTTATATTTCATCATACTTTTAATTAGAATTGAAGTGTCCTAACAAACCTGTTCAGCTAACGACCCTCTACTAGTCAAGGGTGCGGTGCATACCCAATGGTGGTCATTTTACAGGCCGCTTCCTTAAGCACCCCTTATAGACCAACTTCGTGAATGAGGCCTACTAACGGTAAGACTGACTTTTTAGTTATACATATATAATATATTAAATTTTCAATTTCATATAGTATAAGGGTGTATTTTAGACTTTTAAAATAATAGGTGGTTTAATCTATTAATAAATTAAAGTTTTAATTTAATTAACTTTAAACCATATGATTATGGATTTATTAACTTTCTCTTTTAATTAAACATTTAATCAATTTAATAAAGTCCATAAGAGTGTAATTTGAACTATTCAAAGAAAACATCAAGGCTCTAAATACAAAATTCAAAATTAAAACTATTTAGGGTAAATTACACCGTTGGTCCCTCGTGCACATGCCAGAAAGCATGTTTAGTCCCTATTTCCAAAATTTAACTCGTGCAGTCCCTCGTTGTTATTTATCTTGCACGGTTAGTCCCTACGCACGTTAACTGTTAAATCCTTCCGTTTAAGCTACCCACGTGCCTTGCACGCAGGGGCATTTTCGTCTTTTCAGGGTTTGTATACATGAACCAGTATGGCGCGACTTCGATAACCGATCATTTCTCATTTCATCCTCCATAGACCCTTAGCATTGCACAAGAAAGCCCTAGTTTTCTACGATGGTGAACTGGAGGATTAGGCAAGAATGGGAGGAATACGATCTCCAAAGCTCATACGGTAAAATTTTCTACATTTTCAGTTGATCATCCATTATACGTTCCTAAAATGTAATTTTTTTTGGGTTCGCAGCTGACAATCCATCTATGTTCTCGATACGATTGAACTATGGTGGAGTTTTTACGAAGTTTCCAGGCCGCAAATACATAAAGGGGAAGATGAAATATATTGATGGCATTGATAGTGACTTGTTCTCGGTGCATGATATGGACGAGATAATGGAATTGCTTGATTGTGTGGAACCAGGTAAAAGTATTTATTATCATTTCAAACGACCAACCTAGGATTTAGATTTTGGGTTGTATGCTTTGGGTTGTGACGAAGATATAAACCACTTTAGGTCATACGTGTATGAACACAAGGTGATAGAAGTGTATACAGAGTTTTGGGAAACCAAGCTGCATACGTATCAAATGTCCCCAAACCCTGCAAAGATAAAGATACACGAAATTCCTGAGTCCCTTTGTCGTAAAAGCTTGTTATTGACATGGTCAAATTCAGGGGATTGTCCTAGTGGAGAAGCCCCTGTTTTTGAGAATGTAGAAACTACGGACGAACCCCCTAGTACATTACTTGAAACAACCTTGGAACAACCCCTTGTTACATTGAGTGAAACAGTTGAGTCAACCCCTGCCTATATACCAAGAATTGAAAGCCCTTTGACTGAACCAATGATAGGAAGCACATGTCCTAATGTTGATGGTTGGGATGATACATTTGAATGGTGTGATCCTTTTGGTGGGACTCCTACGGAACAAGATGAACCAAATAGTGAAAAAGCAGGTGAAGACAGTCAAGCTAGTAAAGACAGTCATGATAGTGATGACACTGAAGATAGTGAATGCAGTCAAGATAGTGATTACATAGTTGATGAAGATAATTTGTTAGATGATCCAGAGGTTGATATGAAGAACTTTCACCTCAACATTGACAAAGAGGTGGAGTGGGTTGGAAGTTTTCCTGATGATCGAGATGAAGCAGTAGAAGGTGATGAAGAATTAGAGGTTATAAACACTGAAGAATTTGTATCTGCATCTTCATCAAATGAGGGTGAAGCTAGTAAAAAAAGGAAGAAGATAAGAGATTTATGAAGAGCACATAAGAATGAAGCAGCTGCTGTCAAAGATCCATTTTACATCCACCAGACTTTTAGCACAACCAAGGAAGTTAAACAACAAATTTATCTTCATTCCATACAGAGTAGAAGGGAGTTAGACTTCGTCAAGAATGACAAAAATAGGATTAGAGTGGTTTGCAAAGGGACAATACCAAACCTTGGGATATCAGAAACAGGTGGGACCAGCAAAAGTAATGACAAAGTGGGACCAAGTCAAAAGAAAAAGAAAGTGAAAGATGGTTCTATTCATAAATGCCCATGGGTCCTACTAGTGAGTAAGTGGAAAAAAGACATTAACTGGACTGTTAAGACCTATGAAAAGCAACATACATGCCTTCAAACAAGGAAAATTAGGGCATGTAACCACAAGTTTCTCTCTGAACAAATTGTTGACACAGTGGAGGCAAACCCAGAAATACCAACTTGGATTGTCAGACATGAAAGTTCATAGGGCGAAAACGAAAGCCCTGGAATCAATTAGGGGAGATTTTGCTGCTCAGTACTCATGTCTAAGAGACTACTTATAGGAGGTGCAGAGTAGAAATCCAAACACCACAGTCAAACTTCAAGTGCAAAGTGAACCATGTTATGCATCTGAGACCAGGGTATTTGAACGAGTATACATTTGTCTTGGTCCACTGAAAAGTGGATTTGCAGCAGGGAAAAAAGATTTACTAGGGCTTGATGGTGCATTCATGAAGGGTCCATACCATGGTATGATCCTGACAGCAGTGGTATGTGCATAATCATATTTTAGTATTTGATTAATGTTTGACCATAGTTAATTGTTTGCTTATTACTGTGTTTGACATGATAATTCAGGGTTTAGATGGGAACAATTGCACATACCCTTTGGCATATGCAGTTGTTGAAGCAGAGAACTTTAATTCATGGACCTGGTTTTTAACTAACTTAGGAGATGATCTTGGTTTGTATGCAAAGTCCAACTTCACTTTCATATCAGATAGACAGAAGGTAAATAAAGTTCTCCATTCATTTTCACATGCATGTTTTACAATTCAATAAGTAACTTCACTCTTTTGATGATTTAGGGGTTATTGCCTGCACTTGAGAAACTTTTCCCAGCAGCAGAGCATAGATATTGCCTAAGGCATCTTCATGAGAACATGAAACGTAAATGGAGGGGCAAGGAATTCAAGGATTGTCTTTGGAAATGTGCAACATGTACCACCATACCACAATTCAACAATGCCATGGAAGAACTAAAGAAACTTAACAGTGAAGCATATGACTGGCTTAATTCTATTCCACCTAAGCACTGGTCCAGATCCCACTTCTCAGGTATATAATATTATGTTTATAAGTGTATAATTTTTAAATATAATCTAATACAGTTGTGTTTTATTAGGGAGGGCACATTGTGATGCTTTGTTGAATAATATGTGTGAGAGTTTGAATAGCAAGATAGTGAAGGGTCGTGATAAGCCAATTATCAGTTGCTTGGAGTTTATTAGGGAGTATATCATGAGGAAAATTGTCATGGTTCAAAAAGAAATTGATAAAGCTAATGGCCCATTAACTCCTACAGCCACTAAGACCCTTGAAAAAAATAAAGAAAGGGCAGTACAGTGTAGGGCAGTGTTCTGTGGCAATGGGAAGTACCAGGTTACAAGTGAAGGTACTAATCAGTATGTGGTTAATATGGACCAACAAACTTGTTCATGTATTAGGTGGGAACTGACAGGCATACCCTGCAAACATAGTATAGCAGCTATATGGGATATGAGGCTCAACAATGAAAATGTTGGAATACCTGAGACATGGGTACACCCAACTTATTGGCTCAAGACTTGGAAAGAAATGTATGTCTTCAAAGTTGAACCTATTAATGGGAGGTTATTGTGGGAAAAAAGCACATGTCCTACCAAGTTGATACCACCAAAGTATCGTGTCCCTATTGGCAGACCAAAAAAAAGAGAACAAGATCTGCAACAGAAGATGATGGAGTGTCCACAAAATGGAAATCTGTAACATGCACAAAATGTGGAAATGTGGGCCATAATGGAAGGACCTGCAAGAGACAATCACAGACTGGGAATGGAACAGGAGAAGGTGCAGCAGGGAATACAACAGGAGAAGGTGCAGCAGGTAGCAGTGGTGGTGTACAAAATGGAGTTGGGAACAAAGGAAAAAGCCCCATGCTTTGAGAATTTGTAGTTTGGTATCATGATCATGAAGGATAACTATGTTTATGTTAGGCATTTATTTCCATATTACTTTGTTGTTATGTTTTGTATTTTGATACTTTGTTGCTGTCTAGGATAACTATTTGTATGCCATAACACTATGTTGTTATTTTGGATGTCCCTTTATGTTAATGGTCAATGGTTATCTTGGATATTTTAGTTTTTGTCCTTTTTAATTGTTATATTGGATGCTACATGTATTGAATGGTATATTGCATATGTTGCAAATACCACATTTTCATTAAATTTGAACACCAACTGATAACACCACATTATGATTACACAATATATTGTAACTAAAATTGAAATTTTTTTGTTAATACAAATAACATTACAAAACACACATACTAAAATACTAACAACTTCATTACTAAACCTACACTTTATATATAAGGACTGAAACAAAAAAAACCCAGCTAATAACTAGGTAAAGCTTCAATTTGCGATTTTGTTCTTCATGTTTCATCCTAAACGCCATAAAATCACAGTCCTGATCATAATCATTCACCCATCCTATGAACTTGCATAATGGTCCCTGAACCAATTAAAGTAGATGAAGAATTAGGGCAAAATTAGAGAAGACGAAGAACAAAGTTGAAATCATTAACCTTACCTTTACTGTACAAGCATAATAGAGTTTCCCAGGGTTTCTTTTGCTATAAGATGTGCGAATCACTGTAGTGGCTCCACAATTGCATTTAATATCGATCATTGTTATCTATTTGGAAGAAATCGATCGAACGAGGGGAAGAGACGAACAAGAGGATAGCAGAGGAAAAGAGGTTTGCAGTGTTTTATAAGATTTAAGGTGTAACGGCATTAAGAATGGACACAAACCCTGAAAAGACGAAAATGCCCCTGCGTGCAAGGCACGTGGGTAGCTTAAACGGAAGGATTTAACAGTTAACGTGCATAGGGACTAACCATGCAAGATAAATAACAACGAGGGACTGCACGAGTTAAATTTTGGAAATAGGGACTACACATGCTTTCTGGCATGTGCACGAGGGACCAACGGTGTAATTTACCCAACTATTTAATTAATTTTTGAAATTATGAACCCAAGAGTTGCACATTTTCAAATTAGTAGGTATTTTTTTTAGAATTAAATGTTTCATAAATGAGACTTTTCAATTTCCAAAACTTGAGCACAAGTTTTGTAACACTTGAAAACCTTTTGAATTCCAAACTTGTTGGCAAGTTTTGTAACTCCTTTAAAAAACTTTTTGAGTTCCAAAAATTGATGGAAAGTTTTGTAACTCTTCAAAAACATTTAGATCAAATTTTAACCAATAAAATAATCATATTATCTTTTACCAATTTGACCTCTTTACAATTCATGTATATAAATCAAATAATACAAATAATTAGCTTATTATATAATCTAGTAATTATTTTATAATTTGATAATTTAACTTTTAATTGGATGAGGATAATCATTACCTTATAAGAAAAAACGAATTTAAACAGTCCAAAATAGTTTATGGTAATGATCCTAATCCAAGAATGGCCAAAAACTTGAAAATCTGCACATAGATGGTCCACCACGTCATGGTTATCTGTCAGAATCCAAAAAATGATTTTCTTTTACTTTTAACAATCAACCAACGCATCAGTATAACAGAAAACACCCATGGCTCTGATACCACTATTGGGTTTTATGTACTCTAACATCCCTATGGTGCACATGCAACCCTAATGCTTTGGATTTAAGTTATCTATAGTAGTACATGCAATATTATTTTCCAAAGCATGGAGCCTAACTAATATACAAAATTTGATACATGAATCATAAAAATTAGTTTGAAGTTTACCTCTTTGTTGTATCTTGTAGAACTAGGCCTTTCAACAGCTTAGAACCTTATGTGTGATGCTTCAAACAAGTCACAATCACCAAGATCAATTGGAGAATAATGAGAGAGATAGAGAGGGGCTAAGAGCACCAAAAACGGCTAGGTTTACACCTTGGAGTACTAGTGGTTGATTTTGTAAGCTGAGGGGTTGAATTTATAGTTTGAATTCCTAGGGATTCAACTTGTAAGCCCTAACTCACTTGGGCTTTTAATCCAATAACTCATTAGCCTTTTGGACTAACTCTTCATTGACTCTCACAAAGATTTAGTCCAATCCTAATGAACATGGATCATTAGCCCAAACTATAAATATCACCGATTTACCTAATCAGTCCCTACAAATTTAATTAGTCTCTTTTGATCACTAAATTAATTCCACATTAATTCTTAACCAATACTAATTAAATAATATGATTTGTCAATTAATATATTATTCTTATAATATATTAATCAATAAAAAATAACCTCCTCCTCAAATATCCATCCTGTCAAATTGCTTTGATGAAGGCAACCCGAAATGGACCATGCTACCCTCGGGTCAAGTACATACCAATTATATTTATGGGCTAAGACAACTAATCCAACACTTTCAAGCTCAAGAGGTACACATAAAGGTTTTAGGGTTTTAGGGATGTTTGAAAGTGATGGAGGCCGGTTGGGGTAAGGTCCAAATGGCTTAAGAACGTTTAAATAGGTCACAAGTCCGATTATTAGGGATTTAGATTTCGGCCTCGTACCCCTCGCGTACGAGCCTAAGTCGCTTGATGCATCCACTTGTGGACGCTAAGCATACACATATGTACGACCAACGTATGAAGGGTCCTCAAAGCGACAAATAAAATACTTCAAGGGGGTTAAATGGAATACCTAGATTTTTTAATGTTCCAACTCTCCCTTACTTAACTTAGACTTCATCCTTGGAGTCTGCATATGTAAATAGATCCGGTTAATGTTGTCTCATCTCGTCCTACAGCTCCCAAGTCCATTTGGAGCCTCTCCGGTGCTACCATGACACCTTCACTAGCCTCACCTCTTTATTTTGAAAAGCATTAGTTTTTCTATCCAAAACTACAATAGGCTTCTCAACATAGTTCAGGCTCTCATCCACCTGAATATCATCCAATGAAATGATTGCAACCTCATCTGGTACACACTTCCGTAGCTGAGACACATACAAGGTGTTATGGATCTGACTGAGCTCATCAGAGAGATCCAATCGATATGCAACCTTGCCAACTCGGGCTGAGAACCTGAATGGACCAATAAATCGGGCTCCCAACTTGCCTCTCTTTCAAAAGCGGATGACACCCTTCTAGGGCAACACCTTCAGTAGTACAAAATCCCCCACCTGAAACTTGACATCCGAACGGTGGTCAGCATAGATTTCTAACGACTCTGTGTGACTTGCAACCTATGACGCACCTGCCGAATCAACTCGGTGGTCTTAAGCACCACTTTAGTGCTTCCCTTGACTTGATGGCCAACCCTCCCCCAACAATCCAGAGTCCGACATCTCCTTCCATACAACATCTCAAATGGGGGTTGGCCAATACTAACATGATAGTTGTTGTTGTAGGAAAACTCTACGAGTGGTAGGTGTCACACCCCAAAACGAAGAACGGAAGAAACGTTCTGGGGTGGAGGACGTCATGTAACGTATCACAACAGTGCAAAGTAGTAAACAAGCAACAACATCATCCATTCCATTAATAGTAATATTCTAATACATGTGTGTTCTTTTATAGAATAAGACATGATAATAAGTAATCAAAATAAAAGAAGACTCTTGACTGCTCCATCTTCTCAAAACCTGGTCATCATACTTGTCTACTGGTTACCTAAGAATACAAGTTATTTTGAAAGTGTAGATCAACATTTAAGCTGGTGAATTCATAAGTATTTTAGAGTAATTGATTTTGTAAAACTCTAAAGAAAAGACCTGTAACATGTTTGATGAAAAGTTTGTATAAGTATGAAAACCCTAGAAAATCCCATATTTCCTACTAGTATAAAATTTAGTCTTCCACCATGACCTGACTGTTTTGAAGGTTTAATCCTCTGTAAAAATGAATGTTTTTCCCATGTATAACTGTTCTTATCAAAGTACAGTCTACCTTATTGTTTATGTGGATGTGTCACAAAATAAAGGTAATAAGGAATATTATATAATCCTTGAAATCGTATCCATTAGTCTACGATAAACACGGCGCGGTAAATCACCGAACAGTACAACCGAAAACAACCGCAGATGAACAAGTCCCGCTATAGCTAGCAGCCAGGTGTAGGATTGTCAGTCCTGTAGTATATAGTGTATGTATGTACTAGTGTAGTGTATGTCTTCCCTGATCCTCATCATAGTGTGCTCTCTAGTATAGTATATAGTGTGTGTATTAGTGTCTCTTCACATAGTATGTATTAGTTTCTCTTCATATAGTATGTATTAGTGCCTCTTCAAGTAGTATGTATTAGTGCCTCTTCATTTAGTATGTATTAGTGTCTCTTCGTATAGTATGTATTAGTGTCTCTTCATATAGTGTGTATTATATTTCTATAGAGTCATGAATGAACTGACTCTTGTGCATTACCTTGTACTAGTAATAGTAAGTAGTATACCTCTAAACAATACCTATTATAGTTTACTAGAAATGTATGTATATGAATGAATGAAAGTATGCCTTTGCTACCCAAATGTAACAATCGTGTTTCTAGCCTAGGCATTTATATTGAGGTAATAGTCTAGGTTAACCTTTGTAACTCATTTTGAAGAAATGAAAAGGAATTATGTAAATATTATGTGAATTATGTGTTTTATGCTTAATTATTAAGGCTTAATTAATTAAGAATAAAAATAAGCGTCAAAATTAAAGTGTAAGATAAATCCGATATCCTTACATAAATTTGTAGTGGTCGAAGCAAGGATTTCAGGGATATAAAGAATACCAAATTCCGAGTTATAACGAAGAAGTTATGACCTGTCGAAGTTTCGCGACAAACCAGCATGGTGCTGAATGTCGTAAAAAGTGAGTTTTTGATAAACTACTTTTTAGCCTTAGTGATCTAAACCAAAGTCGTAGTATTCATTAAACCGAGAAGTTCAATAAAAAGAACGCCCAAATCTAACATCGTATAAGGAAGTTATGATTTTTCGAAGTTTCAGCTTAACAGTAGACAGCTAAAAACTTGAATTTTAGATCAAACGATTTTTCGCCGACATAACGTAAACGAGAATTGAAGGTCTCCTCATTAGTAGCACAACGGTAAAAAGTCTAAGAAAAACGGACGTCGGATGAAGAAGTTATGAATTTTTAACGGATTTCCTGTCCCGGTCTGTTAAAAATAATAATATAAAAATTAAATTCAAAATTAGCCAATGAAGTCTAAACGGAAGTTGTAGAGCGTAATTTTAGCTACGCGTGCATATAAAGAACGTCAAAAACGGAGCTCGTATGCGAAAGTTATGGATTTTAGAAGTTTTGGCGTGAAAATCGAGAAAATTCGCATAGTCACGAGCTGTTGCGTCAGCCACGCTCAAAACGGACCACGTGTCCTGCTGAGTCATCTGAGCACGTGGCCTTATCCGAAGTGCTCTAGTGAGGATCCAACGCAGGTTCCATTCCTCGTGTCCGAGCCTCGCACACGGGTCACTTCTCCGCGGTCCAATCAGCAACTGCCACCGAGGCCTTCGCACGTGCTGCCACCTGTGCACCCTCGCCTGCGGACCCCACCACCAAGCCGACTTCAGACCAGTAGACTTCGGTCCAATCAGGAGAGGACAGTAAGCCTTCGCACGCGCGACCGACTTGCAAGCCATCCCCCTGCGAGCTTCGATCTGCGACGCGTGGCTTCTTTCTAACTATCGGATTAGAAGCCTCGCCCCTATAAATAGAAGGGTAGGAGACCTCCCGGGTATAATTTGGAAACTTGTCATTTTTAGCTCCTAAACCCATATTTCTTTCATCTTAACATCCCCCAAAGCACCGATATCAATTATAAGCCCCGGAATACTCCACGAAGTGCCCGAGAAGCCCGTAAAATTTATCTTTTAGGTTTCGAAGCCCGACTTTTGTAGAGCCCGGTTTCTCAATAAAACTCCCGGTTTTATTAGAAACGATCGTTATAGGAAACGAATTGTTGTCTGATTATCATCAAGTCATGTGAGTGTATAGTCAGTTTCATTTTACACATAGATATGAAGTATTTACCTTATAATAAGTGCTATGTGTAAATATATTTATTGTTTATTTGAGGTGACTGTTAAGTTGATGTTTTATACAGTATAAGTATTTTTATCTACAAATATGTTGGGTAGAACATGGGTAGATAGTGATGTGTGATAAAATAAAATTGATGAGAGGCCTCGATGTGTTTTGAGATCCAGTCATCTAGCATATTTTGGATGACGACCACGGACTTTCTAGACAGTCCAATGGGAAACATTAGCAGGTCTGCAACATGTATGTGTTAATGAACTTGGGTATTCATTCGCTGTACTCCATCCCCCTCATGGTTTCCTTTAGGACATGTATGGTTGAGGAAACCCCTTAGCAGTAGTGTCCATCCCGATGATATTATTTAGGCTAGGTCCCTTTTGAAAAGTGTTTAGGGATGTAAATTAAGGATAACGGGAATGGGTAATCAGGGTTATTGTTGATTGGTGAACTTAATAAGTTTATTATTATTGTGGGTTGAAAACCCTATATGCTCACCAGGCTCCCAAGCCTGACCCACTCAGCTTTTTATGTTACAGGTAGTGGACCCCGAGCATAGTCGGAGGACGACGAGAGATTTTTGGATTATAGGCCAGTAGTTGTAAATAACTGTTGAAATGCTTATAATGTCTTGTTTATGCTTTTGATATGTATCAGAACATGACATCCCAAGGTTTTGATATATATGGAAAATATATACCTTCTTAATGAAGGGTTTTGATAAACTTTTATCATATATTTTTTGGGGACCAATTTTGCAACATCTTTTGAAAAGATTTCTCTAATTTTATTTTAAAAAGCATAAATTAAATCGGTCTTCTCTGGCGGAGAAATTAGGGGAGGTCACAGCTGGTATCAGAGCATTAGTTTAAGCGAACTAAGGAATTGTAGGATTTCTAAACTTAAACTTAGAATGCTAAGTGATGATTGTAAGATGAGTGTCTACCATATTTTAGACACGAGCACTAGTTTATTTTAGGGAAGATGCCTAAAATGCCCTTATGTGCTAAATGCTATGTGTTTGCCATGTGTGCCATTATTTGTTCGGATATATCGTCTGTTGTCGACTGGATCTGGAAACCTTATGTGTGTAGGATTCTAAGCATATGATTACGAGGTTAGAACTAACATGTAAAAGTTTCGGAGTGATAAGGGAATTGACATGTCTAACAAGGATAAAGGCCTGAATTTGCCCTATTTGGTATATAGATTGTAATGGCAAGAACTCGTAGTGGAGCTGCAAATGCAAACGGAAACAGGGATCAACAGCCTCAACCTCAAATAGTTGAGCAAGTACCTGTTGTAGGAGCTGCACCCGAGCTAACGACAATGGCTGGGGTACAAGAAATGATCCAGATGATGTTAGATCGCCAAATGGAGGAGACAAGGCGATTACTACAACAACATAGGGAAGAGACTACGATACCTGTTGAGCAGCCCGTATTAAATGAAGGGCATTTAGTAGGAGGGAACTACAGTAGGACTCTTGGTCAAGCCAACCCACCGATAGTTAGACAAAACAACCAGGATGGAGGAGTTGATGGATGCGGATGCAAATACAAAGATTTCATGGCATCTAAACTGTCGTGTCTATCTGGAAGTCCGAAACCGGTGGAAGTCATGAATTGGATCTCCAAAATGGAGACGATGTTTGAAAGTTGCGAGTGCAGCAACAAACAAAAGACCCCACTTGCAATTCCTCTGCTAAAGTTTGGTGTGTTGAGCTGGTGGAAGTTACTAGCTGATTCGATGCCCAAGGGTGAAGCTAGTAAGATGTCTTGGGAAGATTTTGTGGTACAACAGAAATTGCAGTACTGCTTTGAGCAGGATCTCCTAGGAATCAACATTGAGTTCTAGAATTTAAAGAAAGGAAAGATGAGTGTTATTGAATACGCTGCTAGTTTTATGGAAAATATGAAGCTTGTTCCTCATGTAGTTCCAACTGAACTCTCTAAGGTCAACAAGTTTGCCCTTGGATTACCAGCGGACTTTGGTCTGATGGTTAAGCATGCAACCACTTTGAAAGCCACCATCTGGGCTGCTAAGAATGTTGAGGTTCAGATCAGAGAGAAGGGTCTGGAGAGGGCAGAAGTTGGTGAAAAGATAAAATTTGAAGGAACTTCAGGTTCCAATAGGAAAAGAAAATTTTCTAAGTCCAAGAAGTTTGGAGGAGGAGGAGGTGAAGCGAAATTGTGTGAGAAGCGCAAGAAAAAGCACTTTGGGAAATGCAGTGAAGAGGTGACTTGCTTCAAATGTGGAAAGACTTGGCATTATGCCAACGTGTGTCCGTCTGACAAGAGGGTATGTTATGAGTGCCATGAAGTAAAGCATGTTTTTAAAGACTGTCGAAAGAGGAAGGATGCAGCAAAGCCCAATCTACCACCAAATCCGAAGGCGAGAGCCTTTCAGATGACACTTGAAGATGCAAAGGAAGAAGTCGATGTCGCTTCATGTACCTTTCTCGTAAACGAATGGCCTGCCCAAATTTTGTTTGATTCTGGAGCCAATTACTCCTGTATATCGCATGAATTTGGTAAAAAGCTAACTTTGCCTGTAGATAAGCTGGTTAATGCTTTATTGGTCGAGATTGCTAGTGGCAAGTTTGTACCTGTTAGCCATCGTATGAAAAACATCCTCATTGACTTGGATGGGAATAAGCTCCACGAGGAATTATTGCTTATCGAGTTAAATGGATTCAACATAGTTTTAGGAATGGATTGGCTTAGCGCCAATGATGCAGAAATATTATGTAGAAAGAAGATACTAAAAGTAAACCCGCCAGGGAAAGAGTCGTTAATGGTGTATGGAGACAAACGCAAAGTAAATTCTGGAATCATTTCCCTAATGAAAGCCAGAAAGTGTTTGGCCAAGGGTGTACATCATATCTAGCATTCGTGATCGATGCTAAGATGGAAAAGAAGGAGGTGCAGAATATTCCGGTGGTGTGTGATTATCCGGAAGTCTTTCCCGAAGATCTTCCCGGATTGCCCCCTGATCGACAAGTAGAATTTCGTATTGACTTGTTACCAGGAACGACGCCAATAGCAAAACCACAATATCGATTAGCACCAACAGAGATGAAAGAACTTATGACACAACTTCAGGAGTTATTGGACAAAGGTTTCATTCGACCTAGTTCACCGCTTGGGGAGCCCCTATGTTATTTGTAAAGAACAAAGATGGGAGCATAAGAATGTGCATCGATTACAGAGAGCTGAACAAAGTGACGATAAAGAACAACTACCTGTTGCCGAGGATCGATGAACTGTTCGACCAGTTACAGGGTGCGAGCTATTTCTCGAAGATCGATCTTACGTCGGGATACCATCAACTAAAGGTGAGCGAGCAGGATATCGAAAAGACTGCGTTTAGAACAAGATATTGACACTATGAATTTCTGGTTATGTCGTTCGGACTAACCAATGGCTCGGCAACTTTCATGGATTTGATGAATAGGGTTTGTAAACCATTCCTAGATAAATCCGTGATAGTATTCATAGACGATATCATGATTTATTCGAAAAGCAAGCAAGAACATGAAAAGCATCCGCGTGAAAGTGCTAGAAGTCCTGAGAAAGGAGAAGTTGTATGAACAGTTCTCCAAATGTGAATTTTGGATTGGAGAAGTCCAATTTTTAGGTCATGTGGTCAACCAAGAAGGAATAATGGTTGACCCAACAAAGATTGAAGCTGTAATGAAGTGGGAGCAACCAAAAAGCCATATAGAGATTCGAAGCTTTTTAGGAGTAGCTGGATATTACCAAAGGTTTATACAAGGCTTTTCTTCGATTGCTACTCCATTAACAACTTTGACCCACAAAGGAGCCACTTGTGCTTGGAATGAGAAGCATAAGGAAGCCTTTGAGAAGTTGAAGAAGAGATTGCGTGAAGCACTGATTCTTTCATTGCCTGAAGGAGTTTAAGACTTCGCAGTTTATAGCGATGCATCTGGAGTTGGGTTAGGTTGTGTTCTGACCCAAAGGGATAAAGTGATAGCGTATGCATCGAGGCAATTAAAGGAGCATGAAAAGAACTACCCCACTCACGATCTGGAGTTGGCAGTGGTAGTATTTTCCTTAAAGATATGGAGGCATTATCTTTATGGCACAAAGTGTAAACTTTTCACTGATCATAAGAGTCTTCAATATCTCTTTAATCAGAAGGAATTGAATATGAGGCAATGACGCTGGTTAGAGTTACTCAAGGACTACGACTGTGAGATACTTTACCACCCTGGTAAAGCAAATGTTGCTGCTGATGCTCTCAGTCGGAAGGTAAACCTTGAAAAGAAAAGGCCAAGAGTGTTGAGAATTGAATTTGTCTCGACAATTATGGAAAGTATAAATAAATCTCAAGAGGAAGTTTAGAGAAAAATGACCGAAAGGAAGAACATTTGGGCAAAACGTTAGTATTCGGTACAAACAACCAAGGGTTGAAGGTATTCCAAGATAGGATTTGGGTACCTAAGATGGGAGGAGTAAGAGATCTTCTGATGGAAGAAGCTCACAAGACCATGTACTGGATTCATCCCGGCAGTACAAAAATGTATAGGGATCTAAAGCCCTATTATTGGTGGCCGACGATGAAGCTCGATGTTGCTAAGTATGTGGCTGAGTGTGTAACTTGTGCTAGAGTTAAGGCACAACATCAAAAACCATATGGAAGTTTAGAACCTTTACCCATACCCATGGGTAAATGGGAAGACATCACCATGGATTTTGTGACTAAACTGCCCAGAACAAGGAATGGTCACGACATGATTTGGGTTGTCGTTGATCGCTTCACTAAGAGTGCACATTTTATAGAAGTCAAGGAGAAATGGTCTATGGATAAACTTGTGAATTCTTACGTGAAGGAAATTGTGAGGCTTCACGGTGTTCCGTTAACGATTGTATCTGATCGTGACAGCCGTTTTACCTCAAGATTTTGGAGGAGTCTACAAGAGGAATTGGGTACCAAGTTGTGTTTGATTACAGCTTACCATCCGCAAACCAATGGTCAGAGCAAACGAACGATTCAAACATTGATGGATGTGCTGAGAGCATGTACCCTAGAATTCCAAGGTAACTGGGATGAACACTTACCTCTAGTACAATTCTCCTATAATAATAGTTTCCACTCAAGCATTAAGATAACACCTTATCACGCTTTGTATGGGGAAAAGTGTCGAACGCCATCATGTTGGCTGGAAGCTACGGAAACGCAGTTTATGGGACCTGAAAGAGTCCATGAGACTGCTGAAAAGTTGAAAGTCATTAGGGAAAGGATGTTTGCTGCTCAAGATCAACAAAAGAGTTATGCTGACAAGAAAAGACAACCGATATCCTTCGATGTTGGAGATTCGGTTTTACTTAAAGTCTCGGCGTGGAAGGGACTTATAAGATTTGGTAAGAGAGGGAAGTTGAGTCCAAGTTTTATTGGACCATTTAAAGTTCTTCAAAGGATCGGGAATCAAGCTTACAAGCTAGAATTACCGGAAGAACTGGAAAGTATTCATAACACCTTTCATGTGTATTATTTGAGAAAGTTTATGGGAGATGTGCCTGACATAATTCCGATTTCTGAGTTAAGGTTGGGTGAAAACAAGAGGTTGATCGAATAACCTGACGCAATCGTTGACCGTAAGACTAAGAAGTTGCGACGCAAGATGGTCGATTTAGTGCTTGTGCGTTGGAAACATACGAATGGACCAAATCTCACTTGGGAAACGGAGAGTGACATGATGAGTCACTACCTGCATTTGTTTGGTGATATATGATTCCAGGGACGGAATCATCCTAAGGGGGAGAGAATTGTAACACTCGTGTTTCTAGCCTAGGCATTTATATTAATGTGATAGTCTAGGTTAACCTTTGTAACTCATTTTGAAGAAATGAAAAGGAATTATCTGAATATTATGTGAATTATGTGTTTTATGCTTAATTATTAAGGTTTAATTAATTAAGAATAAAAATAAGCATCAAAATTAAAGTGTAAGATAAATCCGATATCTTTACATAAAGTTGTAGTGGTTGAAACAAGGATTTCGGGGATGCGAAGAGTACCAAAATCCGAGTTATACGAAGTAGTTATGACCTGTCGAAGTTTCGCGACAAAACCGGCACGGTGCTGAATGTCGTAAAAATTGAGTTTCTGATAAACTACTTTTTAGCCTTAGTGATCTAAACGAAAGTCGTAGCATTCGTTAAACTGAGAAGTTCGATAAAAAGAACGCCCAAATCTGGCTTCGTATGAGGAAGTTATGATTTTTCGAAGTTTCAGCTTAGCAGTAGACAACTAAAAACTCGAATTTTAGATCGAGAAATTTTTAGCCGACACAACCTAAATGAGAATTGAAAGTCTCATCATTAGTAGCACAACAGTAAAAAGTCTGACAAAAACGGACGTCGGATGAATAAGTTATTAATTTTTAACGGATTTCATGTCCCGGTCTGTTAAAAATAATAATATAAAAATTAAAGTAAAAAATAGCCGACGAAGTCTAAACGGAAGTTGTAGAGCGTAATTTTAGCTACGCGTGCGTATAAAGAAAGTAGAAAACGGAGATCGTATGCGAAAGTTATGGATTTTAGAAGTTTTGGCGGGAAAATCGAGAAAATTCGCATAGTCATGAGTTGCCACGTCACCCTCGCTCAAAACGCGCCATGTGTCCTGCTGAGTCATCCGAGCTGCTGAGTCATCCGAGCACATGGCCTTATCCGAAGTGGTCCGGTGAGGATCCGACGCGTGTTCCATTCCTCGTGTCCGAGCCTCGCACATGGGTTACTTCTCCGCGGTCCAATCAGCAACTGCCACCGAGGCCTTCGCACGTGCTGCCACCTGCGCACCCTCGCCTGCGGACCCCACCACCAAGCCGACTTCGGACCAGTAGACTTCGGTCCAATCAGGAGAGGACAGCAAGCCTTCGCACGCGCGTCCCACTTGCGAGCCATCCCTCTGTAAACTTCGGATCTGCGACGCGTGGCTTCTTTCTAACCGTCGGATCAGAAGCCTTGCCCCTATAAATAGAAGGGTGCGAGACCTCCCAGGTATATTTTGGAAACTTGTCATTTTTAGCCCCTAAACCCATATTTCTTTCATCTTAACATCCCCCAAAGCCCCGATATCAATTATAAGCCCCGGAATACACCACAAAGTGCCCGAGAAGCCCGAAAAATTTATCTTTTCGGTTTCGAAGCCCGACTTTTGCAAAGCCCGGTTTCTCAATAAAACTCCCGGTTTTATTAGAAACGGTCGTTTTAGGAAACGAATTGCTGCCCGATTATCATCAAATCAAGTGAGTGTATAGTCACTTTCATTTTACACATAGATTTGAAGTATTTACCTTATAGTAAGTGCTATCTGTATATATATTAATTGTTTATTTGAGTTGACTGTTGAGTTGATGTTTTATACAAGTTTTAAACTATATAAGTATTTTTGTCTACAAATATGTTGGGTAGATAGTGATGTGTGATAAAATAAAATTGATGAGAGGCCTCGATGTCTTTTGAGATTCAATAATCTAGCGGAGTTTGGATGATGACCACGGACTTTCTAGACAGTCCAGTGGGAAACATTAGTAGGTCCTCAACCTGTAGGTGTTAATGAACTTGGGTGTTCATTCGTTGTACTCCATCCCCCTCATGGTTGCCTTTAGGACATGTATGGCTGAGGAAACCCCTTAGCAGTAGTTTCCATCCCGATGATATTGTTTAGTCTAGGTCCCTTGAGAAAAGTGTTTAGGAACGTAAAGTGAGGATAACGTGAACGGGTAATCAGTGTTATTGTTGATTGGTGAACTTAATATGTTTATTATTACTGTGGGTTAAAAACCCTATATGCTCACCATACTCCCAATCCTGACCCACTCAGCTTTTTGTGTTATAGGTAGTGGACCCCGAGCATAGTCGGAGGACGACGAGAGATTTTTGGATTATAGGCCAGTAGTTGTAAATAACTGTTAAAAGGCTTATAATGTCTTGTTTATGCTTTTGATCTGTATCGGAACATGACATCCCGAGGTTTTGATATATATGGAAAATATATACCTTCTTAATGAAGGGTTTTGATAAACTTTTAACATATGTTGTTTGGGGACCAATTCCGCAACATCCTTTGAAAATATTTCTCTGATTTTATTTTAAAAAACATAAATTAAATAGGTCTTTTCTGGCCGAGAAATTAGGGGATGTCATAGTAAGGTACTGAACTGACTAATAGAACCTTTATGTCTACATATGTATACATAATATGTAACTAATATTTAAACGACCTTTGGACAAATAACTGATACCCTAAGGCCACATCCAAACAAGGAAAATGAATTAAAGCGAGTTAGCAGTCCTAAGTCCTTTAAACATTACTTACAAAACTATACATATATATGCATGCATTTAACAATATAAAAGTTTAGAAGAAGTTTTGTAAAACATTTGAAGAGTTCAATAATAAAATCGATGACTTGATGTCAATTTATAAAATGATTTAAAAGCAGTTTTTTGACATAAACCGTTTAAAGTATAAGAAATCCTTTGTTTGAAACACAGTTTAAAGTACACGAAAACCTTTGTTTGAAACATATATAGTTATAACAGAATTTGAAAGGAAAGATTTAGTATAGAAAACAAGTTTGATATAGAGTTTAACATGTAAAAGCGTTGGAGAAATCATTTTGAAGTGGTTTGTTAGGCAAAACAGCTAAAAGTATAGTGAAATCCATTTGTATGCTAGTTATTAATCACATGTGATTGATATAATAACTATTATGATTCAATTTGTATCCCCCCATAAAAGCATTTAAAAACATTTAAAAGGTTGATTAAGCGGTATGAGCTCACCAGTAGTGAGTCGATTGGATAGAAGTGTCGGATAAGGTGCTAGGTGTCAAGTGAAGACTTGAACACACACAATGATCCTATGAACATATATTGACTTATGTACACATCTTAATAGTTATTATAACAATAATTAAGTAAGTATAAACACCCTATAGTGTGGAAACACTTTGGTTTAAGGGTTAGAAGGCCATTGGGTTGCATCCTTGGAGTTTACGGCCCTAGTGGGTTTACGGCTGTAAACCCATGGGAAACTCCACAAACTTGAAGTTTAAGGTCCCTAGTTCAATTGTGAATGGTTCTAGTCCAAGTTCTAAGCATTGGGAAGGAAGTTAGGGCAACATTGCACCCTCTTATGGAATTTACGGCCTTGGGAGATCCCTTGGCCGTAAGCTCTCTTCCATTCCATATTTCTTGATGTTTCTAAGGCTTAAACAAGTTCATTCTAGTATACAACAAGCTAGTACAAGAGTAATTACAATCTAGAAGCTTGCAAGAGTGTTTAAGGTCCAAAAACACTAATGTGTGTTCTTGGTGTTTTAAAGAACACCTGAAGATCTAACTAAAAGATGAGATTTCATGGATGAAATCATGAGTGACTCAAGAAGAAATGAGGTATAACACTTAGATGAAGTGATTTAATTAAATGAATGGAAGATTGGAAGGAAAGCTCTTGATGATACTTGAGAGAAAACCCGAAATCTAGGCTTGAAATGGCTAGAATGAATGAAAAATGGCTAAGTTTTTCTTATATAGGCATGGAGTTTACGGCCCCATGAGTTTACGAACGTAAACTCATGGTATCATGGTCGTATGGCCGTAAACTCCTGATTTTAGGGTTTAAAGCTTGATTGGTGGTTTGGAACCCTAGTTGACCCATTCTATAGTGTGATCCTTTGATGTATTAAAGATCAGAATGCTCAACCAGACTTTAAACTTTGCTAAAAGTTAGAAGGAGCAAGTTTGACTTTCAAGGAAGTGCTTGACTGATCAGGATAGAAAATTTCAGGTTGTCACATCATCCGCCCGTTAGAGGGAATTTCGTCCCAAAATTATAGTTTAGGCAAGGAAGTAGGTACGAATAATCGAGTAAAGAGATGAGGATACTTCCATTTTCGATTGATCCTCGCGCTCTTAATTGAAATCAGGTCCTCACTTGGCATTCCAGCGAACCTTCACTAATGGGATGTGGCTTTGTTTCATTCTGCTTGGGCTCTCGGTCCATGGTCACTACGATTCTTCCACGAAGTTGAGGCTCTTGTTGATCTCGATCTCGTCGAGTGGGACTACAAGAGTCTCGTCAGACAGACACTTTTTCAACTTTGAGACGTGGAAGGTAGGATGTACGTTGCTGAGTTCGCGGGGTAGGTTGAGTCTGTAAGTTACAGGGCTGATTCTAGCAACAATCTCGAAAGGCTCTATGTACCTTGGATTTAGCTTTCCACGCTTTCCGAAGCATATCAAGCCTTTCCAGGGTGAGACTTTCAAAAGGATATGGTCTCACACCTGGAATTCCAAAGGTTTCTTTATCTTTTCAGTGTAGCTTAGAATTTTGAGAATTTCTGTAGGCGTCTTTGATGTTGACTAACTCTCAATGATTTTGATTTTGGAAGGGTCCACATGAATTCTCACTTCACTAACAGTGTTCCTTAGGAATCCGACTCTTTGAATCCAAAACTCGCATTTAGAGAACTTCGCGTAAAGCTTCTCTGATCAAAATGTTTCCAAGGTCTGTCATAGATTCTTCCTATTCTGTTTCTTACTACGAGAGTAGATAAGTAGGTCATTTATAAGGAAAATAACGAAATGATCCAAGTAAGGACGACATACCATATTCATTATGTTCATGAATACTACGGGTGCATTGGTCTTATCCGAGAGGTATCACTACGGACTCGTAGCATCCACATTGAGTTCGGAAGGCTGTCCTTGGGACATCCTCCTCTGACACTCGTAACTGGCGATACTCGGATCTCAGATCTATCTTCAAAGGGTAATTCGTTCCTTGCGGTTGGTCAAACAATCCATCCATGCGAGGCATAGGGTAACGATCCCTAATGGAAATCTTTTCGAGGTCTCCATTAGTCGATGCACATACTAACCAATCCATCTTTCTTCTTGACGAACCAGACTAGAGTTCCCTAGGGTGAGAAGCTCGGTCTTATAGAGCCATTGTTAAGCAGTTCGTTAAGTTGACCGGACAGTTCTTGCATCTCTGTAAGTGCTAGACTATAGGGCGATTTGGTCACAGGGTTAGCCCCTGCAAGTAATTTGATTTCGAAGTCGACCTTGATGTTATGGAGGTAATCCTAGGAGTTCTTCTAGAAAGATATCGGAAAGATCCAAAAGAAAGTACGATTACTCATTAAGTAGGGAATAGGTTAGGTACTTCTATTCTATCTGTATCTATTGTCCCCACTTAGTGAGAAGGCATTTGATTGGATTCTAAGTTCATTCGCATGATAGTACGACCACTCGTAGTCTTGAGCAGTCTCCATCCTGAAGTTCATATCATATGTCATATTTGGTTCATCAATCACAACTTCATGTATACGAGTCGCATATAATTAATATTGGAAAGGAAGTCGAATAAATGTTTCTTCTTTAAGCTAACATCCATAAAAGGAAAATAAATTCAAGCGGAATCATCAATTCTAAGTTTATAGAACCTTGATTATATAGCACCCTTGCGTATACTTTCTTCAGTGATAGATCAACTGTATAGGTCCTCGGGTTGAACTTGACGTACCGTATGAGTGGTACTCCGGGGAGGTTTGATGAGGTTTCTTTGGGAAGGACCCGAAACATAAGGTACTCTATGCATGAGTACCTCGGAGTTCTGAAATGACAGTTTCGCTAGAAAGGCGATTTCGGAGAAAAGAATTTATGCACAAAGCTGGTATTGTGAGGATCGAATTGACTCAAGTTATATGATAACATCGGACTCACTTGGAAATAACGGAATTTAGACTAGATCATATAGGCGTTACAGACAAAACACAATAGTGCAACTTTTAACAGAGTTTCAGTACTTTACATTAACTACAAGGCTACTGTTGCGAATAAGGTATACTACAAAAAAGCAAGTATACGCAGCACGAGGGCCCATTGACTGACGAGATCTCGAAAAAGATAGGACTCGAGTTGCACTAGTTTTTAACAGTTTATAAGTCTATTATAACAAAACGCCCTAGTATTTCAACGTCGGTCCGGAGTTGTCTCTCCTGCGGCAGTGATCCTTAGTATCATTCCGTTTGTGCTAAAGTTCTTTGTTATGGGACAATCCTTCTCGAGGTGTCCTATGTCACCGCATTGGTGACATATCTGGCTTGCACCAGCATCGGTGGTGGAAGTGATGTGTCAGGTTGGAGTTATGTGGACACGGTTGTTTTCGTTGTTCCTCCTTTTCGAACAATTCCTTTTAAAGTGTCCAATTTCACTGCAACCATAGCAAGCCCGGTTGACTCCGATGTTAGGGACTTGAGTGAGGGGTCGTGTCGGTGCTCCACAGCTACGAGCAAGGTACCCTATTTTGTGGCAATTGTAGCATTGCATTTTATGGAAAGCCCCATTATGATGAAATCTACACTTGTCGTACTTCGGAAGATTTCCCTCGTATGGTCTGATCGGTGCTGGAATGGCAGGGGTTGCCACTTGTTGCTGTTGCATGGCAAGTCTTTGGGATCGCTTGCGCTTATTTTGGGCTTCACGCTTTCATTTCCTATTCTCGGTTTTACGGCTTTGCAAGTCTGTGACTGTTATCATTTGTTGGCTTCCTGGATCGATACAATGATCAGAATTGCCAACCCCCTTCTCAGCCTTGCTTCCGTTGTTAGCGCTGAGGTTTGCAAGGACAGCTGCCACTGCAGCTGTTACCGCGGCTTGGTATGTAGTAGCGTCGATATGAAGGATATGGGTTTCATTGCTCGGCTAACTATTTCTGGATGATGACATGATTCTATTATAGCAAAGAAAAGGAGTTCGTGAGTGATTATGGTTGAACCTAGATGTATTTTGATCATTCTTGTAAAGAGTAGAAGTAAGTTCTCGAGGGTTTGACCTACATCCCTATGATGCAGTCCTAGTAAAGAGTAGAAGTAAGTTCATAGAAGGTTCACAAGACGTTTGTCGTCCAAAATAGGGTATCATTGGTTGGTGGATAACATGATCCAACTTTTGAAAGAGGATTGGAAATGATCCCGGAGCTAAATTACCATAGTCCAATAACTTTATTAGAGTGAGTTTTAGATAGAATTCTAACGATAGTATGATGACAGTATTTGAACAAACATTGACACAGAAATTAGTCGACTGTCAATATCATTGATATTTATAATGTAATAAGTTTGGGAAAATTGGCCTTATAGAAGGTCTTACATCATATCTAGAGTAGAAAAGTTTTGACAGGATATAGGCCTAAGTAAAAGTACATACGGTACCGGGGTAGTTACATAGAAAAGTGCTACATAGGGCACAGATAGGATAAACGATTCCTTATAACAAGGAAAGAAAGTAAAGCATCTCATACTAGTGATGGTCATCTCTCTGGTGAACCCTTAGTTAAGCGAGTTGACGTTCCATATCAAGCATGTGTCTTTTATACACCCTCTGGCGTACTCGGAGCTCTATGACTTTGGCTTGTGTTTCAGCTGGTGCTTGTAGCAGGGCCTCATGGTCTCTCCCAGAACCTTCATGAGCATCTTTTAGATGGGTGGTACGGATGGTATGAATTCTTGCATTGGCATCAACCTCTGTGATGCGATGAAGAGCTGTTCTGCCCTAGATTTTGTTTCGGGCAACTCTACGGACCAGTATTGGCAGAACTCTATCTGCTGAGCCTCCTATGCTTATGTTATAGAAGCTTCGATCTCAGTTAAATGGCATGGGTTGATCTTGTTCATCGCTCCATGTCTCCAAACATTCTACCCAAGGAGGCGTCAGGCCTTGAAAAGCCGGACAAGGGTTAGGATTTGGGTTGGGAGCCACCGGGGGTAGATTGTCAACCTCAGGCTTGGAGTTAGCACTATCCGAAAAGCCTTCAGTATGGTGATCGTCCAAAGGGATTGGATGATCACCTCATGGCTCTTCTCCAAACCATCCAGTATTGCCTTCGTTTAGGAGGTACGGGTCGTCATAGGGATGGGGTCCAACCATGTTATCTACGCAAGAAATGGGGATAAAGAAATAATTACTATACATACTAACTGGATAATTATAAGATAATTTTCATCAGTTACTTCAATACTTGTAAAGCGCATAACCAATTATATGTAATCAAAACAGGATAGGCCTTCAAATAAGTGACCTTAACTCCAAGTTCATCGTAATACTTTTGTTTTTGTCATTGTGACACTGATTTTAGTATGAATGCAGGCATGTATACTAAGTTAAATATTTTATTATTTAAAAGTATAAAGTCTTGGTCAGAGTATTTTTAACCCCATTGTATTTATAGTATGTATATCTTTTATGGGTTGATATTCTCAATTCACTATAAACAATGCTCTGATACCAATCCCTCACACCCCAAAACCAACAACAGTGGAAACGTTCTGGGGCGGAGGACGTCATGTAAAGTATCACAACAGTGCAAAGTAGTAGACAAGCTACAACATCATCCATTGCATTAATAGTAAAATTTTAATACATGTGTGTTATTTTATAGAATAAGACATGATAATAAGTAATCAAAATAAAAGACGAGTCATGACTGCTCTGTCTTCTCAAAACCTAGTCATCGTACCTCTCTACTGGTGACCTGAGAATACAATTTATTTTGAAAGCGTAGATCGGCATTTAAGCTGGTGAATTCATAAGTATTTTAGTGTCATTGATTTGTCGAACTGTAAAGAAAAGACTTGTAAAATGTTTGATAAAAAGTTTGTATAAGTATGAAAACCCTAGAAAATCTCATATTTCCTACTAGTATAAAATGTAGTCTTCTACCAAGACCCGACTGTTTTGAAGGTTTAATCCTCTATAAAAATGAAGGCTTTTCCCATGTATAGCTATTATTATCAAAGTATAGTCTACCTTATCGTTTATGTGAATGTGTCACAAAATAAAGGTAATAAGGAAAATTATATAATCCTTGAAATCATATCTATTTATCTAGGATAAACACGGCACGGTAAATCACCAAACAGTACAACCGATAACATCCGTAGATGAACAAGTCCCGCTGTAACTAGCAGCCAGGTGTAGGATGGTCAATCCTGTAGCATGTAGTGTATGTATGTACTAGTGTATTGTATGTCTTCCCTGGTCCTCATCATAGTGAGTTCTCTAATATAGTATATAGTGTGTATTAGTGTCTCTTCACATAGTATGTATTAGTGTCTCTTCATATGGTATCTATTAGTGCCTCTTCATGTAGTATGTATTAGTGTCTCTTCATATAGTATGGATTAGTGTCTCTTCATATAGTATGTATTACATTTGTATAGACTCATGAATCAACTGACACTTGTGTATTACCTTGTACTAGTAATAGTAAGTAGTATACCTCTACACTATACCTATTATAGTTTACTGGAAATGTATCTATATGAATGAGCAAAAGTATGCCTTTGCTACCCAAAGGTACTGAACTGACTGATAGAAACTTTATGTCTACATATGTATACATAATATGTAACTAATATTTAGACGACCTTCAGACAAATAACTGATTCCCTAATGCAACATCCAAAAAAGGAAAAGGAATTAAAGCGAGTTAGCCGTCTTAAGTCCTTTAAACATTACTTACATAACTATACATATCTAGGCATGCATTTGACAATATAAAATTTGAAAAGAAGTTTTGTAAAACATTTGAAGAGTTCAATAATAAAATCGATGACTTGATGTCAATTTATAAAATAATTTAAAAGCAGTTTGTTGACATAAACAATTTAAAGTATAAGAAATCCTTTGTTTGAAACACAGTTTAAAGTACACGAAAACGTTTGTTTGAAACATAGTTATAATAGAATTTGAAAGGAAAGATTTAGTATAAAAACAAGTTTGATAAAGAGTTTAACATGTAAAAGCGTTGGAGAAATCATTTTAAAGTGGTTTGTTGGGCAAAACAGCAAATAGTATAGTGGAATCCATTTGTATGCTAGTTATTAATCACATGTGATTGATATAAAAACTAATATGATTCAACTTGTATTCCCCCCCCCCCCCCATAAAAGAATTTAAAAAAATTTAAAAGGTTGATTAAGCGGTATGAACTCACCAGTAGTGAGTGGATTGGATGGAAGTGTCAAATAAGGTGCTAGGTGTCAAGTGAAGACTTGAACACACACAATGATCCTAAGGATATATATTGACATATGTACACATCTAATTAGTGATTATAACACTAATTAAGTAAGTATAAACACCCTATAGTGTGGAAAACACTTTGGTTTAAGGGTTAAAACGCCATTGGGTTGCATCAAAGGGGTGTAAAGCATTGTTATTGAGTTCACAACCCAAAGACCAACTTTCCTTGGAGTTTACGGCCTAGGTTTTACGGTCCTAGTGGGTTTACGACCGTAAACCCATGGAAAACTCCAAAAACTTGAAGTTTAAGGTCCCTAGTTCAATGGTGAATGGTTCTAGTCCAAGTTCTAAGCATTGGGAAGGAAGTTAGGGCAACATTGCACCCTCTTATGGAGTTTACAGCCTTGGGAGATGCCTTGGCCGTAAAATCCCTTCCATTCCAGAGTACTTACAATCTAGAAGCTTGCAAGAGTGTTTAAGGTCCAAAAACACTAGTGTGTATTCTTGGTGTGTTGAAGAACACTTGAAGATCTAACCAAAAGAAGAGATTTGATGGATGAAATCATGAGTGAATCAAGAAGAAATGAGGTATAACACTTAGATGAAGTGATTTACTTACATGAGTGGAAGATTGGAAGGAAAGCACTTGATGATACTTGAGAGAAAACCCGAAATCTAGGCTTCAAATGGCAAGAATGAATGAAAAATGGCTAATTTTTTCTTATATACGCATGGAGTTTACATCCCCATGAGTTTAAGGCCGTAAACTCATGGTCTCATGCCCATAAACTCCTCATTTGAGGGTTTAAATCTTGATTGGTGGTTTGGAACCCTAGTTGACCCATTCTAGAGTGTGATCCTTTGATGTATTAAAGATCAGAATGCTCAAACAGACTTTAAATTGTGCTAAAAGTTAGCAGGAGTAAGTTTGACTTTCAAGGAAGTGCTTGACTAATCAGGATAGAAAATTTTGGGTTGTCACAGTAGGTAAGTATCCCAAGTACCTCCGAAGTCTAACACGCATGCTTGAAGCATATCCTCTAGCGTCTGTATTGTTTGCCTGCTCTGACCATTAGTCTTGGGGTGGTAAGCAGTGCTGAAATGCAACTAAGTACCTGACTACCACTTCCCTCACATAGATATCTACTAATTTATTAGCAGGTATACTCTTAGAAACCGAAATAAAATGAGCATTATTGGTCAGCCTATCCACAATAACCCAAATAGAATCAATACCCTACGCCGTTGTTGGTAGCTTTGTGATAAAATCCGTGGTGATATCCTCTCATTTCCACATGGAAATAAGTAACAATTGAACCTTGTCATGAGGCCTTTGGTGCTCGTATTTGACTTTCCTACAGGTCAAACACTGCCCAACAAAACTACCAACCTCCCATTTCATGCAGGGCTACTAGTAGGCCAATCTCAAGTCTCGATACATCTTCATGGCCCCGAGATGGATAGAAAACTTGGATTTTGGCGCCTCCTCCAAAATCTTTTGCCTCACTCGTCCAAAATTCGAAAACCAAACCCTACCACATCGAGTAAATAATCCCCAACTGTCTCAAACAAACAATCGAATTTGCCTCCTAATCCACTTAGTCTTCAAATTCTCCTTTTTCAACCCCTCTTCATGTCCCCCCTGATCATATCCATCAATGGTGAGGTAACTGTCATCCTTAAGAAACATCTCGGATCGGAGCACTCGTCGCCTTACGGATCAAAGCATCGGCCACCACATTGGCCTTCCCAGGATGATACAAAATCTCACAGTCATAATCCTTCACCACGTTTAACCACCTCCTCTACCACATATTCATGTTCGACTGGTCCATCAAATAATTCAAAGTCTTATGATCGGTGAATATGGTGCATTGTACCGCATATAAATAAATGCTGCAAATATTGAGGGCAAATACGATTTCCCCCAATTCTAAATTATGAGTGGGGTAATTCGCCTCGTGAGGCTTCACCTGCCTCGAGGTGTAAACAATCACATGTCCCCTCCACGTAAGGACAACCCCCAAACCCGAAATAGAAGTGTCACAATATACCACAAAATCATCTAGTCCCTCAGGTAACACCAGAATGGGGGCGTCACACAATTTCCGTCTCAAATTCTCGAAGGCTAGCTGCTGATCTAGACCCCACCAAAAGGTCACATTCTTCTTTGTCAGATGAGTCAAAGGCACTACAATATTGAAGAAGTCCTAAATAAATCTCTAATAATACCCCACAAACCAGAAGAAACTCCAGATCTCATATGTGTTCCTCAGAACCTCCCATCGCATCACCTCTTCAATCTTGGCCGGATCCACTAAGATACCCTCTTGGTTGATGATGTGCCCCATAAACTGCACCTCACGCAACCAAAATGTTCATTTGAAAATTTTGGCATAAAGCCTCTCCCTCCTCAGGGTCTCCAAAACCTCCCTTAAATATTGCTCATGTTGCTCCTTGGTCTTAGAGTAGACCATGATGTCATCAGTAAAAACAATCACGGAGTGATCCTAACATCGGTCTGCATACCCGGTTCATGAGATCCATGAATGTTGCTGGAGCATTGGTCTGCCTGAATGGCATCACCACTAACTGCCTTTTGAAAGGCACCCCATGAAACTCCTCTATAAAAACATCAGGAAAATCTCGCATAATAGGTAGCCTTCTTAACTCTGTCGTGGTCTCTAACCTTGAATCCGAGAAATAAGCCAGAAACCAAGAACAACCCGGCTGAAGAAGTCTCCTAGCCCTCGCAATCGAACAGATAGTTGGCCCATATGAGTCTCTATTTCCATGAATAACCAATTCTCCCCCACTTAGGGTTCGAACTCTCACCAACTACCGCTCACAATCTATTATGGCCCCATTAGGCCCCAACCAGTCCAACTCGATAATTGCTTTCAATCCCCTCAAGGGAATCGACACCAAATTGATAGGAAATATCTCACCGAACATATTCAGAATACTCCTCCGAAATACCCTCATAGAGCTCACGGTACGGTCATCTGTAATCTCCACCTCAAGTGGGGAATCCAAAATCCCTAGAGCATCTTGAAACTTCTTGCCAAGTGAAAGAGATACAAATGATGGGGTAGCCCCCGAATCAAAAAGAACATGAGCAAACAATCCATTGACCAAAAAGGTCCCTAGACAAGATCATAACAACATGACCATAATAATAAAATAAATATGACATAAATAGATCACATACCAGTAGAGCTGCCGAAAATCGACCCAACCCGCCAACCCAACCCAAAATTAGCAGGTTGGATTGATATTTTCAACTCATTAACTAAATAGTTTCGGCTGGGAAAACATTATCAACCCGTTTTCAACCTGTCAACCCATTTAACTTTAATATATATATATATATATATATATATATATATATATATATATATATATATATATATATATATATATATATATATATATATATATATTAATTTAAAATTATTTGAATATTATCAAGTATCAATTTGTAAATTATAATGTTGCATTATTATTAACAATGTTTAATAAAATTCAATCCTAATTTCCATCATTCTTTTTAGCGCCGATAATATTGGTCTGTCTCCAAAATCATTGTAAAACTAAACATTTTTAAGGTTATTTGAACAATTTATTTGTCTTTATGAATTAGGATTGTGCTCTTGTCATAATCATGAAGTTTTATTTACGTTTTATAATTTAAGTGGTATAATATTTAATTATATAATTTAATTAATTGATTTTAAATGGGTTAACACAAGTTTAACCCATTTATTTAATAGGGTGGGTCGAGAACTACATAAATAGGTTAACCCGGTGACAAGCGATTTATCTAAAATGTTGGGTTAGGTTTGAAATATCAACCCATTTAAATAAGCAGGCTGGGTTGGGATGAAATTTTCAACCCAGTTATTAAATGGGTTGAACCCGAACCCAACCTAGGTCGACCTATTGCCACCTCTACATACCAGTCACGACGTCCTGCGCAACTCGGGCCTCCTCAGTGTTCAGCTGAAATACGCGGCTCTTCACCTCAGGAGCCTCTGTCTTCATTGGGCGGCTATCATTAAACCCCATTGTGGTGGGACAAGTGCCACCACTTCTCCTCCCGACAACCTCAGACAATCGACCTTTTTATGATCGGTCTGTTTGCAGTGAAAACAAATCAATCCCAGCTCATGTGGCCCGGCTGGCCAGAAGTATAACATGCGGAGCTTGCTGCTCGACGAGTTGTACTGTATGGCTTGCCGCACTTGGCACAACAAACCCCGGCCATGCTGGTCCCTACTGGGAGGATCGAAGTTGTTAGGCTTCTTAGCCTGACCCAATATTGCCTGGAGATGCTCCAACTTTCGCTTCGGCTGGAGCTCCAACTCAATTTCTTGTTCCCGAGCCTTCTCCACCGTATCATTCAGGGTTTTTGTAGAGGTGTTGATTATGATGGCATGTGCGAAATAAGAAAGATCTAGTGAATCATCTTACAAATCGTGAACACATGGAGTAAATAAATCTTGTTAGGCTTTCATTAGATCTTGAAAGAGTATACAAATGGGTCTTGTGCAAATTCTCTCTCTAGGTTAACACTCCAAAATGATCATTGCAAATATGAGTGTCACTCAATTCCTATTTATAGGAAAGATAACTAAGTTACACAATACAAGTGGGTAAAGCAAAAATACATCCAAACGTGACTTTGCACCCTAACATTCTCCCCCTCAAAGTTACGATTGGATGTACGGCTTCAATATCCAACGAGCTCTCATGATCAAGACCACCCCCCCCCCCCCCCGAAGTAACAGCGGTCTTCAGATCCGCAAATGAATACCCGAAAAACGCGCTTCGAATGCCCATCATTCTCCCCCTTTTTATAATAAAAAAAATGATTATAAAACCCATCAAGGGTGAGAAGTGCCCAAGGAATGAACTTCACAATACTCCCCCTTGATGTGTACCAAAAAATGAATCATCAAAAATCTTGCACGGAAAAACAATCACGAAAAAGCCTTGAAAAAATTTTCAATTTGTGAAATTTTTTGACTTTTTGGGTGAAAGTTGTAACATTTTCCAAAATTCGGGTAGAAAATGTGACTTTCTGAATTCTGCACAGACCAGTTGCACCAAAACCAACTTAAGATGCGAAACACTCACCCATTTGCGAAACTGGACATAAAGTGTAATTTCGCACAAACTGCAGGGGCCAGATATGAATATTCATGAATTTCTCAGCTTTATAACTCCATTTTTGAAGTTGGGTATAAACTGCCAAACTTTTGAAACATCAGGGACTACTTTCGAATATTCTTCACAATGCTTCAAAATATAGATCATTTAGTCCTTATGTCAAAATGGATTTAAAATGCCATATATTCGAAAGTTCAAGGACTAATTTCGAAACTTGTTTGGTTTCGTCTCCAATTTATGAAATCTTCGACAGTCGATATCCGTTTCCTTCCCAACACACTTGCGAAATTGATCTATTAAAACCTTCAAAATTATCATTACTTACCAACTCGTTATCATCTTTCGAAAATAATAACAAAACCATCAAAACCTTTGAAATATAGACACCTAAATCTTGGCTTTTCACCACTATTTCCAAAAATCAAATACCATCGCATACTTTCGAAATCAAATACTCAACAATTATCCAAAAATTCTTTTCAATTGTTTTCTTTTTCAAATCGTTTTGTTTCTTTCGAGACTCAACAATTTGACAAAAAACTTTCTTTCGTGCTTGTCTCTTTAAAATTCGGTTTTCTTTTGAAAACTTGTGAATTTTCTCTTTAGAGTCTTGTGAATTTATTTTGTCATTTGAAAACACAATTTCAACATCAACTTGTCTCTTTGAAATTTATGATTTTTCAACCCATTTTCGGTGTGGTTTTTTTCTTTGAAAAATATATGAATTCTTTGTTAGATTATTTTCGACAGTGCTTTGGTTAGAAAATAAACCTTCATCCGATGTTTGTTTATTATCTTCTTCGATTACTTTGTTTAATTCACGGGTGATGTGATCGACATTCCTAGTTGTGACAAACACTTTGTTTGGAAAGATAACATCATTTGTACACTTGAAATTTGGATACGCAACCGAATGTGTTTCTAAGTAATGACCTTATTTTTCTTTCATCACCGTGTCGAAATTTTCTATATCACCATACACCTGATCAACAATAACTCTTGAAATTTCATTTACTTTCGAAAAATCATTTATGGTTGTTTCTTTCGAAATTTCATCATCATCCTTGTCATCATCACTAGCCGTCAGTTTGACTATCTCTGACTGTTACATGATCGAAATCACAAACTTTCGAAGTTGGGGATTGATCAATGTTAGTCTTAACCAACGAATCATTATATTTGCTTTTTCCTTTAGACAAAGATGTGACATTAATGACAGACAACTGAGAACAATTGATATATTCTTCTTCCTCAATTTCACTAATTTCGCTAACATTATCAGAATTATCTTCGATATCGACAAAATTAGATTAAGAGTCAGATTTCGTATTCTTAGTTCTTTTCAAAATCTTTATTTGTTCATTCTCGGTTAAGGATTCATTCACAATGTCAACTAATTCATTAGCATCCAAATATTCATCTATTTTCACAATTCCATAAGCAAACCTATTATCGGGAACTCTATCAAACTCATATATTGTCTTTTCACAATCATAGGATACACAATCAATCTTTTCTCTTTCGAAAATTAAGAATGGTAATAACTACCTATGTTGTTATTTGCTTATGTCAAAATAGTGATGTAAAGCAGTTAATTTTGCATATAACCTTTTAATAGAGTTACAATAAATGTTTCTCTTAGCAAGTAACATCCTAACTACATTGTTCCAATTATCTCTATCACACACGAGATTTGTTATTTGTAATTCGATATTCTACTCTCACTTTCTTCGAATCCAACTACTTCTGCGTCTCTAGTAATTAAGTACTAGGTTTCTTAGGCACATTACTAGCAGAGATAACGAAATTATCAAAATAAGAAAAAGTGTCATCAAAAGCAGTCAATTCAGAATTGATTTTCGTATTTTCACTCCCTTGAAAATTCTCTTTGAGAGTATTCCAGATCTCTTTTGCAGATTTACAACTACGAAAGTACTTATAAACAACAGGAGGAAGAACACCATGAAGCTCTCTCATACACCTCTTCTCATTATTCTTCAGTCTTGTAGTTTGATCAAAGATACTTTGAGTTGAAGCAGGAGAACCAATAGTTTGAAAATTCGTTGGAGGAAGAACATTTTCAATAATACAATCCCAAAGCTCTTCATCCAGTCCATTTAGGTAGTCTTCCATGCGATCAACCCATTGATCGTAATACTCTGGAATAAGCATATGAATCTTTGTTGGAGATCCTAGCAAATGAGAAAAAGACGTCATCGTGTTCATAATGAAAGTCGCCAATGATGTACGGATGAATTCTCAGAAAAGCATCTGAAATTTGAGAATTAATGGATGAGTTGTTCAAAAAAAGAAAACAGAACACTCGATTAAACAAATTTGTTGCAGAATTAAATCACAACTGAAGTTCAAAGATGATTTTCAGTATCAAAAGCGCGAAAACTTTTGAATCCAAGATGAGACTCAAAATACAATTGATACAAGAGGAAAATCAGATCATTGCAGTATGATTCCTGCTCTGATACCAATTGTATAACCTATTTAATCGAGTAATGAAACAAGATCAGAAATGAAATGAGTTAAGAACGCACAAAGTAAATATAATCTGCTTTCAACTCTATTATACTTTCACGATACAAAAAGTGTTTCAAATAGAAGAGTTGCAAAATTTCTTTCTATCTTATGTATCCTTCCCTATTTATAGGAAAAATAGAAAGCACACAAAAAATACAAAGGACTAAAACATTATAGCTTCGAAAATAACTATGCCTTTGTAATAACATTACATTACTATCGAATAAAAATAACCTTCGACGTCTTACATCACACTTTGACTCTTACAATTTTGCACCCTGAAAAGCTCACGAACACCCAGATATCATCCTTTAGCATGGAATGATACCTCGTCTTTTTCATCTCCTCATCCACAGTGTACTGCGGAACCAACAACGTCCTCTCTATAAACTTGGCAGTGATCTCTGCCACCATCTCTATCGTCTGATGAAGATCCTGAAGCTCCCTCACCACTTGCTGCACCTCGTTGATCGGTGCAAACTCCCGATCAAACTTCTGCAGAAACTACTCCCAACACATCTCAGCCACACCCGCCGATCCTGACGCGAACCCAACCTTTGCCGCCTCGGGATAAAAACTCATTGGCTAGGCATTCTCCATGTCTACAACCCAGTGGCGACTAATGATGGAGTCCCTAATCCCAAGAACTCAGGCGAACCACATACCTTGAACTCCCAAAATAAGGGAGTTCGAGTCCCAATTTGACCCGCAACAATCTCATCTTGAAAAGACCTAAGCCGGTCCTCCATAATCTCCATGATCCCCTCCTTGACGGTACCAAAGATTATTAGGGTAGCATCAAGGATGCCACAAGTAACCTCAGCCGTGATAAGCTCACACATCCTCTCATCAATTAGATATGCACCAGAGCCTGAACCCGATGTAGTTCCTGATCCCGACCCTAAACCTCCTCGCATAATCATCACCATCCTTAACTGAAAATACAATAAAAAACAATTGATAAGGAAGTTCGAAAGGATTCCTCCGTACTGGACTCCTCAGAGCTTCCAGGCTTGTCCTTGTTTCGGGAATAGGTCCAGTGCTTTCAGTTGTACGGTGTGACAACCCGAATTTCTATTCTGTACAACATATCAAGTCAATAGAAGTCAGAATAGTTACTATTAATTTTCAGAGTTTTTGGAATAAGTTTGAGTATTTCAGGATTAACACTTTAGCAGATATTAGGAGAGATGATGCCCTAGGGTTTATTGTGCAACAATAAAGTCCCGACACACCAAAAGATTAGAGTGTACGACCTAAACAAGGAGTTTACAGCCGTAAACCCCAAGGAAGGGGGTATATAAGTGACACTTAGTCATTTAAACCAATTTTTCACCTTTTGAAGAACAAATCTCAAACTCTCTCAGGTATCATCCAAGTTTTCTTCAAGATCTTCAATCTAGTAAGTGTTTTGAGCTCTTTCAAGTTAGTATATCACCTAATATAGTGTTTTAGCACACATTCATCCATGAAATTGTTCAAAAAGGTTGATTCTTCAAGTTTCACCAAGAACACCAAGAACACACACTATTGCTCTTGGAATTTTAGCTCATTTCAAGCTTCTATATTGTAAGTACTTCTATCCTCGAGTATCATAGAGCTTGTTATACTTCTTTACATCAAGAAAACACAAGGAAACACCAAGATCAAAGGTGTTTACGGTCCAAGAACACCTTGGACCGTAAACCCTTCTTTAGGGGCCAAAGTGACCCTAGTCCCTTCCTATGCCTTGGTAACTATCATGGATCCCTTGATTGATATGTTAAGGACTTGAAAACATCAAAATACCAAATTCCATAGGGGTTTACAACCGTAAACCCAAAGGGAAATGGTATTAGGGACATAAACTCCTCAAAGGAGGGAAATGGTGCCCTAACTTCTTCCTTAGGCTTATACATCAAATAGAAATGCTTCTAGGGACTTGTAAACCTTCAAATCAACAAATGGTCAAAGGAGTATGAGCTTATGGCCATAAACTCAAGGGTTTACGACCGTAAACTCAATGAGTTGAGGTCACAAAACCGTAAACTCAAGAAAGGGGTTCTTTTGAACCCTAAACCCAATAGCTTTGTCCTACAACACTTAGATGCAATCCTTAGAACTTATAACACTTATATAAGGTGTTTAATTTGTCTTAGGATGTCTTAACTTTGTAAACTAGTTGTTTAAAGACTAATTGGATACATATATATATATATATATATATATATATATATATATATATATATATATATATATATATATATATTACCTTGGATCATTGTGTGTGTACAAGTCTTCACTTGACACCTAGCAATCCTATTTCTTCATTTCGTCCATACCACTCACTACAGGTGAGTTCATACCCCTTAATTAACCATTTAATGTTTTTAAAAGCTTTTATGGGGGGGGGGGACTACAAGTTGAACAAATCTAGTTATTATATAAATCACATGTGATTAATAACTACCAAAGTAGTGGATTCTTACTTTTCAAACTCTATTACCAAACTGCTTTACTTCAAACTATTTTACAAAGTCTTTTACTTATCAAATACTTTTACTTAAACTCTTTCATACTTATATATTGTTAAATGCATGTCTATGTATGGATAGTTATATAAGCAATGTTTAAAAGACTTAGGAAGGCCAACTCGCTTTAATTCCTTTTCCTTTTTTGGATGTGGCTTTAGGGCATCGGTTATCTGTCCGAAGGTCGTTTAAATATTAGTTGTATATCATGTATACATACATAGTCATAAAAGTTCCTTCAATCAGTTCTATACCTTTGGGTAGCAAGGGTACACAAACATGATCATACACTACTAGTAAGCTACCATAGGGGTAGTTTAGGAAGATACTAAAACTATTACTAGAACAATGAAACATACAATGAGTCAATTCATTCATGAGTCAATACTTGCTAGATAGAGAGAGAGCACACAATACAGCTAGTACACACAGTTCATTACTATTCATGCTAGATAGAGAGAGAACACACATTACAACTAGCACACGCAGAACATTACAGTACATACAGGCTTGACATAGAAAGAACACACAATACAGCTAGCACATTCATTACATATACATTCATGCAGTTATTGTTCGATAAGGTGTCTTAGTCCATAACTATTTCGGGTGTGTACTTGACCCGACCCGGCATGGTCCATTTGGGTTGCATGGCACCATGCAATTGGATAGACTAATTGAGAGGAATAACACTTGGAGATTATTAATATATTATAAGTTCTAATATATTAATAATATTATTTGATTAGTTTGATCAAAGAATTAATTTGGAATTAATTAAGTGATCAAAGGATAACTAATTAAATATATGGGTTGATTATGTAAATCATTCATATCTTGTATAGTGGGCTAAGAGGCTCCATGGATTATCAAGTTGGGTCCTACACATAGGATGCTCCATGGGAGTTACAAACCCATGGGTCATGGAAATGAAGAGTCATGAAACCTTAGGGTTTACATGGTGTAATCCTAGATGTGTCAACACTATATAAGAGCCCCATTCTCCACAAAAATCGGCTACACATACATAGAGATAAGAAACTAGAGGGCTTGGCCGATTTTAAGAAGTGTGTATTATCTCAAGAGTCTTTCCAAGAGCATTTGGTGTTGTGTGAAGCATTTGAGGCATCACACTTGGGGTGCTAGGCTCACAAGGTTTCAAGGAACATAAGCAACAACAAGGTAGGTTATTCTATCTTTCATTCAAGTTAAAATTGTTCCCCATGTATGCTAGATAGGAATATAACCTTGGAAATTCAACTTTGCATGATAATTAGACAAACATAGATCCAAGGTTATTAGGGTTGCATGTACACTTAGGAAGTGTTAGAATGCTCTAAAACCATCAGTGGTATCAGAGCCTAGGCTTGTTTGTTTGTTATTTTTGCTTAAAAGTTGAAAAAAGTCAAAAAACTTGTTGTCTGCCTGATGAACTCGCCGAGTCCATGGGGAGACTCGCCGAGTTCACTTGTATCTTCAACCTACTCGCCAAGTAGGTTCATGCACTCGGCGAGTAGGAGCCACAGAGTGCAGATTTTCGAATTTAGTTGCTGGAAATGGACTAGAAACATTACCCTAAACTGATTTGGTACTTGAAAACTTGTTTTAGATGGTGTAATGTCTTTGCTAATCCATTTACAACAACTAGTTATCAAAATTACAAAGTTTTAAGTGTAGTTTTGATTCATGAAAGTGCTTATGCTCTTGTTCTTGATCTTATGATGTTTAGATGATCATAGGAATTATTTGTAACCTATGTGGTACTTTAATTCTTGATCATAATGTGTTTTAATGGTATCCATAACTTGTCCTCAAGTTATGGAAAACCAAAAGTCACTTGAGTTAAAAACCATTAAAAGAACACAAGAGTTAGAAAAAATGAAGAGTCTTCATTTTATTACTCTATTAAACTCATAAGTTACAAGAAATGAAATGTTTTGAAAGTTTACAGAACTTGCCCTCAAGTTTTGGAACAAGTAAAGTCAAGTTAAAACTTTAGTTCCAACCCCTAGAATTTTAAAAAGTTCAAATTCAACCCTTATACTTATATTATTATGATTTAATAATTATATATATATATATATATATATATATATATATATATATATATATATATATATATATATATATATATGTATAAGAACAAAGTCGTCTTACCACTAGTACGCATCATTCACGAAACCAGTCTATAAGGTGGGTATAAGGTTGTTTCCTATAAAATGGCAACTTAATGGGTGTCCACTCTCACCCACCGCTTGCTTGATCGGTGGTGGGTCGTTAGCCGAACGGGTAAGACAAGGACTTATAAATTCTCATTAAAAGTATGATGAATATTATAAAGTAACTAAATGTTTTATTAAATTCCCAATCTTAGTTACTTTAGGAAAAATGTGAATAAGGTGCTAATCCATGAAATTACACTTTATACTTTGTTTAAGTCGTTGGTGGAGCGTGTGTGGTTAACCGGCACACTAACTTGGACTTAACAAGGTAGGTAAAGGGTGACTTAAGGTTTATTATAGTATCGATGGAGCGTGTGTGGTTTACCGGCACATCGATTGAGTGATAAACTTTAAGGGTTCCAAGTGATTTGCATGGTTACTTCACACCTCGTTTTGTGATCCTCAGTATCCCAGTCACAAACTTGGAGGGCACACTCGAGATTGAAACATGCCTTTGAAAAGTTCATTGAATCTCAAAGAATCTAGGAATTTCTAAGAACCAATTAAAAACCTAATATTTAATATTTCGTTTTTAGTGGTGGAAATTGGTGAATCGTCATTCACCTACCTTTCAAAGTTATAATATATTGTGATTGGATCCTAGCCTTAATATTACATTTGGGTGTTTTATTAAGGACTCTCTTCATATCTAAACTAATCTTGTCCTCTTCTTTCAGATGTCTTCAAACAATGCTGCTTCTGGCTCTAACCCTAATAGCTCCTTTACCCTTATGAACTTGTGTGGGAAAGTCACTTTTGATGGGTCCAACTTCAATGAGTGGATCAGAAACATCAGGATGATTACCCGCTACGAGGACAAAGAATATGTACTTGACGAGGAGCTTAAGGAGATTGATGAGACCACTGCAACTCCCCAGGAGATCGCTAACTTTCAGGCACATGAAAGGGATGCTACGAAAGTGGCATGCATCATGATGGCCACGATGACAGCGGAACTCCAAAAGTCTTAAGAGGATTTCTACCCTTATGAAATGCACCAAGATTTGATGGAAAGATACCATCAAAGTGCACGACAAGAGAGGTATGAAATCATCTGCTCCATGATAACAGCCATGATGAAGGACGGGGAATCCGTCACGAGCCACATGTAGAAAATGAAAAGATATTTACACTATCATTTCTAATAACTCACCCCATTCTAAATCTTGGGTCCTTGATACTGGTTGTGGTATTCATATTTGTTGTGACTTGTAGGGACTAAGAAGAAGTGAGAATGTGGAGCAAGGAAGAATAAACTTAGTCATGGGGAATAGGAAAGCTTTACCTGTTACCAAGATTGGAGTTTATACTTTATCGCTAAGTAGTGGGTTTAATTTAGATTTGAATAAATGTTGTTATTCGCCAAGAATGGCAAGAAATATTATTTCCTTTCATGCTTTGTAGAAACAAGGGTTTACCTTTTCGTTCAATAATGAAGTTGGTTCGATTGATGCTTTCTTTAATAATGTTCTTTATTTTAAAGCATTACCTTGTGATGGTGTGTATGAAGCTGTATCTGTTATAGATAACTTAGGAAATAATGTTTTGTGTATTGATTCTATTAATAATAATAACTTGGATAAAGCATCATTATGGCATTGTCGTCTTGGACATATAAGCAAGAAACGCATAGGCCAACTCCAAGAGGATGGAGTCTTGGAGTCATTTGACCTAAAGTCAGATGATAGTTGCGAATCATGCTTACTTGGAAAAATGACAAAGTCACCCTTCACAGGTGCATGTGAGAGGGGTGAAGGTTTGTTGGACCTTGTACACACGGATGTGTGTGGACCATTCAAACATGCCACAAGGAATGCTAATCGTTATTATCTGACTTTTACCGATGATTATAGTAGATATGGATATGTCTACTTGATCAAGCATAAGTCAGAGACTTTCGAAAGGTTTAAGGAATTTAAATAGGAAGTCGAGAATCAATTAGGCAGGAACATTAAGATGCTTCGATCCGATCGTGGTGGTGAGTATCTTAGTTCAGAGTTCCTTGACTATCTAAGGGAATGTGGGATAGTCTCACAATTGACACCTCCCAGGACACCACAGTTGAATGGTGTAGCTGAGAGGCGTAATTGAACCTTGTTAGATATGGTTCGTTCCATGATGAGTCGAGCTTCGCTACCAATCTCATTCTGGGGGTATGCCTTAGAGACTGCCGCCCATATCCTTAATCTAATCCCTACAAAGAAAGTTGCCAAAACTCCTCACGAGATGTGGACTGGTAAAGTACCCAAGCTAGACCACATCAAGATTTGGGGTTGTGAGGCTTTCGTGAGACGCGAGACTCATGATAAGCTCGAACCCCGAAACGAGAGGTGTATTTTCATCGGCTACCCACAACAATCCTTTGGTTACCTCTTCTACAGACTTAGTGAAAATGTGGTCTTTGTAGCTAGGAGGGCTTTCTTTAGAGAGAGAGAGAGAGTTCATAAGCCAAGGAAACAGTGGGAGGCAAGTTGATCTTGAAGAAATTCAAGAGTCAAGCGGTGAAGGAACTTCAAACCCTAGCACTCAACTTGAGGAGGAAACTCGTGTTGAGCCAATTGACAAGTCTGTACCTCTGAAGCGTTCCACAAGGGTTAGGAATGCTCCTGAGCATTACTAAGGATTCCATATTACTGCAGAAGGAGATACACTTATCAGTGATAAGACACTGATAGGTCTGGATGAACCTAACAGTTACGCGGAAGCCATGGTAGGCCCTGAGTCAGCCAAGTGGAAATAGGCGATGGACAGCGAAATGGGTCTTTAAGAAGAAGACCAACCTGGATGGTAATGTACACACATATAAGGCTAGACTGGTTGCAAAGGGCTTCTCTCAAATTCCTGGAGTGGACTATGATGAGACCTTTTCTCCAGTAGCCAAGATTAAGTCTATTCGGGTTCTGTTGGCCATAGCTGCATTTCATGACTATGAAATATGGCAAATGGATGTCAAAACCGCTTTTCTTAATAGAAAGTTGGCTGAAGATGTTTACATGAGTCAGCCAGAGGGTTTTGTCAGCAACAAGTACCCTAATAGAGTGTGTAAGCTTGAGAAATCCATTGATGGATTGAAGCAAGCACCTCGCAGATGGAATCTTTGCTTTGATGAAATGGTCAAGGAATTTGGCTTTTCTAGGAGTGAAGATGAGTCTTGCGTGTATGTCAAGGCTAGTGGGAGTATAGTTAGCTTTTTGGTGTTGTATGTGGATGACATACTACTCATAGGAAATGATAGCCCAACTCTGCAGGAAGTTAAATCCTGGCTTGGGAAGTGTTTCTCTATGAAGGACCTAGGAGAAGCTACCTATATTCTAGGGATAAGGATCTTGAGAGATCGGAGTAAAAAACTAATTGGACTTAGTCAGAGTACCTACTTGGATAAGGTGCTGAAGAGATTCAGCATGCAGGATTCCAAGAAAGGAGAGTTACCCATCCAGAGTAACACCAGATTGAGTAAGACACAAAGTCCTAGCATTGAGGTTGAGATAGCAGAAATGAGTCGAATACCTTATGCTTCGGCTGTAGGATCGATCATGTATGCTATGACGTGTACTCGACCTGATGTAGCCTTTGCCCTGAGCATGGTTAGCAGGTATCAGGCGAACCCTGGCAAGGCACACTAGACTGCGGTAAAGAACATCCTCAAGTACCCACGGAGGACTAAGGACTGGGTCCTTACCCTCGGTGGGAGTGATGACTTGAGAGTTGTAGGGTATAGTGATGCTAGCTTCCAAACTGATAGGGATAATTTCCGCTCTCAGTTGGGCTGGGTCTTTACCCTAAATGGAGGAGCAATTTCTTGGAAGAGTTCGAAGCAAGAGACAGTGGCTGATTCAACTTGTGAATCAGAGTATATTGCAGCTAGCGACACGGCAAAGGAGGCGATATGGCTGAAGAACTTCATTGGAGACCTTGGAGTTGCACCAGCTATTAAAGAGCCAATGGAGATTTTCTGTGATAGTGAAAGTGCTGTTGCCTTAGCCAAGGAACCAAGGGATCACGGGAGATCCAGACACATCAACAGAAAATACCATTTTATCAGACATCGAATAGAAGAAGGACTCCTCGTGGCAAAGAGGGTATCATCAGATGAGAATCCAGCAGATCCCCTCACGAAGGGACTGACTCGGGTTAAGCATCTCCAGCATGCTCGGAGCATAGGGCTGAAGGATGATACACTACTAGAAAAAAGACCTTTTACGACGCGCAAAACACGACGCTCTTTGATTTATGTTACGCATTAGAGAGCGACATTAAAAAAGTGTCATCTCTTCAAAAATTTTAAGGATTTAGGTCGCGCATTACTGAGTGCCCTTAAATTAGTGTCTCATGTAAAAATATTAAAAACACGGAGGGCACCTATAATAAAAAGGGCGTCCTCTACAAATGTCGCTTTATAATTTTAATAAACACGCGTTTCTGGGACTCAGGGGGGAAACTAAATCCCCCAAAATTTTGAACACCCGCTTCCTCTTCCTCTCTACTCTCTACACCCGCCAAATCAACTTCATTCTCTCCCTTCTTTCTCTCTGCAAACCCCTTCTTCTCCGATCGACTTTCACTTCCTTCTAACCGCGACCACCACCATCGAACCCCATCATCTCTAAGAGTTCAGAGTGCATCTGATGAAATCGACAGTTGGATCGACTCCGTAATCGGCGACGACTACCGCTACTTCTTTCACTCGTACTCCGACCGCCACCACCTTCTCTTTCTGGTTGTTGGCATCCATAAAAGCAACAACATGCTTGTCATCGCCGGATTTATTCTTTGCTCTACCCGGTTTCCCCTCGCATCACACATTTTCTTTCTCCGGACCTTACTTGTTAATCATCCCATCAGATCTCTGCTCTAGTGTCACTCTAAGATCAAGAAATTTCAAGCCCTAGTCTCCCTCTGAGACAGAGACAAAAAGAGAAGAAACATGAAGATGCTCGCACGCCTTTTTCTGGTCATCCTTCTACCTAGTTGTTGTTTCTTTCATCGGTCCTTCCGATTGGTCTTCTTCTTCATCACCATCTACTGAACGACTCATTGATTTTGGCGATTACGGCTTCGAATTCAGTTCCATCCAATTCTCCAACAGATTTCTCATCTATTCTCCATAAATCCCCCTTTGCCACCATTACATCTGCAGCCACACTGCGAATGCTGAAGTTAGAGTGATTCCCGATGTTCAGGTGATATTATTTCCATTTACCTATATAAATCTCGATTGTGCTCTCTTTTCTCCTCTCTCATCCCAACATCGCCATATCAATATTTAATTGAAATCTTCTACAATTTCTTTTAGGGCTTTTTCTGTCTTGTATCTCTCTTAATCCTCTGGAACAGAGCTATCAAAATTCGGGATCTCCAAGTTTCAATCATGAATTTCATACAAAACTTGGAAGCTTTTGAAGATTTAGTCGAGTAATTTCTTGTTAATCCTTCACCCTCCATAGATAGCCAATGTTGTAATTTTAGTCGTATTTCTGCCTGCCTCTTCTTAAAATCTTGATAAAGTGAGTTAAATGGAGAAAAGAATTGTTAGGGTTTTAGACGAATCTTTACAAGGCACCCTGAGATTTTCTAACTTTCATATAACTGTAAGACCGTTTATAGGGAATCTGATGCACGCTCTCGAGCAAGAAAATAGGTATGATACTAAACTCATGCATTCTTTCTCATTTTACCTTTTATAAATATGTGATGAGAAAATGTTTTATTGTTTAACAGGCTTACACATATGAGTTGGAGAACAAAATCTCATGATTGGAAGAAGAAAATGATAGAATCAGGAGGCAGAAGGTATGTATATCTGTTTCTCATAATCGTTTCTCTCTTTTTCGTGTTATCCAGTCTCTTCCTTACAGGAAATGTCTTAATGGGAATGTTACTTATATGTAGTGTTACTGTGATAAGATCTGGAACAAATGATGGAAAACCTTCTGGTGTGGTAAAAATTGTGGATTTTGGCGAAGTTATTGAAGATAAGAAGAATAATGTGGTGGAACCCGTAAAAGGTATTGTTGTTGTTATTTATTAACCATGAATAACATTTATTTGATTATATAATTTATTGTTACATTTTCTTTATAGGTAAAAAGAAAAAAACTGTGAAGTAAGAACAAACGGAAAGAAAGAAGCTGATTCCGATTCTTCAAGTTCATCTGCTGGTGGTAACAGGAGGAAGAAGAGATCAACAAAGAAAGAAGTCAAACAGCATAAGAACAAACGGAAAGAACAGAGACGGTTGTCTGGCAAAAGATCAAAAAGAAGGTCCATATAGTTGCTTTTGATATATATATATATATATATATATATATATATATATATATATATATATATATATATATATATATATATATATATATATATAAAACTTAAATCTCTTTTCATATAATATTGTATTTGTAACTTGTAAAAGTGGACTTACTTTAGGAGCTTTGGGAGTTCAAATGAAACAGAAAGTGGAAGTAGCAGTTCTGATGATGGAAAAGCAAATTGACGTGTTGCAAAGGCCAAAAATAGACCTCCAAGTACTTCTGCTGTACTTTTTTCCCTTCTTTTTAAGGGCATATTGCAAGAAATTACAACATACTATACTCTTTCTACTAATATAGGCATTGTACTGTATTTTTACCCATAATAACAATATAGCAATGTTGGATTTTAATCTTGATAGCTTGTTTTTAGTAGCAACAAACTTATATTTTCTTTACAGATAGTAGTATTATGTAGTAGATAACTTAAAATGCTTGTATATATATGTAGAAAATGCAACATTGCCATTTTGGGTAAAAATCAAGTACATTGCTATTATGGTAGGTATAACTTATAAGTGTTATTATAAGTAAAAAATAATAATCAAATACATTGCTATTATTGGTAAGGAGACGTACGTATGTAAGTAGGTTGCTGCTACGGGTAAAAAATAAAGTACAAAGCAAATTTCAGTTTTCCTTACTCAACTGTTAGTGAGATAGATGCTTAGAAATCTTGTTATGTAATATGTAGTGAGGAAAAGTTTACCAGATCTGTCACGAAAGGAACCTGAATCAAAGGTGAAAATTAAGGATCAAAATTCAAAGAAAACAACCTTAGAAGAGCAAGAACTTGTTAAAAATGGGGTTGTGAAGGACAAGGAGAAGGAAAAAGAGCTTCAATTACTTACTACATAACCTACATTCTGAGTTGCATCACCAAGCATTCACCTCAGTACAGAATTCTAATGGTGTGGCGTATATTGGGAGGGATTGCCACCTCTCTCCTCTTTTCAGCCTTTGAATCATGGCTTGTTGCTAAACACAACAAGGTGAGATATAATATTACATTTCTAAATACACCCTTTATATTGTGTATGGTTCTAATGCTCTTGTTTTGATGCATCTATAGAGAGGTTTTGAGCAACAATGGCTATCAATTACATTCTCTAAGGCAATATTTCTTGGGAATGGACTGGTTGCCATTTTAGCTGGTTTATTTGGAAATCTTTTAGTTGGTTCATTGGCCATGGGACCTGTTGCTCCATTTGATGCAGCTTCAATCTTTCTTGCCATTGGAATGGCCATCATCATATCATCATGGACTAAAAATTATGGTGACTCATCAGAAAGCAAAGATCTAATGACCCAATTCAGGGGTGCTGCTGTTGCAATTGCATCAGGTCTCTCTCTCCCCCCTCTCTCTCTCATACATATACAGGAGAAGCATGAAGAATCCAAAGTGGCAATCTTGTAATTATGCATACATATCATTCTGCCTTCTAAATTTGGACCTAATAGTTTTTTTTTTTTTTTTTTTTTTTTTTTTTTTTTTTTTTTTTTTTTGTAAAAACAGATGAAAAGATAGCATTATTGGGTGCAATACAATCTTTATTCGAGGGTTCAATGTACACTTTTGTGTTTCTATGGACACCTGCTTTAAGCCCAAATGGTGAAGACATTCCACATGGTTTCATTTTTGCTACTTTCATGTTATCTTCCATGTTAGGAAGCTATTTAGCTTCTCGGTTATTAGCACACACACTGACATACATTGATATTGTGTTGTGTTGTGTGTGTGTGTGTGTGTGTGTGTATATATATATATATATATATATATATATATAAATGTATAAAATCAAGATTCACTTTCCACTCGGACAAAAATACTCTTCCGGATTGTTCCGAATTATTACGACCATTTTGCCCTCATAGGAATTTTGACATTAACATACATGCGCACATTTTTTTAGTGTAGATTTTGTCGAAGAGAAATGACAACAAAGAAGATAAGTGTCTCTTGTTGTTTGTATATATACACTTTTTCTTCTTGTTCAATAACTTAAAAACTATATAAATGTGAAAATTGAAGGTTCACACACTGTTAAAAGGATTGGAAAAGATAATTGCAAGTGCAGATATTCCAATGTTCGTCTGTGGTGACTTCAATTCAGTTCCAAGAAGGTATGTGTCATTTCTGCTACATTTGTTATGTGTGTTGTGTGGCCAACAAACATCTGTTTTCATTACTTTGGTGTATGTAATTATTGATCCACAGTAAGTCCATGGATTTATTGTGTTTTTGGATTGTCCTATAGGTAGCATCTCAGCTTCTGATTAATTTGGTGTACTATTTGGCAGGTTGATCTCTAGGGCCTGCTAGAAGGATTGGATATTACAGTTAAGCATCTATCTAAGACTTCAGAGCAAGGACTTGATGAATATAATTTAGCAATGTTTTACTTGATTTGGACATGCATAAGACTCAAGCAAAAGCAAGACTCATACTTTGGCATGGCTAGAAGCTTTGGAGGAAACAAAACTCAAGCAAAAGCAAACACCCAGAGAGTTGTTAGCACATAGTAAGCTAGATAATGCGATTGTATATAAATTCTACTTCTCTTGAGTTCATTTATTTTATTACAGTTACTCAATATTGGAATAATTATTTGTATTTGACATATTAGTGAAATGAATTATCTTTGTTACTTATGGTATTTTATTTTGTATTATGAGATTTTTAATGTATTATTTATTTTGAAAATTAGTAAATCAATAATATAATATTTTTTTTAAAACATTTAGAATTATGATACGCAAAAATGTGTGTCATCTTCATTTATGACATGGCCTTTCTTGACAGGGGCTTTCTTGATACGCATTGCGTGTCATTAACACGCGCGTCGTAAGGTTACGACACGCGAATGCGTGTCGTCTTCCTTTATGACGGGGCCTTCCTTGATACGCATTGCGTGTCGTAAACGCGCGTCGTAAATGCGCGTCATAAATGCGCGTCGTAATTGCGCGTCGTCTATAGACGACGCGCAAAAGTGCGTCGTCTCTCTTTATGACAGGGCCTTCCTTGACACGCATTTGCGCGTCGTCTGAGCGTTTTACGACGCGCAATGAGCGTCGTAAAAGGCCTTTTTTCTAGTAGTGATATTAGATTTACTAGTTAGATAACCCAGAAATTTGTAAAGTGTAATTGACATTAGATGATGAATAAAAGGTGTTTTATTTATGAGTAAAGTTTTGCTATCTCTTGTCGATCATTTACTATATTTCTTTTGCATGTTTTGACTTCCAGAATAATTTTGTTTGGTATAACATATTATTCAAACCTCCACAGTCGGTCATATGTCGGAAGTAGGTATGAATCAAGATTGTCATGATTGGTTGCAAAGGTCTAAGGTGTTGGACAAGGCTACAACAATCATGAGTGCTCATAAGGTCTGAGCATTGGACTCAACCCACACTCACTGGAATCACTTCATGGAATTCTATCTCGAGTGATCGTGAGACGGTAATATCATATAACTCTTCAAACCTAGAGATATGATTTGTTACTTACAAGTTGGTTATGCATTGATTGTACGAAAACGCATTGGTAACTCGATGTTATAAAATGTGCTTTTGTGTGTAATTCAATGAGTGGTAGAACAAACATATGAGTCGAAGTTTATCTGTTCCTTCTTGGATTAGAAGCTGATATCTGGGCCCCTCGATGATTTTGTTTTGACCTATGTACCAGGCCCGGTCAGAACTAAGTTGATGTGTTCAATTAAGTTCTTTGTCAAACAAATCGGAAATCGAGAAACAAACTGCTGGACAATAAGTAAGACATTGTTCCATGTATTTGTCCGACTGATATCTAGAACGGAGGATTATATGATCCCTTATCTTAAATGGCATACCATCATCTTCTCAGTTCCGAGAGACCTTGAAAGAGCTACGATTGCCGGTCGGTTCCTGAAGTACTGGAGTTATAGTTATTAGACTTATCCAAGTGGGAGACTGTTGGATAAGGTGTCTAAGTCCATAACTATTTCAGGTGTGTACTTGACCCGACCCGGCATGGTCCATTTGGGTTGCATGGCACCATGCAATTGGATAGACTAATTGAGAGGAATAACACTTGGAGATTATTAATATATTATAAGTTCTAATATATTAATAATATTATTTGATTAGTTTGATCAAAGAATTAATTTGGAATTAATTAAGTGATCAAAGGATAACTAATTATATATATGGGTTGATTATGTAAATCATTCATATCTTGTATAGTGGGCTAAGAGGCTCCATGGATTATCAAGTTGGGTTCTACCCATAGGATGCTCCATGGATGCTCCATGGATGCTCCATGGGAGTTACAAACCTATGGGTCATGGAAATGAAGAGTCATGACACATTAGGGTTTACATGGTGTAACCCTAGATGTGTCAACACTATATAAGAGCCCTATTCTCCACCAAAATCGGCTACACATACATAGAGATAAGAAAGTAGAGGGCTTGGTCGATTTTAAGAAGTGTGTATTATCTCAAGAGTCTTTCCAAGAGCATTTGGTGTTGTGTGAAGCATTTGAGGCATCAAACTTGGGGTGCTAGGCTCACAAGGTTTCAAGGAACATAAGCAACAACAAGGTAAGTTATTCTATCTTTCTTTCAAGTTAAAATTGTTCCCCATGTATGCTAGATAGGAATATAACCTTGGAAATTCAACTTTGCATGATAATTAAACAAACATAGATCCAAGGTTATTAGGGTTGCATGTACACTTAGGAAGTGTTAGAATGCTCTAAAACCATCAGTTATGTGATCCATTAAATGGGACATGGCACTACCTGCCATGACCGTTTTTGTATCTAGAATCTCCTTAATTGGGGGGGGGGGGGGTGGCATATGAGTTTGTGTATAGATCTATATTGGATTGACTATCCTACACCTTGTTGCTCGCTACAGTGGGACTTGCAAGTCTACGGGTGACAAATGTCATTTCTTACGGTGTCTTACATCATCGTTTTACTAGAGTCGGTAGCAGGATATAGGCCGATCACATGTTACTTTAAATTACAATTGGTTTAATGTATCTATTACAACAATAGTTGCGTACTACAATACTACAGTACTATGATATTTTCCCATTACATTCACTTCGTGAATGTTCACACGATGCACAGTAATGTAAAAACTATATTTTTGGTTTATGATAGTCGGATTTGGGAAAATACACATTCTTACAAGAGACACACACACAAATACTAGATGCCTTGGTAGAAGGCTGCAATTAGTAGGAAACATAGGGTTTTCTAGGAGAGTTTAGACAAATACAAACTTTACAAAACTTATACATTACAAACATCTTACAAATACTTTCATACCAATACAGACACTAATATACTTATGATCTCACCAGTTTTAAAGCCGATACTCGCTTTGAAAACAAGGTGTCTTCTCAGGTCACCAGTAGACAGTTACAGGTGCTAGGTTCTGAGAAGATGGAGTTCGTTCAAGACTCGTCTTTTATTTTGATATTTATTTTTTATTTCTATATAATTTGACAGAACACAATTTTATAAAATTATATTATTAATGAAATGGATGATGTTGTTGCTTGTTTACTACTATTCATTGTTGTGATACTATACATGACGTCCTCCGCCACAGAACGTTTCCGCCGTTCATGGTTTTAGGGTGTGACAGATTGGTATCAGAGCATTGTTTATAGTGAATTGAGTATATCAACCCATAAAAGATATACTAATTATAAATACAATGGGATAAAAATACTCTGACCAAGAGTTTATACTTTAAATATAAAAATATTTAATTAAGTATACATGCCTGCATTCATACTAAAATCAGTGTCACTAAGATAGTACAAAAGTATTATGATTGTTGGGCCGCACAAGTAGACTTAGAGACATATAGTCAAAACTATTTTGTCCGGGGGTTGACTAGCATGTGCCTAAATGTGGTTGTGAGGTTGCAACAAGTCTAAAAACTTACCCACAATACCACAATGAGAACAATTGAACCTAAGCTTAAAATACTATAAGAGTATTTTGTGTTACTACAAGCTACTTATGTACTAGATTCTTATACCTCTCTTCTCGCGTAGATTTAATGGCTGGATTCCACCTTCCCGGAGACCCGTAGTACCCCAATCATGACAATGTAGGATGGCTGGAAGAAGAACCAAAAGATAATTTCCCAATCCCTTTGGATGATCATGAAGCTGAAGGCTTTTCTGATGGTTCTGACTCAAACCCAGAAGTCAACAACCTACCTCCAGCTGATCAAAACCCAAACCCTCATCCAGCATTTCAAGGACCCAAACCTCTGTGGGCCACGGACCTGAGTACATGGAGTCAGGAACAGGGTCAACCTATCCCCTACAACGGAGACATAAGCTTCTACAACCTCCCTAAGGGAGGTTCTACTGACAGAGTTCTACAAATCGTAGTTCATAGGATTGCTCGGAACATAAAGCAGGGTCGAGCGGCTATCGGTCGAGTTGTCGAGATTGATGCCAACTCTGGCATTAACTCAGTCCGCAATCGCCAGCTAGAGTCTGCTCATGAAAGGACTCTGGTCCACAATGCATCTCTTCAGAGGAAACTCGCTGAAACCCAAGCTGAAGTCAGGGAACTTCGAGCTCAGCAAGCAAGATTTGATAGGCGCGTGAGGGACATTGAACGTCTTCTGTCGGGATCAAGAACTCATGCTAGCTGTTCTCGTCGCAGATAGATTTTCATCAACTTCTCTCTTTTGGATATAACCTAATTATGTAAAACTCTTTTCTAATTCCCTATCTTTGTAAATCATAGGCCTGTTATGTCTTGGTTAGGTTGTAATTTTGTCAGAATTTTCCCGTTTTGGTTGATGTAAGGCCTCCTTCTGTTGGCTGTTTTTACTGAACTTGTTACATATGTAATTCTAGTAATATTGATAGGTACGTAATCTTATGGGAATTATTATCCAAATGTGATCAACTATTAGTTCTAGATCTCCATTAAATCGTATTGTTGGGCTATGAAGAGTTAGTCCATGAGTCATTCTCATCAATTCTTCAATTAAATTCTTATCAATGTTTTTGTCTTCATAAAATTATAGATGAAATATGCCGCCTCGCAGAAATCCAAGGCGAAACCCTAATAACGAAACACCGATACCTCCACCTCAACCACCTACTCCTCAGTTCGACACGACAGCCCTAAATGCTATCGTAGCTGCAGCTGTGGCTACAGCCATGGCTCAATATCATTCA